>NC_081841.1:160622435-161246935 GCF_963259705.1 Myotis daubentonii
TATCCCTCTATCCCTCTCCTTTCCCCTTTCTCTAAAAAACAAGCAAACAGTAAAAACATATTTTAAAAAAAGGAGTCCTACAAAAAAACACAAAGAAGCAAATATGTATAACATTTTGATATGATACATCATATATAGAGAGTTCTATAATCATAAATATTGAAAAGTTAAGAATCAAATGTATTCTATGCAGTTTCATAAGCATATTTTAAGTTAGTGAATTCATTTGGATAAGCTTGAAATTTTATATTTTCTCCACAGTATTGCTAAAAACACTGTTAACTTTCAACTAATGTCAGAATATCACAGGTAATAATAATTCATTGACAAAATGGGAGGATTTAAATTTTATGTAATTAATACATTTGTGGTATTTCAGAAACCTAGTTATCTAGGTTTTCAGTTCTGAGTCTTGCCATGTGGAAATTATGGCCTATAACAACCAGTATAGTGTGTTCAAGAGGAATGAAATTAAGTATATTCAACCTTTACAGTAGCACCATCAGTGTACAAGATTCTAAACCAAAAGTTAATGTGAATCCTGGATTCCTTATATTATTGATAAACTTACTCTTTCATTACAGAGACCTGAGACTTGACTGTCAAAGAAGTTTTGCATTTTTAGTTTTCTAAGAAATTTGCCTGAAAAACAAGGGGAGTAATAAATCAAGTGACCAAGAGAAGAAAAGGATATGGGGTTTGTAGGTGGATGTAGATGTAGATTGTGACATTGACTATGTGTTATCCACTCCTTCCATGTTTGGTAGGGAAAATTTATCTTCATTAAAGATGCTCTTTTTGAATTAAAAACCCAGTTTCTCAGTTGCACTGGTCATTTTTCAAATGCTCAATAGCCTCATGTAGCCAGTGGTTACTGTATTGAACTGTGTAGGTATAGGACTTTCCCATCATTGCGGAAAGTTCTGCTGGACAGCAGTGTTTATATGCTGATTTTAGAACCATGTGGGAGTTAGCAGTAGGAAAAAAGGATTTTATCAGCATGTGGTTGTTTGTGAAGTTATAGAAGATGAACAAGTATAATGCCCTAAATTCTTTTAAAGTTTAGAGCTCTATGAAGAATTTTATGCTTGAGTTAAAAAAAACCCCCACAAACACACATAAAAGTGCAGAAACACAGAAAAAAATAGGTTAACCTTTAGCTCTGGATTTAACATATTTATGTTTCTCAACTTATTACTACTAAGGAAAGAAACAAGTTAGCTTGTTTTGAAGCTAAACTTATACATGACTCATCAAAATCAGGGACAACTTTGCTTGAATAGCTTCATGAGAATTCAATTCCATGACAACTCTCAATCTACTGTATTTGTCCAAATATTATAGTCAGAGTAAACTCAAAAGCAGAGTCCCAGCAGGGAAAGGGAAGGTAATATGTGGGTGAGAATAAGACCATGCCAGACAGAAAATAGAAAATTATAAAGTTTCAAGGGCTCTAGAGATATCGATGGAATGAGGGAAACATTGAGAATGAGGAGAAGATGGAGAGCTTCTTGTGCTGGAGCCAAATAAAACACAGATCAAAACCAATCAAGAACATTGTTGTGTGAGAACTTACTGGACAAAGCAGTGAGCACTACTCTTTAAGTAAGGAAAGAAGAAAGAAGGCATTATGTATAAAAATGAAGGAACAAGAGAGGATTTCATTTGAAAAAATGTCACTAATATCAATATATAATTTTAAATATGAAAAAAAAGACCTCTGGGTTTATTTTATATCAATTTACAACTCCACTGAGTTAAGATTCAGGAACAAAGATAAGTATGATTTTTCTGTGAAGACACAAAAATAGAGGTCTTAGAAATATGGAGTTATCTTAGCATTTAAAAATTGGAAGTTCATTCATTCTTCATTCATTTCTTATAAGTACCGCACACTAACTGATTGCGCCACTGGAGCTCCATCCATTCATTTCTTAAACAACCATTTAATGAGTCCCCACTGTGTTCTGGGTATTGTTGTAGACACTGGGGACCAAACCAAGTCAGTGCTCTAAGGGATCTTGCCTTCCAGTGGGGGAAGACAGACAACAAACAATCAATAAATATACAGAATAGCAGACGTTTACATGGGTTCTAGAAAAAATAAAGAGGGCTACAGGGAATCAAGGACACTGAAAATTGCAAGTAATGTTGACTGATAATGGAGGCTGCTATTTCACATAATGCCATCAAGAAAGTCCCACTGAAAAGTTGACATTTGAAGCAAAGATCTGAAAGAAATGCAGGAGCTAGCATGTGGCCATCTGGAGGAACACTATTGTAGGCACAGGAATTAGTCTATGCAAAGCCTTGAAGCTGACATATGTTTGGGTTGTCCAATAAGGGGCAAGAAATTTAATGTGGCTAGAACGGAGTTAATGAGAAGAAAAGGGAAGAAGTTGAGCTTATACGGGAAAGAGGATCAAAGGAAATCCTTTGCAAGTGCATTGGGCTTTCTCTGAAAGAGAAGGGAAGCCATTTGAAAGTTCTAAGTAATGTGATCCAACCCACACTTTGCTGGGATTTTCTGTCCTTGCACCCCATATATGCCTTTCACAAAACCTTTTTATTTCTTCGCCTCATAAATTGGAGTGGATATATACAATTATTTTAGTACTAGAGACCCGGTGCATGAAATTCGTGCATGGGGGGGGGGGTGTGTGTCCCTCAGCCCAGCCTGGACCCTCTCCAATCTGGGACCCCTTGAGGGATGTCCGACTGCCTGTTTAGGCCCGATCCTGGGCAGTTGGACATTTCTCTCACAATCCAGGATTGCTGGCTCCCAACTGCTTGCCCGCCTGCTTGCCTGATTTCCCCTAACCACTTCTGCCTGCCAGCCTGGTCGCCCCCAACAGTCCTCCCCTTCTGGCCCTGTCACCCCTAACTGCCCTCTCCTGCTGGCCTGGTTTCTCCCAACTGCCCTCCCCTTCTGGCTTGGTCACCCCTAACTGTCCTCCCCTGCTGGCCTGGTCACCTCTAACTGCCCTCCTCTGCCAGCCTGGTTGCTCCCAACTGCCCTCCCCTGCCAGCCCGGTCACCCCTAACTGCCCTCCCCTGCAGGCCATCTTTGGCCACATGGGGGCGGCAATCTTGTGTGTTGGAGTGATGGTCAATTTGCATATTACTGCTTTATTATATAGGATTATGGGGTTCTTTTCTACCAAATTTTGGGAAAATTTAATTAATGGTAGAATTTCAATCATATCTTGTAAATAACATCAACTTGGCTTCAGTTACACAGCAATTTTCAGCAATAGCAAATTGAATTTAGATGCCTTAACTTCCAAATATTTCCCCTGATTTTTTTGGTAAACTCTCATTTTTAAGTGCTAGTGAGACATATTTTGAAATAAAATCCAATAGACAGTTTTGGTGTAAAACTTTCAGCATGTGCATGCCAGGGAGAGAATTCAAAGCAAAGGGGGTAGAACATATAAATTGTTAAATAATGTTCCTATTTTCTACTTTTTCTTTATAAAATATATTTCTGGCTCAAGTTACTTTGGACTTAGGGAGTTCTCAAGCAGCCACTACAACTCTAACTTCTATTTCTGTTCCTTAGCTCCAAAGTTTCAGAGGAGGCAAAAGAAAGAGTTGAGAGATACTGGAAAGTTATCATTTTTGTCTTTTCCAGTCTGGGAAGCAAACTCCCTACTTGTAAACAGTATCCCTAATAGAAAAAAAGATGCTAGAAAGAGGAAATCATCTTTAGTTCCATAAGAAGAGCTAAAATAGAAAAAAAATTAGATAGCTGAATTAATAACATTATGCAACTTTTTTTTCCTTAGAATTAGAGGGAAATTTTGAAGAGGTGGGCAATGAAAAGAAAATATATCATCCTTGATACTAAAGAAGTGCTTATTTAATCAAAGAATCTATCACATTTCCTGGTTAGTAAATGCATCCTTATTTCTTTTAGAGATTGTTCTTGATTGCTGGCATACAACTTTTTTTGTGTCTAAACAGTAGCCATCTTTTAATTCATAATATTGTGGCCAAGAATGGGGTTCTCAAAGATGACCTCCAAGGTTTAAAAATCACAGAGATTATGGAGAACCAGGAATAAAACAACAACAAAGATATAAATTAATGTTCCAGGGGGAGGGCAGGATGGATATATGGGCTTGTTTCTTCATTTCTCTTTTAGATTCTCCTTGGGCTGGTTTCATTTCAGAGAAATACAAACATCACCTTGCCTCTGATTCCTTAGTCAACCACTGCAAGTTTGAGGGGTGTATGGTGCCATGCCCACACCTCACTTCAAGTCATTTTATATGATTTTTAACATAAAATTCATCCTTGTCGTTTGAGGTTCTTTTTTTGTTTGTTTGTTTGCCATCTGATAATAAGATTGAAGAAAATGGAACTGAAAATTTTTAATAGTCCACTTAATAAAGAAAAGCAGTTTCCAGAATTGGCTGTGGAAACTGGTTTCAGGAAGGTGAGTAGTCAGGACTGGGTTTTGGAGGTGGCACTGAGAAAACCAGGTAGGCTTTATTAGTAAGCTCGGTAGGTTCTCACTGCTCTTATCCATTCAGTTGCTCTTACAGGACTAACATTGACAAATAGAGAACTTTGTGGGACATTCTTTGGCTAAGGACTGTGATTAAACCATTTTTTGGTTATTTATCTTTAGATTGAGATATACTTGACATGTAACATTTTATTAGTTTACCACATGCTTTGATACTGTGAAATGATTACCACCCATAGTTACAATTTTTTTGTTCTTCTGATGAAAATTTTTAAGATCTACTCTCTTAGCAACTTTCAAGTATGCAATATAGTATTATTAACTATAGTTATAAGTAACTATAAGACAAGTGTATTTTTCTGAGAAAATTTCCTTCACAAGTTGATATGTTGAAGAAGATTCACTATTGTATATCTAGGGGTCTTAAACACTATTTTGAAAGTCAGGGAAATTTGCTGTGTTTCATAAGACTTTTGGATCTACATATCATTTATTTTTTGTAGCATTCTACAATGAGAAACCGTACATCTAAAACAGTATTTCAATATAGTCCTTAGCTGACTTTCTTAGCTATAGCAGATCCCCAATTACTTTTGCAGCTAAGGATGCAAACCTAGAAAAATCCCTAAATGGAAATCCTTTCCTCCCTTTACAAACACTGTGCACTGTACAATGAAGGCCACCCAAAATAAATCAGTGCCATAATTTCCATGATGACAGTCCCCAATACAGAATCTTGTTATTATTTCCTTCAAATCACTAGAATTCTTCCCATGTGCTGTCATGTCTCTAGATAACAGCCACAGGGAGATTAAACATGAGTTTAAATGAACTTTTACATGCTTCTATATTTTCTCCTTGGATTTTATTATTTTTAGAAGCAAGTGATGAAAGGTTATTCCCTGAAAAATTTAGCCAGTTAAATATGCAGCAGAAAGCCCTGCAGTCAGACACATAAAGAGCAAAGGGGAAAAAGGGAGAACGTTCCATTGGGGCTGCAGCTTTTCTGAATGTGCAGGAATGATGTCATTTGTTTTTACAAGCCCAATTTAAATTTGTTCCTGCCTATCAAGAACTGCAGCAGAGTGCATCTGTGGAGACTTCCTGCATTCCATATTTCAGGACGAGAGAGTGTATGCTGCATCAAAACCCAGCCAATCGCAGTGTGCAGGCTTGCCCTCCCCCATTTCCATTTGTTCCCCCTACCTGAAGCCAGTGTGTGCTGCCTGGGTGAGATCCCTGCTCGGCACCCTCCAGCTGTGTAGTAGCTGCAGAGGCATCACTCCATGCCTTGAATGGTTTAAAGGAGAACAAGGCCAAAATAAAAACTCCCTTCTGGTCACCCACAGGCATTTCTTTCCATGACAAATAACCTCCAGGAAAAGGACTGCCTGTGAATTTGTTTTGTTTTGTTTGTTTTAAATTAAATCTTAGCCTTTTCTTTTCACATCCCCTGTGTAGTACTGGAACCATCACAAGAGGTAGGGAAACAGACATCCTGGTCAATTGAACTCTTAGCAGCAGAAGCAAGGACCCTCAAATTTAATATTCACAGTTACCTTTTCCAAAGCAAACCCCATATCTATGTATATATTGTTAAATGATGATTGGAGCAATCATTTTTACAAACTATGTTAAAGTGGTAGAGGGAGATGATGGTTATGCAGTTCACTTGCAAAAATAATGGTTAAGAGACAAAGTAAAAAAGAAAAGTGCTAGAGTGCTAGCTAGTAATTGTGTCACCCCACTTTTCCTTCATTCTTCCCCCCCAGGTAGAAATACAGCCTGTCAGCAACAGCGGTTTCAGTGTGGGTTTACTGGTTGTGAGTAGCAACAACCAAACTTTGACCATGTTAAACCAAACAGGTATTTATGGGAAGGCTATGAGGAAGCTCACAGAATGGAAATAAGGCAGAAGCATGGACTCAGAGACAAGAGGGGCCATGCCACTCTGGGGGGGTTTCTGTGGTGGAGGGTGCTTGTCTGGATTGTCAGTAGACCTGCTGCTAGATTGAGTGATCTCCACACCTCCCTCCCTCTTCTCTCATCTCATCATTAAGCCCAAGGGGCAAAGTTCCCTAAAGCGTGTTCCATTGGTGCTGTGCTCACATGCTCACACCTTGGCTTAGAGAAAAGGGAGGACCCTTGATTTATCAACACAGAGAGACATCTCTCAAAGAGATAGGAGAAATTCTTCCAAAGGCAGTGGGTGTGCTGTTTCTAAAAGGAAGAAAATGGGATGTGGCCATGACCACTGCTTTGAGTCAGAGCCTTATCATTTCTTGCCCAGGTTAATGGTCCTCTTCCTTTAACTCATATTTTATATCTTTTAATGGTTCCTCATTTATAAGTGACAAGCCAGGGAGCTTTTAAAAGTGAACAGAAGTGCTATTGATAATCATACCAGGACAAGAGGCATAAACTGGGACCATCTTTGGCAAACTGGCATGTACGGCCACTCTCCTTTTATTACACACTTGTAATTTTCTGTGCTTGATGAATGCCTATTCTATTCCCCAAAGTTCTTTAAGGATAGAAATGTGCTTTCTCCTTCTTTGTGTATTCAGCATCCCATCTCGTGCTTGACACAGGGCAGGTGCCCGGTGGACCACCGCTGTGGAGTTGAAATTGAGCATAACTACTGAAGTCCTATCTTTCCTCATCACATGTGCTTCCACGTCCAAATTTTCAGTGCATTTAGGGAGTGCACCACCTCCCAATATTCACTTTGGGGAGGCATAGCTAACTCCTTTTTTCCTTTCTGACTGTCTTTTCTTCTAACAGTGGCACTAATATGCCTCTACCCAATAAATGGATAGGATAAAAAACTAAATGAGCCTACAACATTTCTACTTATGGACTAGTAATAACTTAATGGAAAAAGTGATTTTTGGCTGAAATAAAAAGTAAGATATTTAAAAATATTGTTCTTAAACTTGAAAGACAACTATTTTGTTATATATAGTGGAGTACTCTAACAGATTTTTCTCAAGAAAACTTATTTCCGGGTTACCAGATTTTATAAACTTATAAATCCTCTAGGCTGACTTTTGGCTAGATATAACCTTCTTATACCAGGGATGCTGCGATTGGACTATAACTTTCTGATCTATGTGTACAAAGAGATCTACCGTGGATTGTCTTTTCCACAGCCTGCTCTGTCCTCACGATGAATCACAATGGCATGTACTTGATCCCCACCAGTGCTCAGATCATGTCCTAAGGCCTTTCCTTAAGCAATATCTCCCTTATGAAGCAGAGTTTTAAAAAATTCCTGAACTTTTCTGCATAGCTGAATCTCAGAGTGAGAATCAAAGAGGTTTCCCAGATCAAGCAGAACCCCAGGCAGATTCCTTCTAGGCCTTTCCAAAGGCCCGCTTGATGGACTAATGAGTTGTGCTTTATTCCACATGGATGCCCTTTCTTCTTCCAGCGGGGTGTTGTGAGAATAGGGAACCCAAGCCTCATGAGCTACCATGCGCTGCACCAAGGCTCTGTGATAAAGGTCCAGGCTTTCCAAGGCCCCAAAGCCTACAGATACATTTTATATCAGAATCTAGGTCATTTCCTGTCATTCTCATTGTTCTCCACCTTATCCATACTGTTTGCCTTTCTTGGAAATGTTTACTGACTAATCAATTTTTTAAAATTTATGTACAGATTACTTTATAATACCAAATATTTTGGTTATTAATTTAAGAGAAAAATTAGTTAACAGGAATAAAAGAGAGGAGGATAATTTCACATAAGGATGAAGGAAGAATGGTAGAGAGATGGCAGAGTCCTTTGGGATGTAAAGTGCATGAAAATGGGTGGAGAGTGATATGTACTACGTTACTCAGCTGAGGGTAAAGCAGGGTAGCTTTCAGACTAGAAAGTTGAGAAGTTTTTTCATAAAAGAAAGCATGCATCAGTACCCATCAGACATCCAGTTCTACAAAACAAAACAAAAACACACATATTTTTCCTGTTAGAAATTCTACAACACTTAATATTTTCTTCTGTTCCTTTTGCCGAAGATAATTCTTTTCCACACTCTTATTTCATATTTTCTTCTCAGAATCTGTTTATAGTATCTGAGTTAATGTCAAAAATGACTAATATCTGAATAATCTAATCAATGTTTCTTGTTATACATCATTAATCTCCTCTCCTCTCTGTGCCCCCCTCCACTTTCACTCATTCTCTTTCCCCTAGTAGCACTCTTGATTTTTTTAAAATCTCGAGTTATGTGAATAACTGTTCGCTATAATTCACATTGCTTGAATATACATAATATGCCTGATATCAATAAGAGTTCTTTAAAAATTTCCACATCTATAGGGGGTATACTGGAAAGAAAATAAAAAGCTGCAAATCTATTGGCTGTGCTGGTTACCTAGTTCACATTTTAAAAGTACTCTAAATTTAAAAATGGTGCTTACATATAGAAGTATCAGCACATCCTTGTATTGGAACTGGCTTATTTATTTATAGTTCACTTTTCTCCATTTAACTTCATATATCTATTAGGCTACTAAAGTTTACTAAATCTTTATTTTTCTTTTCAAATTGTTTTTCACTTAAAATTGAAGAATAATTAATTCTCTCTCTCTCTCTCTCTCTCTCTCTCTCTCTCTCTCTCTCTCTCTGTTTTCTCAGGGTTTAAAATCTGTGAGAGCAAGATCTGTATATTCTTTACTTATAATAAACACTGAAACTTTATTTCCTGCTTACAGTTCAATGGGACTCACTTAAGTTACATTCAGTGTAATCCTTAAAAAGAAATCTTTCCATCTCCCTGAAATTATCTTTCTAGTAAAACTTGTTTGTTAAATGACTAGAGCTTCCTTAGAAAATAAAACAACGCTGTTTGCTGCTCTTTCCCTCTGAGGTGATGACAAATTGCTGAGGAGTAAAAGCCTTTATACTAATAATAGAGGAAAATTGACTCTAAGATTTCATCATTTTGTTTACCAGCTGTCTTTACAATTCTATAAGAACCCTAGCCCACATTTTTTAAAAAAATGTTCAGAGATAGTGAAATAGATGAGAAACAAATGATCTCTGCTGAAATTATTTTAAGCAGGGGAACAGGCTGGAAAGAAAGATTTGATTCAGAAACTTACCTATATCTCAGGCATGATATCCGGTGACCACATACTCGGTGCTGAAACACCACTCAGGAGCATTACATCATCATGACAAACTTTCATTGGCTGCAGAAACCCCAAGGATAAGACAGGCTTTTAAGGTACTGTGTGAAAACTCCTGTTGGTTCTTTATCAGGCTATTGCCAAAATATTGAAAGACAGACTTTTCCTACAATAGTACTGCCATTGCTGTACTTATAAAACATTGTTAACCATTTCCTAAGCTTGTTTATCTCCTCTTTAGTGATTGCTTTCATATTTAACTCTAACCTGTTGAGAGATTTTTTTTCCTTTTAAAAATTAAAAGATATATGTTTGTTTTCATTTAGCTTGTTGTTGTTTTTTAATTGAGAGTACACAGTATTGCTCTGTCACTGGCTCTTATTTCCCTGTTACTTCTTATCATGAAACTATATTTGAATCAGTAAATGTATTTCCTTTCTATTACCCAGTCTGTCCTTATTCTCTCCAGACAAAGAAGACCAGCACCCACAGATTCAAGAAACCACAGTGTATTTATTTACCGTGTTGTGAGCAGTCTAATTGAAACTAGTACACAAAGCCCTTACTTCCTCATTGTTCATTTTCATTGTTAGATTTTTCTTCTCTTGAACTCCATGAGTTATTACCATGGTGATTTACAAAACAAAACCATGCATATAGTTTGAGGGCTTGAGGAGATCTACATCCCTTCTACTGCCTGAGCTGGAAACTTTGGATGGAGTGAAAGTGCTCTTGTTATATATAAAAAGAGGAACAATTAGATCGATTATTCAGAAAATGACAGTAGTATCACATTATCAGTGAGTGTTAACCCCTCTCTCTCTGTCTTCCCCTGCCTCTGTCCGTTTGTCTGTCTGTGTCTCTTTCTCTTTAATCCTGCAGAGAAAAACCACGTGGTGACAACAGTGACTGAATCAATGTTTTTGTTTCTTTGTTTTTTATTTTTCTCATCACCATTTATCCCCTCTATGCCATTTTTCACCACCATCCACCCCTACAATCACCACACTATTGTCCATATCCATGAGTTCTCTCTTTTTTTCTCTTTTGCTCAATCCATCCCCCCAATATCCCCTCCCCACCACACATACACCAGAGCTGTTTGCCTGCTTTGCATTTATGAGTCTAAATCAATCTTTTTTAAGTATCTTACGTCTGCTCTCTCCTAAGCACTGGACTCTCAAGTCTCTTAAAGACAAGTAAACACACACACAAATACCATATGAAATTCTCAAGATCAGGAACTAGGACATACGTTTCTAGTATATGTCTGGGCTACTAAGCTCTGTTGAGTTTGTCTTCCTGTTGCTCTCTGACCCCTGTTCTTAGCTATGTGCTATGGAAAGGGCTAATCTATTTATTTTTCAAAGAGGAGTATCTGCTAAAACACATGACCTTCAGAGAGATCCTTTTACTATTACTCCTTAGACTCTGGTCTGGGAAGAATAACTAGTGACTGCTTTTCTATTATGTAGAGTGATGTCAAGGAGTCAAGACCCTAGATAAGAATTCTGAGATATTTAAGAACTTTCTAATGGTAATCAGAAAGGAGAAAGAGAACCTTCTCTTATCTTGAAGTAATCTATAATTACTACTAAAGTCTGATAAAAATATGATAGGTATGCAGTAGTCCCTCTTATCTGTTTGGGATATGTTCCATGAACCTAGTTGATTCCTAAGACAATAGATAGTACCAAACATCCTATCTAATAAAAGGGTAATATGCAAATTAACCATAACCCTGTCACAAAGATGGCAGTGCCCATAGCTGCAAGATGGTGCCTAGTCCCCTCAGCCCTGCCACTGGAGTGTCCTATCCTGTCAGCCTCGTCGGGGGGAGTAGCAGTGAACAGTGAGGCTGGATCTGCCCTCTCAAGCAGATCCAGCCTCGCTGCTCAGCCGCCGCTGGAGTGTTTGGTCCTGTCAGCCCTGCTTGCCCCTCGCTGAGAGCAGACGCCAGGGCCCTGCTTGCCCCTGGCTGCAGCAGTGAGCCAGAGAGCAGACAGGCAGGCAGGTCCACAGAGAGCAGAGAACCATGGGGAGCGGGCCTAAGCCATCAGTAGGACATCCCCTGAGGGCTCCCAGATTGGAGAGGGTGCAGATTGGGCTGAGGGACCCCTCCCCTCCGCATGAATTTTGTGCACCAGGCCTCTAGTGTGTGTGTGTGTGTGTGTGTGTGTGTGTGTGTGTGTGTGTATATATATATATATATATATATACTAGAAGCCTGTTGCAGGAGTATTCCTGCAAGAATAGGGCTTCCTTGGGCCAATCTTGCCACCAAGCCCCACTGCACAGGGCCACACATGGGGGTCCTGGCTGGGGGCAGGGCTTAGGCAGCACATGGTGGCCCAGATGGTGGCTCACGCTGGCCCGCCCTGCCTGCAGTATGCAAATTAGCCACCATCTTTGTTGGTTAATTTGCATATCATGCTGATTAGCCCATGGGAGGTGTAGCAAAGGTACAGTCAATTACCATGTTTGCCTATTATTAGATAGGATATATATAGTTTTTTATACACATAATTATGATAAATATCAATATATAAATTAGGCACAGTAAGACATTAATAACTACTAACATGGAGTAATTGTAACAACATACTGTAATAAAACTTATGTGAGTGTAGTCTCTCTCAAAATATCTTATCGTATTGTACTCACCTTTTTGCTTAAAGGAAGCACTTTATGGATTCTTTTTGGAATATCTAAATTATAGCATTACTTCTCCCATGCTTTGGGGTCAGTAAAATAAGGGTTACTTGAATACAAGCATTGAGATACCGCTATAGTTGATCTGATAACCACTGTGCTACTAAGTGGCCAATGGGAAGTGTATGTAGCATGATATGCTGCATAAATGGACAATTCATGTCCCAGGTAAGATGAAACCGGATAGCCAGATATTTCATCACACTCTTAAGAACAGTGTGCAATTTAAAACTTAAGAATGGTTTGTTTCTGAAATGTCCCATTTAATATTTTCAGACTCATGGGAAGGAAAACCTAGAATAAGAGTAGACTACTATGTATACATTGGTGGGCATATAAATGAGAGTAGGACCTTGAAGAAGGGCTATTTGAGCTAATTTCTGAAGAAGTAGGAGATAGCTAGTTGAAGGGAGAATAAGAATTTCATTAAGAGAAAATAGAATGGAAAGAAAAGCAGGAATGCATACAATGGCTTTTTTGAACAGCAGCAAATAGTTATCTGTTTATGGCAGGTAAGTGTAGTGTGGAAGGTTGATAGATATGATCAAGTCATGGAGGGCTTTGTGAGCTAATCTAGGCTTTAACTTGAAAGCCCTGTAGATCATTAAGGAACTATAATCAGATTTGTGACTAAGCTGTATTAGTCTAGTGGTAGCATGTAATAGATGGGAATGTACTGGAACCAGGAATATGAGTTAGCTTGTATTCCAGCTAGAGTCTTGGCAGGAAACGATAGAATTTCAAAAGGTTTAACTGTAGAGACATTAACGAAGGACTATATAAAGGGAGTATGGACATGGTTAAGGGCATTAACAAAGGATGGTAAAGTACCCAGGGAGCTATAACAGTAGGAAGCTCTTACTGCCCTATGCCTATTACCAGAAACTGAATCTAGAAGAAGCACCACAGAAAGAAAGGTGGGTGTTGCAGTAAGTAGAGTTTAGCCTCTTGGGGCATAGAGAAGGGTAGACCAATGTAGAGAAAGTACTCTGAGGTGGAAGGATGATAGGAAATAAATAATAATCAGCATGGCTGGCTAGCATAGTACTCCAGGATAGAAGCAATCAAGACCTGAACTAAAGTAGTGGGGCTGCAAAGAAGTAAATAGATACCAGAAATTTTGAGGAGATACACTCAACAGTACTAGTTAGTGGTAGTGATGTATGTGTGCATAAAAACATCTAGTTAGAACAATTTATGGATTGTTTTTTAGTCTGGACAAATGAATGGATAGTTGTTCATTGACAAAAACTTTCATGAGTGTATGCTTGCTTTATCCAAGGAACAGTTAATTATATATGAACTAGAGGCCTGGTATATAAAATTTGTGCATGGGGAGAGGTCCCTCAGCCTGGCCTGTATCCTCCCCAAAATGGGAACCCTTGGGGGATGTCCAACTGCTGGCAGTCGGACATCCCTATTGAAATCTAGGACTGCTGGCTCCTAACTGCTTGCCTGACTGCCTGACTGTCTGCCTGATTGCCCCTAACCCCTCTGCCTGCCTATCTGATCGCCCCTAACCCCTCTGCCTGCCTTCTCGATTGCCCCTAACTGCCTCTGCCAGCTGGCCTGATCACCCCTAACTTGCCCCCCTGCCAGCCTGATGGCCCCTAACTTGCACCCCTGCCAGCCTGATCGCCCCTAACTTGCCCCCCTTGCTGGCCTGATTGCCCCTAACTTGGTCCCCTGCGGCCACACCTCAGCCCTCACAGCTGCTGTGGCTTTGTCCGGAAGGATGTCCAGAAGGTCGTCCGGAAGACGTCCACCCTAATTAATACATTACCTTTTTATTAGTATAGATCCTTTGGGAATATCTAGTTAAAAATATCGATGCCTGGAGTTCAGAAGAGAAATCAAGGATCAAAGATGGAGCTGTACATTTGGGAGACAGGAGTATACGCATCATCGTTGAGGCCATGAATGTGGATGAAAACACCTAATGAAAGAGTACATAATATAATGTGAAAGAAGGGAGCTGATGTATAAGCCTGGGGAACACTGATGTTTAAGAGGCAGCTGAGTATAGAGGCCCAGGAAGGAAAACAGAGAAAAAGATGTCCAGACAGGAGAAAAATAAAACATAGAGTTATGTCATAAAAGATGAAGAAGAGCCCTGGCTAGTGTAGTTCAGTGATTAGAGCACTGGCCTGGTCACTGAAGGGTCATGGTTCATTTCCCAGTTAAGAGCACATGCCTGGGTTATAGGTTCCATCTCAGGCCCTGGTTGGGCCATGTTTGGTAGGCAACCAATTGATGTTCTCACATTGATGTCTCTCTTTCTCCCCCTCTCTCTCCCTCCCTCCCTCCTTTCCACTCTCTCTAAAACCTCAATGGAAAAAAATATACTCTGGTGAGGATTAAGAAAACAAAATAACAATAGCAACAACAACAACAAAATATGAGGAAGAGAAAGGCTCCAGAAAGAGTGGTCTGCAGGACAGTTTTGGAGAGAAGTCGATTGGAGTAAGAGTGGTAAAAATAAATACCTGTTTGTAGTAGGTAATATGATCATTGGTAGTACTGGAAAGAATGGGTTTAATGTAAGAATTTGCAAATTACTACCCTCAGGACAAATTTGACTTGGCACCTGTTTTTTTAATCTTAGCTGATAAGCTAAGAATGTTTTTTTAATATTTTTTAAAGATTGAAAAAATCAAAAGAAAAATAATATTTTGCTGTATGTAGACATTATATTAAATTCAAATTTAATGTCCATAACAAGTTTTATTGGAATACAGATAATATCATTTGTTTATGTATTGTTTATGTTTTTATGCTGTAATGACAAAGCTGAGTAGTTGCAACACAATGCATATGGCCTGCAAAACATAAAATATTTACTATCTTGGCATTTACAGAAAAAATTTGCTGCCCTGGCTAGTAGAATGGTAATGCTGATGCCAGGTTACAGTGGAAGGTTTCATGACTATGAGATGAGGAATAGAAAAGATCAGACCTCAATGTCTTATGCTAAACCTGGCTATGAAGGAAAGACAAGAAATACAATAGTTGGTAGAAGTAATTTTAGAGTTGAGTTTTTTGTTGTTTGTTTTATTAATGGGAAATAAAAATTCTTGCTTGGAACAGGATAAGATCAAGACATTTTAAAAGTTAATAAGGAAGCACAGAGGGAATGACTGAGAAAAATATCCTTTAGAATGCAAGAATGAATGGAAAAGTTTGCCCCTTCAAGGTGATAAGAAGGCCAGTCCTGAAGCCCTGAATTTCTCAGTGAAGCAGGAGGCAAAGTCATTTGCGGGAGCCTGAAGAGGGTGATAACACCTGCGGAGTTTGGAGAAGGAAGTGAAATGTTAGAATTTGAGGAAAATGGGAAAGGAAATTGAACAGAAACATAGGCAGCACAAATCTGTGGTGATACCAAATTAAACTTACTGGTCTTCAGCAGTGTTTGTTGGAATAGGTGTTAAAGTGGAGAAATGAAATAGTTCTATCAATTCAGGTTTGAGGTCTAGTAAGGCAAGTCCTGAGGATAAAACATTAAGTGGGGTAATCAGTTAAGGATAATGGTTAGGAGGGTTTTAGAAGAGATAGATCATAGGTTCCTCCATTATTGCTGCTAGCATGTATTACAAACTGTCACATGGCAGATGTACAAGCCTCCTACTGATTGGGTCTACCTTATGAATAGGTGGAGAAAGACTAAAGTGAGGAGAAAGTCAACTGTTGGGGATTTGAATTTTCAATGAGCTTAGAAAGTAATGTATTGGGAGATGAAAAAAGTTAAAGGAATGTTTCTTTTATTTTTAAAATATATTTTTATTGTTGATAGTATGACAGATATCTCCCATTTTCCTTCTTCCCCCCCTTTCCCTCTTCCTCCCAGCCTCTATCCACGCCCCCCCTTCACTACCCTATTGCCCATGTCCATGAGCTATGCATATAAGTATTTAAGTTCTTTGGTTTATCTGTTCTCGTCCCCCCAACCCCATATCAAGGTCTGTCAGTTTGTTCTATGCCTCCCTGCTTCGGGTCTTATTTTGTTGGTCAATTCATTTTGTTCATTAGATTCCACAAATAAGTGAGATCATGTGATATTTGACTTTCTCAGTTTGGCTTATTTCAGTTAGCGTAATATTTTCTAGGTCCATCCATGCTGTCCCAAAGGTTAAGAGATCCCTCTATTTTTTTTAGACTTTATGGTTTTAAAAGTCAGGGCTAGTGCATTAGACAGCCAGGGTTGCCATAACAAAATACCACAGACTGGGTGGGTTAAACAACAGACATTTATTTTCTCACGGTTCAGGAGGCTGGAAATTCCACAGGGTTGGTTTCTTCCGAGGCCTCTTTCCTAGGTTTGTAGATGGATGACTTCTCTCTGTGTCCTCACGTGGCCTTTTCTTTGTGCATGCCCATCCTTGGTTTCCCTTCCGCTTCTTACAAGGACACCGGTCCTGTTAGATTAGGGCTTCATTCTTGAGACCTCATTTATTTAATCCTACTCACCTCCTTAAAGCTTCAACATAAGAATTTCGGGGGACCACAATGAGCCCATAATACCTAGGTAGAGTGTGGGTTAGGGGAGTGAGCTGCTGAAATGGAGAGTGAGTGAAGATCATTAGAATTGAGGCAACCTAAAAACTATTACTCTCACTATCATGCAGCCCCATATTTTGTTATTGAATTCTGTAATCATCATGTTTCAGTGAAGTTTTTACTGAATTTGCAAAATGAAGTAGAATAATAGCAGTAGTAGTATAACTATCATATTTATCTGTAAACCATGCAAAACATTTATCTATACAACTTGGATGGAGATCAGTTGAAGCATTTTACATAAAAAATTGTTCTACATTTATAGATCAAGTTGAAGAGTCTCCTTTTCTGTATGTGTATGTAGCCATGTATGTATACCACTTTCACTTAATAGTTTGTTGTGTGTTTTTTTTTTTTTTTGCCTCTGGACAAGTACATTTAAAAGTAAATGTAACTGATATGGAACTTCACATGGAAAAGTATAGAATGAAAATTTTACAGAAATGCACATAGGATAGTCTTTTACTCATATAAAAATACTTTTATATGTAAAAATCTAATTCTGTAAGTGATCAGCACATGCTTAGCTTGTTGTGTTTTTATGTATGTATTTATATGGCTGGTAAATGCCAGAAGACAACCTAATCAGGAATTTTTTGTTGGTCTCATTTCTCTAAAGAGAAAATTGAGGCTTGGGAACAATATATAATTAGCAAAAGACTTGCCAAACACTGGCAGGAAAGAGTTGAGCTTCATTCCCCCCCTCCCCGCCTGCCCCCTGATCTTTTACATTAGTACATGTTCAATTATTTCTTTCTCTAAGTAAATGAGATTGTTTTAAAGTTGACTCAGTAGACAATCTTCCCTAAGAGGCACAAAATTGAACTTTTAAAGTAAAGAGGCTAAGGTATCATCTACTTAACGAACTTGCTAGTTTTCAACTCAGAAACAGGGCAAGGAATGTTATTCAAATCCATGCCTTCTGTTCTTAAGAACTGGAGCCTAGATCGTTGGCATGTCCCTTCAATGCTCAGGGCTCAGTCTGATCATCTGAAAGATGAGGAGTTGAATACAGATAATATCTTTCCCCTCTAAACTCTTATGTGTCCATAATCTTTTCTTTCCAAGAATTCTAGGGATGTCCAGGGAGCCAACTCTGACACAGTTATAATCCTTGAATCCAGAAGATACTACCAAGGGTACAGTATATGGATAGCACTGGAAACAGAAAATTCTCAAGATTGCTTTTGTATACAGTGTGTCTGGGTATGTCAAAGATATTGTGGAAAAGTTTCAAAGCAAGAGTAAATGTATTTGATTTAGTTCATATGTATTGTAGATGAGAAAGCAATGGAATGCATTGATTAATCACATAAAATCAGCATAATAATAAAAGATGATTAGAAATCATTGGAACACTAGTTATTACAAATAGACCAAAATAATCTATTTTTTTAAAGTGAGGGAAAATTGAGCTTATAGAAGCATGGACTATGCAAAAATGCAATATATTTAGTTATAAAAAATAAAAAGAGTTCTGAAATTTAATAAGTGCCAAAGCATTTTTGAAAAAAAAATTGAAGATTACATCACTAGATTATATTTCAAAGATAGAGTAATGTAACATAAAAATAAAGTTCTCCAAAAATTCTTGAATGAGATTCTATACACCATAACATGGTTATGAAAATCCAAAAATACTTACAGGACATTAGTAACCATTGTTTCTTGACTCCAACTGTAACAGATATTGATCAGTTCAAATATAATTTCTGGGGCATGCCATTTATGGCAACTTCTAAGTAGAAATTTTCTCATCAGCTCCAAAATGTACATGCTTTAAGAGCCCTAAGAGAACGAGATTGGAGCAAAGAATACAATAGCAGGGCAATATCAGATCAAGGAGATGTCTGGGTTACAAAGGTCCTATTTAATGGAAAAACAAAACAATGCATATTTAAAATTTGATGACAGAGAATTAGGAGCTCTATTCAATTTCACCTAAAATTTTGAATTCAGAACATAAGGTCAAAAACAACCTTGGGATTAAAAGTTAGTCTATTAAAAACCCAACTTAAACATCTTTCCATTGCTGCAATTTTTTAACTTGAAAAGGAATTTAATTTTCTAAACATCATTAATTTAATTTTATTCCTGGATATTGAGTATGTCGATCTTATCTTCCATTTTATCTTCTGAATGAAAGTTCTGGTGTAGCAAAGAAGTGATACCAATTGTTGAGCTGCCTCCGTTGCTTTTATACCCATGTATGCATGTATGAATGCTTAGCTGCTCTCCCACTACTCTTTATTACTCCCTGTCCTATAGAAAGTTTGGTTTTTGAAAGTGAAAATATTATTATTACATTCTACTGGATTATCTAAAACTTAAGTTTCAGAAGGCTCTAATCTTTGGAATGTATTGGGAAAGTACTTGCGGAAAAGAAGCCTCCTTATTGAATTCAAGGAAGGCTGGGTCTTGAGACCCTTCATGATTAATTTCCAAACAGCATCTCTGCAATTTTCCCACCAATCTCCCCTCACCTTAGAATCAGATGCATAATTCTTGAGACTTTCTAGGGCTATGTAAAGTGTAAAGTTATTAATCCACAGTAGGCATTATTCAGAATTACTAAAGAGGTTTCAGACTCAAAAACTGTAGTTTTAAATGTGCTCTATGGGTCTGGCTTGGCATTCACATTCTGAAGGAGAAGTCTTATAATTCTTAATTTTAGGATAAATATTTCAAAGCAGGCATTCTTTATTTTTTTTAATCCTCACCTGAGAATATTTTCCCATTGATTTTTAGAGAGAGTGGAAGAGAGAGGGAAAGACAGAGAGAAATATCTATGTGAGAGAAATACAATAATTGGTTGCCTCATGCATGAGCTCTGATCAGGGTCTGGGCCAGGGAGGAGCCTGAAACCAAGGTATGTGCCCTTGACTGGCGTTGAACCAGGACCCTTTGGTCCTGATGCTCTGTTCACTGAGCCAAACTGGCTAGGGCTAAAGCAGACATTCTTTATGGACTAAATCCACAGTTTGCCCAGGAAAGTTTGCTTGTCTCCCTAACTGTGCTGCACAATAAACCCATTGTACCTTTCAGATATAGTTAACTACACATCTATTTTATTTTCAGTTGTAGACCCAATGTGCGTGAAAGAAGCAAGCATCATCTGAGGTTTGGATCCCAAAAATTGAGATTTGTTCTTACCTAGGAATTCTCTCTCATTGGGTGACTACTGGACACTTTTTTCATAAAGAAATCAAGGTATTACTTATACGGTTGTGGTGTGTTTATGTACTGCAGGTATATTCAGAGAGTTCATTTCTAAAGTTTACATCTTTAGTCAGGAAGAAATTTCTGTCATTTATTTGAGAATGCAGTACTTTCCTCACCCACTATACATCAAACACACACAACACAGCATCACACAGCATCCATCATGCAACAGTTGTCAAGGAAAGAGAGGGAGGATGGGGAAAAAAAGAAACCTTGCACGTAACTGACAGTCTGCTTAGACAAAGCTCATGCTGCAGTAGACAGCTGTATTAGAAGACACTATTATAAACACGGGCAGGAACGGAAGTGCTTACACCATTTTCCCTATAAATAACTAGGATTAATCTGTAATTTAGAACTTTACATTTTCATAGAATATGGCTCAGCATGTTTATTGAACATAATAAATGAAGCTCTTGCCATACATATTATGAATAATTACATTACAGCAATGCTTGACCTGGGAGAAAACATGGCATACATATGATCTCAGAATTCACCAGGAGGTATGTGAGCTCATTTCCCCAGTAACTCCTTATTTGTTTATTTGTATATTTATTTATTTCAAACACCAATGAACAAATTAGTCTAACATATTGGCTAATTAGGTGAGGTACAGATTAGATTTATGACATTTAGAAGTCTGTACAATTATGACTTTATAATTACTGACTATGGGGAGTGCACTGAGGCCTATGAAAGGCAAAGCAATCAACTATAAAGAATTAGTTTGCCTGTAAAGAGTATAAGCTGTGGATTCCTTTTTGGTAATAATTACAGTTATGTATCGACTGTAACAGTCAACCAGTCATACTCAATTTCATTATACTAAGACTACTTTTGTATTTGATTCAATATTCTATATATAAGGTGTCCCACCAAAATGTATATACATTTAACAGCTGATAGCTCAATTGATGTTTCTTTATTTTCAGATTTAACCCATTGAACTTAATAATTATTCAAAATATATATACATTTATATATGTACTAGAGGCCTGGTACACAAATTTGTGCATGGGTGGGCTCCCTCTGGGTGGCTTGCAGGAATTGAGCCGAAACCACAGTCCAATGCTGCCTGCATTTCCTACCTGCCACTCCCGCTCATCCCAGCCCCACTGTGCCTGCCGTGGGTTCATGCCCAATCAGTACCCATCAGGAGAAACTCACCAGCCATGAGTCCTGTGTCTGGCTCCCTCCCAAGGGGAGTGGCCTGCAGGATGGAGCTGAAATTGGCTCTCTGACATCCCCCAAGGAGTCCTGGATTACGAGAGAGTGCAGGCCAGGTTGAGGGACCCCACCAGTGCACAATCGGGCTGGGGAGGGATCATGGGAGGGCTCCAGGGCATGTCCGGCCCATCTAGCTCAGTCCCGATTGGCCAGACCCCAGCAGCAAGCTAACCTACTGGTTGGAGCATCTGTCCCCTGCTGGTCAGTGCATGTCATAGCGACTGGTCAACCAGTTGACTGTCTGCCCACTAGTGGTCAGTGCACATCATAGCGAGCGGTTGAGCAGCCTTAGCATATCATTAGCATATTATGCTTTGATTGGTTGTTCTGCAGTTTGGTCTATTTGTATATTACCCTTTTATTACATAAGATCCTATCTAATAATAAACAAACATGGTAATCGACCGTACCTTCGCTACGCCTCCTATTGGCTAATCAGCGTGATATGCAAATTAACCGCCAACAAAGATGGCGGCTAATTTACATACTGCAGGCAGGGCAGGACAGCGCAAACCGCCAGCGCACCACCATCCAGGGCAGGCCGGCCACCCGGGAACCCATCGGTGGGTCCCTGGCAGCAAGGCAGGCCCACCCCAGAAGCCCCAGCAGCCGGCCTGCCTTGCCACCCCAGGACCCGATCGGCAGGTCCCGGGCTGCAAGGCAGGCCCACCCCAGAAGCCCCAGAAGCCGCCTGATATGGCAGTAACTCTATCAGTAAGCACTCTGAAAGTCAGTGGCATAAATGCACCAATTAAAAGGCAGATTATGAGGGTAAATCAAAAACAAAACCCACTTTAAATATAAAGACACATATAGATTAAAAGTAAATGAATTAAGCTGCAGCCTGTTTTGCTCAGTGGATAAAGCATCAGCCCATGGACTGAAGGGTCCCAGGTTCGATTCTAGTCAAGGGCATGTACCTCAGTTGCTGGCTTGATCCCCAGTCCCTATCAGAGCATGTGCAGGAGGCAACCAATCAATGTGTCTCTCCCTTTCCCTTCACTCTCTCTAAAATTCAATGGAAAAATATCCTTGGGTGAAGATTAACAAAAACAAAGTAAATGGATGAAGTAACATTAAAGAGATTATAAGAAAAATATATTCCAAATTTTGTTAGCTGTATATGTTTATGTTTAAATTATTAACACCTAAGAAATTGGGTGAAGCGTACATATAATATGTTGTAGTATTTTATAGTTTTTTTTACATGTATGAGATTATTTCAAATTAAAATATTAAAAAATTAAAAATTAATAAAATATTAATTGAAATGTGTATGCATTACATGAAAAATCTCCTAATTGCTTATAGCATAATGTATTAAATTGTGCTAAAATTTACAAGGGTTCAATTAAAAAATATCTTAATTCTAAATGATATAATAGAAAATATATAATAGTGCAGTTATAAGCACTTATCTGAAAATAAAAATTTAAAGAAGTGAATTTAAAGAAGGGATTAGGCAAAGAAAATATATGCACAACCCATAGACACAGACAACAGTATGGTGATGCCCAGAGAGAAGTGGGGGGCAAGAGCTGGGTAGAGGGGGCAAAAGGGGGGAAATAGGGACATTCTATATAATAATAATAAAAGGCTAATATGCAAATTGACTGAACAGCAGAATGACTGGTTGCTATGATGTGCACTGGCCACCAGGGAGGCAGATGCTCAATGCAGGAGCTGCCCCCTGGTGGTCAGTGCACTTCCATATGGGGAGTGCCACTCAGCCAGAAGCTGGCTCATGGCTGGCCAGCGCAGTGGTGGTGGCAGGAGCCTCTCCCACCTCCGTGGCAGCACTAAGAATGTCCAACTAATGGTTTAGACCCGATCCCTTGGGTGCCTAAGCCTTTAGTCGGACATCCCCTGAGGGCTTCCTGGCTGCCAGAAGGATGTCTGACTGCAAGCTTAGGCCTGATCCCCTGGGGAGTGGGCCTAAGTCGACAGGTGGACATCCCCCAAGGGGCCCTGGACTGTGAATGGGCACAGGCCAGGCTGTGCCCGCTCCCCCCCCCCCCCGAGTGCACAAATTTTTGTGCACTGGGCCTCTAGTATAGTATATTAGACTGGCATCAGATTCCTATTGTATCATGCATAGCTTTAAACCATGGTGTAAGGCAATAATTTCTCCTTCTGTAAGAGTGACTAAGGTTCTGCAGTAGTTGCTTTGATGTTGATAATGTAGAACAATGCATTTGACTTCCTTAAAAGAGTGTATCTATTTGCAATGTTTTTAGTATGGGATTCCAAGAAGTAAAAGATGCTAAAGATGAGAAAGATTATATGTCAAGGTATGAAAGATAATATAATTATCATAACAATTTAAGTGAATTACTATAATTTAATTGTAAAACAATATTTAATTATAAAAATTTAATAATATAATATACACAATAATATTTACTTAGTAGGGTCAGGGTTATTTGAAAGAAAAACATTTTGTGTGGAAAATACAAATCTTTACAGGGTCCCTAACATATTAACTTGTGTTTTACCTAGTTTAGTATACCTGGAAGAAAAGAAAGTGAAAATGTATTGAATAGTTGCTATAATCTAGATGTTATAATGGGTGATGTATGTGCATTCTTCAGCACTAGGAGGTAAAGAGGAAATGCAACTTGACCATAGTCAAGGAGACAAAATTTACTCAGGTCTGTTTTCCAAAGCTGCACAGTAATGCTTCTCCATGTAAATACACCAAAAGCCACTTCATTTATTTTATATTTTAAAATTGATCTTTAGTGTTGAAAGTGTTACAGATCTCCTCCCTTCCCCCCCATTAATTCCCTCCACCTTGCCTCCCCCCCAGTCTTTCATTGCACTATTGTCTGTGTCCAAAAGCCACTTTAAAGATTAAGTTTGTTAAAAACTATAAAAAAATGAATGCTTCTCCTTTTATTGCATATTTTTGAATATTTTCAGTAGTGATGATTAGAAGTGGAATACAGTGAAATGTTTGAATGTATATAATTTGTTCTTCTCACAGATAATGGTTTATCGCATGACTTCCAAAACTAATTACAGTGCTAGATTTATCTATTAATTTCCAAAAGAAAGTAAATACGGTTATTGTGAGAGTACATAAATACTAATATATTTGGTCCTAAATGAGTTGGTTCCCAATATATGAAGCATATAATACCCACTACCAATTCAGGAGTCAAAAATTCTTTAAGCTGACTCTGTTGACTCCTTTTAAGTTCTCTAGCAGCTGCCCCAGACAACATAGGGTCTTCTTTTCTTCCATGTTCACTAGGAAACTATTTTTCTAGTTTCTAATGTTTGATTTCCAATCATCTCTTTTCAGTTTCATAATCTCACAATTAACTCATTAGAGCCACAACTCTAGATTTATTGTACCTTTGTTGATGTATCTCTTTATCTTTTTTACCTGTCTGTATTGATTAATTATTGATTGATTATTTAACACACAATGATTGAGTGCTAACTATATTTAAGGCTCTAATCTATATGTTCTGGGAGAAATAAAGATGACAGTTAATTGATACCTACTTTCAGGAAGGTTATTTACTATCTAACGGACAAGAAAAGCATAGAAAGAGCAAACTATAATTAAAATCAGAATTAGACTAAGTTACATGTTATGGGAGGAAGGAGTGCTTCACTTTTATTTGAGGGAGAAAAGCAATCATTTTTTGGCTCAAAATCAATGATGAGTCCAGCCAGTATGGCTCAGTGGTTGAGCGTGGACCTATGAACCAGGAGGTCACAGTTCCATTCCTTATCAGGACATATGCCAGGGTTGTGGGCTTGACCCCTAGTGTGGGGTATGCAGGAGACAGCTGATCAATGATTTTTTCTTGTCATTGACATTTCTATCACTCTCTCCTTATCCCTTCCTCTCTGAAATTAATAAAAATATATTTAAAAAAACCCCACAAACAATGATGGTTCCTCCACTCTCCTAACTTTATTTAATCTGTATGTAACATGCATTTTATTCAATGATGGTTTAATTTTGAGCATTCCAACCTAATCTAAACATTACCCATGAGAGTTTAATG
This sequence comes from Myotis daubentonii, assembly GCF_963259705.1. Classification (NCBI taxonomy): domain Eukaryota; kingdom Metazoa; phylum Chordata; class Mammalia; order Chiroptera; family Vespertilionidae; genus Myotis; species Myotis daubentonii. The sequence goes on from NC_081841.1 coordinate 160,647,788, forward strand.
TCCCCTGAATATTTTCTTCATAATATTGCTCAAACCAACCCTCCAGAAGGTATTCTTTTACCAGACCCTGTCTATAATTTTTTCCCTCATTGCCATCTGTACTTAATAAAATTGCTTAATACATTGCATTGATAAATGCCTTCTTTTCAAGTACATGAATGCTATTTTTTTCCCTATCAGATTTCAAACTCCCTAGGAAGAGATTAAATCTGTGTTTTTGAATTCTCTGTATAGAATCTCATGTTATATATGAGAAAGAGCCAATACATATTTATTAACTGATATATCTCAGGCATCAGAAAGCTTGTTTGGTCAACTGCTTTTTACTTTTGCCTAGAGTTCTCTACAAATGTAGTTTCTGAGGATGATTACATGGCTGAAGTTAAAAAAGCAGTCATATTATCTATTACATGTTGGCATATGTATATTTTTCTAATTTGGTTGTATTTTTTATGATAGAGTTTTCACCATTGAGGTATTGTCATTTTTTTTTTAAGAATAAAATCCAATTTACCATCACCTTACTGAGCTAAACAAACAAGGGAAAGAACATTTATGCATATATGCTAGCAACAAATATGTATAAAATAAATGTAAGAAATGATATATTTACAATGGCAGCATGAAACATAAAACACCTAGTAAAACATGGCCCTCGCAGGTGTTCCTCAGTGGGTAGAGCATTGGCCCATACACCAAAGTGTCACGGATTCTATTCCTGGTCAAGGACACACCTGGGTTGCAGGCTTAATCCCCAGGGTGCATGTGGGAGACAACCAAGTAATGTGTCTCTCTCACGTCAATGTTTCTCTCTCTCTCTCTCTCTCTCTCTCTCTCTCTCTCTTTTCTCTTTCCCTCTCTCTCCCTCTCTCCTTCCTCCTTCCCTCCCTTCTACTCTCTCTAAAAATCAATGGGAAAAATATTCTTGGGTGAGGATTAACAAAAAATAAGCACTTAGTGAAAAATAAAAATTTTTAAATTAGCACAGTTTCTACACAAAGACTACATAGTATTCTTTTTTTTTTTTTTTTTTCAAATACAAATGCAAGTTTATTTGGAAAGTGCCGGGGTCCAACCCCAGCAGGTCCAGGGGTTCCCAAAGGCGTAGATGGAGTCGGCGAAGAAGGAAGGACACGGAGACAGTGTTCAGTTGATCAGCAGCCTAGCCAGGATCTCTAGCCTGGATCTCCAGCCAAGTTCTGGTCTGGATCTCCAGAGCGGTTCTGCTTCGGATCTCCAGCGAGGCTCTGTAGCCATGTTCCCTCGCTAGGTTCTCCAGCCAGGTTCTGTCCAGGCTCTCCAGTCAGGTTCAGTGTCCAGGTTCCAGTCAGGTTCTCCTGCCAATCTCTGTAGTCAGGTTCAGTCCAGGATCCCTTGCCATGTTCTCCCGCTAGGCTCTGTCTCTAGGCTCCGAGGCCAGTCCCTCTCCAGGATCCTCCGGCATGCTCTCTCTAGCAAAGTTCTTCTGTCTCTAGGCTCCGTGTAGGTTCTGTCTTCTCGATTCTGTTCTAAGTTCTGAGTGTTTCTGTCTTGTTACAACTGTATTTATACCAGTTGATTCAATCCTATCAATCTCTATTACAAAGGTTAGGGCGTTTCTTATCTCCATTCCAGGGAGAAAAGATTATGTAGTTTAAGCATGATTGTTCATAGTTAAAGGGATTAATTACCCGCCTGGCACTTAGTTGAGGGGTTTTATTCCCTCCCTAACTTCAGGGGAAAATCCCTGCCTGGGGAAAACAACCTTTCTCAGAGACCTTGGTTAAAACACATAGTGCCAAGAAGGTGAGCAAACATATTAAGAACAGTATGCCATATATGCCAGGTCCCTTGAAACAGCAAGCATGGACTGGCTCCCGGCAAATTCCCCCTTTTTAATTTTTTAAAAGCAGGCATTAAAAAGAAAAACCTCAAACGCTCTCTTGTATCCATTTTAAGAGTAGGATTGGTGCTTTCTGCTATTACCTGAGTCCTGATCTATCACCCCAGGGAGAGCTTGCCAATCCTGCACTTTCCCGGGGTGGAAAGGCTGCAGTGGGGTTAAGGATAAGGCTCCTTGGGCCTACCTTCTCCCATGCCTCTACATTTACCTTTCTGCACCTTTCCTTCCTCAGAAAAGCATGGACATATTTCTTGTATAAAATGTTCTGTCTGACTGGGAGTAACCTTAATTCCTCTGCTAACAAGCATATATGTTAAAAGATCAATACGGAGTCTTTTTTCTTTAGACTCAGTATGGCACATCTTCTTAATCTAAAGATCAATACAGAGTCTTCTTTCTTTGGACTCAGTATGGCACATCTTCTCAATCTAAGAATCAATACAGAGTCTTCTTTCTTTGGACTCAGTATGGCACATCTTCTCAATCTAAGTTCTGTACTATCCACCTTCTTACCCTACTTATCCTCTATAGGGGGGTCTGTAGCACCCTGGTGGAGTCCTATCCGTCCCGAGTGTGGGGTTCTCAATGGGGGGGGGGGCTTACCTAAGGGAATCCTGTTCCAGGGGTTCCCAAAGGTGTGGACGGAGTCGGCGAAGACTATCCACCCTCTTCCTATGGTGGAGTCCGATCCGTCCCGAGTGCAGGGCGCTTACCTAGGGGTCCCTGTTCGGGCGCCATATGCCGGGGTCCAACCCCAGCAGGTCCAGGGGTTCCCAAAGGCGTAGATGGAGTCGGCGAAGAAGGAAGGACACGGAGACAGTGTTCAGTTGATCAGCAGCCTAGCCAGGATCTCTAGCCTGGATCTCCAGCCAAGTTCTGGTCTGGATCTCCAGAGCGGTTCTGCTTCGGATCTCCAGCGAGGCTCTGTAGCCATGTTCCCTCGCTAGGTTCTCCAGCCAGGTTCTGTCCAGGCTCTCCAGTCAGGTTCAGTGTCCAGGTTCCAGTCAGGTTCTCCTGCCAATCTCTGTAGTCAGGTTCAGTCCAGGATCCCTTGCCATGTTCTCCCGCTAGGCTCTGTCTCTAGGCTCCGAGGCCAGTCCCTCTCCAGGATCCTCCGGCATGCTCTCTCCAGCAAAGTTCTTCTGTCTCTAGGCTCCGTGTAGGTTCTGTCTTCTCGATTCTGTTCTAAGTTCTGGTACATAGTATTCTTGAGATAAATCAAATGAGACCCAAATAAATGGAGGGATATATTACATTCATGTTTGGAAGAATCAATGATAACTCTCTCCAAATTGATCTAACATATCAGTGCATCACTCTTCCCCCAAAAAACTTAGTTATAGTTTATGAAATGTGTAAGCCTTTTCTAAATGACCAAGAGTAATTGAGATAATCTTAAGAAAGAACAAAGGTGGAAGACATATAGGTTTTATAATAAAGCTATAGTAATTAAGACAGTGTAATATTGATACAAGGATAGAGAAGGTCCAGAAGAGAAAGTCCCAAAACAAAGCCAGACATATAAGGAGCTTCGACTTACAACAAAAATGATAATGCGAAATAGTGGGAAAGGATAGACTTTTCAATAAATGATCTTGAGCCAATTGGATAAACATATGAAATCAACTGAATGTTGACTCCTAACTCATATGTGCAAAAGTCAATTCCAGATAATTTATTGATCTAAATGTTAATGGTGAAATAATAACACTTCTAGAAAATAAGGCAAGGGAATATATTCAAGTTTATAATAGACAAAAGTTGCCAAAACAGAACATCAAAAATTATTAATCATAAATGAAAATTTTTAAATTCTGTTTATCAAAAGAAACCTTTTAGGTATTTTTAAATGATACTCATAGATTAGGAGAAGATATCTGAAATTCTTATAAACAACAAATGGCCTTTATGTAAAATATAAAGAATTTCTCAATAGAAAAACAACCAAAAGTCTATTACATTTCATAAACAGGGTTATAAAAATTGCCAGTAAATATAGGAAAACATACTATTCTCATTAGTCAAGGAAATGCAAAATAAAACATGAAAAAACAGAGAAATTTGAAAATGGTAGCATAGGTAAATGCCTGTAATCGCTGCCTTCCACAACCACATTAAAATTACAACTAAAATACAGAACAACCATAACCCAGAACTGCTGGAAAGCTGGCTGAATGGAAGTCCTACAACTAGAGAAGTAAAGAAGAAAGTGGGAGATGTGGAGGCTTGGAACAGGCTAGTCTGGGCTCCACGTGTGCTGCTTTTTTAATCGGGAAGATCATCTCTATGGAGGCCACCTGCAGGAGCAAGGGGTCCTAGCCCCACACTGGCCCCCCCCGTTCAGGGTCCCAGAGATGGGAAAAGAAGCCCCTACAGAAGGTAGGAACTACGGGCTGTAAAAACCAGTGTGGATTGGGACTCAGTGACACAGAGGCTACTGGAGATTCAGCTGTTCCTCTTAGAAGACCAGCACCATGAACTGAACTTCCAAGATCCTACTTCGTCTGAGCTCCACACCAGGATGAGGCTCTGGGGAACATAGACACACAGAAGGAGGAACTGGATGGCCTGGCATCGGGTCAGGAACTCAGGGGTGGCTTTCTCCCAGACCAAGTTACTCACAGGGATCATTGTTCCTATGCTGGGACCTTCCCAGTAGCAATTACTAATTCCAATAGAGTGCCAGTGGTTGGAAATTAGGCCAATGAGGAAAGCAAAATACATACCAGGATGGAGTTTTTTGAAGGCTTGTGGGTAGAAAACATGGTTACCCAACAAGACACATGAAGGCAAAGACCAGAAGTAAGTAACGGAAGTCTTAAGGCAGTCTTAAGACTCAGAAGTCTTAAGGCAGCCTCATAAGAAAGAAAGATTACATGAGTTGGAACAACTCATTGCAGAACATCTACTTCTAACATAATCAGTGGCAAGGAAAGGTAACTAAATTATAATGGTAAGTTTATATGGAGGATCCCCAAATTTTTCAGAATAAAAGAATATTACAAACCAGCTGAGAGAGATCCACTGCTTCAATAGAGAAGTTAAACAGCACTCCACACTTACACATCCCTCCTTACCTACCTAATCAACCCTCATCTTCAATGTCCACATCAACGTGCACCACAGTCCCCTGGACATGAGGCCTGGGAAGCTCACTGAAATAAAGCCTTCGCTGCACAGCCCCATCTTAAAATTATTCTCCTAGAGCAGTGGTTCTCAACCTTGGCTGCACATTAGAATCACCTGGGAATCTTTTTTAAGTCCTGATTTCTGGGCCTCATCCTCTGGAAATTCTGTTTCTTTGTTACTAATGTTGTGGCCCCACCCCATAACAAAGAAACAGAATTTCCGGAGGATGAGGCCCAGAAATCAGGATTTTAAAAAGATTCCCAGGTGATTCTAATGTGCAGCCAAGGTTGAGACCTACTGCCCTAGAGTATGTGAAAAGAGCACCAGAGACACCTCTAAGGACTGTACACACTTGACAGTGCAACCACCCACAGAGTAAAATCAACAAAGAGGTCCAACTGAAGTACAATGACAAACCTAATCACTACTGCTGATCTCTTCAATGGGATGCCGTTGGGAGCAGAATAGTGTTATCATCTTTTGTTCTAAACCTCAACTCATTGCTGTCTATCATCTCTGCTCTGTTTGTGGACTTAATCTCTCTCTCTCTCTCTGAGGTTTCTCTGTGGTTCTCTCTCCATGGCAGGAAACATTGTTGATAATGGCATTTGAGTTTTACATCTTTCAGTATCAATTTCTTTTTCTTGGTCCCGACTCAAAAAATCCCCAGGAAGAGATTTATTAGCTCAGGTTTGGCCAGATGTCCACAGGTTGTCTGTGGCAAGGTCATAAATATTATATGGAGCTATAAGAAATTGCCACTATTTGACTGCTTAAGAATAGCAATTTCATTATTTAAGTTAATAATACTAGCTAATAATAATAATAATAATAATAAACTGAGTGTTTACTAATGGCCAAGCATTGTTCTAAGTACTTTACATATATTTATTCATTTACTTTTGCAACAACCTTAAAAGTAAGATGCCATAATTATTTTTATTTTATAGATGAGGAAACTAATTTGCCTGTCTTCATATAATATTTTTGTAAATATTTGTAAATAAAACCCATAGAGTTCCATAAGAACCAGAATTCTAACCCAAGAAGTTTGGTCCCAGAGTCACTATATGACAAGGTAGTAACTGAAGGTATTATGTGGAATTAGGGAATAATACTACTTTAAAGTAGTGGGTTAGGGATATATGTCATATATTCATTCTCATTGCTTCCTACTGCGCCAATATCTTGGTAAGGAAACTGAGGCCCAAAGAAGATAATGGGTTTGAATAAGGCTGCCCAGCTAACAAGTAGCAGAATTGGGACTAGAACTTGAGTCTGCCTGGGTCTGTTACAATATGCAATCTATTAAGACACTGGTATTGGAGAAGAATGATAAAACTATTATGCAGCAATAAGTACACTACATAATAGATATGTCTCATTCCCTGTGTGTAAAGAGCACTCTTCTGGGTATTAAGATATAAGAATTTATGAGACATTATTTATTTTCTATTTTGGACTGGAAAACATATAAATAGCAGTAATTATGTAACAGAGTCTAAGTTCTAAATTCTTTATGTCTATTAGATAATTTTGTTTTCACAGAAACACATAAGGATGTGAGGCAAAGAACTTAGTAAAATTGCACCACCTAAGAGTAAGGGATCCCAGACAATCTTTGTCTACAATTCAAGCTCCTACCTGTAATTATATCAATAAGTACCATTCAGACACTTAGGAACATCATCTCATGCATGGGGGAAATTAAGATTACTCATCTCTAGTTTAGAGATCTCCAGTTTTAAAAGGTAGTAGATAAAAAAATAAAGGAAGCAGACATTCGAAAGGAAAATAATGAGAAATATCTTAAAGTGAGTTGTTAGATAAGCTATGAGATGATTTTTCCAAGAGCATAAAACAAGTGTCACAGCTATGTTTTAAGTTGGTACTTTCGCTGGAGTTTGGTCATATGTCTATATAAGAACAATGTCAAATAAAATCTATAGAATCACTTATTTTTACAAGGTTACCATTGTGTTTAAGCACTTCTGCTGGATTTATGATTTACACATCTCTTAATCACAGATAAATAGACTAGCTCTCAATGTAGCCAAGAACTTGCTCTCTTTTTTTTTCTTTATTGATTGAGGTATTACATAAGTCTCCTTTCCCCCTATTGCTCCCCCCACAACTCCCCCCCACCCGGCCCAGCACAAGAAGTGGCTTCCTGCCAAAACACGCTCAGCTTTTTCCTGTTCTGTCTGCTGTCCACATTGCTGCCCACCCATAGAGGCTACGAGGCTTCGTGGCCTTTGGTTCTCCTACTGAAGTGTTTCTATAGACTAAGCAGAGAGAAAGTCAGCACAAAGCGAACAATTTGCAAATGGAACCCATGGAGTGGATTCTATGGCAAAGGCCCTAGAGATTATAAAAAGAAGCAGACTCCTCCATGTGAATATGCTCGCTTTATACTATAAATGGAAATTGTTTGTAAAAGCTGAAGGGGTTGTAATGATTGAACATCAATGCTGTTTGTCTTTATCCTTGGTGAGAAATGGTAAAAGAAAATGATTTCAAACCAGCCAAGGAATGATTTAAAAAAGCTTTAGGCAGCATCAAAGGACACCACAGAAGTGAACACTGTAATATAACTGCTGAGCATGGACATCCATTGACATTTTTCTAAGAGTATGTATCTTTGTGTGTGTATTCTTTAACATAATTAAGAAAGTATCCACTTGTAACATGATGAAATACATTTATTTTTCCTATTCAACATGAGGGATTGTGGCCATGTCTGTCTATTTAAAAGTTCATCTAAAAATGGTCAGTATTGTGTTTTGTTCTTTTCTTTAGCTGGTTTTAGGGAATATTTATATTGTAATATTCTGAATCTGTTCTGATTAAGAGATGAAAGATCTAAAATTATCCCAATGTGATTGCTTCAGTGACTGCTTGTAAACATGACACATAACCCTTCTTATCCTTCCAGGCAGAAGAGGCCTCAAACGTCCTGGGGAGCCGGAAGGAGCTGGCAGAACACACATATTCCATGGTATTTTATTACTGTTCTCATTTAATATTGTACAGTTTGAAGCCAATACGATGTTCCCCCTAAAACTATCACTTGTATGGGGGTTACATTCAATTAGGTTAATGAAATACAGTACACGTAAAACATGATGTGGCTTTAGGAGATAATATTTTAATGTAATTTTTTGTAATTTGTTACAATTGGTGGGATTAATATGGTGTTATCCTCATTTTAGGTTATTTATTTAGATAACTTGAATGCAGATTGTGTCTTTAAATTTCCTTCATTTTCTATATATTGTTAAAATATAAGCAAGCTTGATACATTCTTGTGTTGGTTGGGTTAAAGTAGGTTAATCTGTGGTAACAAAAAATCTTGAGGCGTTATTTGCTTTCAGCCACAAAGGTTTATTTCTTATTCACATGTCCTGCCTGTCAGGAGTTGATTGGAGACTCTGGTTCATATGTCCTTACTCCAGAACCTGTACTGGTGGAGTAGGAACCATCTGGAAGGTTGTTGTTTGCCAATGCAGGAGGAAAAATAGTGTACTAAGTTCTGCACTAATTCTTGAAACTTCCATTTAGAGATGGCACACACCAAACTACAGCAGGTCACACAGGGAGAAAGAAATCTCAATCCTATTATGCACTTGAAAAGAGAACCAGAAATATGTGGTGAACAGTACTAATGATTACCATAATATTTATTCCCTCAAAATGCTGAAAACTGATAAAGCAAACCCAGGATATGCATCCACATGTCAGAGTCGAAAGCTATCCAGGTGAGCAAACGGAGCATCATAAATTTTTCTCAGCTCCCCTTTGTAGCAAACCTTACAAGTTAGCTATACTCACTCATTCTATTCAATTGATTCCTCCTCAATCTCTTGGCAACCACATTTTCTTTTTATTCACTCTGCTAGAACCACAATGGCCTTCTTTTTTATTTTTTATTTAACCTCCATGAACATGTTGGACACAGTTTCATTTTAGGACATCACTCTACTCCCCCTCCAACTGACATACCCACTGATTTAAAGGGGACCTGAAGATCTATCTGAAAACAACTCCATACCACCATTTAACTCTGAGTTTAGACAGAGGCAATTTTGGCTGATGGGTAGACTGAACAACAGTCTGAGTGCTGCAGAGAGGAGATGTTTCAAATGTTGCAAGGCGGCTGATTGGGGAGTTTATTACAATCCATTCTCTATGATGTATACATGCATCCTGAGAGAAAGGGGTGTGTGTGTGTGTGTGTGTGTGTGTGTGCGTGTGTGTGTGTGTGTGTGTGTGTGTGTGTGTGTGTGTGTGTGTGTGTTTGGAGCAACCATGTTGAAGAAGCCTTGCAGTGCATGGAGGTAGTGTTCTAGTTCATTGACATTTGGTCCCCTTGGCACCTCATTGGCGGTACTGGAAATGGGGAAAGAGTTTTGGTCATAGACCAACACCTCCAGGAGCTCTCAAGCCTAGGGTTGCTGAGTTCTTCTTCAGCTGGCAATGGTGGAGAGGAAAGAAGCAGCATCATTTATTAGCCACTATGACACATTGATATTTAAGAAACATCAAGAGGACCTCAACTGAGAACAATGCATGAGTAACTGAGACGCGTGTCTCTGGGGTGGAGTGTGGCACTGTCTTTGGGCACAGCAGAGTTGCAGCTCATCTGATAGTGGTAGCCATCAGCATCCGGCATGGTCACTCCCTCCTTAAGAATCTGTGGGTCTTTCGTCATCTTTCCCAAGGCCTCCAAGGCCTCAGCTTTTTGTGATCAGACTCCTCAGCACCCAGGGGCCATACTATCTCATCAGACTTTTAGGTAGGCTCTTTTCCCTTGTGGAACCACAGCCACTCTCCTGCCTTGCCATGTCCTAGTCCCAGGAAATCCAACTCTCCTTTTCTTTGGAATCACTCTCCAAGCATCCACTTTATACTTTACAACATAAGCTTTATCTATCTATCTATCTATCTATCTATCTATCTATCTATCTATCTATTTATTTTCTGACTGGATTTTTTTTAAATTTTGTTTTATTGCTTAAAGTATTACAAAGAGTATTACATATGTCTCCCTTTTTCCCCCCTTGACATTCCCCCAGCTTCCCCTACCCCCCAGTGTCTTGTGTCAATTGGTTATGCTTATATGCATGCATACAAGTCCTTCGGTTGATCTCTTACCCACCCGCCCTGACCCCCAACCCTCCCCGGCCTTCCCACTGTAGTTTGACAGTCTGTTTGATGCTTATTCAGCATAACCTTTGAATATGCACAGGAGAATTCTCAATAATCTAACTCATTTTGTTCTGCCCATTTGGGGGGGAATGTATGAATGGTATGGATATTCTGGCTACTAAAGGTTAAAATTATATCTAAATGGAGACAATATCATTATAGACAGTTTGATAATGGGTGTTATAGTTACCGAGTGATATGTGCTGACGTTTTACAAAAATTGGCTATTATACTTTAAAATAAACCTGTTTGTGCTAAATACACTAAAGCACAGCAGCTTGAAAAGATCTTGGTAGCAATTCTCACAAACAAAGCTATACTAGATATATTTTTACAAACAGTATATAGGATATCTCTTTACTTGCTGCAACTGCCTAAATCTCTTTCCCTCCTCTCTTTTCCTTTAATTTCTTTACCTTCTCTTTCTCCCTTCTCTGTGCTTTCCTCTTCCTTTCTTTCAAAACTTCTGGCTCTGGAATTTCAGGAGACAAACTTTCTTGGACTTTAAGAAAAATATACATATAGGCTTGTACACTAGTTTAAAATACCCATTAATATCTTGAATGGTTTTACTTTTTCCTGGTAGTGTTTCTGTTATATGACTTCTTATTCCCTGTTGATCTTTGAAAATTCACCTATGGTTTCTTTCATTTTAGTTGTTTTGCACTTGCTAGATAACATGTTGTTTTGGTTTTGAAATGGTACTTTTTTTTTTTTTTACCTAAAATGTTTAAATATGACTAAACATGACAAAAAGTCATATTTAGGGACATGAAAATATATTTTAATGGTTATTTCACTTAAAAAGTCCTGGTTAAATAGAAATAAATGTGGAAAAGTTTTTTTTTTTTTAATTTATGGCAAAGACTATCCTTTTAGAGGCAGGTAGGATAGAGGTCTATTATTTCTGAAGATCATTGTGTCCACTGGAATATGCTGTTGAGAATCTTAAATACTCCCATCTCTCTAGCTAATTCTTGTGTTTAGATTCATTTAGACACTATTAAGGAATAAATGGGCTTCTTCTCTAGGGATAAAGGCAATCAACTTGATCTGACACTTGATTTTGCATGACCATTAGATCAGCAAAATAAAATGTAATCAAGTTCATAGCTCTTAGTACATGGGTCCTTGCAAATCTTTGATTATATTCACCCAAAGACAAATATATTTTGAACATTGTTGGAAATACACATTTCAAAATAATACAGATGCAAATCTCCTCAAGTCACAAAATCATCATTTAGCAAACTCCATGGAAAAGCTCACTACTTACAAAACACCAAATGGAAGAACTTTGTACTTTCGACCCTTGACATGGTTGTCCAGTTCATGAAAACAAAGTCAACCTGTGGATTAATTAATTTACTTGTTCTAAAATATTAAGCCACTATATTAATTTTGTATTGCTGCTGTAACAAATTGTCACCAACTTACTGCCTTCAAAGAGCACAAATATATTATTTACAGTCCTATCGGTCGGAAGTCCAGTACTGATCACACTGAGCTAAAATCAAGTCCATGTTTCTTTCTGGAGACTCTAGGAGAGAATATATTTCCTTGCCTTTTCTAGCTTCTTGAGGCCACTGCATTCTTTAGCTTTTGATCCCCTCCTGCCCTAAATATTCAAAGCTGAAATTGCTGCATCTCTCTTTAATCTTTCTTTTGTCTTTATATGTTGCCCTCTGAGGAAAGCCTGAAAGGCTCTTCACTTTTAAAATTCATGTGATTAGATTGGACCCACCATGATAATCTCCCTATCCCAGGTCCATACTCTTAATCACATTTGCAAAGACCCCTTTACCATGTAATCCTATATAATAAAAGGCTAATATGCAAATTGACCAAACAGCAGAATGACTGGTCGCTATGACACGCACTGACCACCAAGGGGCAGATGCTCAATTCAGGAGCTGCCTCCTAGTGGTCAGTGCGCTCCACTCAGCTAGAAGCCAGGCTCACAGCTGATGAGCACAGTGGTGGTGGCGGGAGCCTCTCCCACCTCTGCAGCAGCGCTAAGGATGTCCTACTGATGACTTAGGCCCGCTCCCCGTCAATTGGATATCCCTGAAGGGCTCCTGGACTGTGAAAGGGCACAGGCTGGGCTGAGGGACCTCCCACCCCCAAGTGCATGAATTTCAGGCCTCTAGTTGTAACATATTGACAGAGTCGAGGGGTAGGGTGTGGACAACTTTGGAGACCATCATTCTGCTACCACAGCTTCTAGCATGTTTCATGCCTTGTGCTGAACACTAGGCATGTAAAAACAATAAAACAAGGTTGTTATTTCCTGGAGCTTTTATTATTAGAAGCTGAGTGGTAGAACAAGCTCTTGATACATCTTTGAGGAATGTATAGCAATCACTTACTATACCCAACAGTGGGATAGGTTAAATTGAGCAGTGTGCATAAGATTAATGATTGGAGGCAGGCACAACTGGGCTATAATTCTGGGCATATTACTTAACTGATAAAAATAGAGATCTACCAAAACTTGTTGAGCTCCAGTTTGTTTAAAAACTGGGGGATAATAATGCTCATTGATCAGGACTGTTACTAGGTATTAAATGAAGTTGCATATGTAATACTCACAAGCATAGAGTGCTCAAGAAATATTTCTCTTCTCTAAACAGAGTATATTTATATGAAATTCAGAAACATAACTTCAAGATCAATAAACAGTGTTCTTTGCAGTTGGTATTATTTAGAGGCATAAAGAAAATATCACTGATTCTAATTTTTCTTTTATCATATTTCTTGAAACTTTAGAACTAGAATATATTCCTTGGGCTTATGTGTTTGCTTTCTGAGTGTACTCATTAATTATATGGTTGTTATCAAGAAGGATAAAGCTGTTATAAGTAATTGCCACAGTAATGTGAATTTGTTTGTCAAAAAGTCTGATTGAGAAAAAGTTAGGGCTAATTTTTTGTTTGTTTTGAATGAAATGGGGAAGAGGAAATAAATTTATGTAGTACAACTTCCAAGGAGGCAGAACTGATTAAGGTGCCAAAGCTTGCAGCACTTGAACTGATCTTTTATGGAAGAAGAAAGTTCAAAAGGGAAAAAAAAAAAAACCCAGGGGGATTTGAGTTCAAATCTCTCTGCTGTTCTATGTATCTGAGGATGACTCTACTGGCTTGATTCATTAGACATCATCTATTTGGGGGACCAACAAAATATGTTGAAAGATAGCTTTAATTACATTACAATTTTGGGTTCAAACTCATACTTCCATTCAAGAATAATACTTCTTAATACTTCTTCTAAATGAATATTGGGTTTGAAAGTGTCATCCATATGGTGTTTAGAATCAGATAGATTTCTGAAAGTTCATTTCTTGTGAGGGAAGAAAACAGAGTCAGGCACAGGCAGCGATTTTACTCTCTGTGAGGATGGAGCTGAGTGAGAAGAGGAGCAAAATCACCTGGCTGGGTCCCAAGGAGACTGGGCAGTAGTTATCAGGTGATACCACAAGGGTCCATTATGGGAGATAGACATGCAGATGTGAGTCCAGAAGATTGGTCTAAGATCTGGAGCTTAGTTCTGAGGATGGGACAGGCAGGTTGCGTGTATCATAACAAAGGACAAAGTCAAATGTAGACATTAGAGTTGTATGTCAATCAGAGAAGAAAAGGCTGAGTTAAAATTCTGGGACTGAGATCCATGTTTGATAAGGGTTCCTATATTGTCAGAAGATAAGAATTTTACAAGAGAAGATAGTGAGCACAGGTAATACAAAATGTTACTGGTTACATTAAAATTATAGGCAAGTGAATAAGCTTACATTAACCAATTATAGTAGCAGGTTTTAGAAACTTGCCACAGGAGATTTTTTATGGAGGAAGAAAGGTTTTTTATGGAAGGATACAGGTCATAACAGATATTAGAGAATAGGTACTAAGATAAGGTCCCATGGAGAGGAGTTATTGGGGGCGGGGAGAAAGAGGGTTAAAACATCAGAGAGGCAGTATGAAGGAATCCTAAATATGGGGGCACGAGGTTAGAGCTTCAGAGCTTTCAGCTCCTCAGCTGCAATATGGACATAAAATTATATCCACCTGGTAGGTTTGTGATTAAGTGAAAACAAAAGAATGCTTGCAAGGTACATAGGGCAGTAACACATAATAAGCACTCAATGCATGTTAGGTATCATTTATTTTATAATTCTGAGCCACAGAGCTATTTCTACACGTGCTCTGAGGGCTGAGACCTGAGGTAGCTTAGTGTTGGTTTTCAGACCTTCCAGCATATGCAGGGAGTGGAGAGGGGAGCTCAAACCCCACTTTCCCTCTTGACTTTCTCCTATTGGGGATGAAAATTTCAGTTGGGGGATGATCAGTTTACTTGGATAGTACTTTCTGCAAAACATTACCATAGAGAGGAATCTCCCTTTTTGCTCTTTTATGAAATGAACACCATAACTTCAATAACTCCTTCCATCAAGAACTTAGGGGTACATACATATTAGGTCCTAACAATATGCTGGGGAACAGGGTAAACAAATGTCGACATGCTATAAAAGAATCTACAATTGAGAAATCGTTAGTCTAAGAAATAATAGTCTCTAAAGGTTGTCAACAGCTGCTCCAGATATTTTAATAAATATTGTCAAGCTTGCCATCTTATTTTCTTCCTAAGGTTACCATGGAGTGAATTTTAATACCAAATTTCATAGAGTAGCATACTATTTCTACGAGTAGAATAAGGACAAATAGAATAATGACAAATTCCATATCATTTTTATTCACATGTTTGTCACTTTAAATGCACACTATTAAAACTACAGGCTTGAGTGGAAAAAGAAAAAGAAATATAAATGGCACATATATAGAGAAATCAGATTGATTCAGCACATAAAAATATTCAATTTTCAAATGTCTTGCAATATAAATGAAATAGATTGAGTAGTGCTATTTTTTAGACTGTCCCCTACTCAGCATTTAATGCTGAACTCTCTTTAAATAAGAGAGAATATTCAGTCTTCCCTGAACTGTTCCTGGTAATTCTTAAGGAAATAACCTTCAGGGACTTTATAATAAATACATGCCAAAGAAATCTATTTCAAAACTGTTATAATAATCAGGTAAATTTGAAATCTTAAAGAGTTGAAATTAGAGAATTGATTTTTTAAAATGTGGTAAGATGCTGTAGATTAGAAATCGTAATTTCTCTTTAGATGAAGTATAGCAGTTTCACACTTACATAATATATTGTATGCTAAGAACCTTAAAATTTCCAAAGGAGCCAATGGACAATTTTCTGATTTGGAAAATTCTTGGGGAAATAGGTTTGGCTTGGATTAGAATCCCAACTCTGCCTCCTATGACTTCTTTAGGCAAATTATTTAATACTGGAGGCCCAGCATGTGAAATCACATAAGAACCAGAGTCCCACCACCACTGCAGGACCCATCAATGTACCTCCTGGTGACCGGTCGTTTGGTCGTTCCGGCATTATGGCATTATGGCCACTGGCTTTTTATAATATAGACTAGAGGCCCGGTGCACAAAAATTTGTGCACTCGGGGGGGGGGGATGGGGGGTCCCTCAGCCCAGCCTGTGCCCTCTCGCAGTCTGGGACCCCTCGGGAGATAACGCCCTGCTGGATTAGGCCTGCTCCCAGGTGGCAGAGGGCAGGCCCAATCCCTAGGTGCAGCCCCTGGTCGGGCTCAGAGCAGGGCCGATTGGGGAGTTGGGGCGCCGCCCCCTGTCATGCACAGAGCAGGGTGGATTGGGAGGTTGTGATGCCACCCTCAGTCACGCTCAGGGTAGGGCCAATTGGGGGGTTGGGGCACCACCCCCTGTCACATTCAAGGCAGGGTCGATGGGGAGGTTGCGGTGCCACCCCCTGTCACGCACAGAGCAGGGTCCATCAGGGGGGTTGGGGCTCCTTACCCTGTCACTCACAGAGCAGGGTCGATCAGGGGGTTGGGGAGCTCCCCCCTGTCACGCACAGAGCAGGGCCCATCAGGGGGTTAGGGAGATCCCCCCTGTCATGCACAGAGTAGGGCTGATAGGGGAGTTGGGGCACCGCCCCCTGTCACACACAGAGCAGGTCAGATAAGGGGGTTGGGGCGCCGCCCTCTATCACCCACAGAGCAGGGCCGATCAGGAGGTTGGAGCGCCACCACTCTCACACTCAGGGCAGGGCCGATGGGGAGGTTATGGTTCTACCCTGTCACACACAGAACAGGGTCTGTGGGGGGGGGGGGTGTTGGGGCACCGTACCCTGTCACACACAGAGCCACAGGGCGATCAGGGGATTGGGGAGCTCCCCCATATCAGGCACAGAGCAGGGCTGATCAGGGGGTTGGGGTGCCTTCCCCTGTCACGAACAGAGCAGGGCGGATAGGGAGGTTGTGGCCCCGCCCCCTGTCACACACAGAACTGCAGGGCGATCAGGGGGTTTGGGTGCTGCCCCCTGTCACGCTGATCCCGGTGCTGGGAGGCATATTACCCTTTTACTATATAGGATAGAGGCTTGGTGCATGGGTGGGGCTGGCTGGTTTGCCCTGAAGGGTGTTCTGGATCAGGGTGGGGGTCCCCCCTGGACTGCCTGGCCAGCCTGGGTGAGGGGATGATGGCTGTTTGCAGCTGGTCACACACCCTTCATGGTGGGGGTCCCTACTGGGGTGCCTGGCCAGTCTGGGTGAGGGGCTGAGGGCTGTTTTCATGTTGGTGGGTGATGGAAGTTCCCAACTGCTCCTTTTTTTCTTTTTCTTTTTATTCTGGGCCAGCTTTAGCTCTGAGGCTCCAGCTCTTAGGCTTCCGCTGCTGAAAGCAGGTATCTGGTTTGTTTGCGTTCTATAATTGAAACAATGTATAACTCCAGCTCTGAATTCCTGGCTCGCTGAAAGCAGGTTTCTGGGGTTTTGTTTAGCTTCTATATTTGTTACAATGTTTCAAACTGCAGGCTCAGAGGCCGGCAAGGCAGGCGGGGAACGTTGGTTTCCTCCGTCACTGAAGCAAGCAAGCTTCATGTTAGTTTCAAGCTGCCTGGCTGCCGGCCGCCATTCTGGCTGGCAGTTAATTTGCATATCTCCCTGATTAGCCAATGGGAAGGGTAGCGGTCGTACGCTAATTACCATCTTTCTCTTTTATTAGATAGGATGTTTGAGCTTCAGTTTGATCTATAGGTGGACTAAAACTATTTGCTTTACAGACTTGTTTAGAAGATTAAATTCGACTTCTTTTTCCAAATTCTCTCCTCCCATTCTTTCTTGAACCCATTTCATTCAAATTTTCACCTGTACCACTCTATTGAAAGGCCACAGTTACCTCCATGTTGGTGCATTTAAAAGAAAGTTAAAATTATTATTTTACCTATACTATCATTTGTTCCTTCCCATATAGATGCACAGCTATCACCTTCTCTTTATTTAGGCCTTTTACTCAAATTTATTTTCTCAGTAAGACCTGATATGCCTATCCAACTTAAAATTCCAACCCCTACTCCTGGATTTCATATTTATGTTTCCTGCTCATCTTCTTAGCAGTTAGCTCTATTAGATATATTTTAGTAACTTTTCTTATTTACTTATTGTCTCATCCCCTCCCTACTGCTCCCCCCTATCCACCCCCCCCCCCCGACACACACACACACATTCTATGAAGGCAGGGATTGTTATTTATTTATTTATTTTTACCATGTATCTCTATTGCTGTGTATCTCCATTGCTGGCACATAGTGGGTACTCTGTAAAAAATTGTTGAATGAGTGAATAGATGAGACCATGTATTTGTGCAGAAAAATATCTGCACATGCTGAACCAACATAACTTACTCTTTCCTCTTTTACAATACAGAACATTGAAATAATTATTTCAATTAAGCTTAAAATAATTCTAGATCATATAGGCCCCTAAACTACTATACCTATAATTCAAAGATGTGTCATTATATATTGTCACAGTTATTATATTTTTAATTCACTAATTTATGTTATCAACACACATTTATTAAGTTGTATGATGTACCAGGCATTGCGTTAGGCATCTCTATATGAAGAGGCATAAAACACATTGCTACCTTCAAGGGGTTCCCAACCTGTGGGAAGGAAGACCCCGAAAGAGATCAATACATTAGTAAATATGATTGGAGAAATATGCAGGTCAGGGGACACTCACCCATCCCAAGGGCCCTTTAAAACCTCCTAATGGAGATAATACCTGGACTGCGTGCTAAGAATAAGTACGACTTAGCTTGGGGAACAGAGACCCAAAGGCAAAGCTACACAGGGAAGCTTGTGTGAGTAAAGAACTAGGTGAGAGACAGCATGGTGTGTGTGTGTGTGGGGGGGGGGGGTGGTGGTGGTGGTATTACATTTAGTACTAATAAATTTTTAAGTGTGCAGTGCCTGGATTTCTATTTTTATTATTGTTCTTGTCCCATACTTTCCATTTCTTTGTGACTAATGTGTATACTCTAATACATACATAGATACTATGTTTCATCTCCAGTCCTAAACAGTGCCTTTGCACTTCCTTATACCTTAAAATACTCTTTCTGTAGGATCAGGACTCTTTAGAGCAGTGGTTCTCAACCTTCCTAATGCCGGGACCCCCAACCATAAAATTATTTTCGTTGCTACTTCATAACTAATTTTGCACTGTTATGAATCATAATGTAAATATCTGATATGCAGGATGTATTTTCAGGGGTCGCGACCCGCAGGTTGAGAACCACTGCTTTAGAGTATACAACTACTAACATGAAAAGATAATATTTTACAGTTATAATTATCACTTAAGATATGTAGAGATTACTTAGGTAGGTTAAATATTCAGGTTGAGAAAAACTAATAATAATTTGCTGTGTCAGGGGGAAAAAAACCTCTTGTTTAGTTCTAGCAGACACTGGCAATATAGAGGAGACGATTTGTTCCACATGACATTTTGCATATAGAGAAGCCAAATGAGACTTGTAAAAACAGGAACATAATACTTTGGTAAATCACAATTAGGTACAATTTGGGAAATTAAGAATTTGAAAATTAAAAGCCATGAATATTCAAGAAGAGAATTTCTTACAGTTTTATGAAAAAAGTGTTAATGTTTTAATTATATTTTCTAGAGAAAATAATCTTGTATTGGTAAAAAAAGGAAAATTGTGTTATAATGAGTTTGTGTAACTATCATGTTAGAGGCAGCCTATTAAGCTCAAAAGAGCAATATTGAAAAACACCATCCTCTGATTATTCATCGCAACAACCTTGTAAGGCAAACACAGAAAACCCCATAATAATTCTATTTTGTAAGTGAACAAATACATGCATTTCAAAGGAGACTCATACTTGCCTTCCAGGTGTGATGCAATAATCGAGTTCATCAGAGAGCTGCTGCTGCTGTAATTTGAAGTTGATTGCATCCTAATTAGAAACTCCTATAAACTGTTTGACTGTTGTAGCAGATTACTACTTGTACCCCATAATGTGTTTCTCCTTTTGTCCTGGACTCATGGTTGCACAACCAGCAGCTAGATTTCCTTGCTTCCTTGCTGAGGACCTTGTGACTATGTTTGAGCCAATAGGATTTGAGCAGAAGTTATTGCCCTGGACTCTGAGTTTTTCCTTCTTCCTGTTTTCTGGAAAGTAAACATATCCCTGATCCTGTTTTGCCCAAGGAGACAAAGACAATACCTTTGGGGTGATATAATTGAAAGATAGAAAGAACCTGGGTCTCCGGATGACTGTGGAACGGGGCTTTCCTGTCGGTTTTTTTCTGGCCAATCAGTTGTGTGAGAAATAAACTTCTGCCTTACTTACTTGTCAATCAGTAACTTTTAAAAGAAACAGACAGTTTCTGTGGCTGGATTTTATTTATAAGAAAGTGATTTTTTTTTCAATATTATTTTAACGTTTTTCTGATCTCAAGGGACATATTGTCTAGGACACAGGAAATAATAAAGAAATAAACTAAAAATGTGCAATAATTTTTTTTATTTAGGAAAATGCACTTTAAGGTGACTCCTAGTTAGTCCTACATTTGTATAATCTCCCCTTGAGTTGGGAGGGCTTGCGTTAAGCCATCAAATATGGCAAAGGTGTTAGGATGTCACTTTCATAATAATGTTCCATTATGTCAAACTCCGATTTAGAAGATTGTAGACAGAGATTCTCCTACTGGCCTTGAAGAAACAAACCCCATGTGGTAAGCTGTCTATGGAGAGGATCACATGGTGAGAACTGTGGTGGTCTCCAGGACTTGAGCATGGCTCTCTGCGTAGAGCTAGTGAGCAGGTGGGTCCTCAGTCACACAACTTCTTGGAGACTAATGGTGCCAACAACCAGATTGAGCTTGGGTGTTAACTCTGCCCTAGTCAATCCTTCAAATGAGAATACACCTTGATTGTAACCTTCTGAGACCCTGAGTTAAGCCAAGCCTAGACTCCTGACAGACACTGAGACAATAAATGTGTTGTTTTAAGCACAGTGATGTACATTCAGCAGTAGAAAACTAATACACTGATAATGATACATTTGATGACCCCCTACCCCCCCAACAACAACAACCAAAAGCCTCACACCAATCCAAAATACTGCATAACTAATTCTATTTTGGATCTTTATGGGTGAACTCTCAATCATTCCTCTCAGTTATTTTTCTAACGTTTTAGATATAAGATGATAGAATCATTCACTAAAATAATTAACTTACATAGCAACAATGAGAGCAGAACAGCTCATCTTATGTTACATCCCCATCTGGATTGCCACTTCTAATAGATAAAATTTCTTTCTAATCTGCTCTTCATTTTTTTTCTAAAATAGTCATCTTTACAACAAAGATATAAAATTACATGACCTATTTTTGCTTTTTAAAAAACAAGTTTTTACAATTTGACTCAGCAAATTATAATAACGAGATCAGACACAAGAATAAACAGTTTTAGTCTGAGGAAATTCTGTTCTGACAATTTTTATTTTTATTTATTTAAATGCATTTTTTACTGAGTTCAGAGAGGAAGGGAGAGAGAGAGAAAGAGAGAACCATCAATGATGAGAGAGAATCATTGATTGGCTGACTTCTGCACACCTCCCACTGGGTATTGAGTCTGCAACCTGGGCATGTGCCCTGATTGGGAATTGAACTGTGACCTCCTGGTTCATAGGTAGATGCTCAACCACGGAGCCACACTGGCTGGGCTGTTCTGACAATTTTTAGAAATTTCTTGTATTTAGAAATTATGTAATAGAAGAATTATTCTTCAGAAGGTGTAAACACAAAATATTTATAATTATATACAATTAAAATTACTTTGAAAATGTTCCATTAAATTAACAACTGAGGTTTGGAGGTTTTGAACATTATTAATTTATTGATTTAAAAAATTTATTTATTTACTCATTATTATCTAAAGGCATGCCTACATAACAGCAATGTTTGTTTGTTTGTTTGTTTTTTTGTAAAAATACAAATGGAAATTTATATGGGTGCAAATTTCTTAATAAGAAAGTTATTAACTTTCATGGAGGCTTTTTTTTCTTCACTAGTGGCCTGGTGCACGAATTAGTGGACAGGTGGGGTCCCTCGGGGTGGCTTGTGAGAATTAGGTTACAACTCATGCCCCCAGGCTCACAGCTTCAGCTCATGCCCCCAGCCTCACAGACCTGCAGCCCTGCCTGGCACCCCGCTATGGCCTGGCACCGCTCTCTCACCTGCTCCACCATCCCACCTGCGGGACGATCGATCGGGCCAGGCCCCCCACCCAGCTCCCTCAGCGCCTGGGAGCTGGGCAGTGGCCCCTCCCCCGGCCCCTGCAACCAATGCTGGTAGCCATCTGCGGGGCAATCAGCGGGATGATTGGCCCCTGCTCACACCCACCTTGGCCTGACTCTACCTGCTCACCTGCTACACCATCCTGCCATGGTCCCACTCTCATCGGGGCCCATCAGGGCCAGCAGCAACTCCACTGCCGCCCGCTGCCAGCACTGTGTTGCCAATGCCCACCATGTTCTGTGTCACCCTCTATGGTCAGCGAACGTCATAGCGAGCAGTCAAACTCCTGGTTGAACTCCCAGTCAAACGACGGCCTGAGGGGACATTTTGCATATTAGGCTTTTATTATATAGAACAAGAGGGCCGGTGCACAAAATTTGTGCATGGGTAGGGTCCCTAGACCTGGCCGGCGATCAGGGCTGATTTGTGGGTTGACTGGTGGGGCGATTAGGGGCCCCCCACTGGCACCCACCTTGGCTGGCCTGAGGCCTGTAAGCTGGGAGCAGCTTCTGCATTGAGTGTCTGCCCCCTGGTGGTCAGTTCGCATCACAACGACTGGTCATTCCACTGGTCATTCCGCTGTTTGGTCAATTTGCATATTAGGCTTTTATTATATAGGATTTTTGAAACTCAATCTCTATCACCAGAAGTTCTGATTCAACAGGTCTAGGAGAAGGTATAATTTCAGAACTGGAGTTGGAGGCAGATGGAATGCTTAACATCTAAGTTTTTATTGCATTTCTTTAAAGATTCTGATGTACTTTCAAGTTTGTGATTGACTCATATATTTAGTCTCAGCTCAGTAGGTCTACTGGGAAAGGCAATGGTTTCTGGTGATGCTGTAATCACAAGAAGCAATTGCCTGTCATCATGTTTTAAATGAAATTTGCTGCTTGAAGTTCCAAAAATTCTCAATAATTAATATAAATTAAGTCCCTGATTAATAGAACTTCTCCTCCATCAATAACTATAAATTACTAGAAAATAAGAGTATGGGAAGGAAATATTACATGTGTGGATGTGTTATAAGTATTGATGGTTGAGTGGATGACAGAAGGAAAAGAATAGTTACATACTGTAACTGAAATATCCTTACTTAGCTGTCTAATTTGTATTCAATCTTCAAGGCTCAGTTTAATTATCACCTCCCCTATGAAGTATCGTTCATTCCTTAGGCAAAACCAGGCTCCACATACCTCTGCTCTCATAGCACCCTGTAAATAACTCACCTGCACCTGTCATAATACTTTATAGATGACTTCCACCCTGTCTGCTGAGGTATCCTGAGTCCCTAACACAGTATGTAGTATATAATAGGTTCCAACACACGCAAGAAATTGGACTTGAAAAGTGCCAGAAAAATTATGAAAATAAAACGGAAAAAAAATTATATAGGTAAGGAAGAAGAAAGGGCAAACTGTATGATATTAGCGTTGATAACTTTTTTGGACTTCTTATTCATTTAGAATTTGATGCTGAAGGTTTTTATTTATTCTATTTATTTCCCCCCATATCTCTCATTTACTTCACATCCTGCCATCCTGACATTTTAAAATGGATGACATGGCTATTAATAGTTTTTATAATGTTGATATAATCATTTAAAGTGTAAGCACAATTATAATTTCTCTCTTTATTCTTCTATTCAAAAGTAAAAGCAGATGTAGTCACCATCCTAGTGGGAACAAGAATATATGAAAGAATGCCCTCTTACTTTAAGAAAAACTGACATTCACAGATCATTTATTATATCCCAGGCACTGTGTTGGACACTTTTACTTAGACTATTCATGTTATTTTTCTATCAACCTATGAAGTAGGTTTTATATTTTGCAGAAGAGAAAGTATTGAGGGGGTTATAGATATAGCCCAACATCTCATAGCTGAAGAATAAAGGAGCCAAAATTTGAATGCAGGTTTATCCCTCTAAATTCTGTGCCCTGTACCCTTAATAGCCCAGACTGAATTTATTTGTAAGGTTTACTAGGGGCCCCTGCAGGGCCACCAGTGCATTTCAACACATCAGAGAGGATGTACATGCTGTAGGGAAGGTTTTGTCTAACTCATCTACTTTGCTTTGTACACTTTGAATATTTTAGCACCTTCTCATTTACATACTAGCCACCACTGTACACCAAAACAGTAATCTCAAATCTTTGGCCAGTGAATGTCTTCCATAACTAAAGATACTCCATTTCTACTTTATTTTATAAAGCATATTAATATGTTTAGGTTTAAATGTTCCATCTTGGTAGTAACTCATATTCATATGTAAGATTTCTATACATATGAAGATTAAGCTTATGTAGCCATCTATATTGCATTGACCATTTCAACCTAATATCTGAAATAAACCTTAAATTTCAAACAGGACTACTTTTCATTCCCTAAAGAAATCAAGAGGGTTTTTTTGTTTCATTATCCTTGCTTGTTCCTTTGTCTGAAACACCTTTAAATATATGTCTAATAAAATGCTATCCATCTTTCAAGGACCTCACAGAAAGTGCTCATTCCTCTGCATTGGGTATACCATACTTGGAGGAGAAAAAAATGCTGAGGCTTGGTAATCATCCTCTTTCTAAAGTACAAGATGAAAAGAGACAACAGAAATTGTCCAAGGCCTAGTGTTCGAAGGACATGGCAAGACCAAGTATGGTTTAGACAAGGTGCAGGAAGTCCCATCTGATTCCAGTTGATTCCAACCTTGAGGTCTTGTAGAATTGAAATGAATTTTGGAAATATTTGAAATAGAGCAAACCAGCTTGCTAAAGGGATGGGAATACAAATAATATGACTCAACCCTTTGAAAGAGAGGTTACTAAAAATAAGTTGGCCTTCAGATCTTACTCAGTAGCTGACTTTTAGGATAGAATTCAGTCCTATAAAGGAAATGAACTAACAGATAGGGTAAGTAAACAACACAGTGAAGAAGAAAGGTAGAAGTCTACTCTGTGTACAGGAATAGCAAAGAGAAAAACAGAGAATTCTGTGGTTGAGAGATCACTCCAGCTCTGTACTTTATAGCCTATATCTGGTTTTTATATTAATTAATTAAGTAAGTAAGTAAGTTAGTAATCCATTAAGCATTTATTGAGTATCACTCATATATCAGGAACAAAGCTGAATTAAAATGAATAAAACATAGTTCCTCATAGTAGAGAAGAAAGATAATATTAGGTATTTAAGTTGAATAATATTATTCAATATTTTTTTAATGAATGGTCATTCAATGGACATTACTAGTTGTTCCATCTATCATTGACTGACATCACTCACACCAAGGCATCAAGAAGGACCAAAGAATCCATATTTGCCTGGTTCCAGCTAAGTCAGGTGTAGTTCTCTGATAAGGATCACTTGTGTGGGTAACGTTCTGGTGTGGCACCCATGTTCAATTAAATAATGGCTTATTAAAATAATTTGAACTGTTAGCAGCTAAGAAGAGTGAGGGGAAAAGAAGATAAATGGAAGTCTTCAGATTCCAGTTGAGATGTAATTCTATTAACCACTGGAATTTGATAAGAGTCTTTTTCTTGCTTTGATTGATTGTGGGTCAGGAACTGAATAGAAACCATTAGAACAAGGCAGAGAAGAAAGTGGGAACAAGTGGTCTCAGCTATGAGTGAGCAGGAGTAGACACAGAGGGACAAGGACTGTTTTATGGTCACGTCCTCCATAAGGCCTTTACCAAATACCCAAACTGGAGTGATGGCCTATTACACTTTATTTGCTACTTACCACATTCTACTCTGATATGGGAAGCCTAGAAGGGCCTGGTCCTCAGGACAGAGGGTAAACTAATTGGGCTTCAAATATCAGCCCTGAAGGGCAATCAGGGAGTCTAGACTCAGTGCCCAAGGGCAAGAAGAGTTCCACAATTAAATTCAGATGTTGGTGATATGAGGCCTGCAAAAGAGTAGGGGATGGGCAGTGCATATCAGGACTAGCTAAGGGTAGTGGTGCTTGTTTTCCTGGGAGACTTATTCAACATAGCAGAACCCTTTGTTGGAGATTTTGGTACAGGAAAAAGGAAATAAGAGTCAGGCAAGGTATTTGGACCCCATCCAAACTATGCAGACTTGAAGGGTGGAAACTTGATTTTAAAGAATAATACTAGATTATCTATCTATCTATCTATCATCTATCTATCATCTATCTATTTATTTTCATACCTTTAGAACATACCTGTCTCTCCCCTGTTTCCATTTCACTGTTTTGAGACTGGATTTTGAGTAGAAAAAGCCGGCAGACCACAGAGTGAAATTAAGGCAAATCTGATTCTCAAGGTGTCATTTGGGCCTATGTGCACACTGAGTTACCCTTCCTGACATATGTATTAGTCTGTATTTGGTTTTAGAAGGATCTTGGTCTTGCTCCTGCTCAGTGTCACTCTCATCTCAGGACACTTGGCTTCTTGTTCATTCAACTGCAGCCAAACATGTTTCCATCAAGGCCTTTGCACTTACTATAGCCCTTGCCTGGAAAACTATTCCTGCAAATGTCCACATGGTTCATTCCCTCACTTTGACCAAACATCTGCTCAAATTTCATCTTACTGAAGATTTCATTCTCTTTCCACTCATTCTCTTTGTTTTTCTCTATAGCCCTTTTAATGAACTGTTACACGCTCCCCACACTGGAATGCAAAATTCTATGAGGGCAAGGACTTGGTTTGTTCACTGATGTGCTGTCAGGGCCTAGTATTGTGCTTGGCATATGGTAGATGCCCAATATATATTAGATAAATATATGCCCGGCCACTGAAATTTAGATGTAGGATACATGCAAATAATTACCAAGACCCACCAAGTGGTGGGGTTCAGGTGTCTGTCATCTTACTAGTATATAATTTAGGATTATCTTAGGAAACATTATAGTCAGAGTCTGCTTTGTGGAGGTGTTAACGGCCATATCTATGACATGCAGAAGAAAGAGGGCGGAGAATGACATGTTGCATCATTTCTGATGGTACATAAGCGGCTCTGATCATTATACTGATAGATTATAATAAGCTCCTTAGAGGTGCTTATATCATACTTAAGCACCCTTAATAGCAGGTAGCCCAAGGGTGTACATATTTAAGTACTCAATAACATTTATTGAATGAATTTTTGATATTGAAATTATAAAACTACATAGTTTTAAATTATGTAAAGTAAGAATAGCTGTAGAATTATTTCCTTAAAATGACAATGTGGGTTAAAATTTATTATAAAATGAACTATTACTACAGCATTTCAGAAATGAGAAAGTTTTAGTGTTAACCCGAAAGTCTTCAGGTTAACATAAGCCAACATAATATCCAATCAGATAAGTGGAATGATCCGGCTATCATAGAACTGTGAGAATTAAATGTTACCACATGCGATGCATTTAAATAACTGAACACATGGTAAGATTTTAGTGATGAGAAATTATTAACATTGGGGATAGTAGAATTGCACAGTGTGTGTGTGTGTGTGTGTGTGTGTGTGTGTGTGTGTGTGTGTGTGTTTTCTTGGAGAGCAGATATTGTACAGCAGAAACCAGGTAATGTATTTCTATGCACAAGGAAGAGGCTCAGTGCAAATATACTGCATAAATGAGTGAATTATTCCATTTGAAGAAGTTTTCTATCTGCAAAAACTTGGGAATGTGCTGTTACTACTATTTGTAAGGAGGGATAGAAAGTGGAGAAAATACATATTTTTGTGGTGAAGAATGTGGGTTTTCAGATTTGACAGTGCTGGGCTTTAGTGTGTTTCCTTCTTTATAAAATGGAAAACAATAAAAATAACAGACCCTTAGGATTGTCTTGTGGACTGAGAAAATATATTCCAAAATGTACAGCACATTACTTGCACTTTATTTTGCCAATTATTATAATCCCTCTGGAATCCACAGTTGTCTATTATAAGAAGTACAGAACTTTAACAACCTTGACATATAACATACTTCCTTAAGTATTTTATGGAGTGAAGAACACTGAAAATAAAACAGGTTAAGTCAGTACTTTTTCTTCATACATTTGGAAATGCATCATGTTCTGTTTTGGGATCACTCCTGAATTCTTGTCTTATATTATTGTGAAGAATTTAACTTGTTTACAAATGAGTTGTTTTAATTTAATTACAGGGAGATTGAGTCTCTGATTGTGCTTGAGTCTTGTCTGTGTCAATGACTATCCTATCTAATAATAGACAAACATGGTAATTAACCGTACCTCTGACACGCTTCCCATTGGCTAATCAGGGTGATATGCAAATTAACTGCCAACCAAGATGGCGGCAGGCAGCCAGGCAGCTGAAGCGAGCAGGCGGCTTGCTTGCTCCAGTGATGGAGGAAGCCAAGGTTCCCCGCCTGCTGCTGCCGGCCTCTGAGCTGCACTCTAAGAAACAATGTTGCAATTATAGAAGCCAAACAAACCAGATACCTGCTTTCAGCAGCCGAGGTCTCAGAGCTGGAGCCAAGCCTCAGAGCTAAAGCCAGCTCTCAGTTCCAGTGACAGCCATAGAAAGTAAATAAATCCCAGGATAAAAAAAAAAAAAGGAAAAAAGGAGAGGTTGGGAGCTTCAGTCACCTGCCAGCCTGAAAACAGCCCTCAGCCCCTCACCCAGACTGGCCAGGCACCCCAGTGGGGACCCCCACCCAGAAGGCAGTGTGACCAGCTCCAAACAGCCATCATCTCCTCATCCAGGCTGGCCAGGCACCCAAGCGGGACCCCCACAATGATCCAGACACCCTTCAGGGCAAACCAGCTGGCCCCCACCCATGCACCAGGCCTCTATCCTATATAGTAAGAGGGTAATATGCAAACTGACCCTAACAGCAGAAAGACTGGGAATGACTGGTCACTATGACACACACTGACCACCAGGGGGCAGACGCTGAATGCAGGAGCTGGCCTCGGGTGGTCAGGGCGCTCTCACATGGGAGGAGCTCTGCTCAGCCACAGCCAGGTGGTGGGAGCCTCTCCTGCCTCCTCAGTAGCGCTAAGGATGTCCGACTGCAGTTTAGGCCTGCTCCCCGCTGGCAAGTGGACATCCCCCGAGAGCTGCCGGGCTGCCAGAGGGATGTCTGATTGCCATCTTAGGCCCAATCCCCCAGGGAGCGGGCCTAAGCCAGCAGGTGGTCATCCCCTGAGGGGTCCCAGACTGCGAGAGGGCACAGGCTAGGCTGAGGGACCGCCCCCTCCCTCCCGAGTGCACAATTTTTGTGCACCAGGCCTCTAGTTCCTTATATTGGGCATCCTGGTACTGTAAAAGTCTGACTGATGAACTTTAGGCTACAATTTCTAAATTTGGGTGCCAGTCTCCCCACCCATAGCATACAGGCAGGTCTTTCAACCCTCAGTGAACACATTTCCTCACTTGTAAGATGAAAATGGGTTAATATGTGTATGTATAAGTGCTTTGTAAGCTGTCAAATGTTGCATAATTATAAGGGGAAATATGACTAATAAATCGACAATGATTTATTGATTGATGCCAGACTGAATGACTAATATCATCATTGCCTAAGGCATTTAGAAAGTTACATTAGTGTAGTATTTACACATTTGCAATGATCTGAATTAAAATGCATTTAAAATGATTAATTTAGAAAAATATCTCAAAGATACCTTATGTTCCATTATGTTAAGTCTCAAACTTGGATTTCATTTTTTGGTTATTCATCATCTTTGGAATCCCTGCTTATTTTGTGTTAACATTAAGGAAAAATAACTAGTTTGTAGTTTAGCTGTATCTTCTCCTCAGATGGTTAATACTTAGCAAAGGATGTATTTTGATTCTTTATGAAGAATACATAATGGCCAAGATCAACAAAGAAAAATTCAGTGGCATTTTACCTGTAATCATTTTAAAGATGCTAGAATGTTGTCACCCTCAAGCAGAAGAGCGATCAAATCTAATTAAATGTTTTTGTTACCCAGTTTTCAAAGATTGTCATGTAGGCAGTAAAATTGATGACTTTTCTCTTGCATCTAAAACTATTAATGTAATGACTAATGTTGGCTGTAAAAAAATGAGAATCAAAACAATATTGATTTAGTGATTATAGAAGTAACTATGTTGATGCACTTTTAAGGCCCTATATTCCTTTGTATGATTTGTCTTACCGTTAATAATTTCTACAGTAGTTCTCTGTCCTTAGTTAAAGTCAGTATATGCTGAAAACAAGATTTCTTAAAACATTATTTCAGGGCAGAGTATCACATACTCCTGAAACGAGAGAAAAAAAGTCTCAAAAAGTAACATCAATGAAAATATCAACATCTGCTTTTCTAAATATGAAACTTAAAGCATTAAGTTACATAATAAGCAGAAAAAAATGTTTTCTTTGTCATTGCATGAAAAAATTTCAAGCATACACAAAAGATGGAAGTATATTGGAACCTCAATATAGCCATTACCCAGATTCCAAAATTATTAAGATTTTTGTTACCTGGGCTTTTTCTGTCCTTTCTGTTTCCCCTTCTCCCTTTCCTTTCCTCAATCTCTACATATTTTGGTACTCATATCTACAAAATGTGAACCTTTTCCTATGTATAAAAATAATATTTTCTTGGTATCATATAGTAATCAGTCCATACAAAAATTTCCAAACTTTTT
The DNA here is from genome assembly GCF_963259705.1 of Myotis daubentonii. Classification (NCBI taxonomy): domain Eukaryota; kingdom Metazoa; phylum Chordata; class Mammalia; order Chiroptera; family Vespertilionidae; genus Myotis; species Myotis daubentonii. Next base: position 160,678,317 of record NC_081841.1, read on the forward strand.
CAAAAAAGTCTTTTTGCATTTGATTAGTTTGACTCAGAATCCAAACAATTTCTACAAATCACATTTGATTCTTTTAGCTCTTCACCCATTATGATCCTGTTCCCTCTTTTTTTCATGTACTTATTACTGAAATTTGATTTATTGTTGTTATAGAATTTCTTACATTTTGGATTTATCTCCTTGCTTTCTTGTGATGTCATTTAATTTGCTCCTCTATCTTCCTGTCTGGAGTGGGGAAAAGGGATTAAAATAATGTATAAGGTGCTGCAATGGGGCTCTTTCTGTCCTTGTTTTCTTTCTCAAAGACAAGAAGACACAAAGACTGCCAACTTACTTCATATCCTTCAGGAGGGAGAGACTACACATGCAACAGATGCCAGGGGTAAACAATTTCTGCCAGTACCAGCATCAGCTACTGTTAAAGAAAAGAAAAAATATTCCATGACACTTGTTAAAGATGCTAAGGCAGTCTCTATGCACGTTAGGTATAGTGATCACTACAGTGAGATTTTATATTGGGGGAGAGAGATTAAAGTCATCTCTGAATGGGCAAATAAGAATTTATAACCAAGGAGCCAGGGGACATTAGCAACAGGAAACATCCTATATAATAAAAGCCCAGCAACTGAAAAGGCGGAATGACCAGAATGACTAGAGACCAGAATGACCACGGCCTCTCACCTTGGCCGACAGCCCCTCCAGAGAGTGGTTAGGGGCAATCAGGCATGCAGAGGCAGTTAGAGGTGATCAGGCAGGTAGAGGTGGTTAGGGGTGATCAGGCAGGCAGGCAGAAGGGTTAGGGGTGATCAGGCAGTCAGGTGAGTAGTTAGGGGCCAGCAGTCGAACATCTCCTGAGGGCTCCCGGATTTCAAGAGGGTGCAGGCTGGGCTGAGGGATACCCCCCACCCCCCCGTGCATGAATTTTGTGCACCAGGCCTCTAGTTAGAAATAGGAGGGTTCTGGCTAAATCAACCTAACAGGAATTTTTACTGAAGGCAGGCCAGGGTGATCAGACATCGCCTGGGAGCTGACAGATGATGAGAAACCAGTCAAATAGCAAGGGTGATCAGATATCCAGGGTTCCAGTTAAACTGATTCAGCCAGGGCTTTTTCTAAAACTAGGTTTTATAAGGAAGAGCACAGATGGATTGAGTCAAGTTTGGTCAGGTGAAGAGCCTTTGTCACTACCATTCATCTCCAACCTAAAAAACAATGTAGATTCAAGAGAGAACAGGAGATGATGATAGATGATAGATGGATGGATAGATAGATAGATAGATAGATAGATAGATAGATAGATAGATAGAATGAGGGATAATGAGAATTCCCTAGGAAAGAATTGTCAAGGGCTTTAAGAGAAGAACCACCTGGGGCTTGAGGTTTGATATGTGTGCCCTGTTAGGGGGGACTGCTATCTCCCTCCTGTCAAGAGATTATAGGTGGGGGTCCCTGTCTAACAGCAAAGAGGAAAATGACTACTCGGGAGAAGTTTCACTTCTACCAAAGTGCTAGATAAGGAAGAGTGAGTTTTCTTGTGTGCCCAGACACAGCTCAGGCACGCCGCCTGGAAGAACAGTGGGACCTCCAGAACACGAGTGAGGCGGGTCACGTAATACCCACAGGCTGAAGGGGAGATGGAAGCCTAAAGCCAGTTGAAGGAGTGGTATGATCTACCTCAGAGAGATGGCACAAGGGCATGCTTTCTTCTCCACCCTAACAAACAAACAAACAAACAAACAAACAAACAAACAAACAAACAGCAAACAAAACCTCACAGGGATGCTCCATGATTGTATAGTGGCAGCGTCAAAGGAACCAATGGCATATCACAACTATATTTGCACCCCAAGAGCATGCTGTTTTCCCAGAGGTCCTCTCCTGCTTGCTTTGGTGCTGGCTGGTGAGGGGCAGGGAGCTGGAGTTAGGAGAGAGGGAGGAAGAGGTACATGCCATGCTTTGTTATTGCGGGTTTCATGCCTGAATCAGACCTGAGCTACAGGGAGAAAGCTATAACTTGAACGATGTTAAAAATTGTCCTTTCTTTATTGATTTGCTTATTTTCATATTTGATGTGACACTTTTCTAGTGACTGAGAGTGAATTGAAAACCTGTGGGAACTGCCTGAAATTTCACCCAGGAAGGAAACAAAGTTCAGAAAGTCTTTAGAGGGGCCATCTGAGAAAGGATAAAGTTACCTCATGATCTTATATCCTGTCCATTTAATAAGAAGCTCTCACACCAATCACATAAACATGTTTACTCTGGAAATTACAAAAAGGCAAGTAATGAAAATGTAATAATGCATGAAAACATTCCTTCAGAAACTATCACAAAGATACTGCTTTTCTTTCTCTTTCTCTTCCCCATCACTTCCTGTCCTCCAACTGTTCATTCATTCATTTCAATCATTTCTGACAGTTGGGACATTTTTAGTTTATTTTTGTTGTTTCAGAGTCAGGTCCACAGTGGGGTTGTATGGAGATAAATATATCTGTCAGCCAGAAATATTACAGACTACCAAGACGAATCAGCAGATTGCCTTGTCCTGTTGCTCTCAGTCACAAAGCAGCGTCTTAAAGTTAGACAGAATTGTTCTTAATTCGCAATCCTCTTCTATGGGCAGCATTTGATGTTAGGTCTTTGGTAATGTTGTTTTGTGGGAAGGGATCTTTATCTTACACATCACCTTCATAGGAGAATTAAATAAGAATGAGCTAGTTGAACAAAAGTGAATGTGAAAGGTCTCCTTTTCAATAATGTTAAGTAGGGAATGGCAATGGATAGATGCCAGTATGTTTTTCTATGAGGTTGGCACATTTTAAAGTATTATAACAAGCAGTTGATTGCCAAAATATATGAAACTTTCATGCTTTACAAATAGTCTAGTGACATTGTAACTAGAATCTTAAAGTATCCCTCAGACTTACCTACTTCTGTATCTGTTCCTCGGTTCTCACTTCCTTCATCCTTTTACCGTCACAGGAAGAGGTGTTTATCCTTGTGATCAAGGTCTGACTTAGGATTTCTTCATGACCGATTCCCTCTCTATTCCACACTCATTCCATCTTGAGCAGATTCTTCTGCTTAGCCTGTAAAGCATGCTCCTTCTGGTCCTTATATTAGAACAAAAGCCTTCCTTGGGTTCACATCTCTGTGTAGCTACCATCCAACTGTCCTTGTGTTCTCAATCACTTCCTAGTGGTTGAATTCAATGGACACTTTTCCATTCTTATTGATAACATGATAACACTAGTTCTTATAACAAATAGTCCCTCCCAAATTTCAGAACCCAACAGAAGCTTATTTCTTGTTCACATTATAGTCTGATATGGAAGTTTTCAGTGGCCTTTCCTCCATGTGGTGACTCAGGGACTGTGGCTCCTTCCCTATTGTTGCTTTGCCATCAGCCAGGGCCTTGGGGTTCTCAGCTCTTGGGAGTGATAGTATATAGTTACCAATGTGTTTTCTTAAAGAGATTGTATATCTCTTTTTAAATTCTTTGGCAGCCACATTCGATTGATGAAAGCCAGTAAAGTCACACCGCCAAAATGCACTCAAGGCTGGGAAATACAGTCCTGGCTAGGTGGCCCATGACAACTTCCTACTAAGGAAGGGGGAGCACAAATTTTCAGTGCAGTGCCAATTATTTGGCAACACTATTATAGCCACTATCTATTTCTTTCAGATAGTTTTATAGTATTTTTCCTGCCCCTCTTTCTACCTCTGACAATTATTTTTATTCTCTCCTCTCATACTTCACTATGTGCCAAAGTCCTATTATTTTTACTCTACACTGCCTCCTCCACAGGAACTCTTAGAGATTCGACTAAAACCTATACACAGACAGTTTACAAATTTGTATCTCTAGCCAAACTCTTTTTAGGACTTCAAACATATTAAATAATTTTGATATGTCTGGAACTAAATTTATTTTCTTTCCTCACGCTAATCTTCAAATCAAATTCTGCTCCGTCATTAACCAGTAAATAAAGTTGCCATAAGTGTAGTCAACCCACATAGAAACCCAGGGACCATCCTAAAGTACTTTCTTAACATTCTCTTACCTCATTCCTCCACCCACTCCATTAAAAACCAACCTGCAAGTGTTAGTGATACACTAATTGTATTTTGATTATGCCACCTCTTCTTTAATCCTCATGATGCCCATCTAAAGCCCAGGAATATGATATTTGAATACTATATTCTAGGCTTTGTTTGCCCCTCAAATTTACCAGCCATACTGCTACCAGCATGGTCCATCTAAAATGAATATTAACAAAAAAAAATAAAATGAATATTAACTAAACCTGCTGCTCCACCATAATCTATCAGCCATTCTTTATAATTTACCAGATAACATTCCATTATACAAAGTCAACAATTAGCTGGGTTGTCCTTTTTTATTGATTAAGGTATGCATATGTGTCTTTATCCCCCCATTGTCCCCCACCCCCAGCCCCCACTCATGTCCTCACCCCCTGGTATCTGTTTCCATTGGTTACTCTTATCTGCATGCATACAAGTCCTTTGGTTGATCTCTTCCCCTTACCCCCACCCTCCCCTATCTTCCCTCTGAGGTTTGATTGTCTGATTGATGCTTCTCTGTCTCTGGATCTGTTTATGTTCATCAGTTTATGTTGTTCATTATATTCCATAAATGAGTGAGATCATGTGATATTTATCTTTCTCTGAATGAATTATTTCACATAGCATAATGCTCTCAAGTTCCATCCATGCTGTTGCAAATGGTAAGAATTCCTTCTTTTTATACTGCAGCATAGTATTCCATTGTGTAGATTTACCACAGTTTTTTAATCCACTCATCCACTGATGGGTACTTAGGCTGTTTCCAAATCCTAGATATGGTGAATTGGGCTGCTATGAACATAAGGGTGTATATATCCTTTCCAATTGGTGTTTCTAGTTTCTTGGGATATATTCCTAGAAGTGGGATCACTGGGTCAAATGGGAGTTCCAGTTTTAGTTTTTTGAGGAAACTCCATACTGTTCTCCACAGTGGCTGCACCAGTCTGCATTCCCACCAGCAGTGCAGGAGGGTTCCTTTTTCTCACATCCTCACCAGCACTTGTCATTTTTGATTTGTTGATGATAACCATTCTGACAGGTGTGAGATGTTACCTCATTGTCATTTTGATTTGCATCTCTCAGATGATTAGTGACTTTGAGCATGTTTTCATATGTCTCTCGACCTTCCTTCTGTCCTCTTTCGAAAAGTATCTATTTAGGTCCATTGCCCATTTTTTTTATTGGGTTGTTTACCTTCCTTTTGTTAAGTTGTATGAGTTCCTGGTAAATGTTGGAGATTAAACCGTTATTGGAGATAACATTGGCAAATATGTTCTCCTATGCAGTGGGCTTTCTTATTGTTTTATTAATGGTTTCTTTTGCTGTGCAGAAGCTTTTTATTTTGATGTAGTCCCATTTATTTATTTTCCCTTTAGTTTCCATTGCCCTAGGAGCTGTGTCAGTGAAGAAATTACTTCGGCATACATCTGAGATTTTGCTACCTGTGGAGTCCTCTAATATTTTTATGGCTTCCTGTCTTATGTTTAAGTCCTTTATCCACTTTGAGTTTATTTTTGTGTATGGTATATGTTGGTGGGAAAATTGGACAGATACATGCAAAAAAATGAAGCTGGGTTCTCCTTTTCTTTTTATATCAACTGTTGCTCATACCTGATGTCCAAGAATACTGAATTAGTTTCTCAAATGATATATGATGTTTTATTCCTCAGTGGCCTTGTTGTGCTCTTCTGAAATATTTCTATTCCCTTTTTCCCTTCCTCATCTAGTACCCAAGATTCAGTTCATCCTGCATAAGGGATTACCCAACCAGAGGTCCTCAAACTTTTTAAACAGGGGGCCAGTTCACTGTCCCTCAGACCGTTGGAGGGCCGGGCTATAGTTTAAAAAAAAACTATGAACAAATTCCTATGCACACTGCACATATCTTATTTTGAAGTAAAAAAACAAGATGGAAACAAATACAATATTTGTATTTGCATGTGGCCCGCGGGCCGTAGTTTGAGGACCCCTCACCCAATCTTTTAAAGCAACCTGAGTCTCTTGTGCTTTCTTAGCATCCTTAAACATTGTTATCCTTGGCTTTACTGTGGCATAGATAAATTATGCATTTTTTCCATGTGAACACAGCAGTGGGTTCCTCAAAGCCATTATCAACCCTATACCTTCAGGGCCCAGCACAGTGTCACCCACAAGATAGGTACACAATAAATGTTTGTTGAACTGAAATTGAACATTACTCCATTATATTTCTATCATTTCACCTCAAATATATTTTTTTAACCCAACTTTTCTATAGTAAGAGGAAGGAAGCACCTCCTTAATTTTCCGTTTGGTAGAAATAGACAATTTCTCATTAAACTTACCTTTTCTTTTTCAAACTCCATCTAACATGTTGTCTTTTAAAATGCTTTTAACATTGTGTTTGTATCTCCTTTTGCATCATAAAGAGAAATATGATAACCATTTTTATTCATATAAAATAAATCAAACTATTGAAACAAAGGATGAAATACAAAGCTTATGAAATGTTTTGAAAGGTTGCTATTAAATTCTGAGTTGTCCACTAAAATAGATGTATTAGTCTGAGTTCTCCAGAGAAACAGCCAGAACCTCATTTATTATAAGGAATCGGCTCACATTAGGCATGGACTCTGAGAAGTCTCATGATCTGCAGGCGGCAAGCTGGAGAGAGGCGAGCTGATGGAGGAAGTTCTAGCTCAAGTCTGAGTCTGAAGATGGGAGAAGTCAGATGTCCCAACTTGAGACAGTTATGCAGAGAAAGTATATTCTCCTTCACCCTCACCTTTTTGTTCTGTTTAGGCCTCCCAATGGGTTGAGGAGGGAAGTTTGCTTTCCTCAGTCTACTGATTCAAATGCTAATCTCATTCAGAAACACCCTCACAGACACACCCAGAATAATAATTAATTAAATTACAGGGCACTCTGTGGCCTACTCAACCCATAAGATTAAACATCAAAGTAATAAGTTATTAATACTTCCTTTATCATTAAATATTTATCAAAGCTATGATTTTATTGTTTGCATAATCTTATGGCTGTATCTTCAATACTATGTAATTCCCCAATTGCTGGATAGGAAATTGTTATAAATTTTTACTAACATAAGTGATAATGTTATGGACATGTTTGTATAAATATCTTTGGTTGCATATCTATCATTTTGTGGAATGGTATTGAGTTGTCTGTCTGCCCATCTTTGCTTCCTTTCAGGAACTACCCTTTGCATTCAATGTGATACTATTAGGTCTATTTAGTCTATTGTCTCCCCGGCCCTAATCACCATTACTATGATGGTGGAAACCAGATCAAGATGGCTAATCAAAGTCCTCCATTAAACTGCATCACGTTGGCTGATCAGAATAACTCATGCTCATGGCTCAGGGAATGGTTCAGAGATAATCATGGGTACTAAATCCCGTGACATGGAGTTCTCCCTGAGACTGTGGCTAGAAGTGTCAGAGGAGATAAATTTATTATGTTGGAATTGCTGACCTTGAGGATATGATCTAGATTCTTGGTGGCCATCTCCCTGGTCTTGTGGACAGAATGTCTCTACTGAGTAAAGTCAATGCTCAGAGGGAGGAAGGATTGAGAGATGAGGAGAAAAACAGACTTCCTTCAAACTTTATTGATCCCTTTTGCAGTATTGCCTCTAGCAAATTTATTCCAGGGATTCTCAGTTATTTAGACTAATAAGTCCCTTGCTTGTGCATAAATTGTTTTGAATTGTAGATCTCTCATTTTCAATGTAAGGAGAGAGATTATTAGAAATGAAATGATTTAGACATAGGTAATGAACACTTACTAATTAATTTTACAAGATTATTTTTCAGTAGTATTATATTAATTTATATTTTTATCATCAGTTTATTAGAAATAATAGAATAAAATAATAGAAATCATTATAATAGCATTAGCAATAAATATTTAATTGAATACTACTCAATTAAGCCTAGACTTACAATTATCAGGGAGTTAATTGTAAATATATTCCTTCCCATCCACACATATACTCAATGGAACGGTCAATAGCACAATGGGTCCAGCATCCTATTATACTAAATCAAATAAACTACAATTTATTGTGTATGCCTTTGCTTTTATTTTAAATATTTAAAATAAAAATAGCCTCCTTAGCTATGCTAAAAATGAACAGAATAAAATAAACATAAGCCAGTATTTTAGTTATTATGCTATTTGTCATCTACACTAATAAAAGAGAAACATGCAAATCGGTGTCACTCCACTACACCCACCAGCCAATCAGGATGAGTATGCAAATTAACCCAACAAAGATGGTGGTTAATTTGCATATGCAGAGGTGGAGCAAAGACTGAAGACTACTGAAGACTGAGGACAACTGAAGACTGAAGAGGCTTGGCTTCTCCATTACAGCCGGAGCAGAGAAACCAAGCCTCGCTGCTGCGGCCAGAAGGGAGAAGCCAAGCCTTTGGTCCGCTGTGGCTGGACCAAAGGCCTGGGTCCAGGGTGCCAGAAGAAAACCAGTGCTGGCAGCCAAGGGAAGGAAGGCCTATTGCGCGAATCTTTGTGCAACGGGCCTCTAGTAATATATAAATATCTGTGGTTTAAAACTACAGAGACCATATATATTATTCAAACTAGAGCATTTTGAGAATGAAAGGAGGAGCATTTAATGAATATACTGGGCTAAGCTGTGTAAACTGGGAATATTCTGGGAATAGTTGAACATAGAGTCATTTTAATTCATACAATAGATGTCTATTTCTTACTTAAATAAAGAGGTATTGGAGCAGTGATGAAGATTCTGAGTTCCTATGCAATTGTTTGTGGGACAAAGCTCACAGAGACATGTTTATCTTAAGCATGTGGCTTCTAAGGATATACTGGGTGTTACCATCTAGGAGGACTTACAGACCTTGCCTGGGAATGAGGCAATTGTGTTCACCCACATTCCATTGGCATGTTCTTAGTCACTTGGCCTCACCTAAATACAATGGTGACTTAAAATTGCAGTCTAATTAAGTATCCAGGAGAAAAAGAGAAATTGTTCAGTGACAGCCAGCCAGTATGGTTCCACAGCTAAAAATAGAATATTTCAAATAATATTTATGTTTATAAAAGCATGTTAAAAAATTTGTCCCAGGAGAAATAACATTCTGTAATTCTAATATTTCTAAACTACTCAATTCAAATATGTTAGACAACCTTTATCTCCTATTAGATTCTACCCTTCAAAAATGTCATATTATTTTTATCAGAACCCATGTGCCTAGTATCACTTTATTTAGACAACATAATAAAAAAGCATAGGCTTCAGGGTCAGAAAGTCCTGAGTCACAATACTGATTGCTATTTATTAGACTCAAGATGTTGAACAAGCTACTTATCTTTCTGAGCCTCAGTATTCTGTCCTATAGAATGGAGGCAAAAACCTATCTCATGGGGTGGTTGTGAAAATTAAGATGAACACTTAATGTGTCAAATTTAATGTTTCACCCATAATATATGCTTGATGATGTTGACCTCCTTCTCCTAGAGTACTTAACATCTGTTATATATACTTAATTAATTGCTACTCCAGATAACCATTCCCTCACTCTAATTAATAAAGTGCATCAACTGAAAAGAAATAATATTGTCTCAAAGTACAGAATTTATAGTTACTAAAGTGTTGGCAAAAGTTACTCTTCATAAAATAAAAGAAAAAATATATAATTGAATGCAACAAATCTTCGTTCTCCCCACAGTCTCAATTTTGTATAGATGACATCACATAATGAGTTTATTATTCAAAAAATTTCAGAGACGTGAAGGGTAGCAGAATTTGCCACCCTAAAATAACCAAATTTATCATAATACTAGAGGCCCAGTGCATGAATTTGTGCACAGGTGGGGTCCAGCAGGCCCCAGGGGGGAGGGGCTGTGGGCAGTTGGCCAGCCAGCCCTGCCCCCTGGTCAAACACCCAGTATAACTTTGGGTAGAGGGGACAATTTGCATATTAGCCTTTTATTATGTAGGACTAGAGGCCCAGAGTATGAAATTTGTACATGGGGTTGGGGTTGTCCCTCAGCCTGGCATGCACCCTCTCCAATCTGGGACCCCTCAGGGGATGTCTGACTGCCGGTTTAGGCCCGATCCCCACAGGGAGTCGGACATCCCTCTCACAATCCCAGACCGCTGGCTCCTAACCATTCACCTGCCTGCCTGCCTGATTGCCCCTAACTGCCTCTGTCTGCCTGCCTGATCGCCCTTCACCGCCTCTGCCTGCCGGCCTGTTTGCCCCTTAACCCTCCCCCTGCTATGATCACCCCCAAATGCCCTCCCCTCCTGGCCTGATCGCCCCCTAATTGTTCTCTCCTGCTGGCCTGATCACCCCTAACTGCCTCTGCCTTGGCCCCTGCCACTGTGGCTTTGTCTGGAAGGAAGTCAGACATCTGGAAGATGTCCGATCGATCTGGTCTAATTAGCATATTACCCTTTTATTAGTATAGATTATTTTGAGCTGAAGGCAATTGAAAAGTGATTAAAAACAAACTCACTGCTCTCTCCTTATTTTCCTAAAAAAAGGACACAATTTACAAATGTGTCTTTCTCCCCATCTCTACCGGAAAGAACACAAATTAATTACCAGACACAACTTTCATCAGCTTGGATACTTTACTAACTAGCCTTTGGCTACAATTAGTCTTCCATATATTTGCTTCTTCACAATTTGCTGCCCTTGGACACTCAAGGTCCTTTCTCTGTCTTGTCACTTCTCTAAAAATTTATCATTCCTTTGATAAGAGGCTATATAAACCCAAGCTCTAGCCACCCCTTTGAATTACTCATCCTTGAGTATCTCCCATGTATAAATGAGATAGTCTTATGAACAAACTTCTGTTTTGTTTTTTTTTTCTTGTTAATCTGTCTGTCACAAAGATGGATAGGGAAAAAATGTTTTTTCTTTAATAATGGCAAGCTAAATTTCATCACAAGAATGAAGGGGACTTTTTTTGGAGATTGTGACTCTAAAAGATAGATAAAAATAATGACTAATTATTTGGAAAGAAAAGATGAACTCTTAGGAACTGACGATATCTCATTGGAAAATTATGCTCTCCCATGCTGCAACAATCAGTAATTGTCATAACTTGGTTTATTCTACAGGAGACTAAAAATGGAATAGAATCCTTGTAGTCCTCACGTCTAAGTAGGCTTTTTGGTAATATCTTTGTTTTGGAACTTTGATAACATACTTGAATTTTAAGCTGCTGTTTCTTTTTATTTATTTATTTATTTTTACCAATGTTTCAAAAGCAGTTCAAACCTAACAGAATTTAAAGCCAGCTATTCAAATCAGGGCAGGCTGCCACAAGCATTACTTTTTTTTTTTTGCAAATTAGGAGTATGTTGATTTTCCACAACCATGAATGAGATTGCATGAGTGCATGTCTAAGCAATTTTCAAAAATGTAGTCATCACTTAAATTTTGTCTCTAAAGAGAATTAAAAGCCAACTAGATTACATCTACAAGTGGCATAAAATCTAACATCTTCACTTGCCGGGGTCCAACCCCAGTGGGTCCAGGGGTCCCCAAAGGTGTGGACGGAGTTGGCGAAGAGGGAAGGACACGGAGGTTCTCTTGCCAATTTCTGTAGTCAGGTTCAGTCCAGGATCCCCTGCCATGCTCTCTCCAGCGAAGTTCTTCTGTCTCTAGAGAACGTTCTGTGTAGGTTCTGTGCCTAGGCTCTGTCTCTCTTGGTCCTGTCTTCCAAGCCCTGTGTTCTTGATTCTGTTTTTTTCTGTCTTGTTACATCTGTATTTATACCAGTTGCTTCAATCCTATCAATCTCTATTACAAAGGTTAGGGCGTTTCTTATCTCCATTCCAGGGAGAAAAGATTATGTAGTTTAAGCATGATTGTTCGTAGTTAAAGGGATTAATTACCCGCCTGGCACTTAGTTGAGGGGTTTTATTCCCTCCCTAACTTCAGGGGAAAATCCCTACCTGGGGATTCAACCTTTCTCGGAGAGGTGACTTTGGTTAAAACACAGCGCCAAGAAGGTGAGCAAACATATTAAGAACCGTATGCCATATATGCCAGGTCCCTTGAAACAGCAAGGATGGACCGGCTCCCGGCATTCACTTAGATGACTTAAGACAATATTAGAGCCCTAGCCGGTTTTGCTCAGTGGATAGAGCATCGGCCTGCAGATCAAAGGGTCTTAGGTTTGATTCCGACCAAGGGCATGTACATTGGTTGCAGGTTCCTCCCCAGCCTGGGCCCTGGTCAGGGCTCATTCAGGAGGCAACCAATCGATGTGTTTGTCTCATATCAATGTTTCTCTTTATCTTTCCCTCTCCCTAAAATCAATGGAAGAATATCCTCAGGTGAGGATTAGCAACAACAACAAAAGTAATATTAGAAGAATAATTTCATACTGGGTTACTTTTAGTTTATTAACTTTGGAGAAGAAAACAATCTACTTGGAGCTAAGAAAATATAGTCAATCCTGTGAAGGTGTATTTGGTTTAATGCCGTCTTCCTATCTCCTCCACTTTCAGTTTCTGGCACTATCATTCCAAATATGCCCTGTTTTGCCACCATCCTCACTGGGTCCCTTTTCTCAATGACCTTTCTTCCCATGTGTTTGTAATGGCAGCATTCTCCATCATCACTGCATATCATTTGTTCAGTGTTCAAGATGCAAACTGTATATTCTGATAAATGAATCTGAGCTGAAGTGTTCATAACTGAGGACTAGACAGCTGATTTTTGGTGATATATGGATTTAGCTCAGACTTTTAGACATATTTTCTTCATGCTTGTTGTTGTTGTTTTAACATAAATGGCTTGCATTTTAGGCTTGTATAAGAGCTGTGATTTTAATGACACTCAAATTATACTTCCTGGAGGCTATATACTTTATCTAGCATAGGGTAGACCATGGGTTATTATCAACTCTGTATTCCTTTGTGATAGGAGAAAAGATTTAACCAACTAACAAGTCTAGTGGTTCTATATCAATATTATTGGGAGGAATATCTGTAAAAGAAGTTGTGTGGTGCCATGTGCCTACAGGGACACTTTACACATTTTTAGTTCTTGTTAAACTTAAATTATAGCAAAGCTATAAAAGACTAACCAAGGTTTAATAGCAAGCTTCATTTTCTGCATTAAGCATTTCCTGAATACAGACCTAGGAATTTAAATATGGCCTCTGGTGATGAGCAGTTCTCATGAACAGACTAAGAAATTTGCCTGTAAGCTTTCAACAATTTCACTTGAAGGTCTCCTATCACTGAGACAGATGACTTGGCAGGAAGGATGGACTGCAGAAATTTTGCTTTTCCCAATTTCATACTTTTCTTGCCTAAGTCTTCATGGCTAACATAGATCTGCTTTTCCCGTTTTTTTCTACTGTAATTTTTCATATCTCAACACAGGGCATCACCCATATTTCTGTCCATGTCAATGGGAGGACTAGACAGATCAAGGTTGCCTATCCTAAATACTTACACTAGGTTTTCAAATTTATAGTTTGCATGAAGTACTCAAAGTGGTCATAGAAAATAATCATTTTTGTTTCTTACTTAAATTACTTTAATTTGATTTAACAAACCAAGAGTCAAATCTAGCAAAACTGTTTTATGGTTTATAATTTTCTAAAATGAAATCGAACTTGATACCAGAAGACTTGAAGGTATTCCAATGTTTTCAAAATAGAAGATAAAAGTAATCTTTCATTTTTATCTAGAAAAGTACTCCTTTTGAGAAGAACAATGTGATATGGGCAGATTTCATAGTCAGATGGGTGGCCTTGTGTAGACAAAATAGTGGAGCATCTGACTAAATTTAGTACTTTGGTGTTACATAGACACAACAAATATAGAGGAAGGCTAATTCTACAATGGATTGCTCATCTTTCCAGATTCATGTGGTCAGCGTACTTGTGAAAATTTAAGGGAGTATAACTATTTTTAAATAACAACAATCAAAATATATGCTCAAATAATAGAGTCAGAAGTTAATGATTTAAAGTTCATGTTTTCAGATATCTCTATGTATTTGAGCCATGTTATAGCAGATTTGCAATTACTGAAGTCTTAAGAGTCATTTTTTTATTCATTCTGCTGAATGTACGTGTGTGTGCACACGTGCATGCACATTTTTAGCACTGACCAGGGTAGCAGCTGATACAAATGGCTAACAGGCTCTTTTGCTTTGCCTAACTGGACTATAGGTTGTAAGGGTTTTCGAACAACCAGTTTCAGACATTCCATAATTTCTATTGTCCTGGAGAGAAGCTGAAGGGGTATCATTTCTTGAGTTGATTACAAAAGGACTGTCTTGATATCTTTCTGTAACCAAAATGTTCTCGTTCCCTTTCTTTGCAAGTCCCTAGCTCTTGTTTTCTGAGATAAATCACTTTTTCCTCCCCAAGGAAATTGAAAGGGGCAATTATACTCTCAGTGATTCTTAATTGTCCCAATTTCCCAAGTCAGTTTCTGGAGTCTGAGATGAAAACGAAGCTTAGAATGTGCCTTTAATAAATGGAATTTGTTAAGCCTGAGCCTTTCCCCCCCTCCAAAAAACAAAACAAAAAACCAGCTATTTGAATATTGAACTTCAGGCTCTTTACTAGTGCCATCAGGAGAATGAAAGTGATGTGCTTCTCCCTATATCCTTAACTAAATCAAAGGGAACAACAGTACACACTGTGTTATCTCTTGAACAGTTTTCATTTTAAGCAATAAGTTTCCATTTTTTTCACATATGGTCCCCTTGCACCCAATCAGAATTTCATTTTTTTTCTTGTATTCATGCCAGTTCATTTGCCAGTGAGTATTAATATATCAAATAAATTTTACTAAGTACTGGTTTCAAAAGACTGCTGGTCCAATAGAGAAATTAAAACCTGGGTTATATAACTTAGAAGTGTTCTTCTCTTATATATTGGAATATTGAAAACATTCATTAGTGATTTGATAGATAAGTAGAGGAATTTAAGCGAAGTGTTTTTGAAAAACATACATATTATCACTACGGTAATTAAAATAAAACACACGTGTTTCAAATCAAGGCAGAATAAGCCTATAGACCAGTGGTTCTCAACCTTGGCTGCACATTAGAATCATCTGGGAATCTTTTTAAAATCCTGATTTCTGGGCCTCATCCTCCAGAAATTCTGTTTCTTTGTTACTAATGTTGTGGCCCCACCCCATAACAAAGAAACAGAATTTCTGGAGGATGAGGCCCAGAAATCAGGATTTTAAAAAGATTCCCAGGTGATTCTAATGTGCAGCCAAGGTTGAGAACCACTGCTATAGACAAAAACTTCATGTTTGCATCCAGGATAAAATCAGTCAATCAATTAATTATTAGAAAATGTTGTTTCTTCTGTATTCCTACCACCCCTTTCTAATTTTCCCTTTCCTTCCACTCTTTTCTACATACCCTCTGAAGGTAATGAATCTCTTTATTTTCTGATTTATCAATTTATCCTTTTTATATTTATTTTGCATAAATAAATAAATACATGCATAGTCCCTTATAGCCCCTTCTTTATTTCTTGTTTTAAAATAACAACTTTATTTACACATAATCCACATACCATAAAATTTACTTATTTAAAATATATATCATTGATTTATTGGTATGTTTACAGGGTTGTGCAATCATTGCTACAATCAATTTTAGAACATTTTCATCACCCCCAAAAGAAACCCCATACCCATAATCAGTCATTTCACACTCCCAAGCCTAGATAATCACTTGATCTTTGATAACTAGTGTCTTGTACTTAGGATAAGATTTTTAAATTCATCCATATTATAGCAGATCAGTACTTTATTTCTTTTTGTGGCTAAATAATATTCCATTGTATGGATATATCACATTTTATTTATATACTAGAGGCCCGGTGCACAGATTTGTGAACCGGTGGTGTCCCTTGGCCTGGCCTGTGCCCTTTTGCAATCTGGGACACCTCTGGAAATGTTGGAGGCCAATCTGTGCACTAGTTGGCTCCCTCGGCCTGCCCTGCACCCTCTCGCAATCTGGGACCCCTCAAGGGATGTCGGACTGCTGGTTTCAGCCGATCCCCACAGGCCAGGCTGAGGGACCCCACCAGTGCATGAATTCGTGCACTGAGCCTCTAGTATGAGTATAAGATCTTTGGTTAATCTCTTCCTGCCCTCCCCCGTCCCCACTCCTTCTGAGATTCATCAGTCTGTTCCATGTTTCCATGTCTGTGTGTTGAGCATCTGCCCCCTGGTGGTCATTGCATGTCATAGCTACTGACTGGTCAGCTAGCTAGCCTGTCATTTAGGCTTTTATAAATATACTAGAGGCCCAGTGCACAAAAATTTGTGCACTCGGGGAGAACGGGGGTCCCTAGCCTGGCCTGTGCCCTCTCGCAGTCTGGGACCCCTCGGGAGATAACGACCTGCTGGCTTAGGCCTGCTCCTGGGTGGCAGAGGGCTGGCCCAATCCCTAGGTGCAGCCCCTGGTCGGGCTCAGAGCAGGGCCGATTGGGGAGTTGGGGCGCCGCCCCCTGTCATGCACAGAGCAGGGCTGATTGGGAGGTTGTGATGCCACCCTCAGTCACGCTCAGGGTAGGGCCGATTGGGGGGTTGGGACACCACCCCCTGTCACACTCAAGGCAGGGTCGATGGGGACGTTGCAGCGCCACCCCCTGTCACGCACAGAACAGGGCCAATCCGGGGGTTGGGGCGCTGGCCCCTGTCACGCACAGAGCAGGGCCCATCAGAGGGTTGGGGAGCTCCCCCCGTCACTCACAGAGTAGGGCCGATAGGGGAGTTGGGGCACTGGTCCCTGTCACACACAGAGCAGGGCGGATCAGGGGGTTGGGGCGCCACCCTCTATCAGCCACAGAGCAGGGCCCATCAGGGGGTTGGGGTGCGGCCACTGTCACACTCAGGGCAGGGCCAATGGGGAGGTTAATGCTCTACCCTGTCGCACACAGAGCAGGGCCGATAAGGGGGTTGGGGAGCTGCCCCATATCAGGCACAGAGCAGGGCTGTTCAGGGGGTTGGGGCACCTTCCCCTGTCATGAACAGAGCAGGGCGGATAGGGAGGTTGTGGCCCCGCCCCCTGTCACACACAGAGCCGCAGGGTGATCAGGGGGTTTGGGCACTGCCCCCTGTCACGCTGATCCCGGTGCTGGGAGGCATATTATCCTTTTACTATATAGGATAGAGGCTTGGTGCATGGGTGGGGCTGGCTGGTTTGCCCTGAAGGGTGTCCTGGATCAGGGTAGGGGTCCCCACTGGGGTGCCTGGCCAGCCTGGGTGAGGGGATGATGGCTGTTTGCAGCTGGTCACATACCCTTCAGGGTGGGGGCCCCCACTGGGGTGCCTGGCCAGTCTGGGTGAGGGGCTGAGGGCTGAAGCTCCCAACTGCTCCTTTTTTTCTTTTTCTTTTTATCCTGGGCCAGCTTTAGCTCTGGCTCCAGCTCTGAGGCCTCTGCTGCTGAAAGCAGGTATCTGGTTTGTTTGGGTTCTATAATTGAAACAATGTATAACTCCAGGTCTGAGATCCCGGCTCGCTGAAAGCAGGTTTCTGGGGTTTTGTTTAGCTTCTATATTTGTTACAATGTTTCAAACTGCAGGCTCAGAGGCCGGCAAGGCAGGCGGGAAATGTTGGTTTCCTCTGTCACTGAAGCAAGCAAGCCTCATGTTAGTTTCAAGCTGCCTGGCTGTAGGCTGCCATTCTGGCTGGCAGTTAATTTGCATATCTCGCTGATTAGCCAATGGGAAGGGTAGTGGTGGTACACTAATTACCATGTTTCTCTTTTATTAGATAGGATGATTCATCAGTTGATGGACATTTGGGTTGTTTCTACTTTGGGGCTATTAAAAATACTGTTGCTATAAACATTTGTGTACAGAGTTTATGTGGACATATAGTTTAATTTCTCTGGATACATGACAAGAAGTAGAATTCTTGAGTTACTTGTGTGACTTTGTGTTTAACCATTTGAGGAACTGCCAGATTGTTTCTCCAAAGTGACTGCACCATTTTATATTCTCACCAACAGTGTTTGAGGGTTTCAATATCTCCACACTCTCGCCAATTTGTTTTTATTTGTCTGTCTTTTCTTATTATCGCTATCCTAGTATTACCTTCTTTTTCATATGAAGTATAAAATGCTACAGATATTCCTTTGCACTTTGCTTTTCTCACTTAACAATATATCTTGGAAATAATTCCAGATAATTTTAGAGTTTTTTCTTTTATATTTGCATATTACTCCATTATGTAAGTGTATTGTAATTTGTTCAACCACTTTCCTATGTATGGACATTTGGTGTATTTCTAATATTTTGCAAATGCAAATATTGTCATAATAAATCACCTTATGCACATATATTTTCGTGTTGTTGGAAGAGTGTCTTTGGGTAATACTTATAAGTAAGATTGCTGAGTCAAAATGTAAGTGCCTCTGTAGTTTTATTAAATATTACCAAACTTCTCTCCAGAAGGGATATTACAATTTTATTTTCCATGAGCAATGTAAAAGTGTCTATTTCCCTACAGCCTTGCCAACAGAATATGTTGCCTTGCTATTTAACTTTGCCAGTCTGGCAGATGAGAAGTGATAGCTTAGTATTGTTTCTCTTTCAATTTCTCTAATTTTAGTGAGATTGAATATTTTCATGTTTGAGCATCATTTTCAAATCTTTTTAGTAAAGTTTCTGTTCACTCCTTAATTATCTTTTAAAGAGACTAGTTAATAAATAACAGAATGCCTTTCATATTTATTCACTTATTTACAATTTCTAGAACTTTTCTACTTTCTATGGATCTAAGTTTCCATCTGGTAGCATTTTCATTCAAATTGAAAAGCTATCTTTAATACTTCCCTTAGCATAGGTCTGCTGGCAACACATTTTCCCAGCTTTTGTTTTTCTAAAAAATCTTTACCTTGCCTTTATTTTTTTGACAGATATTTTTGCTAGATATAGAAATCGAGGTTTCTGCTTATTTTCTTTCAGTACTCTTTGTTAGTCTGTTGTCTCTGGCTTATACCTTCTTTGAGATGTCTGTAGCCATTTTGATCTTGTTCCCCTGCCTTCCCCAGTCAGTACTGTTGACACTTGAGCACTCAGAGATGCTAGGGGAAAAGTGCTCATGTGGTTTCAGTCCTGTATTGTGTATCGCCTTTGATTTTTTTTAATCTGTCATCCTTACTCTTTGCCATTGAATGATTATTAGCGGTTTGGCTGCTTATCTTATCATCCTGCTATTTTCATAGGGATGGCAATGGCCTCAGGTCTTTTCTCCAATAGGAAAAGTTTCTTACATACTGGAATTTTAGTCATCTAAGTTTCTTTGTGTACTCAATTTTGTGCTGAGTGAGAGAGAGAGAGAGAGAGAGAGAGAGAGAGAGAGAGAGACTATGATTTTGTAGATTCTCCATTTTGTTAGTATGAGAACAATGATTTCTTGGGAACTGAATCTAATGAAGCAGAAGTCCATGGCTTCCAATGAGAATGTTTGTAGTTATTCCATTTAGCTTACTTGTACACACAGTAAAAGTTTGCTTACTGCACAGCACTCATTATAACTCCTGTTAAGATGTGATCACCCTTTATTTTATTATATGAAGTTTGAATGTTAGCAAGGAAATGTATAGTGTAACTGTTAAATCTAGAAATAATTTAACCTATAGTCTCCTACTGGTAATCAAACAGTGATTAACTTTTGCTTTCAAAGCTAGTATTGTCAATGGGATTCAAACAATATCATGGTTAAAGGTACTATATTAAATATTAATGAAATATTTGCAGATTACAATGCTCTATAACATATGAGAAATTGAAGTTTTGCTTTATTTTTTTTGAATTTCTATTGAGCTGACTCTCCTCTTGCATAGACATCTAGCAGGCTTAAATGCAGGTCTCCGCTAGAAAATGGAATTTTAAGGAATAGGTGCAGATTTCCAGTTTGCATCACTAACTTTTCTCTCTTAAATTATGTGTCAAACCAGGGATTTCATCAGTTTTACCACTAAAATCATGTCACCTCCACAAAAGTTTTAATGGTTAAAAAAAGTTTAAACCACGCTTTCAACTTTTGTTAGAGAATGTATTTATCTACATTATTTTACTATGTTGGAATCAAAATGCAATCATTTGCATGAATGGGTTAAATATTTCATTTTCAGGAGTGAATAATATCTCTAACAATTCTTTCATTTTTGAAAGAATAGCAATTTAAGAGGGATTATGTTATTTTTCATTTGAATAAATGTCAGTTTTCAGGAAGTAAAATAAAATGCCTTTACATTTAATTATATCATAACTGCTTTTGGAATAGCTCGATATTTTTATTGTTTCAAAAAATGTCAGTGAGCTATAAAATCAGTATTCTTTCTATTATGCTTTTCAAGGTTGATAACCTAAATTTATTAGTTTTATTTAGGGAATGATAATTTAACAGTATATAGCTATTCATAGCTAGTTTAGAAAAGTATCTGACTATTCTGCTCTCTTGGTGTTGATAAGCCATGTTAAATATTTTCATGCTTGGGCATTATTTGTATGAGGTAAGAACATTTCCTTCAAAGCATACATATCCCATGCTTATTTTCTGTCTATTGCTTGAAATGCAATGGAGTGAAGTATATAAAGGAGAAAGTTGCATCTATTTCTCTCCTTTCCCCTACTGCTATCTTTGCCCACAGAAAAGGAGTAGCCATCAACCAGCAGCAGTTAGGTCTTTGGAGAAAGTCCTATGTGTGTGTGTGGCAGGGATAGGATGAGGTGTGCTGCCTGAGGAACTATCTCTTCTCTCTCCTCCTTTACTAAATCTTCTTCTCCATGGAGGATTGACCTGAGTTCCTTATCATCATTTCAGTTTCAGTATTAATGGATGGCAGGGCAGAGTGGGAGAGAGAAGGTAGAGGTAAAGCAGTGAAAAGTGTCCTGTGCCTTGAGAGTGTTGAAGCTTTATTCTGCCGAGGCCAGGTGGGAAGGGAGCTGTAGTCTGTGTGACTTCCATCTTCTATCACCCGTGGGGTGGCTCTAGACCTGCACTAGCCTTTCCCCACTAGGGCCTGTGGAAGACAAAATGCTTTCAGTTTGCTTAGGGTGTTATCCTCTATCTCTATTATCTTTACAATTTGCTCTTCATAAAATTCTAAGGTAAGTAGAACCCAGACTGTTAATTCAACTTGACCTGTGAGGTAACTGATCTAAGAGGATAATTAACCAAACTTATACAGTCTGCAAATGACAAAAGCAGGCACAAACCCAGGGTGAAGTCCAAAATTTTCAAAAACTAGGTAATTCTTTCTTTTTCTCTTAGAAACAGCAATTCACTTATCTGGGCGATTGCAGGTTGGAACTTCTAGAGGAGCTTGGTTCTTGAATGATACTTATGTTCACTATTCTATCATTTTATATATATCTACACTAATAAAAGAGAAAGATGCAAATTAACCATCACTCCATCACTCCATTACACCCACAAGCCACGCCCACCAGCCAATCAGGAGCGAGTATGCAAATTAACCCAACTAAGATAGCGGCTGTGGCCATGAAGCTGGAGCGAGCAGGAGGCTTGGGTTGCCCCCGGTGATGGAGGAAGCCAAGCTTCCCGCCTGCCCTGGCTGGCCTGAGCTCTGCTCAAGGCTACAAAGTTTCAATTATAGAAGATAAATAAATCCCAGATACCTGCTTCCAGCTGGCCATGGCCTCTGCTTAAGGAGGGGCTGAGAGCCTGGGTTGCTGGGGGCAACCCAGGCTTCCAGCTGGACCTGGGCTCTGCTCAAGGCTACAAAGTTTTAATTATAGAAGATAAATAAATCCTAGAAAAAAAAAGAAAGAAAAAAAGGAGAGGCTGGGAGCTTGGGTTGCCGGGGGCCATGGCCAGCCTGAAAAGAGCCATCAGCCCCTCACCCAGGCTTGCCAGGCACCCAGCAGGACCCCCACCCTGATCCAGGACACCCTTCAGGGCTAACCAACTGGCCCCCACCCGTGCACCAGGCTTCTATCCTATATAATAAAAGGGTAATATGCAGCAGAACAACTGGGAATGACTGGTCATTTTGACACACACTGACTACCAGGGGGCAGATGCTCAATGCAGGAGCTGCCCCCTGGTGGTCAGTGTGCTCCCACAGGGGGAGCTCTGCACAGCCAAAAGCCAGGTTGACCGCTGCCAGCACAGCAGTGGTGGCAGGAGCCTCTCCCGCCTCCTCAGCAGCACTAAGGATGTCTGACTGCAGCTTAGGTCTGCTCCCTGCTGGCAAGTGGACATCCCCTGAGGGCTCTCAGGCTGCCAGAGGGATGTCTGACTGCCAGCTTAGGCCCAATCCCCTGGGGAGTGGGCCTAAGCCAGCAGGTGGACATCCCCCAAGGGGTCCCAGACTGCGAGAGGGCACAGGCCAGACTGAGGGACCCCCTCAAGTGCACAAATTTTTGTGCACCGGGCCTCTAGTATATATATATAATATATATATACTAGAGGCCCGGTGCACAAAATTTGTGCATTCGGGGGTCGGGGGGTGGGGGAGAGGTGCGTCCCTCAGCCCAGCCTGCGCCCATTTGCAGTCCAGGACCCCTTGGGGATGTCCACCTGTTGACTTAGGCCCACTCCCCGGGGGATCAGGCTTGAGCTTGCAGTCAGACATCCTTCTGGCAGCCAGGGAGCCCTCGGGGGATGTCCGACTAAAGGCCTAGGCCCCCAAGGGTCGGGCCTAAACTGTTAGTTGGACATTCTTAGTGCTGCCACGGAGGTGGGAGAAGCTCCTGCCACCACCACTGCGCTGGCCAGCCATGAGCCAGCTTCTGGCTGAGTGGCACTACTCCTCGGTCTGACCTAAACCCTAGAGATTAGTACTTCATTTTACAGCGTTTTCTCGGTTTATGGGCAGCAGCAAACTCAGACCACACAGTCGGGTGTGCAAGAAATGTTGCTTTCTTTATCGTTTAGTAACCAAACCTAACTTCAACTTCAGCCCCCATTCTGCCAAGTGAAAAAACAAAAACAAAATATTATTTAACGTAGGTTCCCCACCCCCTTCTCTGGAGTTGTACTTCCATGTCAGACAGTTTATATCGCAGGCATAGGTGCCAAAGAACCGAGCAGGGTCAAGAACATCTGGACCTCAGTCTCTGTCTGGGCTGGCCCCCACCCAGCTGCCCTTGACCCTCACCTCAGAGCTCAAGTCCATGCTGATCCCTGGTATATTCTCCTCATCTGGGCCTTGAGGTCTCTTGAGTCCAATTTGCTCTCTTCCTCCCTCCCTGCCACCTTCTCTCTCTCACACAAAGAGCTATTGGGCTTTCTGGGGTGAGATCCTCTGACACCTCCTCAGCCCCGTTGCATGGACACCATCTTGGTGCCTGGGTCACGGCCACAACGCTGTGTGGCTGCTCTCAGACCCTCCATCCCCTGCTGCCTTAGGGAGTGACTCAGTGGGAGGGGAGGGTCACAGTCCTTTTTACATGGCCGCCAACAAACACTCAGTGTTCCTTCCCTCTAGTTCTCCTTCTCCTCCTCACCCCAGTCCAGGCACGTCTATGTGCAGGGCAGGGGAGGGTGGGAGGCAGGCGTGTCTCTAACCCAGCACCCAGGCTTCCAGATCCCCTGCTCCCCCAGGAGGTCTTCCACGCTCTGGACCTCGACACCCAGAACCTGCCCCCTCTCAGCTGCAGGTCTTTGCCCGCAGTGGTCAAGTCTGTTCAGAGCAGTGGTTCTCCACCTTGGCTGCACATTAGCATCACCTGGGAATCTTTTCAAAATCCTGATTTCTGGGCCTCATCCTCCGGGAATTCTGTTTCTTTGTTACTAATGTTGTGGCCCCACCCCATAACAAAGAAATAGAATTTCAGGAGGATGAGGCCCAGAAATCAGGATTTTAAAAAGATTCCCAGGTGATTCTAATGTGCAGCCAAAGTTGAGAACCACTGGTTTAGAGGCTTGAAGTCAAGAAGTGCCTCTTTGTTCTCTGCTTTCTGGAGGTGGTCAGCGTGGAACATTCCTGCCTGGACTGGGGAGGGGTCTCTGGGTGTTAAGAATACCAGGAGGGGGAGCACAGACTCCTCCTAGAGCTCCGAGAGGGGAAAGGCAGCACCCCCTCACCTCTAACCCCAGGATGTTTCTTTAGAAGCAGAAGCCTCGACCCATGCATGGGCCTGTGCTGGCTGCCTCAGTTTCTCAGCGACAACGAATTTGATGAACGTCTTTTCCCCACTGCAGTAGCTGCTTCATTTGTTCGTTCTTGCATTTTTCATTAGCTGCTAAATCGCCCCTGTGGCTGCAAACCTGTTGTGCCTGACTCAGCCAGTGGGGAGCTATGGGAGCTGTGCAGGGACAGGGGAAGAGGGAGTGGGGCCCGGCCTGCAGAGAGGGTCAGTGGTGCCTGCCCAGCTGTCTGAGAGGATGTGGCTTAGGTTAGGTGCTGTCCTTTGGCGACTTTAGGTGGGGAGGCCGTGTCCTCCGCTCCCCACTTTGACTCAGGGGTGGAAGTTCTTGCTCTCAGGCCTCATAACTCAGTGGATCAGAGTGGGATGCGGCAGGCAGGAAGCTTCTGCGGCTGCACACAGGCACCGGCTGGTGGCTTCTGCAGCCGCACACGGGCACAGGGCCTGCAACCCGGACCGGATCAGGTCACAGGCGGCGGCAGGCGGCTTCTGTGGCTGCACATGCTGTGGGCAGGCAGCTTCAGAGGTTGCACATGGGCTCGGGCTGTGGGCTTCTGCTGCCTCACACGGGCGCCGGCAGGCGGCTTCTGGGGCGTTGGGGTTGCCGCCTGGTCTGCTCCTGGGCCTCCCGCCCTCCCATCGCCATGGTGATCTCTGGCCACAGGCCAGCCGCCAGCCCTGGGAGTTTGGGGTTGCCCCCTGGCCTGCGCCCTGGCCCTCCCACCCTCCGATGGCCATGGCTATCGCTGGGTGCAGGCCAGCCTGCAACCCTGACCCCCGGGGGTCGGTGTTGCAGCCTGGCCTGCTCCCGGGCCCTCCCGCCCTCCCATCGCCATGGCGATCTCTGGGCGCAGGCCAGCCGGCAACCCCAATGGCTTTCCGATGGGATCACTGGCTGAAGGCGGCCCTTGCCCACCCCCCAGCTCTTGCCTGCCGCCTGGGTTGCGGATCACCATTCTTCAGTCCTTCCCCTTTTGCCTCCCAGCATTGCGGCTATGTATGCAAATTAACCGCCATCTTTGTTGGTGGTTAACTGCCATCTTGGCTGGCAGTTAATTTGCATATCGCCCTGATTAGCCAATGGGAAGGGTAGCGGTCATACTCTAATTACCATGTTTCTCTTTTATTAGATAGGATATATATATATCTCCATCCCAGCTTAGTACTTGAATATATATATATATATATATATATTCCAGCACTTTGCTATGTTCACCAACCCAGAAGCTCTGTGTATTCCTTTTGTTAGGTTTCTATGGCAGTTTCATTACAGAGACATGACTGATTAAATTATTGGCCATTGGTGTTTAATTCAGTCTCCAGCCTCTCTTCCTTCCTCTTAGGGAATTTATCTTTTGTTATTGTTTATATTATAAAATAATGAACCCAGGGTCTTTGTAGCATATGAAAAAGTGACATCTTAAAAAAACACTATGTAAAACAGACCAAAATATCATGTTAAGTAGTCAAAGAAAAAAGTTTGATTATGATGTCATTTTTTTAAAAAAATGATGTCATCTTGTTATAACCAAGAATGGATCAAGGCTTAATTTTGATTGGTATAATTTTTCATACAAAAGAATATGAAAATAGATTATTTTCTACAGTTCATGTTTGAATGTATATTGCAATCATAAAAAGAATCATTTGTCCTGAACATCAATTGTTCTAAATGTCTCTTTAAATCCTTTTTTAGTCATCATTTTTGCTTCTTCCTATCATTCTTTGCTTTTTCTCTAGTCTCATTTTGCCAGACATTAATTTATCAAAGACTTTGTGTATGTTTTAAGCAACTTTGATTCCTGCTTCCAATGATATGCATAGTATTATCAGATGTCCCCAAATCAAAGAAAGCCTCATGCTCACAGAAGTCACTAGACACTAGAGTCACTTGGGGATTGGTGTCAGGTTCATTAGTGAATGTTCCCAGAGTAGGAGGACTTTTACTTCTGTATGCAGCCTCAGAACATCAGAACTCAAAGAATGAATACTTGCATGAAAAGTTCAAGCTGATGCCAAGGTATCGAAACTACCAAGCATACTAGTTTTATTTTTAGAATTTCTTTTAGACCTTTTCAGAGCCCTGTTTTCTTAGGCAGAGACATGGCCCTCATGTTGGGATAGATTAAATTGATGAATGCTTTTCTAACATGTCAGAGCATTCTGCTTCTCTGCTTACTTGTAGCTTTGGGAGGATGTTCATTATGTTTTAAAAAGCCAATCATATGTATTTTATAAAAACTAGAGAAATATAGGAGAGAGGAAACGTTTGAAAAGTAACTATGAATTCATGTAGAAAATACAAATATAACCTTGTTATCATTTTCCATAAAATACCAATGTCTACATACCCATAATTCTATACTATTTCTTTTAAAATCAGTAACATTATCTTCTCATTTAGGAGTACACTGATTTTACGATGTTGTTTTAACTCACCATTTATCAGTGTCTATCATAAGCCCCATTTTGGGTTCTTATGCTAGATTTCAATTTGTATTTTAATTGACGTACCGACATAAATCACATATAATACTGTCATTTACTCTTGTATCAAAACAAAACCAAGAATAGAGAACTTTAAATGGATTTTCTAAAATGATGGCAATATATCATTAGGAAAATGGGACGTACACACCAATAAAAATGTAAAGAATACAGAAAAGTAGGGGGGAGGGGGACCACCAGAACAATTATTGACATTTTCTTTCAGTTTTTCCCTGTGCTATGTAAATTTCATATATTTCAAATTAAACTGCAGATGATCTTTTCCCCTCTTTTCTCTTTATAGTAAGAAGGCTTTAAAACCCTTGAATGAAATCTTTCATATTCTAACCTACCTTATCCATTCTTGTTGCCTTAGTTTATTGTGGTCATGTTTATAATGATACTAGGGGCCCCGTGCACGAAATTCGTGCACTGGGTGTGTGTGGGGAGGGGAGTGTCCCTCAGCCCAGCCTGCCCCCTCTCACATACTGGGAGCCCTCAGGCATTGACCCCCATCACCCTCCAATCGCAGGATCGGCCCCTTGCCCAGGCCTGATGCCTCGGCCAGAGGCGTAGACCCCCATCACCCTCCGATGATCGCCTGATCGGCCCCTTGCCCAGGCCTGACGCCTCCGCCAGAGGTGTCAGGCTTGGACAGGGGACCCCCATCTCCCCCTGATCACTGGCTCTGGCCCCTGCTCAGGCCTGAGGCCTCTGGCCCAGGAATCATGCCTGGGCAGGGGACCCCCATCTCCCTCTGACCGCTTGCTCCACCCCCCGCCCAAGCCTGACGCCTCTGACCCAGGCTTCAGGCCTGGGCAAGGGGACCATCATATCCCTCCAATCCCCGGCTCAGCCCCCCGCCCAGGCCTGATGCCTCGGCCAGAGGAGTTGACCCTCATCACCCTCCGATCACCAATCACCGGATCGGCCCCTTGACCAGGCCTGAGGCCTCCGGCAGAGGTGTCAGGCCTGGGCAGGGGACTCCCATCTCCCCGCGATTGCAGGCTCCGCCCCTGCCCAGGCCTAACGCCTCTGGCCTAGGTGTCCGGCCCGGGCAGCGGGGACCCGCAGCTGCAGCGGCCCCACGATCGTGGGCTCCGCTTTAGGCCCAGGCAAGGGACCCCTAGCTCCCGGGACTGCCAGCTTCGACCGTGCCCAGCTCCCATCGCTGGCTCCACCCCTACTTCCTGCTATCACTGGCCAGGGCGGAAAAGGCGCCTGATTCTCCTATCATGGCTGGGGGGCAGGGCAAAGGTGGCCCCAGGGCCGCCTTTGCCCTGCCCCCCAGCTCTTAGCTCCCCCCTGGGTTTCCGATCACTGTCAGTGGCAGGGGGCTTCTTCCTGCTTTCCCTTTCGCCTCCCTGCATTGTGCCTACATATGCAAATTAACCGCCATCTTGTTGGCAGTTAACTGTCAATCTTAGTTGGCAGTTAATTTGCATATAGCCCTGATTAGCCAATAAAAAGGGTATCGTCGTACGCCAATTACCATTTTTCTCTTTTATTAGATAGGATTTTGCATCTAACTGTTTACATACATCCTCCTCTCTTTTGGTCTCCTCGAGAACCGTTTGAGACAATTGTTATTACTATAGACATTTTATAAGCAAGAAAATGTAGGATCTTAAATATTAGGCAGCTTGTCCAAAAGTTTCTATTGAACACAGACAGCAGTGTGGTGATTGCTTGGGAAGAGTGTGTGTGAGAGGGGGGGAGGTGGAGGAGGGTATACGGTATAGGGGGGATAAATGGTGATCACCACTTGGGGTGGTGAGCACACATACAGTGTACAGATGATGTATTGTGGAATTGTGCACCTGAAACCTGTATAATTTTGTTAACCAATGTCACCCTAATAAATTCAATAAAAAGGAAATACATGAATTCATTAAATTTTTAAGAAGAATGAAGAGTGATATATCATCATTACCCGTTTTTTTAAATTCCTCATCCAAGGATATTTTTATTGATTATTTTAGAGAGAGGGGAGAGGAGAGAGAGAGATAGAGAGAAAGAGGTAGAGAAATATCAATGTGAGAGAGAGACATCAATTGGTTTCCTTTCCATGCCTTGACTGAAAATCAAACCCACATCCTTTTGTTGCACGGGATGATGCTCTGACCAACTGAGCCACACTGGCCGGGGCTGTCATCATTACTTTTTAATGTATTAGTATAATGTTCAGATCCCCCCAAAATCAAGATTTTCTTCTTTTGTTCACATAAATTAATCCTCCCCCCAAAATCCTATTGATTGTAAGTATCTGAATGAAAAACCAGATTTTATTTGTCTAAGAAGCCTCTAGTCTTGACCCTATACTTTATAGCCAACCATGTCAGGGTGATTGATTAATATTTAAAGTGAAAAGTAAGACAGATTAGGTCATCATCACTCTCCCTCCCCTCCCTCCCCCTCTCATTCCTCCTCCCCCTTCCCCTCACCCTCTCTGCAGGATAGTCCAGGACAGTTGAGCTTGGAAGTGGCAAATGCTTTTGTGTACATTGCCACAAAGTTCAGTGTGGTCACTTTCTTCCCAGTCCCTGTATGCACTTTAATAAAACAATGACTTGTTTCTGACCTACAAAACAAACAAGCCCCTAAACCAAACAACCAAATAAGAGCAAAACAAAACAAAGCCCCCAAAGCAATCAACAAAAAAGCACAAAAACAAACTAAAAATCCTTGAATGAAGTGAATGATTGGATTTCACAGATGATTGAATGTATGGAATAGAAACAGGCGACCGGACCGGAATCTGCGGTATGAACACCAGGGGCATACCCTCAGGAAACCAGAGGAGCACGTTTTCTGGGGGGAGTGGAACTGAGGAGCTGGCTACAGATTTCAGTTCCCAGGCAGAAAAAGAACAGAAAAACTGTAAATGGCTGGCAAAACCTGAAGTCAGATAGCTCAAGGCTTTGTGGATCAGGCTCCTGTCAGTGTAATTAGCAGTGGTTTCCTGTGAGGTTCAGGGAAAGAGAAGGTGCAAGCCAGGCTCTCTGGGGACTGAGTGGATGGGGAAGAATCAGTGCTGTAGGCATCAGGTACACAAATTCTCTAATGAGTGCTTTCCAATACCAAGTTCGCCTGACACTGAAGATGTATACAAAGAGCAGGTAAATTATTTTGGCATGTGGTTCTAGTTTTATTTCATCTGTCTTGTCACATGATGAGGCTAGTTGCCTTTGTCCCAGTGTTTTGAAGCAGATGAGACATTAAAAAGTCTATTGCACTTTAAGTATATTAAAAGAAACCCTCACCACACAATTTAAGATTTTTAAAATCAGCCTTTGGTTGAATCTCTTAGCTTAAGGTTTTCTGGAGGTCAAAAGAATGGTTAACTGTGTAAGTTGATTGCAAAGAAAGGTCCTTTCATTCGGAATGCAGGGTGGGAGAGTGTTCCTGTCAACTGCTGCGTTTTCAAACTTAAATGGGAATTAAGATTCAGAAACGGTTTTGGTGGACTTGTGGGAAGAGTCTGGAAAATAGGTCGTTGATCAAGGTGAATTTGGCCCAGATACTTTAAAGCCCTGTGATATTTGGAAGATAATTATTTTAGGGCTAATAAAAATCTTAATGCTTTCTTTTTTTTTTTCACAAGCCAATTCACAGAGAACTTTGCTATTCATTTTTTTTTTCCTGAAACATTTTAATAATATGCTTTCCTTAAGGAAGAGTTTATGCAATATTAATGTCTAATTTATTTTATGAAATGCCCACATTTGAAAAAGAATTCTTCTCAAGTGCTTACTATTTTGAAGTCACTGGATTAGATGCTATCCTTAATTTCTTCCTCAATATGTTCCATTTTGAAATTTCCACTGTTAAACATTTTGGTGTATGACTAGTGTCCTTTATTTTCTCTCATGAGAAATCTGACACCAAATCTTTATTTTTTGAGCAGTTACATTTCATATCTGTGTGTTCACACAGACTTTTGTTTGAATATTGCATGTACTCAATGAATATTCTCCATCCGTAGATCTTCCACATGTAGAGTACTTGCAAGAATATTTTAGTAAATGACTTACTCCATGGAAAATATGGATTTTAATAAAAATATTAAATAGGCAAAATATATATTTAATACATTTTGACTGATTATCAGTGCATTAAAAAGTAGAACATCAAGAATGGGGATATAGTCAGATTTTTTGTTTCTTTTTATTTAAATTTATATCAAATGAGTGAAAATATCATAGCTCATAGTTTCTAATAGTGTGGGTATATTTTCAACATTTAAGAACTACTAGTTGAAACATGTCATGTGGATAATATCTCTAGAATTACATTTCTGGACTTAATTTTTTTTTAACATATATTTTATTGATTTTTTACAGAGAGGAAGGGAGAGGGATAGAGAGTTAGAAACATCAATGAGAGAGAAACATCGATCAGCTGCCTCCTGCACACTCCCCACTGGGGATGTGCCCGCAACCAAGGTACATGCCCTTGACCGGAATCGAAGCTGGGACCCTTGAGTCTGCAGGCCGATGCTCTATCCGCTGAGCCAAACCGGTTAGGGCTGGACTTAATTTTAAAATAAATATCAGAGGCCTCATTTGATCTCACAGAGAACAGTAAACATAAATTTTACTTTCCCCCCAAGGCCTTTCTCATGATTAAATAGGAATTGTCCATCTAGAGCTCCTGAAATGACATCCAATTAGGGTACCTGTTAACTCATCATGAAAATAACAGAGGAGAGTTGAGCATGTAGGTTAAACATTACCTAAGATTGTTGCAAAGGCTTCTAAGGTATTCATTTCCAAAGCAGATAACATAAACTGTGATAATCACTAACATCACTATTCTAGGTTTAATTCTTCCAGTATTTTGCAGTTATTAGATTTTAAGTAAATATAAAAAAAGATTTTAAGTAAATATAAATATATGTCCATTTTACTTGGACAAACCCTGTTGGGCAGTTTAATGAATAGGCTATTCTTCCTTCTCTGTAACATTTTGATGTCAATAAACATTTTATGAAAATAGAGTAGGTATTCATTATTACTCTGTGTCTTATGTTTATGTTGTTAAACATGAATCATTCATTTTTTATGCATTTAAAGCATTTCAATAATTCCTAGGAGAGTCACATTCTAGTTAAGGTACAAGTAATTATATTCCAATATGAGTCCAATCATTTGGGGGAAGTCCTCTCTGCAAGTCAAGATTGAGCATGAGCATTGTTTTTAAGGCTTTAATTAAAAAAGTATTTTTTGAACCCTTCCTATATATACCTTGCATGCAAATCTATTTTCCAGGTATTCAAGGAGTTTTTAAAAATGTTTGTAAAGACACACTTGTAGAACTTTGAAACATATTTATATCTGAGTCCAAATTTGTAAATTCTCTTTGCGTTGAACCTCCTGCATGAGCTTGTAACTCAGCATTTGATGGGCAGCTCTGGAGATGGTGGCTTAGGTGGAGTGAATCTTTCAGTCTGATGCTTGGCATCACTTCCTGATTTTAGCCCACATCTTAAGAAGAATCTTTCAAAAATCAGTGTTTTGCTTTTTTATTTTTGCAAATCAGAAACAGCATCAAACAGGCTAAATGACAAACAAGACTTTTGAAACATTTAGCAATGATTTCTAAATAGAACTGCCAAATTCACAGATTAAAGAATAGTGGCCATGCTTTCCTCTTTCATTATTTGATCAGTGTATCCAGATATATTATTCAGTACTCTCAGTTGTAAAGTCCTGAGACATCTTTTCAGTTGTTAATAGTTTCCTGCATTTTAAAAATTTATAAATAATGAACAAAGTGTGTACACACAATTCCTTTAAAATAAATAAAGTATTAGAGGCTGGAGTTTTAGAGACTCTGGGGATTTTCAAGTAATTGAGAGCTTTGAAAAGAGCACTTTAGAAGTTAAACCTTGGGCT
Organism: Myotis daubentonii; assembly: GCF_963259705.1. Lineage (NCBI taxonomy): Eukaryota > Metazoa > Chordata > Mammalia > Chiroptera > Vespertilionidae > Myotis > Myotis daubentonii. The sequence goes on from NC_081841.1 coordinate 160,710,912, forward strand.
CGGTTTGTAGAGAGGGAACTATAAGCTTTACAGTAAAGATACAAACATGGAAAACAAAACAATCATTACATTTTGTTTACATTTGTAAACTGAAGTCAGTCCACAAAGTGATACCTCTTTCTTGAATTGAGTAACTCACTATTCGTAAGAGATATATCTTTCTCCATGCCCCTGACCCTCATACGTACTAGTATATCCTGCTTTTTAGCCATAGCTGTGAACTCTATTATAATTAACTCCTTTTATGTATGTTTGAAATCAGTCAGGTCTAAAATGCACTCCAGGCCTCTGGGTCCTCATTTCTCTCCTCTGGAATTACTGAGGGACTATGAACTATTGTTGCATGAAGGCAGAATATAAAGGTCAACTTATTAACATGTGTCTGCATGTATCTTATTATTTGCAAGTCTTAATGTTAACCAGTCACTTCAAGTTTTATAGAATGTAATCTGGTATATGTAAATAAAACAAAGAATTCTTGAAACAAAATAATAAAATATAGCATATTGTAATCAAAGAGCAGATGTTTTGTGTTATCAAGCTGAATATTTATGGTCTTGCTTAAAGCCATCACTGAAACTGACAACTTATCACTAATTATTTTACTAAGGAGAGGAATTTCATTAGCAAGATGTTAACATTTTTGCTATGCAAACAAACAAATAAATAGATTTTTACACTTAAAAAAATGAAAAAATATCTGGTATAAGACTGAGATAGAAAAATTCAATAAATATATTTAAGTTTCTGATTAATAGTGACTAGTGACCCATAACAACTAGCTTAAACATTTCTTAATTAGATTGTGCTAAGTACTTTAATTTACCTGAAAGTTGAAAAATTACTCTCAATTTAGTTCTTATTAATTTAAATTCTCAATCAAAGTAACCTTAGTGATAACATTTGATACGTATAAATTGTTTAATGAACATCTGATTTGTTAGTCTTGGAAGTGTTTCCAGTTTATTCTGGCTCTTTTGTATAAGAGTTCAGAAAGGAACTTGAGATTTTATTTTCTGTTAGATAAACATATCACTTTTGCTTTTAAAAAGTGAGGCAGATGGGGTATTATTATTCATTATGTTTCTCTTATATTAGATATGTAACTTCAGAATTGAGTAGAACCATAAAGAATGTCACTTAAGTGAAACTTGAATCCCATATACAACACCCTTACCATGCTGTTCTGTCTGTGCTGGAGTATTCCAGTAACACGTTAGTCTCATCCATCTTTAGGGAGTTGCGTCATTCACAAATTCACCCCCTTAAAGTTTTAATTGAGTGCCTACTGTATGACATACATACTCCTAAGAAAAGGAGGTACACAATAAACCAAACAATCCCTGTCCACGTGGCATGTATAGACTGTTTTTTTATATTATATCAAACTCTACCTCTAACATCCATCTTTTGTTATTAATGTTTGTCATAGCCACCTCTACTCCCATCACTTGGAATCTTAGTCAGGTCTTCTTTTGTTAATTGATCTATAAACTTATAATCTTTGCATTAAATCTGATAAAAAAAAGTTTTGAAGGTAAAAATTTGAATCAGCACTTTATAGGTTACCTGTAAACCATACCAGCTAAAATACATGCATGATTCTAAATTATTAAAACAGATACACTGGCCCTTGCTGGCATGACTCAGTACTTAGAGCAGTGGTTCTCAACCTTCTGGCCCCTTAAATACAGTTCCGCATGTTGTGACCCAACCATAAAATTATTTTCCTTGCTACTTCATAACTGTAATGTTGCTACTGTTATGAATCGTAATGTAAATATCTGATATGCAGGATGGTCTTAGGCGACCCCTGTGAAAGGGTCATTCGACCGCCAAAGGAGTCATGACCCACAGGTTGAGAACCGCTGATTAGAGCATCAGCCTGTGAACTGGAGGGTCTCAGGTTCCATTCCCAGTCAAGAACACGTACCTGGGCTGCACCCCCAGTCCAGACACATGCAGAAGGCAATCAATCGATGTATCTCTCTCTCTCTCTCTCTCTCTCTCTCTCTCTCTCTCTCTCTCTCTCTCTTTCTCTCCTTCTCTCCCCTCCCCCTTCCACTCTCTCTGAAAAGCAATGGGAAAAATATCCTCACACCTCAGGTGGGAATGAAAAAAAAATAAACAAACAAACATACAAAACACAGATGCACTGAATGTTTTACCATTTTCTTTCCCTTGGTCCATGTTTCTGAGCTTGCTTCATTAAAGCTCAGTGAGTAAAACTGATTGACAAGTAAAGCAATGTAAATGAGTATGTCTGAATCCATACCTGGGCAGTCCCTTTAGAAGGGGATTGATGGCTCTGTAAATACAACAACTAAATAAATACTTACTCATGTGTTGCAAATCACCTACAAAAAACCACACATTATTTGTCCTTAGAAATATTTTATTATTGCTTTATAGATAGTGTCACCAAACTTATTTTTTAAAGGACATGAAACTGACATTAATTATTTGCAGGTTATATATGAGAAAGAATTCAGCATATAATCTCCTGCACCAGAAGACCAATTATTCTTTGAACCAAACCTTCCACCACCAGTAATGGAATGCCAGCCATATTTCCTTAATTGGCTCATGAATATGTTAAAGATTAGAGTTATGATCCTTTGCATATTTATCAATTCTATGCTTTCATACTTACCTAGAAAGATTAACGTTAACAAAGAAAAATTATACTGACTCAACTTTTTAATTTACAAAAAACATATTTTATAATCTAAATTTATGATCTTCACAGTATACAAAGAAAAATTGATGATTTTATCATTTTAAAAATGGTAGATGGATAATTTCTAGATGTGTTCTTTATTTTATATTAATGCAAAAATCTCCTTTTCATAACTTCTAAATGTTACTTCCACCTTAAGGAATAGATCCAATTGCTATAACTGCCATCATACAGAATATTCTCTGTCATTGTTTTCATTATAAATGAAAGCATCCATTTTATTAATATAATCCTCTATCAACACTCTGGTGCTAAATATGTTCTAGTTGACAACACTGGCAAAAGGGAAATCTAAATAGGAGGGTAAGAGTGTTGTCTGAAATCTCTATATTTCTGTTACAATGACCATCTTCTTTGTCACGCACAGCATCCATACATTCACCTCCCCTCCCCCCAGGAAGAGCCAGATAAGTGTGGTAGCATTTGTTATCCTGGAAGAGGACAGGCATAAATCATGAGGACAATTTTGTAATGATAGAAGGAAAAGTAGAAAGGAGGGAGAAGTTCCAGTGCATGACTAGATCTGAATAGGGAATTGAGTCAACCAAAAAATGCTTCGCTCTGTGATTATTCTTCACTCCCAAGCACAATCACCAAGTCCAACTGTCAGAATAAAGTACTGTTTCCTGAGGCATCGTATTACCCAGTCTGAATTGGTGAGCAATTATCTGTTTGTATTTCAGGAACTCATTTTTCCCTACTAGTGAGACACAGAGATCACCTCGTATCACGGTGCACTAGCACATGCTTCTCAACCTTTATTCTAGTCATGGGTATTCTTGAAAATCAAGGATATAAACTCTCTTCTTAGAAAAATTTGTGTATGGCATACACACACACACACACACACACACACATTTTTGTAAACAATTTAGAGGGGTTCACGCACTTCCCGATACCCAGCTATGATTCTCCCTCGAGCCATGGAATCCAGCTTAAGAATCTCCTTCACTAGACAAGAAGGAAGTAGCTCTCATACCCTAAATGTCAGATCTTATAATAAACAATTTCTTTGTACTACCTTATGTAATCCTTACAGTAGCCCTGTGAGTTAGTTTTATTGTCTCCATTTTTAAAAAGAGCTGGTGAGCATCAGACTTTCCCATGGTTAAACATCCCATAACTGAAAACCTCAGAATACTAAGGAGTCTGTTCATAGACATTTATTGCTGCATTGGCTCATTCTCCCTTTCTCATTTTCTACCCTGTGTAGCTAATATTCCAAACTATGTTCAGTACAGTTTCCTGGTTCTTAGCTCCCTAGAGTATTATTTAGCTTCCCCTTAGTGTTACCCAGGCCAATATTTACTCGTCTTATTCTGCCCTTTGGGAGGTCCCATTATGTTTCATGACAGGCCCTCTGAGCCGTGCTATCTCTGCTTTCACCAGCTGCCCAGAGCTGAATTTTCTAACATAAAACCTCCATACCCTCATCTACCCTCCCCTTACCAATAACCCCTCTAGGTTTAGTCCAACATCTGTTCCTAAACCAATACTAATTGAGGAAGGAAGTAGACCTTGGTATAATGAGTCTTAGAATTAAATTACTTTAACAAGATCCACCAACAGTCTGAGACAGCTGGGCCCCCAAGTATCCATGTCTGCCATCCAGATAAGGAACCCAGTGTGTTTAGTATATTGTGCCTCTGTAGTTCCCATTTCATGGTATGCCCCGTTGACAGCATGTGAGGACTTTTACTATCTTGGAAATTAAATAAAAAAGAATCCCCCTTGAGAGTTAAAATGTTACGTAATAAACGAGGGCAGAGATAAGCAAAGTGATGGGGAAGGTAAAGAATGGCTAACATGCTAACAAGATTTGTTTGCAACTTGTTTGTCCATATACATTGATTTAAATAAAGACTGTGGCCATCAAAATGAGGATTGGCCAGCCATAGAAATATAGAAAGGGAAGAGTTGCAGGAGATAAATTTTGAAGATGCTAATCCAAGAATAGTCGAGGGAGTACATGCTCCTAAATACCCTCTTTGAGTTCAAATGCTTCCTTCACAGGAAAGGTATCCCTCTTATTAAGGAAGATGCGAGGAATTGTGGGAAATGAACATAGCGTGTTCTGCATCCATTCACGAGAATATTTTTATGGTGAAGTGGATGTGTTATATGTTATCTTAGCCTAATGGCATTAAACCATTTATATATCAAATCATCCCTGTACTGATTCCATGCTTACCTTGTTATCATCTAATTATGATTTGATTTTCCATTTAGTTCTTTCTATGGGCAAACATTAATTGCTCATATAGATGATAAATATCATTGGTGTCTATGGCAGTAATTTTTTAAGATGACTTAATAAAGTGGTCTTTGAATTTTATTTGATTTCCCTTAAAGCCAGCCTGCAGCTGAACACTTGCTGATGTAAGTGAAGTGGTCTGCTCGGCATGGCAGTTAGATTTCCTATTAAAATTAGCAAGTCAAGATCTACATGTTCTCTTTGGTCTTGTGTACATTTTATTTGGGGTCTTTCAGTTTTCCACCACCTGTGTCATGGCCTCCATCAAGAAGGGGAAATTGACCGTTTATTACAGAGGCCAGATTCTCTGAAGTGACTTAATGACCTCCAGGGAGGTCCTACCCAGCACCAGGTAGCCTTCCCTTTATGGTACAGCAGCTAATTTTATCCAAGTAGATTTTTACAGTGCCTGCTGTAAGAGAGGACTGCATTTCCCTGTGTTCCCCACACTTTAGTCAGTCTAATTTCTTGCCTTATTATGTACCCAGTCCCATACTTGCCATGAACTCTAGCCATTTGGATGGTATCCAGATGCCTAGGAACAAAGCTTCAGCTTCACTGTGAATTGATGATAAACCTGCTGAGTGCCTGTCCCTGTCCCCTTGGACGCCTGGCTGATGGCCTTTAGTATAAAGAAAAAACTTTAAGTGAGGCCTTTTGGCCACCTAACGTTTGAGGACCATCTGGATCTGCCCCTCTGGAGTCTAACAGTGTTAGAAAGGTGAGCAGGCACTGGTAACTGACCTGCTTTCGGCCTGAAGTTTTTATCTTTTGAAAATTCCTCACCAAAGCCAGAGCCTATGGTTAGATTTGTTTTCCCAACACATTCTTCTTCTTGGTTTCAGCTTTCTTTACTCTTTCTGATGGTCATATTATAGAGGATTTTAAATACCAGTTTGAGAAATAGGTACAGGGTTGGGCAAAAGTAGGTTTATAGTTGTTTGTATGGAAAAAAGACATACAGGTTATGATTATTACAGTAGCATTATTAACTCAACAGAAAGACACCATGGCACAGTAAACCCACTTTTGCCCACCTCTGTATATGCTTATTACAGAAGGGGAGGCTGGGCCCTCCAAAGAGCAGAGAGTGAAAAATAAATTGAAAAGAAAGGACATTTTTAGATGGAGACCAGATAGTCTTAAACAGGGGTCTGACTCCTATTTTTCTGTGTAAATAAAGTTTAATTGGAACGCAGCCCTGCTCTTTCATTTATGTATTTTCTATGGCAACTTTTGCTCTACCACACAATTGAGTAGTTGTGAGAACACATAGTATGCAAACCTTAAAATATTTATCTGGCCTTTTACAGAAAATGTTTGCAAACCCCTGGTCTACCTTATAATTACAGAGACCTGGACTAAATTAAGGGGTTAACAATAAGAATAAAAGAAGTAGTTGTGAGCAACAGTGAAGAAATTTTATGGCAAGTTTCTGATAAATTCCTAAGAGGTTTTTATTTCACAGTCTACCCGTTCAACTTTTGAGTAGTTTTGCAAATGTGACCTACAGGTACCCCTCCTTCTTCATTAGAGGAAGGAAGGAAGGAAGGAAGGAAGGAAGGAAGGAAGGAAGGAAGGAAGGAAGGAAGGAAGGAAGGAAGAAAGAAAGAAAGAAAGAAAGAAAGAAAGAAAGAAAGAAAGAAAGAAAGAAAGAAAGAAAGAAAGAAAGAAATTGTTAGAAAATAATAACGTATTATCTTTGAAACAATGGCCATTTTTCATCTGAAACTTAATGATTTGGAGAATAAACATGATACCCAATAAACTCAATGACAGGTAAAGTGGAATAATTAAAAAAGGTGAAGATAAAAGAAATACATTAATGTGTTAGCTGAAGAACAGCTTCAAGCAAAGTGAAAAGAGTATAGAATTCTGAAAAATAAGAGCAATGGACATGTCTGAATTTTCAAGAGCAGAACAAAAAGCTTTCTCAAAAGATGGATAAGAGATAAGTGAGCAGGTGGATAGATAGGTAGAATTCTATTATGTTAACTGGAGTTCTTCTATGCAGTACCATCTATTTCCCCTTTGGCTGTGACCTTTCCCCTATTTATTCATTAACATGCAATGTCTCAGGGGAGAGATCACATTGAATATAGAGCACAAAATGTCAATACTTTGATTTCTGAGTTCCAAAATAGACTCTTGAGACTCATAGCAGAGACATATTCTTGAAAGCCAGGACATTTGCCTTGTAAGAGTCAGAATTGTAAAAGACTAAGCCCAGAAGACATCTAATTGCTTCTATTACAAATAGTTTGGATGTACAACAGGAGTATATCCCTGGACATTAGGTAAAGTTTGTCCAACCTAGGGGAGAAAGGGTAACTGGAGAGTATTTGCCTTTGTTTTAGAAGCTTGTGTTGAGAAAACATTATATTCTTAAGATAATCTAGAACTGAGCTGCAAATGAGGAGCGTTCTAGACTCTCTAACTGTGGACAGGGTGTATAATAAATAATGTACCTAAAGTCCTAACCGGTTTGGCTCAGTGGATAGAGCGTCAGCCTGCGAACTCAAGGGTCCCAGGTTTGACTCCGGTCAAGGGCATGTACCTTGGTTGCGGGCACATCCCCAATGTGGGGTGTGCAGGAGGCAGCTGATCAGTGTTTCTCTCTCATTGATGTTTCTAACTCTCTATCCCTCTCTCTTCTTCTCTGTAAAAAATTAGTAAAATATATTTTTTAAAAAAGAATGTACCTATATCTTGTTTCTGAGAGTGACTGGGGAGTTGGTAAGCCTTGTAGAGAAGCCCTGTGCCCTGATGATCGAGTAGCACTGGCCACAGAAGTTACCTAGGCAGATGGGTTTCAGGTAGCTCCACAGAGTTTTCAGAGAGTAGACAATTGTTTTCCATATCCTTTAAATAGGCTGTGGATAGCTAGAGAATCAAAGGTCCTTGTTGTTAGAAAGAGAAGGATGCAGAAAACATGGCCTAATGAAGGGAGACTAGATAGCATGTAGGATAGCTCATAAAGATCAACAAGAATAAATGCAAACAAGCAAATGTAGTATAAATAGATGAGATGGGAGAAGACCCATATCCCCCTTCCCATTTTGATAATGCCTGAACTGAACCAAAACTTAGATACAATCCTATATAATAAAACTCTAATATGCAAATCAACTGAATGGCTGAATGACCAAGTGCTATGACGTGCATTGACCACCAGGGGACAGATGCTCAATGCAGGAGCTGCTTCCTGATGGTCAGTGCACTCCCACAGGGGGAGCACTGCTCAGTGGGAAGCCGGAGTCATGGCTGGCAAGCACAGCAGCGGTGGAAGGAGCCTCTCCTGCCTCCACTGCAGGCAGATGGTAAGAAGTGAGGGGTCCTGGACTGTAAGAGCCCAGGACTGTGAGAGGGATGTCTGACTGCCAGGTGGACCTCCCCTGAGGAGGTCCTGGACTGCGAGACGGTGCAGGCCAGGCTGAGGGACTCCTCCCCCCACAAGTGCCCAAATTTTGTGCACCAGGCCTCTAGTTCTAGACATAAAGGAGAGGCAGGAAACCCTAATTGATTGAAAAATTCTAATTTGTCTGAGAAAATACAGAATTGGCTAAAAGCTCTGATTAGATTGAGTTTACATTGAAGTGAATAAAAGGTAGTTCTTGCCAGCAGACAAAATGATTATCTTGAAATAAGAAATACTATTTTAGTCTGGCCAGAGTTGCTCAGTGGTTAAGCATCAACCTATGAACTAGAAGGTCACAATTCCATTTCTGGTCAGGGCACATGCCCAGGGTTGCAGCTTGGTTCCCAGTAGGGAACTTGCAGTAGGCAGCTGATCAATGATTCTCATCACTGATATTTCTATCTTTCCCTCTTCCTTCCTCTCTATAATAAATAAAAATATATTTTAAAAAAGCATACAAAAAGAAATAACATTTTAAGACTCTGTAGCAGAGGTTTTTATACTTTGAATATTTGTACTCATTATCTATATATGAAGAGAATTTTTAAAAGTGGTTGCAGTTAGGTAGAAGGATTATGACTATTTAAAAATATATATTGCTATACTTAATACATTTTCCAATAGGTATGTAGTATTTTAATATATACAAGCAATAATATGTTCCAGGAGCATTGGGTTCTCTTGAAAGCAAAAAAAAAAAAAAAAAAAAAAAAAAGGTGTGCTGATGGTATAAAGAGAATTTTGGTCATGTCTGTATACATAGAACATGACTTTCATTTAGTGGCTACAATCCGAAAGAACTGTGTCTCACATTCTTTGAGTAGACACACATGAAGGTGTCTCTCTAAGTCAAGCAGGATAATGGGGATATACTGAGAGTGAACATTCAGCCCAGCAACCTGGGCGAGGAAAGGTGCTATAAGAAAAGTGTGGTTGCTCAAAGTGTGTATATGTGGGGAGTGGGGGTAGTATCACACAATGAGCCTGATAGGTAAATTATACAAGTTTCCCCCTGATGAATCACTTCACTGCTTGTCAAAACAACTATGAACAAAAGAAAAATCTTGTAACATTTTGCAGAAGACTCATACCTTTGATATTCTCATTAAAAAATGAAAAGAACTTTGAAACTGACTTACAGCTTCCTTTTATGATTCAATTGGGCATTGATAAAATGCCTTTGTCAATATTAATTTTATGGATTACTGGTGATGATGTGAAAAATTTATTATTGTGATGAGTAAAAATATTTTGAGGATATAAATATTTTTGGATATAAATTTATTTGACATATGGGCTTATGTGAAACTTTATATAGAATACTTGGCAGCACATTTTGAATGCTGTTTACTAGCATTTTATTTTGCTATTTTTAAGGTGATTTAATAATATATTTATTAGAACAGTTTGGTGACAATCACATGTAACATACATTTTATGACTTATTAAAAATCTTAGTCAAGTGTATGGGGGTGGGGATGGGGAAACTAAATCTTTTATTTACATATGCTAGTATTTGCAAACATTTTGGGAGGTAAACAAGTTTATTCCTATTGAATAACAAGAGACCCAAGAAATACATAAATCAGTTATCAAAAAACTAAATGAACAGAAGCTAGAATTGAGATGCTTTTCTTCCTTCTACTGAGGTACATATTTCAGGTATAATTTTTATCCAAAGCTGTTACATTATGTGGTTGACTTAGGTTAGTTAAGCCAAAAATTTTACACTTCAAAGTTCAACAGAGATAAGCAATGGCAATTTATGTCTTTACTGCCAAAGAAACAAGGAGCTTTATGAAGAAGCTTAATTGTAATGATAGTTTGAAATTGTCCAGTATTACTAATAAAATTGTCAAAATGGAAAACTAAGACTGTATATAAGGGAATTTGCATAAACTTTAGAAATAAAATGCATAAAACTGGAGTTTGTCTTTTATTTCTACCTTAACAAATTCATTGCATCTGTTATTAATCAAACTTTTTTTCTTTCTTTTCCTTTTCTCCTCCCCTCCAACCCTGTATATCCTAGACTATCAATATGATTGGCTGTGGGTTGAAGCTCATTGATAGTGTATGTATATAAATACAAATACCAGTGACACCCGATTAGAAAAACTCTCTGGAAATGTAAGCCATGTATATAAATAGTTTTTATTGAATGTTCCCGGATAATCTTATTTCAAAATGGTAGATGAATTGGAAAGCTTTGCCAGGTTAGCCTCTGAGAACTTAAAAATTTTGAGACTCAAAGGTCATCTTTTTGCATGTAAACAGATCTCACTCCTGCTTTAAAAAAAAACAAAACCTCTCAATCTTGGCTTTGAAAAATAATAATCTGTCCTAATAAAAGCCTAGATGGTACTTGTGCCCTTGTGTGGGACGTCGTCACAAGATGGCCACCACAAGATGGCTGTGTGCACAGCGGTGGCAGGGCCCAGCGGCCGTTCTGTGTGGTGAGGCCTGGGGGTCCCGCGCTCCATAAGGCATGGAGGAGGCTGGTCCCAGCGTCTCTGCCACCTGGTGCAGAGGAGGCGGGTCCCGGCAGCAGAGGCAGGTTGCGGCAGGGGAGGGCAGTTATGGGTAATCAGGCTGGAAGGAGAGGGCGGTTGTAGACAATCAGTCCAGCAGGGGAGGGCAGCTGGGGGTGATCAGGCCAGCAGAGGAGCAGTTAGGCATCAATCAGGCCAGCAGGGGAGTGGTTAGGGGGCAATCAGGCTGGCAGGCAGTAGAAGTTAGGGGCAATCAGGCAGGCAGGCAGGTGAGTGGTTAGGAGCCAGTGGCCCCGGATTGCGAGAGGGATGTCTGACTGCCGGTTTAGGCCTGATCACCAGGATCGGGCCTAAACCAGCAGTCAGACCTCCCCCGAGGGGTCCCAGATTGGAGAGGGTGCAGGCTGGGCTGAGAGAACCCCCACCACCACAGTGCACGAATTTTGTGCACTGGGCCTCTAGTTTATTATATTTGAGTGTTTCCTTTAAAACACAATTCAAATACTATTTCAAAAAGAAATACTATTTCTCATTCATAAAAGTCTTTTTTAAATGTCTATAATATATTTACAATAGACAAGAAAGTGTGTTAGGATCTAGGGATAAAGTACAGCTCAATAGAAAATCAATCCTATGCCTTCATAATGCTTAAAACTGCAGAAGATCAATATTATACAAATGAATCATCAAACTAATATATAATTAGAAATTAGAGCTTTAACTGAACAAATTTTAAAAGTATGATTTAAGGAATAGACTTAGGTTCAGGATCAGTAAGTGATATCAAACTTGAAACCTGAAGGAAAATTAGGAATCAGGCTAAGTGGGGACATGATTTCTCAGACAGAGAAGATGAGGATGGAGATACAGGCAGCACCACATTGCTGACAAGTTTGATTCTTTTTCCTTGGGAAAGTATTGAAGAATTTTAAGTATGCATTTACAATGTTAAATTAGCATATTTAGTTTAACTTCTGGAAGGAAAATATATTGAAGGAAAGTAAGAGAAGATGCAGGAATATAATTCAGAAATTATGGTGAGTCGGGACTAGAGTCACTGGGGAGATAGAGATGTGAACCTACATATCTATCTCACCAAAAAATGAACACTGCATGGGCAAATACTAATTGTAAATATATAAGTTTGCTTAAACTTATCCTTTTTCATTAATATGTTGCAGTATTTTAGAATGAAATCCATAATCTAAAATATTTGTGGAATACTGTTGCCCCTATAACTTTGCAGATCTGATGCTGAATCTATGGAAAGAGGTGAAAATGCTAAAGGCATAGTGTTCCAAAGAAGCAGTGTCCAGATTAGCTCTGTTTTGAGGTCAACCAACAGTTAAATTCCTTAAAACAAACAGAAAGCACAACTGGGTGAGCCCCATCATGCCAAAATTCAGGAAGGCTAGTTTTTCTTACCAGTTGTTTTTTTTTTTTCCTCTGGGGGTTTTCTGAGTATCCCCAGGGAAAGCTGACACGTTTCTCAAATCTGTGCTGATGGCCATCTGCCACTTTAGCCAACTAAGGTTCTCTAGACAATAGCGTGGTTTTTGTGCATGTCACGGCTTGTGGTCTTGAGACTGTATTCTCTCAACAGGCTATATCACCTACCTCACTAACTCCCCCAAAACACACATACACTGCAGGTTACATTTCCTGGCTTCAGGCTTCCCATGGTAATAAGTGACTCTGTAAACCTTAAAAAGATTTTTACGAAGGCTTGGGGATAACAGAAAAAATTTGTAATTCAGGAAGAACAAAGCTGGAAACTACAAATAACCCTTCTCAGTCCACATCCCATGCCCAGCCAGCAGGGACCATCCTTTCTCTCCAGCCTGTGATCTGCAGCCTGGGTACCTGCAGGTACAGGAGTCTTCTTGCTGCCAAAGTAACTCACCTTCAATGATTACTCCCCCACCAGGAGTTCACTCCCTGCCACCAGAGAGAAATGCACATTTCTCAGTGAAAAATATCTGCAGGTAAATAACTCCATTCCCAGTGAAACGTGGGGTTCGGGGAGCAGATCTCCCCCTTGTGCGTTCTTTTATTCTTCGAAGAATAAAATTCATGGACTAAAAAATAAAAAAAAATAAAAAATTCATGGACTAAAAGGACTTGTTAGTAAAAGGGTGGAAATTTATTGGAAGTAAATACAAACTTTCATGTAGAGAGGGGTTCCCAGGGGGTAACCAACTGAGCTTCTTTTTTCTAAGGCTTAGAAAGGCTGTAGTTCTTTGTCTCTTCATGCTTCCTTCTAATTGGACCCCTTCCCCATTTTATGACCCTGTGCTTTTCTAATTGGTCACTCTTGTAGAATATCAGCTTCAAAGTCCAAAACCAACGTGGTGCCCCCCTCCTTCTCTCCCCCTTATCTTGCAGCATTCCTCTATCTCCTATGAAAGTATGTTTCCTTCTTCCCCACACTCTGTGACTTTTCTTCATCCTCTGTGAATGCATGCCTTCTGGTGGCTCCAAGCCCTCACCTATGCATTTCTCCCCCATGGACCCTCTTTATTCCTAAGACTCCCTAAACCTGCCTGTTTATCTCTAGAATCCCTTTTACCAGTGAAATCCCTTTTATTGTTATTTTGCAAAAACCTTTAGCTTCTTGATCGTGGTCTCTGGATGGCAGAGTGGAATTTGTGCTTTCCATGTCCCAAGGCAAAAAGATCTTAAAGTGATTACTCCCTAAACAAAACAACTTTTCTATGGTGTGGTTTCAACCTTTAGAGGTCAAAGTGTCAAAAATGCTTGGGTCTGTATTAAATTTTTAGGCTTTGCCATAAAAAAGTCCCTCAAACTGGATGCCTTAAAAAACAGAAGTTCATTTCCTCACAATTCTGGAGACAATAAATAAAATTCTAGAAGTCGGAGATGGAGGTGTTGGCAGGGTTGGCTCCTTCAGGGGGCTGTGAGGAAGAATCTGTTCCATTCCTCTTCCTTAGCATCTGGTGGTTTGCGGTCAAACTCTGCCTTTCCCTGGCATGTAAAATCAGCAGCCATCTCTTCCTTCACCTTCACATGGTGTTCTTCCTCAATGCCTCACATCATCATCTTCCCTCTGTCTCCCTCTGTCTCTGTGTCCAAATGTTCCCTTTCTTATAAGAACACCAGTCCTAGTGGATTCGGGGCCACCCTATTCTAGTAAGGGCCTCATCCAGGCTCAACTAATTATATCTGCAACCATCCTACTTTAAAATAAGGTCATATTCTGATGTACAGGGGATAGGACTTTAAAATTATGAATTTTGAGAAAGACGCAATTCGACACCTAACAAGTTCTTATCTCAGTTGCAACACCTAGGGGAGGAGATATTTTAAATCATGTCACCTTATATAATGATTGGATTAACAAATCACCAGAAACAAAGCCTTTAGTGTACTTGACCTGGAGGGAAGAGGAACCTGAGGGAAGCTACCTCACCCCTACCCCCAAAGCAGCAAAGAAGTCAGCAAAGAAGTCCAAAGTCATTAGAGTTATCCCAAGTCTAATGCTTTTTTCCCCTTCTAATAACCTCATTGTTTTATTTTGGATGGTGAAAGTATAAGATCATTGTAGAACATGTAGCAAATATAGTTATAGAGAAGAAAACAGAAAAGTCATAATGCTAATATCTAAAATAACCAACATTTAAAAGTTGAATCATCTTGTTTATTAAAAATTGAAATTATCTGGTATGTATAGTTTTATATCCTGTCTCTTCCACTTAACATTATATTGTAAACATTTAAAAATATAATAATGCTAGAGACCCAATGCTCAAAATTTGTGTAAGGGGCTCTGCCCCGCACAGCTGTAGCGGCTGCCTCGGCCCTTGCAGCCAGGCTGGGTCTGGAAGGTCGACTGGCGCTGTTCGGCTGTCTGGTCTAATTAGCATATTGTGCTTTTATTATTTTAGATCCTTCAATACTATGATAAATTTTTTAATGACTGCATGGTATTTTGTTACTGAATATATTATAATTTATATAACTATTCTTCTCCAGTTGGTTATTTAGATGATTTCTGTATTCATAGATACATATCAGGGCAATGAGGATTTTGTACATAAAACTTGTGTGTATCTTTAATTATTTCTTTGTGTATATCCCTAGTTGTAGAATCATAGGTCACATTTTTTAAACTTTTGATTTTTTGCTGGAGGCTAATTCCAGTAGGGCATAATAAAATGTGAGAAGTTCATCAGAAGGCTGATGGACACCTTCAGCAGGGCTGCAGATCTGCATATTATTGCCTGCTGCCAGACAGCTGACAGCAGTTCCCCCAACCTGATAATCCTTTACTGCTTACCAAACCTTACCTTTGATATGTATATCTGTTTTGCTAAAGGGCAAAATATGTGAATAAAAAGCCCTGGGTCTGGGGATTCGGAGAGCCCACCTCACTAGAAAGTGGAGCCTCCCCTGGCTCCCCCATGCCTCCCAAATTTATATTTTGTGTCTAGTTTATTAATTTATGCCCAGCCCTTCTCCAGATTCCTGAACCCTTGCAGCAGTGGAAAGACCCCGGTAATTTTTACTGCAGATATGACCACCCAGATGAGTGATTTATATGTTGCACTGTCAGATTATATTCATTTTGCTGATCCCTTGTCAACATTAGACAGAGAGTAACATAAATTTCAAGTTGAGGCATAAAATATCTCATTGTTTTATTTGCTTATTTTTCTTTTCATAATGTTTAACATTTTTTTGACATTTACATCTTTGTTTTTATAAATTATCTTTTCATATTCTTTGTCCATTTTTCATTCAGAATTATTATTATTTTATTATTTTCGTTATGTTGTTATTTGCTGATTTCTGAAAGCTCTTTTTTTTTTTCAATCATATGTGACACAATGTATTTTTCCCCAGGATGTCCTTTACCTTTTAATATTGCTATGGTTTTAGTTTTAAAGTATAAAACTTAATTTGTATGCTGTTGACTATGTCGGTCCTTCCATTTTGGTTTTTATCTTTGATTTTATTATACCTTGAAATTTCTTTCTCAACCTAATCCTATATAATAAAAGCGTAGTATGCAAATTGTCCCCTCAACTGGGAGTTCTTCCGAGAGTTTGATCAGGGGGTGAGACTGGCAGGGGGAAGGGAGGGAGTACTTGGCCAGCAGCCGGCAGCCACTAGGGATGTTACCAGTGCACAAATTTCGTGCACTGAGTCTCTACTCTATCTCTCTATATATAAAAGGCTAATATGCAAAGTGTCCCCTTGGAGTTCGACTTAGAGACCGGGAGTTCAATCGCTCACTATGACATGCGCTGACCACCAGGGGGTGGCACAGAACGAAGGAAGGCCCCAGCTGGCAGCCAGCATCAGGGAAAGAAAGGCTCTGGCTGGCCAGAAGGCCCCGATCAGTCCTGATGGCTGGCCAGGCCTAGAGACCCTACCTGTGCTTGAATTTCATGCACCAGGCCACTGGTAGCATATAAAAATGTATCTATATTTTCTTCCCATTTTGTGTTTTTATTCTCACACTTAGTTTCTTTTAGGATGTCTAGAATTAATTTCTGTGTGTGGAATAAGAAAGGGACTATATTGATTTATACAGTTGCCCCAGCATGTAGTTCTCCTTATCTCAACAATTTTAAATGCCATTTTTGTTATATTCCAAAATCTTAATCTATCAGAGTTGATTTTGGGTTCTGCATTCTCTTCCATGGAGTAATCTTCAAGGTCTCTTATTTTGTATCTTATTTTCATATCTTCACATACTAGTAGATATAGGTATTTGAAAAAAATATTTCCTTGTTTCTTATAGCAAACGTGATCTGAAAGACTAGCTTAGGCTAACTTCTCAGGTGTTTGCTTATTTCTGGGAAGCCCTGGTGCTGAGCTGCCTTTCAGCTTTTGGAAGTGGCAATTAATGTTGAGGTAATAATGGAAGTGGTCAACCTGTGTGCAGGCAATAAGGCTTCACACTGACTACAAAGAAGCTATAATAAACAAAATAACTGATAAATGTTGATCTGTTTTTTCTAAGATATTAAATTTATTGGGTGATATTGGTTAATACAATTATATGGGTTCCAAGTGTACAATTCTACAATACATCATCTGTGTATTGCATTATGTGTTTACCACCCAAAATCAAGTTCCTTTCCATAACCATATATTTGACCCCCTTTACGATCTCCTACCCCCCCCCACCCCTTTTCCTCTGGTAACCATCATGCTGTTGGCTGTGTCTATGAGTTTTTATTTGTTTGTTTTGTCTGTTCATTTGTTGCTTTCAGTTTTATATCTTACACTAGAGGCCCGGTGCATGAAATTCATCTGGGGGGGGTGCGGGGGGGAAGGGGAGGGTATGTCCCTCAGCCTAGCCTGCACCCTCTCCAATCTGGGACCCCTCTAGGGATGTCCAACTGCCTGTTTTAGGGATGTCCGACTGCCCGGTGTGGGATCAGGCCAAAATGGGCAGTCAGACATCCCTCTCACAATTCAGGACTGCTGGCTCCCAACCGCTTTCCTGCCTGCCTACCTGATTGCCCCTAACCGCTTCTGCCTGCCAGCCGGATCAGTCCCTAACCACTCCCCTGCCAGCCTGATTGACACCTAACTGCTCCCCTGATGGCCTGATTGCCCCCAACTGCCCTCCCCTGTTGGCCTGGTCTCCCTAACTGCCCTCCCCCTGCTGACCATCTTTTGTCGACATGGGGGCGGACATCTTGTGTGTTGGAGTGATGGTCAATTTGCATATTACTCTTTTATTAGATAGGATATAAATCTTATAGTGAAATCATGTAGTTCTTGACTTTTTCCATCTGACTTACCTTGCAGTTTATTACCAGCAAGTTTAAACAATGTTAATGATAAAATTTTCTCTTTTAAAAAATCTTTTGTTGGCTTAAGGTCTAAACAATTGCCATGCAACCAATGAATTTTAACAACATATGCATGCCTTCAACTTAGTACATTTTAATATTACCCATCATTGAATACACATTACATTCTTTATGGGAGGTAATTCGAAGAACTCCAAATTATACAATTGGCTTCTAATACTTGAAGATTAGATACATGTGCTTGCTTAAAGAATAAATTCATAAAGATTCACAATCATTCTAGCTCGCTTTTGGGAGCAGTTTTCCAACTACTGAGGAACTAGATATTCCTGCCATTAAACAGTAGGTACAAAATGAACAAGAGAGCACAGTGATTTTAAATCAGAAGAAACAGAACATGATGAAATTTCTGATGAAGCTATTTTAGTGGAAATTTTTTGACTGCAGAGAGATTTGAAAGCTGCTGGAATCAATTCTGAAGAATCAATGACATGGGAAGTATTGCAAGTTTTGGAATTTATTGTAAAATGAGATTTTTATAAATAACTGAAAAACTTGTCTGTATAAGATTGTCCCTATATTTATATCTGTTGGTCCATTTGAAAAAGCATTTTAAACTTAAAATTAATATAAATAGATTATGGTTAATTGTAAACAACTATAGACTGTTAAAACTGTACTGTCTATGAAGGTGAATATGTGAAAAGTTGTGAAGATGCCATTTATAAATTTGTACAAGTCATGGTCTGTTACTGTTTTTGTTCATTACTGTGACAGACCAATATGATGCAGGTTTATGTTTTATTTCCATTGATAAGTATCAATCCATTACTTATTTTCCAACTTGGTTTTATAATGTTCATTTGATTTTAATGAATTTGTTTATTTTTATGAGAACAATTATATGATGAGGTTATAAAAGGGAATTTTTAATATCTGTGATTTTTTTCCTGATCAATACTGTAACCTACTTCATTTCATAATTATTACTGAAAATAATTTGTTGCATAGAAGAAAGGGTATTAAAAGGTGCTTCACTCCAAGTTTTAAATATGCTAGGCACCGCTGGTTCTGGGTTGAACTCTTCTGTGGGGGAAAACCTTCCCCACTGTCCGTGTATCTGTCCATCATCTCTGAGAGCAGCCTGTCCTGCTTCTGTGTTATCTGTACCTGTCCCCTGGGCTTCCCTCACCTTGGTTTAGAGCAGTGATGGCGAACCTATGACACGCGTGTCAGAGGTGACACGCGAACTCATTTTTTTGGTTGATTTTTCTTTGTTAAATGGCATTTAAATATATAAAATAAATATAAAAAATATAAGTCTTTGTTTTACTATGGTTGCAAATATCAAAAAATTTCTATATGTGACACGGCACCAGAGTTAAGTTAGGGTTTTTCAAAATGCTGACACGCTGAGCTCAAAAGGTTCGCCATCACTGGTTTAGAGGTTGTAGAGGTATTCTGCAGTGTCCTTTCTACTAACTTTTCAGGTATGTTAGTTGTCCAACAATGTATGTCTCTTTCAAGTCATCCCAAAGTTTCTGGTATACAGGTAGCATTCTTCCTAGTTTCCAGTGTTATTGTACGTTTCTACCACCCTCCTCTCAATTTTACATTTTGAAGGTTGGTGCCGTGGCATTACGTTTCAATGTCTTATCTGGAAGAACACCAGGAAAGAGGGGGTAAGGAAGTAGTAAGAGATTATTATCAATGTAAAACGTGACCAGATAACTCAATGCACTTTTCTTGGGCAAAAGGAGAGCGCTCTTCTGAGGGGTGAAAAGAAGGTAGCTCATTTTCTGCAATGGTGCTGAAGCCTCCTGGGTTATTTCTGTCTCTAGTTATAAGAATTCAAGCTTTGACTTGACTGGTTGGAATGCATTTTATTTTATGAAATATACATGAGAGCTGATCCTTGCACTCCAAGCCCTCCATTTTAAAGATGAAAAAATTAAGTCCTAGAGGAGCCGAGTTAGTTGAATTAATTCCTCAGCATACTTAGTGGCAGAATTGGAACCAGAGCTCACTCTACTTACACCTAATTAAGCTTATTTTCTAATAGAGATATTGTTGCATTTGCCTTTGACATCACTCTTAATCTTCCTCCACAATTCCTACCTCCTCATTGTTGCGAGGATTAAGTATGATAATAAATATTTAAAATGTGGCTAACCTCTAAATGCCCTCTCTCTCCTTCCTCCACCCCCGAAAATACCTGGCATCCTGGTTTCTAATAAATGCTCCAAATACTAGAGGGTTTTAAAAAGGATACAAATTATGTATTCTTATTCAGTTTTGTATTGAACACAGCCTTGTCTCTTTTAAAGTGATATTGACATACTTATACTCCAGTGAACTAATGTTGTTATCTCAAATGACTTCTTTAGCAGGAACAAAAATTAATATGTTAATGCAAAAAAAAAGACAAGAAGAAGCTCAACACGGGAGTATAGCATGTCCTAAAAGTTATCAAGAGTCAAATGCCAGTGCTTTATTTTTTATTTTAAAAGGAAGCATTCAGCATCTATATAATAACCTTAAGGATCCAGACAGTAGTTTCTGATTATAATCATAACCTCTTCCTTTCTTCCTCCCACTTATCCAGTTGAATACTTGGTAGTATTTTCATTAGTTACTACTTTATTCATTCCTTCCTTCCCTCAATCAAATATTTATTGAAACAGTATTATGTGTCTTAATCTATGGTTACAACAATGATATAAGTACAGTCTAGGGAGAGAAACAAACAATTATAATAAACTAGAGGCCCAGTGCACAAAATTCCTGCACTACTAGGGTCCCTAGTAGCTGCCAGCTGCTGGCTGGGTACTCCCTTTCTTCCCCCAGCCAGCCCTGCCCCCTGATCGAACTCCTGGTCGAGGGGACAATTTGAATACTATGCTTTTATTATATAGGATTATAAAAAGAATTAGGTCAGCAGAAGTAGGGTGTTAGAGAAGCAAGGAAAAAAATTAGTAAAACTTGCTACATTCAGATTTGCTGAAAAGTATCAATTCTGTGACAAGTATTTACTGGGGAACAAGTGAAAGCAAAAATTTTTAAATCATATTTGAAGTCTAGCAACTGAAAGTTTTTTGTTAATCCAGATAGGATAATTAGGAAATTTGAAATTTCTTTTGTGAGTCATTCTTTGTTAATATAATTCTGGCTTCTTTTATTTGAGATATAATGAATAAGGAGCTGGATTCTAAATATTTTAGGTTTTGAAGACGCATAAAACATTTTCCATTACTAAAATGTCATCTATGGAAACTGAGAGTCTCAGTTTGGAATCTTTGGATATATCAACAATATGATCAATGGTAAACAGTAACATGATGAAGCAAAGACTGTCAATAGGGATTTGGAAATTTAAAAAAACAACTATGAATTCACTGTATATAGGCAGATGAGATAAATGATAGAAAACACTTTTATAAGGAATCATTTTATTATAATGTGATCTTGACTGATATTCTAAACTTGTTCACTGTTCCTAGAGATAGTATATAAAATATTTTTCCAGCTGGTTAAGAAATAAAAAAAGTAAATAATCAGTGTTATCATCTTCAGTTGTAAGAATGAGGACCAGAGGAAAGTTATTCTGTAATATTCAATTATGAACTAATAAAAAGAGCATAATTTTGTGAGGAACAGATAATTCCTCTCTGTGGGAGAATTCCAGCAATAAATTCTGAGGACATAAAACCTAATGTAGATGACTGAATAGAATACAAAAAAAAGTAATCAAAATAAAAATTAACAGAGAAGAATTAGAAATACAACATCATAAAACAGGAAAGGGAGGGATGAGTGAAGCTAAGGAAAGATAAATAAGAGCACTCAAAAGCTATCATATATCCCCGTTGTGTAAAATATATATTAATAAAGTCAGGAATGAAGGTAATATGAACATAGAGATACTGGAGAATATTTTATTTTCTGTGGAAAGTTATTCAAAAATATAATAAGTATATTACTCCTTTTTAAAAGATTCAAGTGATACAACTACAAACTCTGGAAATAGTAATACTTTTCCTAAATAAAAATAAAAATTTTGAAGTAAATTGAAGAATATTAATATATATTCAAGGATTTAGGTTACAGATTTAATTATTGAGTCTGTCATAACCCAAAGCAATATAGCAGAAAGTGAGAATGAATTTACCATGAAACCTCAAATACTATTATTTTGAGGTCTATATGCAGACATAAAAAGTAAAATTTATTTGCCAGGTAAGGGGGACAACTTCTTACACACTTGAGCAACTTTATCATTTACTTTGTGGCATCATGGTGATGGATGGGGAGAAGTTCAGAGAGAAAGTGAGGAGAGTGTTTTCATGCTCTCAACAGTTTGATTGTCTCTGATTTTGACCCTCCCACTGCCAATATACATAAACACATACAAGTCCATGTTCTTCATTTTCCTCTTCCTGTAGCATTATAAAACCCTATCACTTTGCCAGATATAAAATCAAGATTATCAATCTAATAGATTTTTCAGAAATATTTAAAGACCGAGAGGACACACAAAAATAATAATTAGAGGTGACAATGTATTCCAGGCAATGTCTATGGCCATTTTCTATATGAAAGCATGTAATCTTCACAACAATCAGTGAAGAAGGAACCATGGGAGTCATGAAGAGAGTGAAGAGTTTGTTAAATGTCACATAGCTGGCCCAACATAGGACCAGATGCAAACCAAAGCCGTATGATTTAAAATCATGTCACTATAATGCCTCTCTTTTGTGTGTAAAACTGAATGAAATATTTTCCTTAGGTTTTTGTTGTTGTTAATCCTCACCAGAGGATATTTTTCCCTTGGTTTTTAGAGTGGGAATGAGGGGGAGAGACAGAGAGAAACATCTGTGTGAGAGAGACACATTGATTGTTGCCTCTCAAGCAGGGCCAAGAATCGAGCCTTCAACTGAGGTATATATGTGGCCTTGATTGGAATCGAACCTGAGACCCTTCAGTCCTTGGGCCAACGTTCTATCCAAGGAGTCAAACTGGCAAGAGCTCCCCAATTTTTATTGAGGTATAATGGACATTTAATATTGTATTTTTAGTATCAGATATACAACATGATAATTTGATACATGAATATATTACAAAATGATTACCACCAGTTTAGTTAACATCTATCACCTCACATAGTTGTAAATTTTTTTCTTGTGATGAGAACTTTTAAGATATACTCTATTAGCAATTTTCAAGTATACAATGCAGTATTATAGTCAACATATTTTACATTATATCTCAAGAATTTATTTACTTTATAACTGAAAGTTTGAAACTTTTGACCACCTTCACTCATTTTCCCCACTCTCTATCCCCTGCCTCTGGCAATCACCAATCTTTTCTTTATATCATGATTTCAGTTTTTTTTCTAGATTCTTCATATAAGTGATATTATACACTATTTACTTAGCATAATGCCCTCAAGATCCATCAATGTTGTAGCAAATGGCAGGATTCCTTTCTTTGATATGGCTGAATAATATTAAATGAAATGTTGAAAATCTTTTTACATAACTTTATTTATTACTTTAAAATATGAAGCAGTGTAGAATCCATTTTAATTTCCTTATTTGAGAATGACTTAATCCTCTCTGCTAATTCAATGCTTAGATTTTTCTTCTATCTTTTATACCATTTCTTTATCTCTTTCAAAACCTGAATATTTCTAATCCATTTTAGAAATTTGTAGGGAGCAGCTATAGCGTTAAGCCTTGGACTGACCTGTTGGCAAAGCCACAAACAAGTCCCAGCTTAGAGGGCACAGCCCTCTTAGCATAACTAAGCTTGACCTTATGACTCTGGGTAGCTAATGGGCTGAGGGAGGTGCAGCAAGTGCTGCCAAAACAAATGAAACTCACAAGAACATTGTAACTATGGTGACCACTACCTTGTTTACCTCTGGCTATAAAATAAAGGCTCAGCTTGCTGTCTGGGTCTCTCTCTGTGACCTCAGCCAGGCACAGGAAGATCCACCTAGACCCAGCTTATTCTCTTTGTCTGTCTTTTCTACATCCTTTGCCATCCCCCTCAGGTTCACCAAACCCTTGGCTGAGCTGGTCTGGTGCAGAAATTCACCAGCGATATTGTAAAAAAAACCATCTAAACTATGGCATTTGATCTGTATCAGTTAGAATCAGGTTTCTCAGTTAGAATTATTGAAATAGCTTTACACACAGGCTTTATTTCTTTATGTAAAATACAGCAACAAAGTTCAGAGGAGTATGGAGAAAGCTGAGAATCATTAGAGATCTAGGATCCTTTATCTCCTTGACTTCCATCTGCAAAGTAACTGCATTATGTAAGATTGCTGGAAGAATTCCATATGCATTACTCGGGTAGAAGAAAGAGGCGGGAGAGAGAGAGAGAGAGAGAGAGAGAGAGAGAGAGAGAGAGAGAGAGAGAGAGAGAGAGAGAAAGAAGAAGAAAAAGAAGGAGGAGGAGGAGGAGGAGGAGGAGAAGGAGAAGAAGAAGAAGAAGAAGAAGAAGAAGAAGAAGAAGAAGAAGAAGAAGAAGAAGAAGAAGAAGAAGAAGAAGAAGAAGAAGAAGAAGAAGAAGAAGAAGAAGAAGAAGAAGAAGAAGAAGAGAAGAAGAAGAATTAGGAAGAGGAGGTGGAGGAGGAGGAGGAGCAGGAGGAGCAGGAGAAGAAAAAGAATTGTTTTCCAGCCCTAGCCAGCAGATAGAACATCAGCCTACCAGCTGAAGGGTCCCAGGTTTAATTCCAGTCAAGGGAACATGCCCAGGTTGCAGGCTTCATCCCCAGTAGGGGGCATGCAGGAGGCAGCATATCAATGATATTTTCTGTCTTCATTGATGTTTCTATCTTTCTCTCCCTCTCCCTTCCTCTCGGAAATCAATAAAAATATATATTTAAAAAAAGTCACATAATGGACAATCCACACTTAAAAAAAAAGAATTATTTCCCATTTAAAGAAACTTTCTAGAAAATCCACATGGAACTTCCTCTTCTCATTGATCAGAAATTAGTCACATGTCCATATCTTGCTATAAACCTGGGAAATATAATCTTTTAACTGGACATATGACCACCCTGAATAAAACTGGATTTCTGTCACTAAGGTGGATAATGAAAATGAATGTTGGTAGAAAGATCACAGAGCCTCTGCCATAGCATCATAAAGATACTTATGGGACTCCAGAGTACCAGGAGAAAGACTGGGAATCAAACTTCAGATCCGAAATCCACTCTAACCCTGAAACAGTAAAGGGAGGCAGCTGTGTGTCAGGGAACTGGATTAGGTTTATTTGTACTCATTCATGATAGACTAGAGGCCCAGCACATATGAAATCGCGCACAGTTAGGGTCCCTAGGCCTAGCCTGGCCTCCGCTGCTGGCCTCTGCTGCCCTGCAACGCTACGTGAAGCTCCCTGCCCCAGGACACTCTGTGATGCTCCTGGCCCTTTGACTGCTCCACGAGGTCACCCCCCCCCCGCCCCCCCACCTCCACCCTGCCACTGCTCCGCGAAACTCCCCCCGCCCCTCGACTGCTCTGTGAAACTCCCCCTGCCCTGAAACTGCTCCACGAGGCTCCCTTTGCCCCTCGACTGCTTCATGAAATTCCCCCACCCCACAACTACTCCGCAAAATTCGCTGCCACCCCGCTAAGCAGCCCATCACCGCTGCTGCTCAACAGTCCCCATTTCAGCCCGCTGCCACCCCCACCTCATGGCAAGCAGCTCAGAGGCTGGGGGGAGGGGAGGACCAAGAGGCGCTCCATGCACTTCACGGTGACCAGTTGTCCGTTTGGTCGTGATGGCACCTGGCTCTTTATATATTAGGATTAACTTTTTTAATTATTGGGAATCAACTTCTACCTAAAGCGGCTTCTTATAGGTTGGATTTACATAGCAGTAGTTACTTTAAATTTCTTCTGGGAATGAAGAAAACCGCAACTCAGCTTACTTATTCTAAGTCTTCATTCCCTGAAATCAACCAGAGGTGGACTCAGCCCTCTCCTTTTCATTCCTCAGAATGCAGCGCAGTGGTTCACAGGCGAGGGAAGACACTCCCTTCCTTTCCTTTGTTTTCTTTGTCTTGCACCACCATCTCTGAGATCCACGGTAGGTATGGTAGAGATACATGCCAAAAAAACTTTAGTAATTACATTCTGCTCTTTTCCTCTCAAATTATAGAAATGAAACTGCCATCAGTAAGGACATTTTCATAAACACTTCACTTCTGTGTTCCAATGGATGTCGGTGAGAGAACATATGTATGCACAGCCCATATTCACAAACATTTATTAACCTCCAGCAGCTATAAAGTCTCATCTGTTCTATAAAGGAAGGCTCTGTTCCCAGTGCCATTTGCCAACGAGTGCTGATCACTTGACAGTTACATTTACAGGCAGCAGGCTCTTGACTCTGGATCCTGTGCACTGAACACCTGTTCCCTGTCAGACACTGCAGCTGGCATTTTTCCAGGAGACCTAGTTATTTTGTCGGGACAGTTCCTTGCCCCCATGAACCACATAAAAATAGTGGAACACCTTAGATTTCAGCAGTCTCCGAGTTGAAAGCAGAACCCTGCAAGACTCTCCACATGTGAGAAAGAATCACAGAAAGGTCCAAGTTTAACAACAGATGAAGAGTCTTTAACTCTCTCATCCCCAGGCCTTTGGGCATGGTAGACCAGCATTCTCTGGTATGCTGTTGGCATATTATTGTGCATTCTGTCTGGATTTCAGCTTCCTTCCTTTTAATCCTCACCAGAGGATATGTTGTTTGATTTTAGAGAGAAAGTAAGGGAGACAGAGAAGAGAGAGGGAGAGAAACATCGATGTGAGAGGGAAGTATCGATCAGTTGCCTCCTGTACATGCATGCAACTGGCAACCTAGGTATGTGCCCTGCCTGGGAATTGAACCTGCAACTTGTTGGTGTATGGGATGATGCTCCAACCAACTGAGCCATCTGGCCAGGGCTTTCAGGTTCTTTTAAAAAACAATATTAACACATCTGGTTATAAAAGTTTTACATACTTAATATAGTAAGACATAAATGTATTAAAAATTACAAATATACAAAAAGTATGCATTATCAAGAACCACAAGATGTAAAGTTAACCTGCCACTGTTTTATAGATGCTGGTGGATGACATGAGACTCCCAGGTCAGAGATAAAGGGCAGTTTGTTACATCTATAGAGGATCAGTATGTTTTGAATCAAGTTCCTGAGCCCTAATCCCCACAGGGTGACACAAAGAGGGCCCGGTGGCCCGTGTGTACACGTGGGTTATGTTATAGGAGAGGAATGCTGAGCTTAGGAACCCCAAATCTTTTCCTATAAGAAGTAGCCTGCCTGAACTTTTTCTAGGAAACAGACATTATCTTTATTGACAGTGTACTTTTTGCTCCAGAGGGAGACCCTAAATCTTTCTCCCAAGGCTGTTCACAAAACATTCTTAGAAATACAGTCTGGAAGAAGCAGCAGTCCATGACTCTACTTGCAAAATAAACAGAAATGTGAGAGACCCAGGAAAGCTATCTCCCAACTTACATTTACCAACTCCCCAGAGAAAACCAGCATTGGCATCTTCAAAGGTTAGATACTTTAGTACCGTGGTCAGCAAACTGCGGCCCGCTAGCCACATGCGGCTCTTTGGCCCCTTGAGTGTGGCTCTTCCTAAGCCTTAGGAGTACCCTAATCAAGTTAATAACAATGCACCTACCTATATAGTTTAAGTTTAAAAAATTTGGCTCTCAAAAGAAATTTCAATCATTGTACTGTTGATATTTGGTTCTGTTGACTAATGAGTTTGCCGACCACTAAAGTTTAGTAACACTGTGTTTTCACCTTAAGAATATATTGTGCTTTTTACTATATAATTTTATAGAAATGTCCAAAATATAAATTTATTTATTTTTAAAAATAATCAAAACAATTATTAGCGTTTGAAAAAGGTTCCAAATTTTTACTACTATAAGAAATAACTAAAATTATTTTATATATAAATTTTTGTGCACAGACATGATTTCCTTAAAATTAATTTTAAATGTGGTATTTCTGGGTGAAAGTTAATAATTATTCTTTTTTTTTAATTAAATCTTTATTGTTCAGATTATTACATTTGTTCCTCTTTTTTTTCCCCCCATAACTCCCCTCCTCCCAGTTCCCGCCCCACCCTCCGCCCTCACTCCCCACCCACTGTCCTCATCCATAGGTGCACGATTTTTGTCCAGTCTCTTCCCACATCTCCCACACCCCTTTCCCCCCCAAGAATAGTCAGTCCATTCCCTTTCTATGTCCCTGATTCTATTATAATCACCAGTTCATTCTGTTCATCAGATTATTTATTCACTTGATTCTTAGATTCACTTGTTGATAGATGCATATTTGTTGTTCATAATGTGTATCTTTACCTTTTTCTTCCTCTTCCTCTTCTTAAAGGATACCTTTCAGCATTTCATATAATCCTGGTTTGGTGGTGATGAACTCCTTTAGCTTTTCCTTATCTGTGAAGCTCTTTATCTGACCTTCAATTCTGAATGATAGCTTTGCTGGATAAAGTAATCTTGGTTGTAGGTTCTTGGTATTCATCACTTTGAATATTTCTTGCCACTCCCTTCTGGCCTGCAAAGTTTCTGTTGAGAAATCAGAGGACAGTCGTATGGGTATTCCCTTGTAGGTAACTGAGTTTCTTTCTCTTGCTGCTTTTAAGATTCTCTCTTTGTCTTTTGCTCTTGGCATTTTAATTATGATGTGTCTTGGTGTGGTCCTCTTTGGATTCCTTTTGTTTGGGGTTCTCCGCGCTTCTTGGACCTGTAAGTCCATTTCTTTCACCAGGTGGGGGAAGTTTTCTGTCATTATTTCTTCAAATAGGTTTTCAATATCTTCTCTCTCTCATCTTCTGGCACCCCTATAATTCTGATGTGGGTACGCTTGAAGCTGTCCCAGAGGCTCCTTACACTATCCTCACATTTTTGGATTCTTTTTTCATTTTGCTTTTCCGGTTGGATGTTTTTTGCTTCCTCGCATTTCAAATCTTTGACTTGATTCTTGCGCTCCTCTGGTCTGCTGTCGGGCGTCTGTATAATATTCGTTATTTCAGTCCATGTATGCTTAATTTCTCGTTGGTTCCCCAATATAAGATCGAGGGTCTTATTAGTTTTCGTGTAGATCTCATTAAGTTTATTGACAGCTTCTAAACAGTTCTTGAGAGACCTTAAAAGTGTGGTTCTGAACTCTATATCTTCCATTGACAATTTTGTCCTGTTTCTTTGTCTCCGCATTTTGTTATGCTTCCTTGGTGTACCCCCTAGTGGTCTTTGTTCGAAGTCTTATAGTTAAATCTTGATTGTTGTAGCTAATTCCAGGGAGGGTTTGACCTCCAGGCCAAGTGGCTATGAGAATCAGCTGTGTCAGCAGTGAGAGAACTTCTGTCCTCTAGGGAGGTGCTAATCTAGCCTTTGCCTGAGGCTATCTGGCAAATGCCTCTGTGCAGGGCTTGGGCGGGGCGGGTCGCACAGGATCAACAGGGTGGGCTGGAGAGAGCAGTTATGGCGGCTCTCAGTCCTGTCCCAAGGGGCTCTGCCTCTCTGAGTCCCAGCACCCGCTGCAAAGCTCGGAGAGAAAGCTGCACTCGCTCTGACCGAAGCCAGACAGTCCCGCTTCTCCCGTTTGAGTCTGGGTCCCTAAAGACTCGCCCGGATCTGATGCTCAGAGTCTGCGACTCCCTCCCGATTGAAAACGCCAACCGCGCCCTCCGCCGCCAGCCTGCTCCGCGCACTCCGCACCTCAGAATTTGACTTCACCACTGCACCTCCTCTGAGTGTCCGTGTGCGTTTCTCTTTCCTCCTAGTTGTAGGACTTCCACTCAGCCAGCGTTCCTGTGGTTCTGGGTGATGTCCGTTCCGTGTTTTAGTTTCACTTTTGAAGTAGTTGTTCAAAGCAGCAAACTCCGGCGTTAACCTATGCCACCATCTTGGTTCTCCAATAATTATTCTTGAACTTTTGATAAATATTGCCAAATTAGTCTAAGGAAAGGTTTTATCAATTAACAACAATGCTACCAACAATGTATAAAGAAATTTTTATTTTTAAGAAGACATTTTAATTTGAAAATAAAGCTAGTATTAAAAACGATTAAAGTATTATTTGTCATTTCATTCATTAAATAAATTAAGTTCATAAACATATGTAATTGAGAACTATTTTATTTCCTTTCCGAAGTGTCCTGTAACGATTCCATTTGGGCTAGTATTTAGAGTTCAGAATAATCAATGTCCTACATCCAGCAAGCACTCAATTAGGAGAGGGCTAAGGATGTTGCTCCAAATCATCATTAAGTTTATATGTAGCAAATAACAGTAAATGATAACCTAGATGTTAAGCACAAGAAAAGCAAAAGAATAGGCTTCCTACTCTATAGAAGTTTGCAATCTAGGGTTTACTGTGCGCAAATGAATTTCCAAATAAACCTTGATGTACTATTTTACATTGTAACCTAAAAATATACTTTGTGTATGAAATTTACTCAAAATAAAATACATTTACACAGAGACACAAAATACAAAACATGCACACACACTCACATGAAACAATTTAGTAAATGTCAGTTTGCTTCATTTAAATGAGCATCCACATAAAGCTGTTTTTTAATAAATAATAGGAGACATTCACTTATTTATCCATCAATTTATTCTCTCATTCAACAAATATTTCCTTCTTTCCTTCCTTCCTTCCTTCCTTCCTTCCTTCCTTCCTTCCTTCCTTCCTTCCTTCCTTCCTTCCTCCCTTCCTTCCTTCCTCCTTTCCTTCCTTCCTCAGTTCCAGTTGTTCCCATCATGCCTTTGCTCCTCTAACTGAGACTTGACAGGGAGCATAATATAAAACACCTCTTTCCTACCCCCTCAAGTTTAGAACTAAAGAGAGATAATCACAAAAATCAGGCAAATTATCATCAGGTGACCATCCCACTTCATTATTTATAAACATCTCTGAAGAATGTGGCTTGAGATAGGCTGACACTTCACCTGAGAATAATTTAGTCTGAGCTAGGAAACCATAGTTTTTGCCAGTAGAGGTTTGCCTTAGAAAAAAACCTCAGGCATAGAGGAATGGGGGAAGGATGCTTCCTCGGATCAAGCTGAGACTAAATAGGAATGGGCTTCTAAACTCATTAATCTGAAGAGCTGGTGGGGTGAGGCCTGGAATGATCCCTGTGGGAGTTTTTCCGTATGGATATGTAGGAGGAGGGAGTTGAATGTTTTCCCCTGAGGCCCATGAGATATGGAAGCAGGGAAGGATTTTAGAGATCTTTAACCAATCTTCTCATTTAATGCCATCGAAAAGGGGGAGAATAAACTGCCCAATAACTCACAATGAGGAAGAGGTAAAACTAGGATTAGGGGCCAATTTTTATGGATGTGAGTACAATGATATCCCGTAAAGTGTTTGGCAATCTGGCAGAAGTGAGTCTGCATTTAAGAAAAGTTAAGCCCGGCCAGCGTGGCTCAGCAGTTGTGCGTTGACCTATGAACCAGGAGGTCAAGGTTTGATACCGGTCAGGGCACATGCCTGGGTTGCAGGATTGATCCCCAGTGTGAGGCATGTAGAAAGCAGTTGATCAATGATTCTCTCTCATCATAACATATTTTTTTAAAAAGTTAAGATTTATGCTTAGTAAATATTTTGCTCTTATTTTTATTTTACACCACTCAGGTGAGTGTTTGTTGTTAATAATGGCTTTTTTCTTATGATTTATGTTTAAAGAACGAGTAATATTTTTTATCCTTACCCAGTTTTTCAGAGAAGAAAAAGACATATTTTATAAGAAATTGATATTTGTATTATTTCAGAATACAATGCTTTAAAATTAATGTCTATGAAACTTGGCTTGAGACAGGAGAACAGAGGCTGACTCCCAAGGGCTGAATTCTACAGCTATGGGCATTCTCATGAACTGACTCACTATTGTTTGTAGTTTGGTGGGAGAAACTTAGAATAGGGAGAAGTATGCAGGCAGCCTTCTAGGATAACAGCTTTGAAGAATTCACTGTGTTGTTGAGAATTTGGCTAAAGCATCCTATAGTTTTTATTTAATGACTTCACTCTGCCCTCTGAGGAGAAAGGCAGTTTCTCAAAGTTCTTTGTTAGGAGAGGAGGAGGGTGTGGTGCAGTAAGAAAAAATAAAAAATGACAGAGGGAATGCTTATTGTCTATGGTTGCTTGTTATTTCGTAGCTTTCTTACACACACTCACATACACACAAGCGTGAGAAAAATGGCAAATGAAAGGAAAGAGCTGGCGATCATCTTGGGATTAATCTATAAAACAGCTACTGGATAAGAAAACGACTGGCAGTCACCCTGAGTGCCTCTACATTACCTTTAATTCTTTAATCAAAGGGTAGCACGTGGCTGTGAGAGATGGCGTGAGCAGCGGAGATTATGCAGAGAGTGACTTCATTCAGAGAAATTTTGGCATGATTCCTAGCCTCCTAGCCCGAGGGAGCATTTCTAAATTTTATTTGTGTTCTTTACCTGAGAGAATTGATGCCTTCACAAGAGCATAAGACAGAGGCTAAACAGACTTGCAATAAAATTACCCTCCTTGGATGGGTCAGGAGCTGCCTGATAACTTCGTCTACGCCCACATCAATCCAGGAACGGCAAGGAGCGTCAGCAGTCAAGGAGAGCTGAAGGTGGCATGGCTTACACAGGTAGAACTCCTTTCAGAAATATCCCTGAGGCAGACCCTCAACAAAGAAGCCAGGTGTAGAACTGTTAATAATGTCCTCTGGTTGTCATTCTGCATTGTCTGTAATTTCTACAACAAGCATTGTCGTTTTCTTAAATAAGAGCAAATAATAAGCTAATAAAGATATGGGATCAATTTTCTCTGAGGACCCTCAGAGGAAGCCATGTTTTGCCTGCACTTTTGTAAAAATTACTCTTCTCTCTCTCTCTCTCTCTCTCTCTCTCTCTCTCTCTCTCTCTCTCTCTTTCTTTTTTTCGAGTACATTCAGAATGACCAGTGAGTCTATGCATCTGGATAAATGGTAAAGCAAATATTAAATTTGGTGTCACCGTTTTCATTATTACTCATTGTGGAAATTCGGCTTTATAAAATGTATTCTGGCAGAGTTTTAAGGAAATCAGGTTATCTTGTGGTCATCAGACTTTATAGAACTCTGTCCAATACCTTCTACTGGATTAGATTTTAGCTCTGCAAACAGTCTTATCTCTTAAGAGCTAGGACCTGAAATTAAATTATAAATTGATACTATCAATAGCAGAAATGTTATCTTGAGCCTGGAAGGCCAGAAGGCTGATTGAATCTCATTCATCACAGATGCACTTTGCTAGTGATGGCTGTGTTTGGGTGTGAGGGCGTGTTTATGTGTTACAGCCAGTGTGCTGGTTAGCGGAGCTGGTTAGCGTGGTGCTGATGGAAGCAGCAGGAAAAGCTCTATAGCTCTATAGCTCCATAAGCCAGTTAACTCGGCTTTGTTTAGTGATGATTGATGGTGACTTAGATCCTATATGGCAGTCTCATATCCCGCTGATGATCCCAATGATTGAACAAACTTTATGCATGAAAACTTAAAGCTATTTTTCTCTTTTTAGATTCAGAGAGATTCAAAAAGTCGAATGGATAAGCCATGCAATGTGCGTACGGCCTTTATAGAGAATCCACAGAGAACTTGCCATGGCCACTGTTTCCTTCTTAGGGATTTCTACACATAGGATGTATAGAAACACATGCCTTGTTCCATTTGACCTGGAAATACTGGCATTCTTTGTGCTAGACTAAAACGAATGTCAATTAAAACCCAACCATTTATAGATTAATCAGTGGCCTTAACCAGGGAGCCTACACTGAAAGCTGGACCTAACAATTAAAGTAGCAGTTATGGTAAGATCCTCTTTTAGGGGGAATTAAATATCAAATACAAAGAGAGGGACACAAACACATGAATGATGCAGAGATAAAGCTCCATACAGACAAAATTTAGCAAGAAAAGGTGATAATCCAGGAGAAATTATGAGGTAGCAGATGCTGGGAATAAGCAAGAATTGTGTGGCAGATTGCAGAGCAGAGTATTTCATCAGGAGCAGCCAGGGCGCAGGCAGTAGTGGCAGCGAGTAGCTGAATAACCGTGCTGAGCAGTACATAAAGGGAGCCTTTCTGCTGCCGGGGGCAGAGAATGACAGTAAGGTCTTTACAGCTACTAGTACATAGTATACTGACTGGCATTTCTTTTCTTCACGAGGCCCAACTTTATTATTATGGAAGGATTCTGAAAGTTATTCCAGTTTCTCAGAAGCCTGGCCATGCAGCTGTTTTGAATCTTTCTTTCTTTCTTGTGTGTCCTTTATAATAAAACTCGATCACCTGAAGTAATCGGACGGTGGCTTCGCACTTGCTACCTAAAAGGTCCTAAAGATGTTTTATTGCTTTGGGGATTACTTTACATTTCTGATTCTCATCAAATTTCTTCCTGCCAACAAGTGTCACTAGCCTCTACCACCATTTGGGCTGCTATTCAGTAGTCTTATATTCAATCACTGAGAAACAATAAATTCCTCATAGTCCTAAAATGAATTAAAAATATTATTGAAAAAAATCCCACTCTAATTTGTCATACATATTAAGGGAAAACCTTTTGTTGTATTTTGGGGCATTAAAAGAAGTTATCCTTCTGGGCTTTAACATCTAATATAACAAACTAAAGGCCTGGTGCACAAAATTCGTGAATGGGGGGATGGGTGTCACTCAGCCTGGCCTGCACCCTCTCGCAATCTGGGCCTGCTGGCTCCTAACCGCTCACCTGCCTGCCTGCCTGATCACCCCTAATCACTCACCTGCCTGTCTCATCGTTCCTAACCACTTGCCTGACTGCCTCATCACCCCTAAACACTCGCCTGGCTGCCTGATCACCCCTAACTGCTCGCCTGCCCGAGTGATCACCCCTAACTGCCTCTGCCTCCACCTCTGCCACCCCAGCTTCATTCAGAAGGACGTCTGAAATGACGTCCAGAAGGTTGTTTGGCTGTCCTGTATAATTAGCATATTATGCCTTTATTATCATAGGCTAGAGGCCCGGTGCATGAAATTTGTGCATGGGTGGGGTCCCTAGGCCTGGCCGGTGACCAGGGCCGATCAGGTTCCCCACCTTTCTACCTCCTCCTTCCCTTGCCGCCCGTGTGCAACCACCGCACGGTTCCCCACCTTCCCACCTCCCCGCCTCCTTCTTCCCTTGCTGCCCGCACGCTGCCACCCCGTGGTTCCCTGCTCTCTGCCTCCCCACCTTCACCTTCCCTCACCGCCCATGTCCGCCACCACCCATCCCGGGTTCCCTGTCCCAGCCCGGGGCCCGGCCCCACTTGGGTGGTTGGGACCTGCTGGCCAGGAGCAGAGACTGGGAGGTTGGCTGGCAGGTCCTGATCAGGCAATCAGGGCCTGCTGGCTGGGGGGAGGGACTGGGAGGTTGGCCACTGGCCCCAAGGAGGGAGCCGGCCCTTGGCCCCCCTAGGAAAGGGGCCTCATCCACTGCCATCCACCCCCAGTTCCCTATCCCAGCCCAGAGGCCCAGCCCTGATCAGGCGATTGGGGCCTGCTGGCCAGGGCCTACGGGCTGGGGGCAGCTCCTGTGTTGAGCGTCTGTCCTCTGGTGGTCGGTGTGCATCATAGCGACCGGTCATTCTAGTCGTTCCGGTCATTTCATCGTAATGGTCATTTAGGCTTTTATATGTATAGATAATATGTTGACAATGGCTCTGAAGGAAGTATTTGGGAAAGATTTCATAAAGCAATATGGCCCAGATTCTGCTGGGACAACCCATATGTAGAATGGCTTGAGATAAGATTGCTACTGAGTTTATTGATTTTAACACTGTGTTTCCCCATTGGAAAGGTATTGGAAACCAAAGCAAGTTTTTGTGTCAATCCATGATCATGGGGTTGAGCAAAACATTCTCAACTAGGCATATTATTTGAAGGCTAACTTTATTCTTCAGGAACACTGGCACATTGTGTATACTGGAAATAAATGAAAAGAAACTTGTTTCATATACAGAAACCTATGTGTTTATGTACTTTGATCTGCATATGCAGAAATATTAGAATTGGGCTTTAAGTCAAGAAATAAGAATGGGACACATAATAATGTGATGAAAAGCATTTATTGCTAATAATCCTAAGATGAAGAGAAGATTAAAAAATAGCCTTCTAACTTAAAAAATTAAATGTTTCTTTTTAAAGAATAAATTAAAAATTTAAAAAATTATGTGTGTTAATTTCAAAATCGAATTAATTTGGTTAATTGCTCTTTTATTAAAAAATGAGGCATAGAATGAATAGTTGTTTGCTTTAGCAGGTGTATCAGTCCATTTGGGCTGCTATAACAAAAAATACTGTAAACTAGGTGGCTTAAACAAACATTTGTTTCTCATAGTTCTCATGGTTTCCAATGCATCATCCTAGAGCAGTGATGGCGAACCTATGACACGCGTGTCAGAGGTGACACTTGAACTATATTTTTGGTTGATTTTTCTTTGTTAAATGGCATTTAAATATATAAAATAAATATCAAAAATATAAATCTTTGTTTTACTATGGTTGCAAATATCAAAAAATTTCTATATGTGACATGACATCAGAGTTAAGTTAGGGTTTTTCAAAATGCTGACACGCTGAGCTCAAAAGGTTTGCCATCACTGTCCTAGAGGATACATGATTTTGATTTGTCTTATTTTGGATGATAACTTTAATCATTTGGTTAAGGTGTTATCTTCCAGGGTTCTTCACTGTAAAGTTACAATGTTCCCATTGTAATTAATAAATACATTATGAGAAGATAATTTGAGACTCTACAAATATCCTGTTCATCATCATACTTTTGCCATCTATTTTAGCATCCAAAGATGATTCTTACCTGCATCAGTGATTTTCAATGGTATTTGACAAGTGGTGAATTTTTTAATTTTCATTATCTATTTTTATTAATAGCAATACTATAGGAAGAAAGAGTTATTCTTTTCTCCCCATTTATTCATTTATATAAATTTACTTTTATTTCTAATTCAAACTCTTCCTCTATTCCAATTATCACCTTTCTTAGACAGTGTCACCTTTTTGCTCTGGGAACCCCAGAGTTGGTCATGAACATAAAACTGTACCTATTACTTCATTGTTCTTCCTTACTTTGCCTTAGGTTCTGTCTTCACTAATTGCCTGACCCATTGCTTTGGGTTTCCAAGATAATTTACTTAATGTGACATTTAATTCCTATCTTTCATGAATTGTTGGTCCTGGTTTTCAGTACTACATTCTTGACTGCTACTGCCCTTATTTAAGCCTGATTTTTAGCAGAAAATTCCTCCTACTGTTACAGAAGAATGGAGAAGAACCCAGCAATGCTTAGAGAGATGGAGTCATATTTATTATTATTATTATGTGCGGCCCAGAGAAAAATGTCTCTAGAAATCTGGGCGAAGTCACACAGGAAGTTTCCTGCATTTATACCTTTTTATCCTCTTTGTCTCCCAAATATGGAGTTTTCCGGTCCCCTTTGCAAGTTCTTAAAGAGCCCCTATGTACTGGGGCTTTGAGACCTCAATCAAAGGCTTGGCCTGGTGCTCGCACTGATAACTTCGTCTGGGGAAGGTTAAATGGCTTCTCTGAAATGGGAGTAGTTTTATTTTCCTTATTATTTAAGCAAGCAAGAATTTACAGAAGCCAAAATAGCAGGGTTAAAATTTCAAACAGCAGTTTTTATATCAGATGGATGCTTCACTACTGTTAGAAACGTAATTTTATTTAATTCAACAATAAATAAAATTATTTATGGTGGGTATTTTGCCTGTCAGCTTCTATTCCTTATTTTAGTAATGAATTCCATTAGGAGGTGACTTCCCCCATTATATGGATGGATTTGGTGGGCTTATCTGAAAACGTCACCTGCATTCCCCAGACAGGAATGGACATCACCATTCAACTGGGACTGCCCACATTCTCTCTTCGGCTCTGAGTGGGGTGAGCCAAAGATAAAGGAACTAAACAGAACAAAAGCCATTGGAACAGATTCATTGCCATGGTGGAGCCCTAAAGATACTGTCACTCAATTCACGCTAACAAAACATCTGGAGTGTTCCTGGTTTCTGGTGTTTTTAGAGCCTAGTTTTCCAACCTCGCTTGAAATTTGTGAGTTTTCAGAAATTCTCCCAATAATTACATTGTTGCACCTTAGTCAGAATCATTTTCTGTAGTTTGTGGGAAAACAACCCCTGTAATGTACTCTCATAAATGAGGTAGAGAAAATATTATTTTTCTGAAGCTAAAGACTTGAGAAAGGAAATGCTAGGTACTCTGTTGATAGGAACTGGATTAATAGCAACACACAGAGGCCGACCTTTTCACATAGCAGTAGCTGATTGTCTCAGGCCATGGCACATTTAACCATTATACATGGCAGTCCTGGAAAAATAACCACTGAAGACTTAAATGCCTCAGCTACGCAAAGATCTACACGTCTCTCTCCTGGATCTGCTTTTCTGGTTTTCCTCACACTGCTCCCAGGTCCCTTTGTGCGTCTGCTGAGCTTGGCTTGACTATGGCCCTTCCAGCCTTTTACGCTGGGCCAAGGCGAGTTTCAGCTGCTCTTCTCTCCCCAGTTCTTTAGCTGGAACGCCACACCACTCTCAAGGTACCCCTATTCCTCATATCGTAACCCTAAGCTCTCTTCTGAGAGTGGAATGAACCACTAGCCGAGTAGTCTCTTCCCTCCTATGACATCTGGAAGAAAGGAAAAATATTCTTAACGAATTCTATAGTGACAGGAGAAACTGATCATTTTGATAAAGTTGTCTCTATATCCCTGAGAAAGTGGCCCTACCCTGCACACTGGGCATCTGTTTTCATTTTGTATTCTGTGCCCCTCACTCTCAGGGTTATGATGTACCTTATCATCTTTCAGACAAATTTACAATTCCTTATACCATGGTGTTCTACAAGGAAGAAGTAGTATCAGCACTATGTGATGAAGACATCGTGGGTAAAATATTTAATATCTTGAGATTATGGGTCTCAAGAATAAAAGGCAAGTTTTATATAGGCTTATGTGGTTGGAACTATACAGATTCCTGTAGTATGCATGAACTAGAGTTCTCCAAAGAGGATAAAATGAGTGAAATAATTTTGTGACTCAGTATTAAAATCAAACAAACATGTTCACACCATTTTAAAATATTTCCAAAGGCCAAGGGAGAAAATCATGTCAGGATGGGTCAAAGAAAAAAAATAATTATTGTGATATTCATGGAACCAAATGTCCTAATGTTTTATATTAGAAAACTCTGATAGGAGGCATAGGGGGACAACAGGCAGGGGGCCGTGCTCCTTTGTACATCTTCTTTCAGAAGTGAGATGTTTTCTCTCCTTCTCAGAGGAGCCTGTACGGCCAGTCAACTAAACATTTCTGGAGTGAAAACGGCCAGAACGGCTCAGAATTAGAGCAAATAACCCTAGCCAGTTTGGCTAGGGCCGTGGTCGGCAAACTGTGGCTCGCGAGCCACATGCGGCTTTTTGGCCCCTTGAGTGTGGCTCTTCCTAAGCCTTAGGAGTACCCTAATTAAGTTAATAACAATGTACCTACCTAAATAGTTTAAGTTTAAAAAATTTGGCTCTCAAAAGAAATTTCAATCGTTGTATTGTTGATATTTGCTCTGTTGACTAATGAGTTTGCCGACCACTGGGCTAGGGGATAGAGCATCAGCCCATGGACTGAAGGATCCCCGGTTTGATTCCAGTCAAGGGCACATACCTTGGTTGCAAGCTCAATCCCCAGCCCTGGTTAGAGGCAACCAATCGATGTGTCTCTCTCACATCGATGTTTCTCTCTCTCTGTCTCTCCCCCTCCCTTCTATTCTCTCTAAAAATCAACGGAAAAATATCCTCAGTTGAGGATGAAACAAACAAACAAAAAAAGTAAGGCAAGTAAGATGGTGATACTATACTGGTGATACTAAGATGGTGATACTAAATGAATATTTACTTGGATTCGAACTTATAAGAGTTTAATACTAATTTCTTTCTTGAACAGGAAGTGCTATAGAAGCCCTGAGGAGGCCTTTAGTCATGAAGTCCAAAGAGACTCCCTATCTAACTTGATTGAAATCCTGCCCTGTGTGCCAGGGACAGATCCACATGGGGAAAAAATGCCCTCCCAAGAGAGAAGGGAAACTTGTTTCTTTGAGGTGTTCTCTCTAAACCCACAAGCTGAGCACCTCCTCCCTCCTCCTCTGTGTTTGCCCTAGAGGTTTACTTCACTGTTATTAGCAAAGTTCATATTGCAGTATAATTGCTTATTTATACATTTTTCCTCCCTGCAAAGTATGAATTTCTTAAACACAAATTGTGGCATTTTCAACTTTCTACCCTAAGCACCTAGCAAAGATTAGCCCCATACAAAATGATTAGTAAACATATTAAAAATTATTTTGTGACCTCTGACCTTGTCTTATCCTTACTTTTCTGTCTTGTCTCATATTGTTATTTTTATTTTCCAGTGTGCAAAAATGTTATGTCTATTGTAAAATTTTCAAGTTTTTATTTTAGGTGGAATAGGCAACTTTCAAAGAAATTTAAAAACAGAACTCCTCCTACAGGGTTTTAATTTCAGGTTTTTTAAATGTATATATAAAAAAGTGACTGCTATAGAATTAAGTTTATATCTACTATAAGAAAATGTCTATTTCATTTTTAGGAATGTTAAGATTGTTTCTCTAATAACAATACAAAGTACAAACCAACACAGGCAGGAACTCACTCCCCAGCTTGCCTTGTCTGCCCTTCCCGGGTGCCCACAGCACATCTGTCCCTCCTTGCTTCTGGGATTTTCCACAGGCTATCACCCCAGCACATAGCCTTTGCAGGCCCATAGTCACCCAACTAGAATGGGAAAAATAGCTTTTCTGCTTAATTCAGCAGAGATAAGATCACAATTCTTTTTTTATTTTTATTTATTTATTTTTTAAATTTCTTTATTGATTAAGGTATTACATATGTGTCCTTATCCCCCCATTGCCCCACCCACCCACCCCCACAATCATGCCCTCACCACCCTGTTGTCTGTGTCCATTGGTTAGGCTTATCTGCATGCATACAAGTCCTTTGGTTGATCTCTCCCCCTTACCCCCACCCTCCCCTACCTTCCCTCTGAGGTTTGATGGTCTGATAGATGCTTCTCTGTCTCTGGATCTGTTTTTGTTCATCAGTTTATGTTGTTCATTATAGTCCATGAATGAGTGAGATCATGTGATATTTATCTTTCTTTGACTGGCTTATTTCATTTAGCATAATGCTCTCCAGCTCCATCCATGCTGTTGCAAATGGTAAGAATTCCTTCTTTTTTACAGCACCATAGTATTCCATTGTGTAGATGTACCACAGTTTTTTAATCCACTCATCGGCTGATGGGCACTTAGGCTGTTTCCAAATCTTAGCTATGGTGAATTGTGCTGTTATGAACATAGGGGTGCATATATCCTTTCTGATTGGTGTTTCTAGTTTCTTGGGATATATTCCTAGAAGTGGTATCACTGGGTCAAATGGGAGTTCCCTTTTTAGTTTTTTGAGGAAACTCCATACTGTTCTCTGCACCAGTCTGCATTCCTACCAGCAGTGCACGAGGGTTCTTTTTTCTCTGCATCCTCGCCAGAACTTGTCATTTGTTGATTTGTTGATGATAGCTATTCTGACAGGTGTGAGATGGTACCTCATTGTTGTTTTGATTTGCATCTCTCAGATAATTAGTGACTTTGAGTATGTTTTCATATGTCTCTTGGCCTTCCCATCTTTTTTCGAAAAGTATCTATTTAGGTCTGTTGCCCATTTTTTGATTGGATTTTTTATATTCCTTTTGTTAAGTTGTATGAGTTCCCTGTAAATGTTGGAGATTAAACCATTATTGGTGATAGCATTGGCAAATATGTTCTCACATGCAGTGGGCTTTCTTGTTGTTTTGTTGATGATTTCTTTTGCTGTGCAGAAGCTTTTTATTTTGATGTAGTCCCATTTGTTTATTTTCTCTTTAGTTCCCATTGCCCTAGGAGCAGTATCTGTGAAGAAATTGCTTCAGCATATGTCTAAGATTTTGCTGCCTGTGGATTCCTGTAGTATTTTTATGGTTTCACATCTTACATTTAGGTCCTTTTATCCATTTTGAGTTTATTTTTGTGTATGGTGTAAGTTGGTGGTCTAGTTTCAATTTTTTGCATGTATCTGTTCAATTTTCTCAACACCATTTATTGAAGAGACTGTCTTCACTCCATTGTATGTTCATGCCTCCTTTGTCAAATATTAATTGAGCATAGTGGTTTGGGTCGATTTCTGGGTTCTCTAGTCTATTCACAATTCTTTTTTAAAATCTCCTTATATGTATTCTAAGATTCTCTCTTTTCCCCCCCATTTTTAAATTTTGTTTTATTTTTCCACCACCATTTATCCCCCCACATCCTCTTCCTCTCCTCCTTCCTCTCCCCACAATCGAAGATCACAATTCTTAACAATAAACTTATATTAGTAATTAAGAGTAAATGAACAAAACAGAAAGGTGCAACATATTAGCAAAACAGCATAGCTTATGAGAGAGAGAATCATTATCTGCTGCTTCCTGCACACCCACCACTGGGGATTATAGCAGCAACCTGGCAGGTGCCCTGACAGGGAATGGAACACTGACCTCCTGGTTCATAGGTTGGTGCTCAACCACTGAGCCATGCTGGTGGGCTGGTCTAGAGGTTTCCTTTTTTTATAATTTAAGCAATATTGGATCACTGGTACCTAGTCCCCATTCCATACCTTTCTAGGCTTCTAGAGTTTTCCTCCTATGTTCCCAGGGAGATATTCTGTTATCCCACACTATTGAGGCAGAGTATTGTGACATAAGAACCAGTGGTAGCAGAAGCACTTTCAGAATTGTAGAGTAAGAACCTCAGAAAACCACTTCTCCATAAAAGCAATGAGGGCTCTGGAAAACAATTGCCAATCAACTTTTTCAGAATTCTGGAAATTAACCAAAGGTTTGCAACAATGTGAGGAGCATTTTATTCAAGAAAAATAACTGATTTTCATTAAGAATAGTGAACTTTTGGTATTTTAATGTGCCCTATTTCTGTTACAGAGAATCGAAATAAATCAAGCAATGCTCGTAGAGTTTGGAGTCACACTTTATTCACCACCGTGGGCTCAGAGAACATGAATTCAAATTCTAAGCAAAGCTACAAGCAGAATTTCCCTTTTTATTAAAGAGCCAGCCCTATGCGTACTTAGTGATTATCTCGCTGGTGGCCTTGCAAACAACACAGTTCTATCCAATTAAAAAACACACCTGGCATGGCATTGAGAGTATGGGCGTATCTAGTCTCTGGCCTACAAGGTCAGACAGCTAAGTTTATCTTCCTCAGTATTCAAGCAGGCTAAAGCAGGCTAGAAAGCCAAGTTATTTTTTAGAATAAGAGGCCGTCTAAAAAAATAGCAGAGAATTCCAAAGAGTAGTTTTACAAAATAGGGCTTAGCCTTCTCATTTCCACCTCCCTGTTCCCAGCTCTGCAGGCGTCTTGAAAATCGACATCCTCACAACTAATGTGTCAGTGAAAAACTGATGGCACGTTAGAAGCCTCTGGAGGAAGTGGAATGGGTTTGGCGCTTCCTCCAAAGTCTCATTCTCAGATAATTGTCAATGGACTGAACTGCCATTTCCCTGGAATAGCCTGCTTGCAATTGTAAGGTTCATCTTTTTTTTCAACTACAGTTTACACTCAACATTTTTGTGAGTGTTAGTTTCAGGTGTACAGCATAGCAGCCAGACAATCATATACTTCATAGCGTGTTCCCTCCAATATTTCAAGCACCCACCTGGCACCAGATATAGCTATTACAATACTGTTGACTGTATTTCCTATGCTGTACTTTACATCTCTGTGACTATTTTGTAACTATCCATTAGGGCAGTGGTTCTCAACATTCCTAATGCCACGACTCTTTAATACAGTTCCTCATGTTGTGGTGACCCCCAACCATAAAATTACTTTCATTGCTACTTCATAACTGTAATTTTGCTACTGTTATGAATCATAATGTGAATATCTGATATGCAGGATGTATTTTCATTGTTACAAATTGAACATAATTAAAGCATAGTGATGAATCATAAAAACAATATGTAATTATATATGTGTTTTCTGATGGTTTTAGGCGAGCCCTGTGAAAGGGTCATTCGACCCCCAAAGGGGTCGCGACCCACAGGTTGAGAACCACTCCATTAGTGTTTCTTAATCCCTTCTCCCTTCACCGTTCACCCAGCGCCCCAACCCTCATCCCCTCTGGCATCTATCTTTATTTGACTAGACTCAGAGTTTAGTTACCAGGTGGTGATCCTTGAAAACAATGGTGAATACTATGAACAACAATAGGCCAACAAGTTATTTGACCTAGATGAAATAGAAAAATTCCTAGAAAAGAAGAAAATACTAAATCTGATTCAGAAAGAGAGAAAATCTGAATAGACTTATACAAAGTAAATAAACTGAATTAGTAACAAAAAAATTTAAAAACAAGACAAACAAATAGGAAAGCCCAGCCTAGCTAATTTTATTAGTGAATTCTACCAAATGTTTACAGAATAACTAAGCCAATCACAAATTCTTCCAAGGAATAGAAGAGAACAATTATTCTCTGGAGGCAGTAATAGCCTAATACAAAAACCAGACAATTCTATCAAAAGAAATTGTAGACAAGTATGCATTATGAATATAAATGCAAAGGAGCCTTTACAAAATTTTATTGAACTGAGTCCAGCAACATAAAGAAAGGATTATGCACTATGAAAAAGTGGGATTTATCCCAGCAATGCAAGGCTGGTTCAACATATGAAAATCAATTAATATGACATGTTTATAGAATAAGGGTAGAAAATCACAAGGTTAGCTCAATAGATGAAAAAAGAAAACGTATTTGACAAAATCTATCACCCTTTAATGATAAAAACCATTAAACCTAGCAAGATAAGGAAAAATTTCCAACTGACACGAGTCATTTATGAAAACCCCTTTTTTTTTTTTTTTTTTTTTTTTTTTTTTTGTTTTCCCTCAGTTAAAGAATAAAAAGTAAAATGGGTCTGCATACTTTTTAACTTCAGGAATCACTGGTTTCCAGATATCCCTCGGCTCAGCACCTTAGTAAATAAGCATC
The DNA here is from genome assembly GCF_963259705.1 of Myotis daubentonii. Taxonomy (NCBI): domain Eukaryota; kingdom Metazoa; phylum Chordata; class Mammalia; order Chiroptera; family Vespertilionidae; genus Myotis; species Myotis daubentonii. The sequence continues at coordinate 160,755,845 of NC_081841.1, forward strand.
ATTTAACTGCTCTGTGCTTCAGTTTCCTCATCTGTAAAATGGAAATAACAATAATCCCCACCTCCTTGCTGTTCATGGCTGCTAAATGAATTAACACAAAGCATCTAGAAGAGTGTTTACCACATAGTGAGTGTTTAGACAGTGTTGCCTGAACCTTTAAGGCCAGAACTTTTTACATAGGCATCTGCATTCAGGAACTCATCCAGGCTGTCCACCCTTTTCAACCTACTCTCTTTTTGTTGCCCCTTCTCCATTTCAAAGAAAATTATGCATTGCCCAGGGCTTGAGGCAAAGAATAAAAGAAGGAAGCAGTTAAATAGAAACTAAGAGTAGAAGAAACAAGGCTGACATACCTTGGTGGGAGGGGGAAGGGGAAGAAAAAGAAAATAAAAAAGAAAGTTTAGAGAAGGCCTTTGAAAGACCACAGAGAAATCTCAACAATAAACCAGGTAGAAGTACTAGTGAATAATCTAAATTTAAAACATATTTTCCCCCTTAACATTTTAATAGGCAATATATGGACTTTAGGTAATACTTCTCATTTTTGCTACAAAAGTATGGGTGTGCATATGTGTGTGAGATAAAAATTATTCCATTTTTGCCCTGGCCAGGGGCTCAGTTGGTGGGCGCATCATCCCATACAACAAAAAGGTTCTGGGTTCAATTCTCAGTCAGGACACATACCTAGGTTTGGGGTCCTGTGGGAGGCAACTGACCAATGTTTTTATCCCTCTCCCCCTTTCTCTTTCCCTTCCTCTCTCGCTAAAAAAGTCAATATACATATCTTTGGGTGAGGATTAAAACAAATAAAAAAAATATTCAATTTTTATGTCAATTATCGTTAGCCATAAAGATTCAAACATGAAATACATCCAGGCATATGGACTACAACAAATGTTTGGATTTGCAAGAGTAAGAAAATTAAGCCTCTGGGGAAAATTAGCATATAGAGCCACTGTTTTATCCACTTTGCCTTATGAAAGTATTTGTCATCTCTGTTATGTTGTACCAAACTAGTCTTTAGAATTCTAAATCATTTCAAATTGTTAACATTGAGACATCATTGCTTCTAATTAGTTTTTCCTCTTTCTTCTTAGTTTCTAAAACAAATTTCCCTTTTGTAGAAATACTTTATATCTATTAGACCCTTAAATTTTTTTCCAGTTCGAGGAGCAAAACTTTGTGAGCCACTATAAAATGACTTTATATATATACTAGAGGCCCGGTGCATGACATTTGTGCACGGTGGGGTGTCCCTCAGCCCGCCCTGCACCCTCTCCAATCTGGGACCCCTCGGGGGATGGCGACTGCCAGTTTAGGCTCAATCCCCTTGGCAGTTTTACATCTCTGGGACTGCTGGTCCCTAACTGCTCGCCTGCCTGCCCCCTAACCACTCCCCTGCTGGCCTGATTGACGCCTAACTGCCCCCTTGCCAGCCTGATCGCCCACAACTGCCCTCCCCTGCTGGCCTATTTGCCCCCAATAGCCCTCCCCTTGCCAGCCTGATCGCCCACAACTGCCGTCCCCTGCTGGCCATCTTGTGACAATATCATGGCGGCCATCTTGTGCTGATTCATACGAGGGTGTGACGCCACCTAGACTTTTATTATATAGGATTTTTTTAAATCCTCACCTGAGGATATGTTTTTCATTGATTCTGGAAAGAGAAAAGGGAGAGGGAGAGAGAGAGAAAAACATTGATTAGCTGCCTCCTGCACCTACCAGGATTGGGAATTGCATGCCCAGATCAGGAGATGGAACTCACAACCCTTTAGTGCACTGGAAGACTGGGCTACACATTTTATTTAAAAAAAACATTCCCAGGTGCTTGAACATTACTTAACTACTATAAATTCTCAGAACTCTAGACACAGCCAGGCACTGTTAATGACTTCCTTTTGCTTCTTCAGAGTCACTCTCTCTCCTTTCATATCTTTCTCCAACTAAGTATAACGTAACATGTTCTTCCCCCTGACCAGAGGAATCTGCATATACAAAAGCCTAATATACTCCCTTTGAGAGTTCGACCAACCTGGAGTTCAATCTCTCACTATGACGTGCACTGAACACCAGAGGACCACACGAAATGAAGGAAGGCTCTGGCTGGCAGCCAGAAGCTGCTAGGGACCCTAGCCATGCACGAATTTTGTGCACTGGGCCTCTAGTATTGTATAAAGTAGTAAGGAGACAAAGGAAATATACAGGCATGGACTTATAATACATTTTAATATGTAAGTTCTAGAGCCAGGACTCATTAAACTTATTGTAGGTAAGAGAATATACAGGGATGAGAAAGAATAGGCTTGCAGTCATTTGTACAGAAAGTAATACAATAATTAATCCTATACTAATAAAAGAGAAAAATGGTAATTGGCGTATGACCGATACCTTTTTCATTGGCTAATCAGTGAGATATGCAAATTAACTGTCAGCCAAGATGGCGGCTGGCAGCCAGGCAGCTGAGAATAGGAGGCTTGGTTGCCCCAGCGATGGAGAAAGTCAAGGATCCCCACAGCTGCGGGGCTCTGAGCTCCTGAAGCAACAACTCCAAAAGATACAATGTTTCAATTATAGAAGCTAAAAGATGGCGGTTAATTTGCATACTCAGGCTCCAAGCAGAGCGAAGCCAAACAGCCCTGAAGCAGCAGGGCAGAGAGGCCTCAGGGCCTGGGATCAGCAGAGTCGAGAGGCCTCCCGGCCCAGGTGATCAGCAGAGTCGAGAGGCCTCCCAGCCCAGGTGATCAGCGGAGCCGAGAGGCCTCCCAGCCAGGTTATCAGCAGCCGAGAGTCCTCCTGGCTAGAGATCAGCGGAGCCGAGAGGCCTCCAGGCCCCAGTTATCAGCGGAGCTGAGAGGCCTACAGGCCATGGTTATCAGCAGCCGAGAGTCCTCCAGGCCAGGGATCAGGGGAGCCGAGAGGCGTCCTGGCCCTGGGATCAGCAGAGCAGCGAGGCCTCCCAGCACCGGGATCAGTGTGACAGGGTGCAGAGCCCCAACCCTCTGATCGGCCCTGCTCTGTGTGTGACAGGGTACAGAGCCCCAACCCCCCTGATGGGCCCTGCTCTGTGCATGACAGGAGTGGCGCTGCAACCTCCCTATGGACCCTGCCTTGAGTGTGACAGGGGGCGGTGCCCCAACCCCCCAATCGGCCCTACCCTGAGCGTGACTGAGGGTGGCATCGCAACCTCCCAATCCGCCCTGCTCTGTGCATGACAGGGGGCGGTGCCCCAACTCCCCAATTGGCCCTGCTCTGAGCCCGACCAGGGACTGCACCTAGGGATTGGGCCTGCCCTCTGCCACCCGGGAGCAGGCTTAAGCCAGCAGGTCATTATCTCCTGATGGGTCCCAGACTGTGAGAGGGCACAGGCCAGGCTGAGGGACCTCCTCTCCCAACCCCGAGTGCACAAATTTTTGTGCACCGGGCCTCTAGTAAATAATAATACAAGAATAAACTCTGTGCTTCACAACTGTAAACCTACCTTTGCCCATCCCTATCTTTAGCAAAGGGAAGGGAGAAATTTAAATATATTCATAGTTTTGAGACATGGTAGGGTCTTACTTCGAGAGTAATTGAAAAATAAATATAGCTTAAAAAGGAAGTTTTATTGGTTGAATGTTAACCCAATACTTTTGTTTAACTACTGAGGTGGAGCAGGGTTTTCCACCCCAAAATACATATTTTGGGATATTGATTTTAAGCCAGTTATTTTGAAGGAATAAAGGACTCAGGAAAAACCTTTGACCTTTTCCCTAATTGGGTAGGAGAATTTAGAGGGCATGCTCCAGAAAGGGAGCTATCAGTACAGATAACCATGGGTTAACATGAACTAAATGTCATAGGGAGGAACCTAGCAAGTTTGATCTCTGTGTCCCATTGTTAAAGATGGCCTAGCAAACATTTATTTACAAAATATTTGCTTTTATATTTCCACTAGAGGCCAAGTGCATGAAATTTTGTGCACGAGGGGGAGAGTTCCTCAACCCAGCCTGCGCCCTCTCGCAATCCAGGAACCCGGAGGGATCGGGTCTAAACCAGCAATCAGACATCCCTCTTGCAATCCCAGATTGCTGGCTCCTAACCGCTGGCCTGCCTGCCTGCCTCATTGCCCCTATTGACTCTGCCTGCCTGCCTCATCACCCCTAATCACCTCTGCCTCAGCCCCTGCTGCTGCGGCTTTGTCCAGAAGGACGTCCAGAATGATGTCCAGAAGGTCGTTTGGCTGTCTGGCCTAATTAACATATTATGCTTTTATTATTATAGATGTGAATTGCCTTCCTATCCTTTGAAGTCCCAAACCACATATCCTCCTTTCTCCTTATCATTTTCCCAAATATCTTTCATTCTCAATCTAAGCCTTAATTGCCCAATGTGTCCTCTGGTCCTGTATTCTTACAGAACCGCTGGATATACACACATGATAAATCTTGTCATTTCTCCTGTTCATCTGTCTTATGCTAATTTGAGAAAAATTTAGAATGATAGAAGGAAAAATTATTTTCCTCTCCATGTTACATTCAATATGTGGCAATATTCAGAAGTTATCCTTTAGTCTCTTTATAATTACAAAAATTACAGTGTGTTTATTAAAAATTAAGTTCAAGTTTGTTGCATGGATGTGTGTATGACTAAATACTATGGATAACTGTGAGCTCTGGGTTTTTATTAACAAGATATTAAGATTTCCTGAGTTTGATGGCAGCTACAAGTCAGTACTTGCCGTTTTCCCAGTTGCTTTGACATACCCACAATTTCCACATGCCCACAAAGGAGGTGGGGACTTTTTTTGTGCCCATGATGTGATTTTTAGGGTAAACAATGCAGAAACATGGGGTTGGTGGTGCACTGAACAAAGATCTTTCTGGAATTTTACAGGAAGGGATGATGGAAGAATGCAATGCTGTTTTATCCATTAGTCAATGGGCAAGTTCTCTCCTCTAAGTGAAGAAAGTTTGCTCCCAGAAAAGCAATGAGTATATATTTAGGAATGTCTTACATAGTCAAAAACTGGTTAAAGTATCATTTTTGTGTAAATAATGTGTTTTAAAATTATAATTTCAAAGTTTAAGTTGCCAGAGTAAAAGACTCAGTGTAGCTGAAATAGCTTATGGAGGCAGTGGGAAGGACTTACAAAAGGGGTGCATGGCTGAATAAAATGCAGGTAGACTGGGGTTTCTGGCCCTTCATCTCTATTGCATCTGTTCATGCTGGTACCTCTGTTCTGGTTCCCAGGGAGGTTTCAGCTCATGGATTTCTGTTCCATTAGTTGTGATTCTCTGTACTCACCTATTTGTCTCTCCAATTTGGGGGGCCGTGGTTTATCCTGTGACCTCACTACTTTTATGGATCTAAGAGGAGTTGTTGCATTTTCAGCTTTTTACTTGTTGTTAGGACAGAGTGGCAACTTCTAAGCTTCTTACATTCTGGAACTGAAACCACTCTTCTTGGAAATAGGAAAGGGGACTTTTAGCCTAACTCTGAGCTCTGAGTTCAGTGCTCCATGTAAATAAAAGAAAGCTTAGTTTGATTGGTAGAGACAAGGTGGCCTGTGTAGGAATCTCTACCTACCCTCCTGAGATAAAGAGTGCCCTATGTCCCCCGCCCCCAGTGTATGACTAGAGTCCTGTTGATATTGTAGAGAGGTAGGAGAAGAAGTGTTACAGAGACAGGAAATGAGTCCTCCACTATACCGTTGGGACTATGCTGTATTGGGAATGCACTAAAAATAACCCAGCGAGGAAAAATAAAGACAGGTGAGTCTGAGAAGGACCCTTAATTAATATTTTCTCTCTTGAAATGGATTGTACTTCTTTCTTCATCCTTCATAAAATTACAGGGTAAAATAAAGGGGTACAAAATAAAGTCTGCAATGGTTTTTAATATGAACACTAGTAGCCCTGCGCATGAATACGTGCACCAGTAGCTCCCTGCGGGGCCTGACCGCTCCGTGCCTGCTGCCCAGAGGCTCTCTGTGGCCCAGAGGCCCATCCGCAGCCGGGCACAGAATGCTTGCCTCATTGCTGGGGCGACGACACAAGCATTCCCCCCCAACTCTACTCCCCTACACCCCACCCCACCCCCGCCACTCTGTGCCCGCTGCCCAGAGGCCTTCTGTGGCTGGGGTGGAATGCTTGCCTCATCATTGTGGCAACGAAGCAAGAATTCCACCAGGCTGCTCCCGCTGCCTGCTCTCAGTGGCCATCCCCCTGGGACTGGGGGACTCTGGTGGGGCTGAGAGGACTGGGCGCTGCCATCTGTGACGATGGGCACCACCATATTGTGATATAGTGACAGTTAACTTGCATATTATCCTTTTATTAGATAGGATACTTGGGATTCCACTCCTAGTATTTGTCATTGTAAAATCAAATTTCAGAAGAAAATCCATTTAAAAATATTATATCCTACTAAATTGAACTGTAAGCAATTTTATTTTAGATGAATTACTCCAATGCATTCCCATTTTGCACGGAATTGTTAAAATTTCCATCAGAAGAGAATATTATGAACTTGGCCCAAACCCCATGAATTGGGGTGCAGCCCAGAAACAGCTGCTTGGGTAGTTGTTCCCTTCCCTGCTGTTCTTCCCTCATTCATAGTTCTGGGTTTTTGCTAAATGCCACCCACAGAACAAAATTATCTCAGTGCTGGTTGACAACCAAAGAAAGGCAGCTAGTGGATTAATCAAAATGGTAGATGACTTCCTTTCTTCCTAAAGGTGTTAAAGCAATACCTTTTTTGAATGGGGTAACAAAAAGTAGGGACATATAGCAGGTGGTACGTAGGAACCACAAATCCACCCACAAGTCTTTTTTTGTAAATCTGGCCATGGCCATGCTACATAGTGTGGTGTGCAGGGATGCCCAGGACAGCAGGGGCGTCCCTCAGGGCCTGCCTGGGCTCCAGCTGCTCCTCAGTTTCCATACACTGATTCCTATCTCATCAAATCTACCTTTCCATCCTATTCCCTCCTATTCCCCTTATTATTTTCCCAAATAGCTTTCATTCTCAATCGTTTCTCTGTTAAATATGCCCCAAATTGAACTTGTTATTTTTACCCTTCAGGTCCTACTTTATACTAAACAAAAAATTCTACTAGCATTCGGGCCTTCCCCCGGGCTGCCCAGCTGCCATTGGGGTGATTAGGGTGTTTCCTGCAGCTGAAGTCTCTTGTAATTAGCAAGCCCTTCAGGCAGTCTGGACTCTGAATTTAGCTGCCATCTGGTATCATCTGTAAATGACAATGACACTGTATCTTCTCTGTTGACACAGCCCTGCATGCACTTCCCTACCCCCACCCTGAGAAGCCCTTAAAGAGATATTACTGCCCAGCTTCTCTTGTCAACCTGTAACTATCAAGGAACCTCAGGCTCTAGTTAACTTGCCAAGAGTTTCCAGAGCTACCAAGAGGCTAAAGCGAAAGGCCACGGTTGGCCAAGGAGCATCTCCTGTCACTCTTCACCAGTGTTTCTCAAAGTATGGCTTCTGGACTAGCAGCTTTGTAATTATCTAGGAACCTAAGAGAAACACATATTCTTAGACCTCACCCTGGACCTATAATCGGAAACTCTGGGATGCACCTAGCAATCTGTATTTCAATAAGCCTTCTGGGTCACTCTGATGCTTGCTAAAGTTTGTGGACCGCTGTCTGTGGCTTCTCACTATTGCCCATCTGTCATTTTGCGCAGGATAATCATTTGTGGTGGGGACTGTCCTGTGCATTGTATGAGGCCTAAAAGTACCCCTGGCCTCTCCCCACTAGATGCCAGTATCATCCCCTCAGTTGTGATCACCCAAAATGTCTCTACATTGGGCAAAATCACCCCCAATTGAGACTCGTTGCATTCGTTCTCTGCAGGCTTTATGTCTAATTGCTTAGTGCTATTTGACCAGTGATTGTTGATGTGAAAAACTCTATGTACATTGGATACAGAGTGCTGTGTATGCAGTACTTCTCAAGCTTTAATGTGCATGCAAGTCACCTGGGGATCTTGTTAAAAATAGTTCTGATTCAGGAAATCTGAGTTGGATCCCACGACGGTGCATTTTAAACAAGCTACAAGTGATGGCTCTGTTGCTGCTCTGCAGACTACACTTTGATTAACAAGGTTCTATAGGATCTTGAAATATTTATTGAATGAAGAAATGAATAATTAAAAGTTAAGGTTGCCTTTTTTAGAATGTGCAAGCATTGTTTCCCTTTACCATTGAATTCCTCGTTTCTGGAACTTCTTTCTTTTTATTATTCCTATGTTTTAATATTAAAAAGTTATCAATTTAATTTCAGTAAATGTAGCTGACATAGACCAAAAGCAACCAAAAGATCTTTTTATATTACTTATATTACATTTAAAGATACAAAAAAAGTAAATGTCCAAAATTTATTCCCTAGCCAGTAAAAGATATACTACACTGCTTTAAGTTCTAATTCACTCAACTAATATCTCTTCAACACTTTCTCTTTGCAGAATATGCTCATCAATTTCTCATATATATATATATATATATGTGTGTGTGTGTGTGTGTGTGTGTGTGTGTGTGCGCCACTTGCAATAAACACACACCTATAGCTGTGTGCTTTCATCATATATACTTCCAAATGATGTAAAAGTAATGTTTATTGGGAAAGGTTAATGCCAAAAATACACATAAAAGAGAGAATTAGCCAGCAGGGCTAACTTGTTTCTATTGTCATATGAGTTAGTGAGAAACTGGTTTCCAATGATCTTCTATCACCATAGAAGAAGGATGTTGTTTACAATTACAGTAGTGGTGGGCAATTTTCTTCTAGAGCTAATGAATACCTGATGCTTTCTTTGTTTCTTAGTTAATCCATTGACAGATGTGGCTCTGAAGTGTGACAAAATCTAAAATCTTGTGGATTGAGATTTTTATTTCAGAAGTTAAAGGTTCTTTGAGGGGGAGGGACTTGAAATTGGAAAACACTAGAGAGAAAAGTACACTAGCAAATATTCCTATATACGCAATGATACTGTGTGATAGATAATAGGGAAAATATCCAACTTGACATACTGTTTTTGTACCAGGGCTTTAGACAGAACTATGTGGAGTGCCTTTCAAGATTATATGAATGGGCTTAATGGATTCATTTTCATTTCAGCAGCCCAACATCCCACTGCCATTCAATTTAAATTGTTCTTATGCTGCAGATAGATCAGTGACCATTGATGAACACATTATACTTAAAGTGCATTCTCATTTTACAGTGTTTGTCAGAGACTTACTAGCTATTCAGTAAGCCTGTTTCCTCTCGCACCTGGGCATATGGCTAAAATATACAGCTGACCTTGCAGCAACATGGATTTGAACTGTGCCAGTTCACTTGAAAGTGGACACTTTTCAATAAATATTGTAAAAGTTTTTTCTCTTCTTTATGATTTTCTGAATAATAGTTTACTTTATTGTAAGAATACAGTATATAATACATGTAATATATAAAGGACGTGTTAATCAACTATTTATGTTATCAGTAAGGCTTCTGGTCAACAGTAGGCCATTACCAGGGAGTCACATTTTCAACTGAGCAGGCAGTTAGCATTCTGAATCCCCAAATTGTTCAAGGGCCAACTGTATTTCCCAGGCTCCCTTTCAGTTAGGTATGGTCATATAACTAATATTTAGTGATTGAAATGTGGGTGGATCAGATATATGCCACTTTCACACCTGGCCTGTGACTCTTCCCATGCATGATCCTCCATGTTCTGTGCCGTCTGCTGGCTTGATGCAGATGAGCACAACGACCTTGAAAGCCATTTTTTGAAGATGGAGATGCAAAAATAGGAAGAAGCCTGGGCGCCTGTTTGGAGGGAGCTGTCTATTAGTCATAGATGCTTATTTTGGTCTTTACTTAAGTGAAGAAATACATGTCTCTGGTGCTGGAGCCATTATATATTTTCCTGGTAATTTGTTCCACCTATTGTGTGTCCCTAATAACATACAATGTATTTCTCCTATATAATTGGTTACTCAGGCAGAGATGCCCTTTTTCTATCATGGATGCTGCTGCCATAAGTGGATTTTTTTCCCTTCCTTTTTTATAGGTTCTAGATCACATAGCCCTTCTTTAGGTCCTTATCACTGTTTTATATTTACATAGCCTAATTATTTCTGGTCCCTAAATCTAAGTATCATCTCATTTTAAAGCTCCTTGGTGGCAAGATGTGTGATCCAGCAAGAGGAAGAGGAAAGGCAATGTAAAACCCTACATCACTCTTCCTGTTCTTGCCCTCTTTGACAACATTTACTCTCTCTCTTCTTTACCTCCTTACTCTCTTTCCACCTTGGATGCTCTTTCTATTTCACATCATTTCATAGAACTTTTATTTCTCACCATGCTAGAGCCTTATTACTGCTTTTGTTTTATAATTTTAACTCCCTCTGCTCACCCAGCTTCTGGCTATATCATGTTGCATCCATCATGGTGCACCTTATCATATGAATGTATAATTTTAGGTATAAGAGAAGGCTCAATGTGGGAAGATTACACACAGAAAGTATAGAAGAAAAAAAATACTCCTGAGGTATTTCAATTGGGCAATGCTAGGTTTTTGAAGCCAGGGGAAGAGATTGTTTAAAGAAGAAGAGAACAGTCAATTAGGGGGATGTGGCTGAGATGTCAGCCCTCATAAGAACTGAAAAATGTCCTTTACACTTGGCAATAAAGGTCATGACCTCCATGAGAACAATTCTGATGAAGTGATTAGAAGAAAGTTGTTAGAGAATTAGTGGGAGATGCAGAAATATATATATATATATATATATATATATATATATATATATATATATATATATATATATATGAAGTTCTTTTAAGAATATTGTAAAGAATGAGAAAATATGGGGCCTAAGAAAATGAAGCAAAGAATAAATAACTTTGGGTGGGGAATGTGGAGTGATAAAGGAAAGATGAATATGCAGAGTTAAGAGCCAGATTGAGGGTGATGAATAGTCATTTGTAATAATATAATCCTGATCAAATTGTAGATACATGGAAGGGGAAGGAACATGTGGAAAGTGACAATTAGGAGGGTAAATATAAACTTTTTCTACTGAACAATTATGTTAATGGATGAATCTGGTGGAATTTCTTTTCTCTAAGGAGGTCAGAGTCCCTTAAATGAGAAAACATTATTTTGAATGATCAGAGATAGGAAGAAAGAGATAAGAATTGTAACCAATACTTAAATTTACAAATGTATATATTTATATATATACGAGAGGCCCGGTGCACAAAAATTTGTGCACTAGGGTGGGTCCCTCAGCCCACCCTGTGCCCTCTCGCAATATGGAGCCCCTTGGGGGCCCCTTCCCCTGGCTGCTGGCACCAGTTTTCCTCCGGTGCCCGGAACCCAGGCCTTCGCTCTTCGCTGGGAGGGGCCCACACGGTGGGCGAGGGGCTTAGCTCTTTTAAAAATACTTCTGAATGTTTGGTAAATAACCCTGTAGGAATCTACTTTCTGAAACATGCTGGTTGTTAAAGGCTGATTTGGGTAATCAATAAAATGTAATCCTAATCCCCAGAACCTCAGAATGTACCTGTATATGGAGATAAGATCTTTAAAGAGGGGATTACATTAAATTATGGCAGTTCCAGTGGGACCCTTAGCCCATCTCACTGAATTCCTTATAAGAAGAGGAATGTTGGGGTCCAGCCCCAGCAGGTCCAGGGGTTCCCAAAGAAGGAATGACACAGAGGCAGCATTCAGGTTATCATCATAGCCAGGTTCTCTTTTTATTGTCCTGTTACATCTATATTTATACTATTTGATCCTATAAACATGCCTCTGTAAGCTTTTCTTTTTTTTTTTTGCATCGGGTCCATTTATTGGGGGGTCAGTCAAAGGGGGAGCTGGCTAGGGTGGGGTAGGGCAGCAGCTTGTCTGGCCCCCGAGAAACCCAACTTAAGTCCAGAGCCTCGAGGGCTTAGAAGCCAAAGTCTTCCTCCACCTTTATCTGCACGGGGGCCAGCTCCGGAGTCAGCGGGACTCCTGCCCAGTGCCCTTCCTATGGCACTCGCCACCTCTTCCAACTGCTGGGCCCCTTGCCAGGGGCCGGGCTGCTGGCTTCTGTGGGCGCTGGCGTCCTCCTGGGCGGGGACAGCCCCTCTTTCTCTGGAGGCTCGTTCTCAGCGTTGCCTGGGTTGGGGGCGTCTCTGCCCTGACTGCCCTCGTCCTCCAGTAAGATGGTGAACTGGCTGGCCCGGTAGTTGTCACCGTAGGAGTCCAGCACCTTCATGAGGAACCTCCGCTCCTGCTGGAGTCTCCATGTTATCCTCTATATCTGATGGAGCCTGTTCAGGACCCGCTCCTTCGCCTGCTCAATCTCCCTGCAGCGCCGATCCAGTGCCTGGTACTTCCTGCGATTGAGTTCCCGTTGGCGCTGCCCTTGCTGGCCTCAGGCTGCCTCCTCCTCTTCGTCTCGCTCCTGGAGGCTGGAGCTGCCCAGACCCCCAGACACGAACTCCACTTCGGTCTCAAGCTCGCTCTCCAGGATGTGACCACCTTCAGCGGAGGCAGCGCCAGCTCACAGCCTGGAGGTACTGAGAACTCCTCAAAGCCCACAGCTGCCATGGACCCCTCTCTCTGCTCCAACTCCATTTCTCCCTGGCTCCAGGCAGAACTTCCAACCTTGCAAGCCTCTAGTTTAAAGTGGCTTGCGAAACTACAGCCCATCTGATTTCACAGCCAGGCACCCAGGCCCTGGCCGCTAAGCCTCCTGGGAGTTGTAGTTCTCTATTTCCGGCTTGCCTCCCTCGCCCCACCCCCACCCCAGTCCCAACTGAAAGGCCCTGCTGGCTGGTCTAACCCTGTGGCCAGGCATCTGAGTCACCTCGGGTCTTTATTCCTGTCCCGACACCACGCCATCTGACCATGGAGACTCTCCTCTTGCGAGGCCCCTGGGTCTCCTTCTGGGTCTCCTCAGCCCAGGTACTGGATCGCATGCCCCAGCAGCGATACAGCCCTGGGGCCTGGGTCTCCTTCTGGGGCCTGGCTGTATTGCCCCCGGACCGGATGGCGTGCCCCAGCTGCGACGCAGCCCCGGGCCCTGGGTCTCCTCAACCTGGGCACCGGATTTCGTGCCCCAGCGGCAAAAACAGCCCCAGCGCCTGGGTCTCCTTCTGGGTCTCCTCAGCCCAGGCACTGGATTGCGTACCACAGCTGCAACTCAGCCCCGGGCCCTGGGTCTCCTTCTGGGGCCTGGCTGTGTCGCCCCTGGGGTCCAGATGGTGTCCCCAGGCAGCTATGCAGCCTGGCCTCTGGCCCCGCCTCTGGGTGTTCTCCCATCACTGGTGATCAGTGATCTGAGAAGCCAGGCAGACATCCGCCTCTTCCCTGCCCCACCCAGCTTCTCCCATTACTGGCCCAGGGCCGGCAAAGGTGGCCAGGTTCTCTTATCACAGAAGCCGGCAAAGGAGGCCTGGCTTCTCCGAGCAAAGGCAGCTCGGTTCTCTGGCTCTTGGCTGCCGCCTGGGTTTCTGATTGCAGTCAGCGGCAGGCAGCTTCTTCCCTCCTTCCCCTTTCGCCTCCCAGCATTGCGCCTATGTTGGCAGTTAACTGCCAGTCTTAGTTGGCAGTTAATTTGCATATAGCCCTGATGAGCCAATGAAAAGGGTATCGTCGTACGCCAATTACCGTTTTTCTCTTTTATTAGATAGGATTTATTTACATAGAAAACAGAGTCTCTAAAGTCAATGTAATGGAGCTAAAATACTGAAAAGATAACTTAGTCTCCAGATTTGTCAGAATTCATATTGATGAGAAAATACTATTCATTTCTTCTTCGCATAATTGAGCATTCGATTTCCAGGACCATAACCCTCTACTATTTCTGGTCTTGTTTGAAGGTTCTAGGGCATTGACATAAAGTATTTTAAAGTACAGTGATGCTATGTAACTTTAGCTCAACTACACAAACATAGAGAGAAGAAAATATTCAAGAAGACCATTGACCTACATTTTAATGAGAAGAATGTTTGATATGCATCACTTTGATATCAGTACCTAAAAAAGAAGAATCGCCAGGAAATAAAATAAATTTATCTTTAGCTTCTAGGATTCTTATAGAGAATAATGATGAAGTAGCAGGATTGCAAAAACCTGATCATTTAATAATAACACTATACCCCAAATAACAAGGTGATATTTTTTAAAGTTAATTTTTTTATTATATTCTACAGTTAACCATTAATAAGTGAAGTTAGTTTCATAATTTGATTTGGTTCATTCCAATCCAATTCAGCTCTATTCAACTCAACTCAAGAAAAATGTATTTATTTAGGAAGCCAAAATCATACCAAATCTTGAGTTTTGAAAAGAACTGATGTTTTCCTCAGAGTAATATATATTATATATAAAATACATATAACACATAAAATTGTGTAGATATGTATATCTCTATGCTGTATGTCTATATCTATCATCTAAAAGTCTACTATAGAGTATAAAAACATGCTATTTTGAACTTGGAAGTTTTGGCACAAGATTTTACTAAAAGAATAGCACTTGTAAAAAACATGTGCTAAATGTATGCTTGGGAATATTTTGGAGAAATTAAATGTTTTCTTAATCACAGCTATTATGCAATTAATGCTTTTAATTGTTATTGTTAAAAACTTCATAAAAATGAAACTCCCAAAATTTTGTCTCAGAGTTATACAATCTGAAATGGTATCCTGGAACCTCTATTCTATCTGTTGCTATGTAAGGACACTGGGGGGTTGGGAAGAGTGAATATTTTGGGGAGAGACAGGAGTAACATCTTGGTGAGAGGCCTGGGGAGATTATGGAGAAAGTAGGTGGCCAGTGAGAACTCCCTGTGACTGTGTATGGTTTGGTAGGGACACCATAGCAAAGCATTACACACTGGGCAACTTCAAACAACAGAACTGCCTCACAGTTCAGGAGGCTAGAAGTCCAAAATCAAGGTGTTGGTATCCATCTGAAACCTGTAGAGAATCGTTCTTCCTTGCCTCCTTCCAGCTTCTCATATCCTTGATAACTCTTAGTGTTCCCTGGCTTGCAGCTACCTCACTCCAGTTCCTGCCTCTGTTGCCAATGGCGTTCTCCCTTTGTGTCTGAATCGTCACAAGGTGTTTTTCTCTCCTTTTAAGAACACATGCCACATTGGGTTAGGGACCACACTAATGACTTAACCCTGATTACATTTGCAAAGACCCTATTTCCAAATAAGGTCACATTCACAGGTACCAGGGGATAAGACTTCAATGTATCTTTTGGGGGACACAATTCAACCCATCTCAGCAGGTCTGATGCTGGGAGCCGGTCCATCCTTGCTGTTTCAAGGGACCTGGCATATATGGCATACGGTTCTTAATATGTTTGCTCACCTTCTTGGCGCTGTGTTTTAACCAAGGTCACCTCTCCGAGAAAGGTTGAATCCCCAGGTAGGGATTTTCCCCTGAAGTTAGGGAGGGAATAAAACCACTCAACTAAGTGCCAGGCGGGTAATTAATCCCTTTAACTACGAACAATCATGCTTAAACTACATAATCTTTTCTCCCTGGAATGGAGATAAGAAACGCCCTAACCTTTGTAATAGAGATTGATAGGATTGAATCAACTGGTATAAATACAGTTGTAACAAGACAGAAACACTCAGAACTCAGAAGACAGAACTCATGAGACAGAATTCAGAAGACAGAACCTACATGGAGCCTGGAGACAGAAGAACTTCGCTGGAGAGAACATGGCAATAGATCCTGGACTGAACCTGACTATAGAACATGGCAAGAGAACCTGACTAGAACCTGGTGACTGAACCTGACTGGAGAACCTGAGCAGAAGAACCTCTCTGGAGATCCAGACCAGAACTTGGCTGGAGATCCTGGCTAGGCTGCTGATCAACTGAACGCTGTCTCCGTGTCATTCCTTCTTCGCCGACTCCGTCTACGCCTTTGGGAACCCCTGGACCTGCTGGGGTTGGACCCCGGCATATGGCGCCCGAACAGGGACCCCTAGGTAAGCCCCATTATCGGGACGGATAGGACTCCACCGTAGGAAGAAGGTGGATAGTCTTCGCCGACTCCGTCCACACCTTTGGGAACCCCTGGAACAGGATTCCCCTAGGTAAGCCCTCCCCCCATTGAGAACCCCCACACTTGGGACGGATAGGACTCCACCAGGGTGCTGCAAAGCCCCCTATAGAGGATAAGTAGGGTAAGAAGGTGGATAGTACAGAACTTAGATTGAGAAGATGTGCCATACTGAGTCCAAAGAAAGAAGACTCTGTATTGATCTTTTAACACATATGCTTGCTAGCAGAGGAATTAAGGTTACTCCCAGTCAGACAGAACGTTTTGTACAACAAATATGTCCATGCTTTTCTGAGGAAGGAAAGGTAAATGTAATGGCATGGGAGAAGGTAGGCCCAAGGAGCCTTATCCTTAACCCCACTGCAGCCTTTCTACCCTGGGAAAGTGCAGGATTGGCAAGTTCTCCCTGGGGTGATAGATCAGGACTCAGGTAATAGCAGAAAGCGCCAATCCTACTCTTAAAATGGATACAAGAGAGCATTTGAGGTTTTTCTTTTTAATTCTTGCTTTTAAAAAATAAAAAAGGGGGAATTTGCCGGGAGCTGGTCCATCCTTGCTGTTTCAAGGGACCTGGCATATATGGCATACGGTTCTTAATATGTTTGCTCACCTTCTTGGTGCTGTGTTTTAACCAAGGTCACCTCTCCGAGAAAGGTTGAATCCCCAGATAGGGATTTTCCCCTGAAGTTAGGGAGGGAATAAAACCCCTCAACTAAGTGCCAGGCGGGTAATTAATCACTTTAACTATGAACAATCATGCTTAAGCTACATAATCTTTACTTCCTGGAATGGAGATAAGAAACGCCCTAACCTTTGTAATAGAGATTGATAGGATTGAATCAACTGGTATAAATACAGATGCAACAAGACAGCAAGACACAGAATGTAGAAGTCAGAACTCAGAAGACAGGACCAAGAGAGACAGAACCTACAGGGAACCAGGAGATGGAGGAGCTTCACTGGAGAGAACATGGCAAGGGATCCTGGACTGAACCTGACTGCAGAGGTTGGCAAGAGAGCCTGACTAGAACCTGGTGACTGAACCTGACTGGAGAACCTGGACAGAACCTGGCTGGAGATCCTAACCAGAACTTCGCTGGAGATCCTGAACAGAACTTGGCTGGAGATCCTGGCTAGAGATCCTGGCTAGGCTGCTGATCAACTGAACGCTGTCTCCGTGTCATTCCTTCTTCGCCGACTCTGTCCACACCTTTGGGGACCCCTGGACCTGCTGGGGTTGGACCCCGGCAGTCTGACTTGGATACTTTTGTATAAAGAACGATGTCCAATATTCTATATTAAGCTCTCAGGAGATTTGTTCTTTTGTAATGTTACTAGTGCTACTATCCCCAAATCTTCAATTAAATTCTACCATTTCCTGATTGAGTAGTATTTTCACAAAATCAAGGTAAAGAACATTTGTTCCATGCTTTATCCAGTGTGGACAAGAGAGAGGAGAGCATGTTAGAATGCTGAATAATGTAAAATACAACTAAGTTTTTATAATAAATAAAACCCAAACATAGTGAATTAAATAAAAGTCAGGGAACTCTACACAAAGCCATCAAGGGACCCAAGTTAGCAAGCATTTCTGAATCCAAGTTAAATTTCCCATCGTTATCATTTTATTTAGCCAGCAGAAAGTGAGAATGAGAATGGAAAGGCAAACAGCTTCCTTCTTGAAGGGCATGATTCAGAAATTGTAAGCACTGCTTCCTCTAAAATATCATTGACCGGACTTAGTAAATGGTCCCATCTGGGTGCAAAAGAGGTTGGGAAATGTAGTCTCTACCTGATCTATATGCCTTGCTGGAACCTGACAAGAAAGGTATTCTACTTCAAATAATGAGAGAAAATGGATACTGTAGGGAAATTAATAGTCTCTGTTAAAAGTAACAATAATATGCGTAAGACTGGAAATTCACTGAAAATAAGAAATTGTAGTTAGAGGTAACTAATTTACCCTTTAGGAATTCCCAGAGACACAAGACTTCCAAAAGACAGCAGCATGGCAATTGAATATTTATGTGTGTGGGGTAGGGGTAGAGGCGGAGAAGAATGAAGGTGGGGATAGGTGTTAAATGTGGTGTTTGGCAAAGAGCCTAACCAATAATTTTTTTTTTTAATTTTCAAAGTACAAGATGACCATAGATTTTATATAGTAAAAGAGAGAGGCTCAAGTTGGCATCTCAGCATTTAAAAAAAAGTAAAATAGAGGGAACTACAGTAAAAACTACATTAAAGAAATGCTAAAAGTTTCATAAAAGGGGAAGCAGAGGCTTCAGAGTTAATTTGAGATCAACACATAATTATTGAGAAACAAGCACCTCAAGAAATTTAGAGAAAAATTACAGACAACATAACAAATGAAGTCATCTTCATTTTGATATTTAAAGCAAGCTATTACATTTCTAACAATAATGCTGATATATATGTTATATGTATCTTATAACATTCTAGCAGCAAGCCCTAAGGAGAAGGCCAAAATATTCTGAGTAATGAATTTAACATGTTATTTCCTAAATCACTTTGAAAAGAGACATTCATTTGGATGCATAAATAATCTAATATCTTTTTTAAATCAATTTAGGAAAAACTACCACAAACATAACATCCAAAGCTTTTCCTTCAGCTTGAGAACAGCCAAAAATATCACTGCTATATTGTGTTGGAAGTTCTATTTAGTGCAATTATGTAAATAAACAAATAAACACCCCCCCCCCCAAAAAAAGGCAGAATAATTGAGAAATAATAGTGTAAGATTATTTTTTTTCTGACAGACAACATAATTTTGTATGCATGAAAATGCAAAAAATTTACATACAAACAACTAGAACTTAACGTAGAAATAAAAAAATACCAACTTTATTTTTACACTAGAGGCCCAGTGTTGGATTCATGCACCAGTGGGTCCCTCTGCATATCCTGTGGGGATAGGGCTGAAACCAGCAGTCCAATACCATCTGCCACACCTGCCTGCTGCTCCTGCTCATCCTGGCCCCACTGCGCCTGCCACCACCTCAGCTCGGTGGGCTCGCTGCCACTCTGCTGTGGTCTCGGGCTGCAGCAGCCAGCTGTGAACCCTGTGTCTGAGGCCTATTGGTCAGCTAAGCAGCATTCCCACTGTGGCACCAGGGGGCAGCTCCTGCTTTGAGTGCTTGCCCCCTGGTAGTCAGTGTGCGTCATAGTGACTGGTCGACCAGTCGTTCGGTCGTTCAGTCATTTGGTCACTTAAGCTTTTATATATATACTAAGGCCTGGTGCACAAAAATTTGTGCACTCAGGGGGGTCCCTCAGCCCATTCTATGCCTTCATGCAGTCTGGGACCCCTCGGAGGATGTCCACCTGCTGGCTTAGGCCCACTCCCTGGGGGATCAGGCCCAAGTTGGCAGTCAGACATCCCTCTGGCAGCCCGGCAGCCCTCTGGGAATGTCCACTTGCCAGCAGGGAGCAGGCCTAAGCTGCAGTTGGATGTCCTTAGCACTGCTGAGGAGGCGGGAGAGGGTCCCACCACCACTGCTGTACTGGCAGCCATCAGCCTGGCTTGTGGCTGAGCAGAGCTCCCCCTGTGGGAGTGCACTAACCACCAGGGGGCAGCTCCTGCATTGTGCGTCTGCCCCCTGGTGGTCAGTGTGTGTCATAGTGACCAGTCATTCCCAGTCTTTCTGCTGTTAGGGTCAGTTTGCATATTACCCTTTTATTATATAGGATAGAGGCCTGGTACATGGGTGGGGGCTGGCTGGTTTGCCCTGAAGAGTGTCCCAGATCAGGGTGGGGGGTCCCGCTGGGGTGCCTGGCCAGCCTGGGTGAGGGGCTGATGGGTTTTTGCAGGCTGGTCACATCCCTTCAGGGTGGGGGTCCCCACTGGGATGCCTGGCCAGCCTGTATGAGGGGCTGATGGCTATTTTCAGGCTGGCCACACCCCATTTAGGGTTGGGGGTCCACTGGGGTGCCTGGCCAGTCTGGGTGAGGGGCTGAGGGCCGTTTTCAGGCTGGCCAACCTCCCCAGCGACAGAAGCTCCCAGCCTCTCCTTTTTTTCTTTTTATTCTGGGATTTACTTACCTTCTATAATTGATACTTTGTAGCTTTGAGAGGAGCTCAGAGCCAGCCAGGGCGGGTGGGAGGGAAGCCTCCAGCTCGCTCCAGCTCTGTGGCCACAGGTATCTGGGGTTTATTTACCTTCTATAATTGAAACTTTGTTACTTTGAGTGGAGCTCAGAGCTGCCACGGCAGGCTTCATCATTGCCTCCATCATTGGGGCAACCAAGCCTCCTGCTTGCTCTAGCTCTGTGGCTGCCGGCCGCCATCTTGGTTGGGTTAATTTGCATATAGTCGCTCTGATTGGCTGGTGGACGTGGCTTAAGGCATAGCGAAGGTACGGTCAATTTACATGTTTGTCTTTTATTAGTGTAGATAGATACCAGTAACAATTAGAAAATGAAATTAAAAAAAAATACCACTTATAGTGCTCTCATAAAACATCAAGTATTAGCAATAAATTTAAGGAAGATATTCAAGAACTCTAAAGTGAAAATACCATTACATGTTAAAGTTATTAAAGAGAATGGAAATAACACAAATCATGTTTATAGATTGGAAGACAAAATTATTTAGATGTGAATCTTCCTCAAACAGCTCTACAGAGTCATCATAATCTCAATTAAAATCTCAGCCAGTTGTTTGTGTAAAACGTCAATCTTTAACAACATTTATACAGAAATGAAAAGGGAGAAGACAGTTAAGTCAGAATTCAAAAAAACAAAGCAGGACAACTCACCCTACCAGGTATTAACACCTATTGAAAACTAATTAAAACAGTTGGTATTGACTCAAGAATAGACAACTAGACCAATATAACAGAAGAGAGAGACCTACTTTCTCCCCCCAAGAAACAATTTATACATATACAGACTTCAGATTTATGTCAAAGGGGATACAGTGGTATAATGGAAGGTTTTTTTCAATAAGTGGTGTTGGATCAATTGATATCCACTTGGAAAAAAAAATAATCTTGACCTCACACCATACACAAAAAATTCTAGATTAATAGGTGGAAGCAATAAAACTTTTAATTTTTAAAATCATAGAATATCTTTGTGACCTTGAAGTATGAAAAAATTGCTTAAGTAGAACACAAAATACTAACTTTAAAAAATGATACATTTAACTATATTACTATTATGTACTTCATTTTATTAAAAGACATTTTATGGAATGAGAAGGGAAGCCATGCCAGGGGATATGGTATTTCCAGTTCCTGTATGTAAAAAATGTCACAAATATGATGTGGAAAAGACTTCATCTAGAATATACAAAAGATACCCATTAACCAATAAGAGCTAAACATTTCAAAAGAAAAATGGGCAAGTCTTCAAGCATAACATAGAAGAGCATATCCAAATAGCAAACAAACACATGAAATAATAATAACACATAAAATAGCAATAAATACATGAAGCTGTGCCAAAGTTTGAGGGAAATTCATGAAGGAAATGCAAATTAAAAGCACAATACTATACTACTATGAACTCATGTGATGATTAAGAAGGAAAAGACAGGCAAATCTAAATGTTGACAAGGATGTGGAACATCTGAATTTTCATATACTGCTGTGAGGGTATAACTTGGTACAACCCCTTTGGAAACTCCGTGGTAGTATGTATTAAACTGAAAAAATACGCCAAAACCAGTTTGGCTCAGTGGATAGAGCGTTGGCCTGCGGACTGAAGGGTCCCAGCTTTGATTCCAGTCAAGGGCATGTACTTGGGTTGCAGGCACATCCCCAGTGGGAGATGTGCAGGAGGCGGCTGATTGATGTTTCTCTCTCATCGATGTTTCTGACTCTCTATCTCTCTCCCTTCCTCTTTGTAAAAAATCAATAAAATATATATAAAAAAATACATACCCTCTGATTCAGAAATTCTATTCCTAGATACATAACTCACTGATTTAGGTACATATTTTCACCAAGACATATACAAGGAAGTTCATGGCAGCAATATTTATAATATCCAAAAGCTGTAATTTGTTAAGTGCTAATCAAGGGTGGAAGGAAAGAACAAATTGTAGTATATTTCCTCAATAGAATCTTATGCAGCAACTAGAGGCCCAGTGTATGAAATTCGTGCGCTTTGCGGGGGAGGGTGGAGGGGGCCCCTCGGCTTAGCCTGCACCATCCTCCCTTGAGGGATGTCCGACTCACCAGCCATGAGCCCAGCTTCTGGCTAAGCAGCACTCCCCCTGTGGGAGCACACTGACCATCAGGGGACAGCTCCTGCATTGAGCATCTGCCCTCTGGTGGTCAGTGCACGTCATAACGATCGGTTGTTCTGCTGTTCGGTCAATTTGCATATTAGCCTTTTATAATATAGGATAAGAATTAGTGACTAGAACAGGGGTGGGCAAACTTTTTGACTCGAGGGCCACAATGGGTTCTTAAACTGGACCGGAGGGCTGGAACAAAAGCATGGATGGAGTGTTTGTGTGAACTAATATAAATTCAAAGTAAACATCATTACATAAAAGGGTACAGTCTTTTTTTTTTTTTTTTTTTTTTTAGTTTTATTCATTTCAAACAGGCCGGATCTGGCCCATGGGCCATAGTTTGCCCACGGCTGGACTAGAAACTATATGCAACAACATGGATGAATCTCAGGAACATGATGACAACAACAAAAAGCCAGACAAAAAGAGTGCAGCATGTATGGTTCTATTTATTTTGTGTTCAAAATCAGGCCAAATTAATCTCTGGTTTAGGAAGTCAAGATACCAATTACCCTTGGTTAAGGTGAAATGATTGAAGGGAATATGAGGAAGTTCTTTGGCTACTGAACGTACTCTGTTCCCTGATTTGATAGGGTCTTGTTACTTAATTACATAGGTGTATTTGTTAGATTTCAGAGCACTGTGCAATTATGATTTATGTACATTTCTACATGTAGGTTATACTTCAATACAATTAAAAACATCAGTTATATTACCTATGGTTACATATCATACAAAATAATTAGAAGGCATAATTTTAGCTCTTAAGTAATTTTATAAATCCAAGTGAGGGAAATGAAATTCATGTTCATGGTATAATTTGAGGAACATAGAAGCAATAATTACAAGCAAATAATATGCCGCAATTTATATGAGGAAACTAAATTTAAAGAAAAGTAAATGGGATTTAAAGAATTCCAAGGATCAGCCTTTTCTTTAAGTTTGCCTTGCTAAAGATACAGTGTTGGGAAAAGACATGCAATGTTATATTTTAAAAGAAGTTTAATTTTTCTAAAATGTGGTTTTTTGCAAATTAAAATGTAAAATAAAGAATCTAAGGAGACAGAACAGGCTGTAGGAAACAAAACAAAACAAATAAACAAACAAAAAAGTTTAAAAAGAAGAATATTAGACTCATGAAGAAGAAAAACGTCCATGACTCCATAGCATTTCTAAAGCTATTGATTGTCTATGTGTGGGTAAAATTTGTCCTCAATGACTTTTTCCAGTCTACTACATTTCCATCCCTTTAGTTTCTTAATTAGCCCACTCAAATAGACGTGAAATTCCACCTGTATCTGTGAAATTAGAAGAAATTTTTGCAGTCCCAAATTTTTATTAATTGTTATAATTGTCATGGTTTCATCAGGAACCTAGAGAGAAGTGATTTCAAAATGCAAATATCATCGTTTTCAACAACAAATTATAGTACTCTAAGTGATCCAATATTTTTCATTGTATAGTAAAACTAGAACTAAAAAAATGTGGATACAAACCGTAACTTGTATGATAAACCGTAACTTCATGTCAGTTTGAAACTCATTGTCTCTTTTATGGGAGATATACAGTTATTTCTCAAAACAGAAATACAGTCTTTTATGGGAGGATCTGAAGCTTTGAAATTCTCTTTTCTTATCTCATCCCCGTAAAACTCACTTTTGTGGGGGCTGAGGCAATAATGATCTTCTTAGCAGGTCTCCTTCAAGGCCACTTGAGAGATTCTAACGAGTTGACAGGATCCATAAAAATAGTTTTTCAGAAGTAAAATTACATGTTTATTTGTTCATGTGCCCAAAAGCTTTGCAATGAGAGCTTTTTTTTATAATTCTCATAGATTTTCAGAGTACTACCTATTATCTTTTCGATGCTAACGGCCAGAGGCTATTGAGATGGGAGCAATTTTATAAAAGCAAACTAAACATGCCAGCCAATTTGTAAGCCAGCCAAACTTTCCAATGGCTTTTTTAAATTTTATTTTTTGGTTTGTTTGGTGTGTCTGATTTGTTGGTAAGTAAGAACAGCAGTGACAATTTTGTGTAGACAATCTTTAAATGGCAAGAGAGTCAGGTGCCACTATTAAATCAAACTTTGAAAAAAAAAAGTAAAACAAACAGAAAATAATGACTGTGATGGTAGGGTGGAAGAAAACTTCTTTAAACATGAAGTAGAACGTTGTTTTGGGTGTGGTTCTTTCACTTCCTGTTGTCTCAGCCACTCAGTCATATTTTCATGTGCTGAACCTACTCAGTGAAAAACAGAAAAAGCAGCATTTATACTCCTTAAGTTTGAAAAACAAAACACAGTGAAAGGAAACAAGCTTTACATTTTATCTTTGGCTCTGTATTCTTGAGAAGTCCCACAAATCAAGAATCACTCTTTTTTTTATTTCTTATTGAATTTATTGTGGTGAAATATACGGGTTCCAGGTGCAAAATTCTACAACACATCATCTGCACACTGAATTGTGTGTTCACCACCCCAAGTCAAGTCTCTGACCATCACCAGTTATCTCCTATATCCTCCTCCGCCTCCCCCATCCTCCCTCTCCCCACTCTAAAGCTGTTAGCCTGCTCTCTATCTATGTGTCTGTCTCTATTTTGTGCTTGTGTTGGCAAGGACATGGAGAAAAGGAAACCCTTGTGCACTGTTAGTAGGAATGCAGATTGGTTGCAGCCACTGTGGAAAGCAGTGTGGGGTTACCTCAAAAATTAAAAAAGGAACTGCCTATGACCCAGAAATTCCACTTCTGGGAATTTATCCAGAGAAACCTGAAACACTAATTCAAAAGAATATATGCAGCCCTATGTTCATTGCAGTGTTATTTACAATAGGTAAGATTTAAAAGTAGCCTACGTGCCCATCAATAGATGAGTAGATTTTTAAAAAAGCTGTGGTACATTTACACAATTGAATACTAATCAGCTATAAAAAAAAAGAGAAGGAAATCTTACTCTTTGAGACAGCACGGATGAATATGAAGAGCGTTATTCTAAGTGAAATAAGCCAGTCAGAGAATGACAAGTACCATATGATTTCACTCATATGTGGATTCTGATGAACAAGAATCACTTTTGAAGAGAAAAATCTTTTTAGTTCTATGGCCAAATTAGCTGATTACATGGGGTTACTAAACTCATCTAACTCAAGTTACTTGTTTCAGATACCCTTTTCCCTTGTATTTTTAAGGTGCATTAAACAAGTATATAGATTTAGTCAAGGAAACTGCCTTGTGTTTCTGTTTCCAACCTCGGCACCCAATATAATGGTAATATAGTGGCCTACAGATAATGCAAAGGATAGCTTTTAAATAATCATCTCTAGTCCTTATGTACACATCACCACTCCCACCTTCAATTTCCCTCTCCTACAGATTTGCCAAGTTAGCTTTGCTCATGTGTCTCAGTTACTTGAATTTCTTTTCTCATTTTCTTTGGAAAACTTCAATCCTTAGTTTTATTTTAAATTGTTGCTGTTTCTTTTTCTCTGCCACTTAGTTGTGTCTGTTTGTATCTATTTAAATGTATGTGTATACATATTTCTCTCACAATTAAGCTATTTAACACTGAGGGAAATGTTATTTCGGTCCACATCCCATGTTCTCTTCTGTGAAAAGAACATAAGTAGAGTTTGTAGTGGGAAGCTATGATTGCACTACCTTGCTAGGAAATTGCTAAAGGAACTTAGAAATCAACAACTCATGCAGAATGTAGATCAGTAGCTGCTGGTAGCTGTTGAAAAAAAGGAAAACTACAGAAACTGCAAGATTTTTCTGGAGAAAGAGCCATTGCTTCTGAAAATAGATATTAAATAGCTGCTAAGAGCAGGTGTTCAATTTGGCTTTGTAATCTTTCTTTCCCCCTTCTCGTTGCATGGCTGTAAATGAAGTATAATCTTTGAGAAAACACATGATAAACCAGAGTTAATCATAGCCTTTACAGAAGTATATCTGAGAGGTCTGAGATCTTTTTATCATTATGGAAATTTGGTCCAGAGAAGTGAAATGAGTTGTTCAAACAAAGTAATAGGTGGACTAGGACCTGAAGCACACAGCTGACGGCGTCCACTGGGCATTCCAGCGTCCCACTGTATGGCCAGAGTCAGATATTGATGACCACACTTATTGCCAGTGTCCTGGTTCCCATTGCCTGAGGGAAAAATGGTGAGCCAGCTCAGAGTCGGCTCCTGCTATTATTTCCAGAGGGCTGTAAAGAGGAAGCTACTTGCTGGCACGGAGGAGTAAGTGTTAGTCCACATTCTCAGACCAGGCAGGAAGACCAGGTTAAAATGAGGGAATATAAAGGGTGAGTTATGCACTGCGGTTTTGATGTCTGGGTAAATTTTGGTGAAAATAGGGAAAGGACTAGGTAGTGTAGGAATGAAGTTAAGGGCAATTTCTTTCCAGGCAGAGCAGTGATGGTTACATGGGCATTTTATGCCAAAGGACCTTTACTATTTTGTTTCAAGCCTCATCTCTAGACTCTGCATGATCCCTGTTTGCCCCCTACAGCCTATTAGACTGGATGCACTATTCTTCTATTAATTTATGTTTAAAGATCTCCATGTATTTTTATACAAGAATTCTTTGATTTTAATCATTTCATTATATATGAATTCATTTACCATGGTTTAGTTAAATAGCATCAGTTTCTCACCAACAAAATTCAAATTTCAGTTACCAGGTTATACAAAATATGACTGTGTAAAGTGCTATAACAAAAGTATGACATTTTGTTGCTAGTTCTTCAGTGCACAAAGCACTACTTAAATAACATGCACATCATGATCAGTGACCAATCAGGTCGCTTCTTTTATTTTTATTTTTTAATATATTTTATTGATTTTTTACAGAGAGGAAGGGAGAGGGATAGAAAGTTAGAAACATCGATGAAAGAGAAACACTGATCAGCTGCCTCCTGCACACTCCCCACTGGGGATATGCCCGCAACCAAGGTACATGGCCTTGACCGGAATCGAACCTGGGACCCTTGAATCCACAGGCTGATGCTCTATCCACTGAGCCAAACCGGTTAGGGCAATGTCGCTTCTTTTAAAAGTGGTTGGTGATTGGCTGTGACATATCTGTTCGTCATTTCATGCACAGACTGCAAAGCATATAGTTGCATAGTGTTGCCTCCCAGTGATAATCCCACATGATATTTTACAAAATGGGTAATGAAAAAGGAGTAAGCCATCAATGATGAAAATATAGCAAAGATATGACTAGTGAAATGCTGGGAGTGAAATGGAATCAAACATAAATTGAATTATAGGAGAAAGAGCTAAGGAAATGTTTGGCACTGCCACGGATCAAGACACTGTGGATGTGCTGCTGAGGAATTTAATGAAGGTGAACTTAATGCAAGTGAGAAAAGTGGTTATGTGAAGGGAGAAAGATGTCACTAAAGAAGTGACAATGGGGAAAAAACCCACTTCACATTAAGAGACATCCTCAAGAAATTTTGTAACATCGAAAGTGTAAAGGGTAAAGTGCTGGGAGCTGATTCACACTTAGAAGGGACTATAGCAGTGATGGTGAACCTTTTGAGCTCTGCGTGTCAGCATTTTGAAAAACCCTAACTTAACTCTAGTGCCGTGTCACATATAGAAATTTTTTGATATTTGCAACCATAGTAAAACAAAGATTTATAATTTTAATATTTATTTTATATATTTAAATACCATTTAACAAAGAAAAATCAACCAAAAAAATGAGTTTGCGTGTCACCTCTGACATGCGTGTCATAGGTTCACCATCACTGGACTATGGAAATGAGCCAAGACATACAAAAGATGCTTGCTCCCTGGCGATGAGAAGGAAAGCTACTGTTGAAACCATTATGAACAAAAATTTTACAATTAGATGAAAAACATTTTAGTTATCAAAATTTCTAATATTTAAAATTACAGTGAGCTAAATAAATATTGATTTTTCTAGTTTTTATTTTATCTGTATGTTTATAACCAATAATAAGAAAACTTAAATGTTTTGAGAGAAAAATTAAAGGTTATAGAAAAATCATAATTTTTCCTATTGATTATTAAGATTGCTTTGCAAAATTTCAGCTTGCACAGTCATTTTTATGGTTCCATCTGACCTGAAAAGCAACAATTACCTGTAGGTAGCATTCTCTATACATTTCATCATAACACCTGTCATGTTGAGTTGTCATTATTTATGTGTCTTCTCTCACAAGAGACCTTTGAGCTTTTGTGGACCAGGAACATCTTCTGTCTATTTCCCCCAAGGCTGTCCATAAAACTTGCCAATAGCAGACTCTCAACAGTTCTGTAGATTAAATGAAAGAATGAAAGAAAAACCTTCTACTTAATATCAGAAATTTTACATTGAAAGCATATTGAACATAAACTTTCCACATTTGTGTGTTCTTATACCTGAGATCATTAAAGAATATGAGGACTAAGGGATGACATTGAAAAATTTTATCTTTATAAGAGTAAGATATTTGAACCCTGTCCCTCAAAAAAAAGGTTGACACTCACTACAAATATTGATTCCTGTCATCATTTGAATCAAGAATGTCCTGATAACCCTGGCCAGTTTTGCTCAGTGGTTAGAGAGTTTCCCTGTGGACGGAAGGGTCTGGGCTTTGATTCCAGACCAAGAGCATATACCTTGGTTGCAAGTTTGATCCCCAGTGCTGGTCAAGCAGGCAACCAGTTGATGTGTTTCTTCACATCTATGTTTCTCTCTCTCTCTCTCTCTCTCTCTCTCTCTCTCTCTCTCTCTCTCTCTCTCTCTCTCTCTTTCTCTCTCTCTTCTCCTCTTCCCTCCCTTCCACTCTCTCTAAAAATCAATGGAAAAAATATCCTCAGGTGAGGATAAAAAAAAGTCCTGATAATTTTTAGTCAAAACTTTTGACTATAACTCAAATGTAAACATATATTCTTATTATGGTTTGTCTAACTAATTAGTCACATGAAAATATACACATTCATAGATCTAGAGCAGGGGTGGGCAAACTTTTTGACTCGAGGGCCACAATGGGTTCTTAAACTGGACTGGAGGGCCGGAACAAAAGCATGGATGGAGTGTTTGTGTGAACTAATATAAATTCAAAGTAAACATCATTACATAAAAGGTCTTTTTTTTTTTCTAGTTTTATTCATTTCAAACGGGCCGGATCTGGCCCACGGGCCGTAGTTTGCCCACAGCTGATCTAGAGTGTATCTAAAACACATTGACTCTAAAGTAGATTTTTATTCTTAGTTACTATTATTGAAAAAGTTGTGATTATAGTGGCTCTAGGAAACACAATGAAATTAATTGTTGGTAAAATAGAAAAAGTGCTAGCATCTTTCTTTCTATGTAGTATACTCAATTTCTCCAGATCTCTAAAAATCAGATCAATTTCTAAAAGTCATTAGGGAGCATGGATTAATTGAAAGTAATAGAAAGTTTGTAGTCTGAAGGTTGTTATATATTTCTTATAGGCCAGTGCTTTGCAAACTATCTACAAAGAATCATTGATTGAGGGCTTACATGCAGTCTTACCATGTGTAACAAGTGACTAAACCACACCAAACTGGTCTATACTCTGTTCAACATGATGAGTCAACTGATAACATCAGAGCCATGTCAAATTGCCCTAACAGTTTCTAAGAGCTTATTTCAAGTTCTGTGTCTGTTATGGACCAGTTCATGGTCCACACTTTGAGTGGTGCTGCTTATTGGCTAGTCCTGTGTTCCATAAATTCAGCATTTTGAGCTTCTTGACCACTAGACCTTCAATTTCTCACCTCTTTAGACCTTCATGCTCATTATCACATCCTTCACAATGTCAAGCACAGACCCAAAGTCCAGGAATTCTTTGTTAGGTAAATAAATGAGCTAACAAACTAGTGAATGGTGGAGAAGTCACAAAACAAAAGGCAATATCTATGAAGGG
Organism: Myotis daubentonii; assembly: GCF_963259705.1. Lineage (NCBI taxonomy): Eukaryota > Metazoa > Chordata > Mammalia > Chiroptera > Vespertilionidae > Myotis > Myotis daubentonii. Next base: position 160,786,086 of record NC_081841.1, read on the forward strand.
AATAGGAGTTCAAAGGTGAGAAGTGAGAGACCATGAGGCGAAATTATGCTTAAGTCAAGGCATTACCTACTTGTTGCAGGAGGTGGGATGTAACATGGGGATGGATTCTCAGCCACAACTCTATCTTAAATGTGTCAAATCAAATATAAAACTTGTGACTAAGTTAGAATAATGGTGGGCTCAATGTTTTCAGAAATCTTCCCTTCAAGATGACACTGAAAGAGACTTCAGACATCTGTAAACCAAAAGGATTCGTCTGATCCCATTTCATATTGTATGGTCCTAGTTCTCTGAGGATAATAATGGTGTTGTGAGTTACATAGCATGCAGGACGTAAACTCCTCACAATCCAACTCTATGATTATAATAAATATAAAATAAGAGTAAAGTTTACCAAAGTAGATGTTAATAGCTTTCATGCTCAGAAGATAAATATATTGAAAGCCTAACATGGAATAGATTATTTCCTAAAGCTCATTTTCTTTTTGGCATACCTATAATGTAGTGTTTTCCTTGGGCAATATAGAAAAATCAGAAACAAATGTTTATTTTGTAAAGAAAATATTTTCCTTTTAAATGTAAGATTATAAATGCTTAAATGAAGAACAAGCACTCTTTCTCAAAAATATATTTTATGTACATATTATGTATATACATAGTTTGTATGTATGTAAGCATATGTATATATTTATACATGCAAAGTATGTATATATAGAATATATACATACAAAAGAGTGGAGGTGGATTAAATTCACAATGGATAAAGAAGTAAATATTTTAACCAGGATTCAGTAATTTGCACATACAAACTAGAACAATGAATTATAGGATAATGAGCAAAGGAAACATAAAATGCTTAATGGCTCCAGTACTCAGTTAATGGCTATAAAAACCTACTTTGAATCATATTTAATTGAAGCATATGCTTTCCAACAGTTTGCACATTTGTTTTGAAAAGTTAACTTGCCTCATTTTTCACCTAAAGAAAAGATGAGTGGAGACATACAGAACATGCATATAGAGCCTTTGAAATGCAAAATATTGCAAAGAATGAATGTAAGGCAAATAGTTAAAATTTTCATTTTTGGAAGAATTCTTGTGATGACTTTCATTAGAAGAACACTTTGTTGGTAACATCTCTACTAAAACTCCGTCTTCAGTATTCAAGTCATTTTATGTTGCTCCTACTCGTCTGCCATCCGCTCCAAAAGAAGTGGAAACGCAGCCCAGCTTCCCTTGATGGGCTGGTTTACATAATGGGAACATCATTCCTAGTGTCCCAACTCAAAAAAAACCAAACATGCATGAAGTTGTAATTGGGACCCAACGAGGTAAAAAAACAAAACAAAAACAGAGTGTGTCCTTCCATAGGAATAAATTTTGATAGTGTAGGCCATCCAACTGATTTCAGGTTTGGCAGCAAGATTGAAATTAAGATGCTGTCATATGGTATCAGTTTTGACAAAAATGAAAAAAAAAATCAATGTGGAGGTGAAAATAAGAAAGAAATTCTATCCGGTAATTATAAAATCTAAGCCCCATTGCTAGTTTGCATGTGCAAATTACTGAACCCCCAATGCTTCCTCTTCCATGATAGAGTGTCCTGGAAATGTTGGATGCAAATGAAAAGTAGCTGGAATTCTACATTAAAATTAAAAAGAGATTTTGATATTTCAAAGAAGCTTGTTGAAAAAGAATTCTTCTGCAAACTGAATAATAATGTCCTAATTCATCCATTGTATATTATAATTTAGACTAATTTCTACTAATTTATATGACAGCATTTCTTAGATATAGTTGAAATAATTTTGGTTATATGATTTAAAAAATATTATTAGGTGCTGACAAACAAAAATAACAAAGTAAAATAAAGATAAGATGAAAAGGTCTACAAATGAAGTGTCTATCAGGGTAATCTACTACAACTATGAATTTTTTTTCATAAAAATAGAAGAAATTGCCCTGGCCCATGCGAGTCAGTTGGTTAAGCGACATCTGGTACTCCAAAAAAGTGGCAGGTTCAATTCCTAGTCAGGACACATACCCCCGTTGCAGTATGATTCCTGGTAGGGGTGCGTGTGGGAGGCAACTGATCAATGTTTCTCTTTCTCTCATATCAATTAAAAAAAGAGAGAAGAAATAATTTTCCTTTTAGTTTCTTCAACTACACAAAAATAATGTGATAAGTAGTGTCAGCTACTTGATAGTTTTCAGTCTTCATCCCTTTGGAAAATAATTAAAGGTTTATAGTGTAATGTTATAATTGAAGCCTATGCATTTTTAAAACTTGTTACAGTTTAAAGTACTACTTTAGAAGTTATCAGCTACTGTTTCTCTTCCAGTGTCGTCTGATTATGTACAGCATTATGATTAAAGTCTGAATTTGTACAAGCATTTTGTGGCCATATAATGAGAAGCTATAATTTATTTTAAACCCATAAATGCTACTTTAGAATAGTGAAATAGTGTCTCTTTGAAGCACAAAGATAATTGAATCCAGTTATAATATGTCAATAAACGTGTAGAGCATGAACAGCCTCTGAATAGTATCACAATATTTTGAGAATTATAAACGATGGGACTAATGCCAGAGATTTCTGTACCTAATTAATCACTCAGTTTAGCACTATCTTGAACTAGATCAGGGCAAGCAGTGACAGTGAGAAAATGTACTGAAGACAGGGGATTCTAAAAGAGAGAAATTATACCGTTAGAATTATAGAATTATTTTTAAATCTCATAGTAGAATCAGTTCCAGGGGCATTATCCCCAACATTTATGCCATAAATTCCTCTTAGAGCACCCTGCCAAGTTTTCCAGCCTCCATGAAAGGAAACACAATGTCCCTTCCAGTGGTTCTCAACCTTCTGGCCCTTTAAATACAGTTCCTCATGTTGTGACCCAAACATAAAATTATTTTCGTTGCTACTTCATAACTGTAATGTTGCTACTGTTATGAATCGTAATGTAAATATCTGATATGCAGGATGGTCTTAGGCGACCCCTGTGAAAGGGTCGTTCGACCGCCAAAGGGGTCGCGACCCACAGGTTGAGAACTGCTTCTGGGAGACAGACCAATTTTGAGATGGTTGAGTAGTTAGCTATATGTATGGGTTGGCAAAAGTAGGCTTACAGTTACATTGTGACATTCTTTTGTGTTCATAAAGCTATTGTAATAATCAAACCTGCATGTCTTTCCACATGAACAACTGTAAACCTACTTTTGCCCACACACCCACACCCACACATATGGTTTTTTAAAATATATTTTCATTGTTGGTAGTATTATAGCTATTCCCATCCCCCCCCTTCTCTCTCTCTCTCTCTCCCTCTCTCTCTCTCTCTCACACACATATATAAATCTACTTTTCTAAGCTTTTCCCAATGGGTTGGCACTGCCAAGTAAGAGAATAGGATTCATTCTCCAAACTCCTTCACCAACCCACCTTCCCTCCATCCATCTTCCTCTGTTTGTACCAGCCCTTTCTTTTCAATTTTTCCTCTTCTCTTTCTGAGGTTTAGAAGGGAAAAAGTATTCTGGAAGAATTTTCTTATGCCAGGGAAACAAACATTAATAAAAGAAACCCTGCCTGTGTACTTCTTTCTGGAGAAGTGCATCTATTGAGTATGATATTTGTGAACAAAAGAACCAGTTGATAAGATTAACTTGCAAGAGGCAGCATAACATAATGGTTAAGTGCCAAGGCTCTGAGCAGAGGGCCCATTTTCAAATTCTAGCTTTGTAATTTACTAGTTGTATGGGCTCAGGCATGTGGCTTAACTTTCCTACAATTGTCCTTGCTGCTACTGAGATCTAAATATTTAATACAAAGCATTTGGAGCAGTGCCTGGTACATAGTAAGCATTAATAAGTGTGAACTGTTAATGCTATAAAATAGATGAAGAAGAATTAGGGGAGGAAGGAAGATGAAAAAAGAGGAGATGGCACGATAGAGTGGAGAAAGACCCATATTCTGCGGGCTCTGGGCCTTCCATTTTTACTTAGCTTCATAACTGAAATTATTCATCTAAACAAGGTCTCAGCCAAGATGATTTTGGCAAGTGCAGAATGAACAATAGAGTTCAGGGGACTGTACACAGTGCTGGGCAATGCTCAGTGCCCCTCTGAATAGCACTTAACATGTTTTGATTGGCTTTTATTTCATTCTTTTTAAAAATTTTATTTTGTGTTAATTTTTGTTTAGATAATATATTTAAATAATTCAAAATTCTAAAGCTATCAACAGATGGACAGGGAAAATGTTATCCACTCACTTTGTTCCCTAACCACTGAGTTCCCCAATCTGGTAGCCACCAATTTTATCATAGTTTCAAATGAGTAACTGTTATTAGGCCACCAGTAGAGACTTACAGGGCTTTAATCCCAACTCTCCAATTTTGGAACTCTGGGACAGCAAAGAGGCAGTTTAGAGATATGCTTTCAAAACGTGACTTTGTTACCTGTTCTTTCAATTCTTAACAGTGGGATAGTTATTTCCAGTGAATAAATCTTGGAGACTGGATAAATCTTTCGAGGATGCTGCCTTGTTGAGTTAACTTGTCAGGATTTCATGTATTTTATGTTGACTGTATACCTTATCTATACCGTAAAGGAAAATCTCTCAAGAAGAAAAATCAGATATGTTATATTTCATGTAGCCTTTGATCTATGAATTTGTCTTAAATCTGTATTTCATGAAAAAAAAGCAGCTCGATCCAGTTTTATCTATCAAACCTGGCTTCTTTAACAAAGTCTGAGGAAAGCAAATCATATTATGTTGGTCTGATTTGACTTTTCCAGGCAGTATATAGAAGGGTAAAAGGTCTCTGATTCTATCAAATATGCCCTGAAAAATAAATCTCGTGATTTGTTCATCTTCTCTCCATCTATCAAAATGAAACTAATAAACAGCCCCAGATGCAGTCGTAGAAAAATAAAGAAAAACACACACGACATTTCCTCACATCAACCCAGTGGAAACTAATATTTATCAGAAAGAGTGCTGCTTGTCAATCTCCCCTCACACCCAACTCCATGACTTGAAGAAGAACTAACACAGGTGAAAGAGCAGAGTACAAAACTCATCTACTAGATGAGCTTTCTGGTAAATATTCGGTTTAATGTAAACGTGAAAATGTGGACATACCCTGGTGAATAGTGGCATACACCATGAATTACTCCATTCAAGTTACCTCATGGGGAAAAATGACTCTAGGTTTTGACTTGTCGTGAAAATGGCTCAGGGTGAGCTGTGTATGCAAGGCCATGCATTTTTACACATATGAGTCTGTAGAACAATTAGTACTATGGCATGAGGGAACTATAACATTATTTTGAATGAATATTTGTGTGTGTCACCTTCAGGTCACTTAATTGAGCTCTCTGTTTCAGTGATATGCTAGTTTCATTGGTTCCCTCTCCTTCATGGTGTCATTATAGTGCAATTGGCCAAGGTGATTCTCAGTTTACCAAAATTAAGATGGAAGTATGCATTAGTCAGGACATTAATCATGCTATACCAGATATACTGGTTAATAATGCGGACGTTTTTCAATAGATGGAGTTACACACATGCTGGTATATATGTGATTTGATATGTATGCTATTTTTTGTATTGACAGCAAGCTTAAAAACTTCATATGTCAAATTTACTGAAGGTGTTAACATCATAGATATTTTTAAGCTTAAAAGTGTCGAATTTTGTGCCCAAAAAAAGAGCATTTGCGGGAAGTTTTAATTCATTACTTTATTTTGAAGAAAAGTGCTGCTGAAAATTATCATATATGTCGGGAAGCTTATGGTGAACATGCTCCATCGCAAGATACTTGTGAATGCTGGTTTAAATGCTTTAAAAGTGATGATTTTGATGTGAAAGACAAAGAACATCCAGGTCAACTGAAAAAGTTTGAAGACCAACAATTACAGGCATTATTAGATGAAGATGCATGTCAAACTCAAAAACAACTTGCAGAAAGATTAAACGTTACTCAGCAAACAATTTCTGATCATTTACAAGCAATGGGGAAGATTTTAAAGGAAGGAAAATGGGTGCCACATCAACTGAACGAAAGAGAAATGGAAAACCGAAAAGTCATCAGTAAAATGTTGCTTCCATGGCACGAAAGACTTTTTTTGCATCGAATTGACTGGCGATGAAAAGTGGGTTTATTTTGAGAATCCCAAATGCACAGAATCATGGGTTGATCCAGGTCAACCATCAACATCGACTGCAAGGCCAAATCTCTCTTTGGAAAGAAGACAATGCTCTGTGTTTGGTGGGATCAGGAAGGTGTGGTGTATTATGAGCTTCTAAAACCAGGTGAAACCATTAATACTGATCGCTGCTGACAACAAATAATCAATCTGAACCATGCTTTGATTATAAAACAACCAGAATGGGCCAGAAGACACGGCAAAGTAATTTTGCTTCATGATAACTCACCGTCACACACTTCAAAAGCAGTTAAAGAGACATTAAAAGATCCTGCCTGGGAAGTATTAACCCACCACCATATTCACCAGACCTTGCTCCTTCAGATTACCACTTGTTCTGATTGATGGCACACACTTTTTGAGCAGCACTTCAAAACATACAAAGAAGTGGAAAATTGGGTTTCTGAATGGTTTGGCTCAAAACAAGAAAAGTTCTATTTGGACGGTATCCACAAATTACCTGAAAGATGGGGGAAGTGTGTAGTTAGCGGTGGACATTACTTTGAATAAAGCACTTTTGATGTTTCTCTTGAAATTATCGTGTTTTCTCTGATTATAAAATCCGCATTATTAACCGGTACACCTGGTATATCTATAGTGGGTTGGCAGGGGCCATGATCAGGGAAGTCTCTGCTCCATAGGGTCACCAAGGGATCCAGACTATTGGAGGACCCATCATCTCATGGCTGCAATACCCGGGGCACACAGGCCCATTAGTCATCACAGCAGGAGGAAGGATGCATGGCTATCCTGGACCTGTGTGCTTCAGCCAGATTCACATGTTTACCAGATTCTGTCTTCTGGTCACTAAATGTAAAACTGACTCCTCCTATCTCATGTGGAATACACTTGCCTCCTCCTCAAGACCCCCAGGAGACCTCTGTCTCTTATGATACAACTCGGGTTTATGTAGTCATAACATTGAACTCAAGCCCTCAGATTTCTGAGCGATTCACAACAGTCCTTAAGTCCGATGTGAATGTGGTTTGCTTTGGTCTGGAGCCTTTAAAATAAAAATACAAGTTACTTTATATTTGCTTTTATTCTTCTTGGCCACCTCAGAAGTTTGCATTGAGTAATAGGCCCACCTTTGAGGCTGTACAACCTTTTCAGAACACTTACACTTCCTGTTTAAGGGAGTTTGAGAACCAATACTTGTTTGAAATATTCAATAAGCCATAGGATTTTTTTTCCAGGTTTTAACTTCTTTGAACTACAAATCTCACAAAATTTATCAGATTATCTATTTTTATTCTAGTCATTTCCAAATTTTAAAAAAATACAACCACAGGTTTGGTGTGAATATAATATATATATATATATATATATATATATATATATATATATAGTCAGATATTTTAGATATTTTGGCTTTTTTCTCTCTCTCTCAATATTAGATAGTGGCCTTTTGAGAAAAATCTTTGCCGTTAATCTTATCCTTTTTTCTGAGTTGCTTTACCCACTGTCAGATTTTACTGGGTTGTTGTATCCATAAGTCTGACTTTTCACCTGTGGCTACTTTATGCATTAAGAGTTCTCAACATTATGGCAACCCATTTGGGTCCCCCTCTCTGCAGCAGGGAGCTTTTCTGTAACAAAACTTTGCTTTCGCTCCATAAAAGAAAAAAAAAAAGAGTTCTCAACATTAAATGTGTGAAAGCCAAACTTTTAGCCTAACTTTTCCCACAAGTCTCAGCTTAAATTTTCCTTTCTCAATCTTATCTCTTCCTGTTTGCTTTTTCAAAAACAGTTGGCCTTCCAATATTACAAAATCCTGACTCTTGGACTCTTTCTTCTCTGTCATGTCTGCTTGCAAACCAGTCATTTTTCCTCGTTATTTTGCAGTATCTTAACTATAGGCAGTAACAACCAGTCTTTCTCCAATGACTCAGGACCAGAGACTCTCAACCAGAGCATCACTGACATTTGGGCTGGGGAATTCTTTGTTGTTGTGTGTGTGTGTGTGTGGGGGGGGGGGGGGGGGGCGGTGTCCTGTGCATTGTAGGATACTTAGCAGTGTGCGTGGTCTCTTGTCACTGGCACTCTCCCAGTTCTGATAAAAAATGTCTGCAGATATTGCCAGAGCCTCCTTAGGGGCAAAAATTGCCCTGGCCGAGAACCACAAACACATTAGAAATATTGTCTTCCTTATGAGTTATATATAATAGGCCTCATTTTTATTTAATGTTTTGTCATTGCAGCCTCTGATGTTATTTTCTTTGCTGCTGACACATGCCAAAAAATGTGAGATGTTTTAGGTTTTTGTTACAAAAGCACTCAAATTGCATTACTAACTTCTTTATTAGGCAGGATGACTCAGTGGCATAAAATTAGTTTGTTCTACTCTCATATTAAATTTACAGTGGGTGGCAGGGTTGGAGGTGGGATATCTCTGATGTACAGTCACTCAGGTACCCAGACTGAGGAAGGCTCCACTATGTTAAAATTGTACAATCTGGGATGTGCAGCCTTTCCCAGAACACTTGGAGATCTCTCTCCAAACTTTCTTTGTTTTAATTCCTGTCACTTCCACTCATAACTCATTGACCACATGGCACTGTCTGACCACAAGGAGAGGGAAAGTGCTATTATCATGCCCCAAAGGAGGGGAGAATAAGATATTGGTAAGTCCTAGTAATATTTATCACACTTTTTAAAAATCCTCACCGAGATTATGTTTAGAGAGAGAAAGGAAGTAGGAGAGAGAGAGAGAGAGAGATGACAGAGAAACATCTATTGGTGTCCTCTTGCATGCGCCTTGACCAGGAATCAAACCCACAACTTTTAGATGAATGGATGATGCTCCAACAAAATGAGCCACCTGGCCAAGGTTTTCACAGCTTTTTAATAATGGACTTATTTTAATTTTTATAGCTAACATAAAGTGAAATCGATTTACTTTAGGGGTATAGGGTCTATGAATTGTAGCTCATATACAGATTACTGAAACTAACATCACAATGAAGATACAAAACAGTTCTATCACCCCCAAAACATCCCCATAATGCCTCTTTATAGCCCCACACATCCCATACTTAATCCCTACATCACTAATCGATTTCCTATCACTATAGTGTTGACTTTTCCAGAATGTCATATAAATAAAATCATACTGTACATTAGCCTATTGAAACTGGCTTCTTTCATTCTGCATTATGTCTTTAATTCATTCATGTCATTGTGTATTGATAGTGCATTCCTTTTTATTGCCTAATAATAATCCATTGTATTCATGCCCCACAGTTTGTTTACCCATTTACCATTTGAAAGACATTTCAAGCCTTGAACCAGTAGGAAACTTTGGACCAGTATGAATAGAGCTGCTATGAACTTTTATATACAGGGGTTTTGGGGTGGTTTTTTTTTTTATGTACTGGCTTTTTTTTCTATGTCTCTAGGGTATAAATAGCAAAGAGTGGAATTGTTGGGCCATGTGGTAAGAAAATGTTGAACTTTATAAAAAATTGCCAAAATTGGTTTCCAGGGTGGCTGTACCATTTTCTTTTTATTACCATAGTGCATTAATCAGTTTGGGTTATCTTAACAAAACAGACTGGGTGGCTTAAACAATAGAAAGTTTTTCTTTACAGTTTTGGAGGATAGGAATCCAAAATTAAGGTTCCAGAGTTTGTAAAACTTCTGAAACTCTTGTTCAGAGCTCCCTCAATAGTGTGAGCTATTAGTGCTGGGCTACCTGACTCTCTCTAGACTGACGCACCACTCCATGAGGGGAAAGGGAACAGGCAGGATCAGTGCTTCCTCCGATTTTAGATTCTTGCTTATACCATCTCAGTAAGTGGTTCAAGGCTTAACTCATTTTTTAACTTGTTGCTGTAATTGGCTACTCAGACACCTGGTGTGCCGTGTGCTTCTCGCTCCCAGCTCCCCTGAGTTCATGACAAAAGAAGCCCACCAGGGACTGAAATTAATCTCGAAGCGGTGGGCCCCAGGTCATTTCCTAGAAGCAAACTTGTAGACCAGCTTTCAGGGGAAGAAGGACAGCTGAGTCCAGCAAACAATATTATTGTTCCTTTATTTCTCGAACTCCACTGAATTTCTCCTAAATTCTAGCTTTCATAGTTGTCATCCTTTTGGTAGCTTCCCATGGTAAGAAATGGTTTTGTAGTGGTGTCTGCTGTATGCCTACCCTATCATAAAATGGTTGGGCTTTACTGCATAAAAGCATACAAATGATGTAAATACAAATTTGATACCAACATCCCACCTACCATACATACTCCTATATTTGTTGAACAAACTGACTGAATAAATGAATGAATGACCAGATAGTAACTACAGAGGGATCTCAATATTAAATCTTGGAGTGAGATGAGAGAGTATCAGTAAGCCAGATGTATTTAGCGATCGTGGAATCTGACAAGGAAAATAAAAAAGAAACAGAACAGCAGGTAGTAGATAGGAGAGAAAAAAACAACATAGGAAGTATAAAAGGCAATACGTTCTGTTTTTACCTAAAAAAAAAAAAATCAATTCTCTGTCTTCTGATTGATATTTCAGAAAGCTTAATATGCTTCTGAAGAATAAGAATGGGAAATTGGAGAATGTCCCTAGCACTACCCTGCTGAGTTTCACCAAGTTGAGTTTGAATAAAATAAAATCAAAATCAAAGTATAGATATGTTTTATTTCCAATGGAAGCTAAAAGGTTTTCTCCTTTATTTTTTCCTCCATATATATTTTTACCCTTTAAAAAATTAATACAGTATATTGGTCCATATTAGTCCTCTTTCTTCAGTAAAAAATAAATTTGACCACATTATCTTGGATATTTTCATTGTCTTGTCAACAACAACATGATAATTGGTTTGAATGTCTGAAAATCAAAGCCTTTCAGAAATGAGAGCCTTGATTTAGTCCCCCTAGCATGGCTCTCATTAAATCAGCAAGGACTGTGTAGTACAAATGCACCGATTCTTTTATTCATCATTGCAACCACCTCAGGGAGCCTGATTGAAAATGTACATGACAGATCAGGTAGGTAATGCTGTCACCCAAATAAAGAGAAACTTGAAAATGAGAGCAAGATAATATAAAATTTCTCATACAGAAATCATTAAGTAATCATTACTTGAATAAATTATGTATTTTAAATAATCCAAAATATTCTGTATTTAAGAGGCTTGGCAGGACAGACACACGTTTCACTGAATGTTTAAAGATTCTGAGATAAAGCCGAAAGGAATCCCTCTTTATTGTTACCTGCTACCATAGGTCCATTGGATTATTTTGGGCAAGAGTACACAAATAACCTCACTCATCAAAATCATGAGGTAGATTTCTGCCTCAATTACCACCACCATCACGATCTCTGCTCCCCATCATGTCCATTCTCAATACACCTGCACTGCTATAGACTGAATGTTAGTCCCCCCCTAATTCATATGTTAAATTCTTAACCCCAAATATGATAGCATTAGGAAGTGGGGCCTTCAGGAGATGATTTCGACACTAGGGCATAGAACTCATGAACAGGATTAATGACCTTATAAAAGAGATCCCAGAGACCTCTCTAGACCCTTCTATCCTGTGAGGACATAGCAAGAAAACCACTGTCTATGAACCAGGAAGAGACCCTTGCCAGACACCAACTGTGCCAGTGCCTTGATCTTGAACTTCATAGCCTGAAAAACAAAAGTTTGTTGTTTAAGCCACCCTGTCTATTGTACTGTATTTTTGTTATAGCAGCCTGACTGGACTAAGGCATGCATCCATATGCGTGCATATGCACATAGACTCACATACAGAAAGTGAGTATAAACTGTTTAAAAATCTCTCTAGTAGAAGAACGATATTATGGCACTGACAAGAGAATTGAAGGGAGAAGTTTCTAAACCATAACTGGTAGAGGTCAATGCGGAATAGGAAATAAAACAGGCAAGTGGGGAGAAAAGAGAAACATGAGATGATGAAGAAACGTTGTGAGAGGATATGAGTGTACATAGAGGAAGGAAAGAGCAGAATCGAGGTATAGATGGGGTCCAGTGGAACATGTACAGAGAAACCTGTGTGCCTTACTTTGCTACAAAGTAAGGAGTCCATTTTAAATCTTACCCATTGGACTACAACTACTGAAGGAACATTAGGCATTTTAATTCATCTGCAAGACTATTTTAGCAGTTAATGAGAAAAGTAAGTGAGAACTAGGTTGGCCTTTAATGGCACAGCAGGGTTCAAGACACAAATAGTCATTCTCAGCCATACAAACCTTTAGAATAGATGATACTGGGGATTTTGAAAAAGGCTTGAAGGTATGTACCCAGGAGAGGGAATTAAGACTGGAAAAGGCTGTTTATAAAAAATTTAGAGTGATGTTTAGGGAACGAATTGGGGGGGGGGGGGAGAGAAGGGAGATATCTGTAATACTTTCAACAATAAAGATACATTAAAATTTTTAAAAATAAATTTCTTATATACGCACAATGTCCTTAGGGAGAATGTGTTCCATATCTACTTTTCTGGTGGAAACACACAGATGCTGAAGGTGTGTGACCATTCCATAGTGAAGGCAAATCCAACACCTGCCTTCAGTGCCAGCCAGTGCAGCAGTGACCAGTGGGTGAGACGGAGGGAGCCCAGCTCTTGTGACTGCAGCGAGAACTTCGGCTTGTCTTCACAGTTCTTCTGGTGGCTTGTGCAATCTGAAGACTGGTTTCTCTTTTATTGTTATTGTGACCAATTCCTTTGATTGATCTCTTGGGATTCAAAGCACCCTTGGGATTCCCACACCAGGCAATGGTTACAGCACCACAAACCAGGAGTTAAATCAGCTCATGTAACTCAGGAAGCTTTAGGTTGTGCTCAGCGAAAAATGCCTCAACGTTTAAAATAAACCAATATGAAGGAGAAAATCATCACTGTTTCAGAGACTATAAATAATGCAGCAATCTTCTAGAAAGAAGCTAGCTTTTTATTTAAGACCACGTTTGCTATTTGAACTATGGGAAACTATATCATGCCCAGAAAGCTGGTAATCTCATTTTTAAAATTGTTTCTGAAATTCATATGTCACTGTATCCCTGAGGAGACAGAAAGAGTTGATTTTTGTCTGGAACTGGATGCTTTATAGTTTTTCAGCTACGTGATGTGGAAATATCTATTCCTATTTATGGGACCTGAATGAACACTTATAAATGCCCCATTTAGCTATTTGGCTAAGTTCTGTTCTTGCCTTTCACACATTGTTCCTTGTTTGGCCAGCAAAACTTTTAGCAGCCAGGTTCTCAAATATTGAAAATTCACCCCTGCTGGGCTCACATGCATTGGGATTATGAGTGATGGAAGTATAAAGTACACAGAAAGGTAGCTTAGATTAAGCTATAGGACACTGGATAAGCACGAGTGCCTGAGGGTGCATATGAAGGATTCATTGAATCACAGCCTGATGCAAAGTAACATCACAGTAGAGAACTGAGGAACAACTACAGTTGAAAGAATATGCTAGTATGTGGCAGTCAAGGACAGGGTGACTTAGTTTAGACAAAACTTCTGTCTATAGCACAAGAGCACCATTCTTCAAATAGCAAAAAGGCCCATAGCGTAGTCACAAGCAGCATATATTAGGGAAGTGATTTAAGTCTTATCAGTGTACTGTGGCTTTAAAGTCAAGTATTGCATATTTAACTCTTCCTGTATCCAGGTAAAAAACTATTAGTGCCTTGTCTTTATTTTCAAAAGAAATGAGTTGTCAGTATATAGAAGGGCACACAGAGATATTACAAGCTTAGGATACATTATTTGATGGAAAACTGAATTAGGATTGAGAGAACAACACATATCCATGCCAAATAAAATAGATTAACAAAACAAGTACTATATTATGAGGCAGCCTCACAAGCTGGTTTGTGCCATGGGTTCCAAAGAAAGTTTACAATTAGAGATCTTGGCAGATTTCAAAAATGTCCACCAGTGATTTTGTAGCCTCTATCCGTGTTTTTGGTGGTGCCAACCCATACTAACTCCAGACCCTTGTTATCTGCCTGGTGATCTGTATTGGCCAATGATATACTTGCAAACATAATGTAAACAGAAGCTTGGTTAAGTGTTTTCATATTGGGGCTTACTCTCATGTTCCTATTTGGCACACTGATACTGCCATATTTAGGAGTATAGACTAGCCTGCTGGAGCATAAGACACCATATGGAGCAAAAATGTGTAGTCCAAGTTGAGGTCTTCCCAGACTAATAAGGTGCCAATTTCCAGAAATGTGAGTGAGATTATTTTGGACAACGAAGTCCCAGTTGAGTTGGCCCAAAAGAACTGCCAAGCCAATCCACAAAATCATGTTTAAAAACTGTTATTTTAAGCAAGTACACTTGGGTGTATTTTAATTATGCATCAAAAGCTTACCATTACATGCTTAATACAATAATAATTATAATAATCTACACAAATAAAAGAGAAAAATGGTAATTGGCGTACGATGATACCCTTTTCATTGGCTATTCAGGGCTATATGCAAATTAACTGCCAACTAAGATTGGCAGTTAATTGCCAACAAGATGGCGGTTAATTTGCATATGTAGGCACAATGCAGGGAGGCGAAAGGGAAAGCAGGAAGAAGCCCCTTGCCACTGACAGTGATCGGAAACCCAGGGGGGAGCTAAGAGCTGGGGGGTAGGGCAAAGGCCTTTGCCCTGCCCCCCAGCTATGATCGGAGAATCAGGTGCCTTTGCCGCCCTGGCCAGTAATAGCAGGAAGTAGGGGTGGAGCCAGCAATGAGAGCTGGACACGGTCGAAGCTGGCAGTCCCGGGAGCTAGGGGTCCCTTGCCTGGGCCTAAAGCAGAGCCCACGATCGCAGGGCCGCTGCCACTGCGGGTCCCCACTGCCCGAGCTGTACGCCTCAGCCAGAGGCGTTAGGCCTGGGCAGGGGCGGAGCCTGCAACCGCGGGGAGCTGGGGGTCCCCTGCCCAGGCCTGACACCTCTGCCAGAGGCCTCAGGCCTGGTCAAGGGGCCGATCCTGTGATTGATGATCAGAGGGTGATGAGGGTCAACTCCTCTGGCCGAGGCATCAGGCCTGGGTGGGGGGCGGAGCCAGGGATTGGGGGGATATGATGGTCCCCTTGCCCAGGCCTGAAGCCTGGGTCAGAGGCGTCAGGCTTGGGCGGGGGGTGGAGCAAGCGATCAGAGGGAGATGGGGGTCCCCTGCCCAGGCATGATTCCTGGGCCAGAGGCCTCAGGCCTTGGCGGGGGCCAGAGCCAGTGATCGGGGGGAGATGGGGGTCCCCTGTCCAAGCCTGAAACCTCTGGCGGAGGCGTCAGGCCTGGGCAAGGGGCCGATCAGGTGATCAGAGGGTGATGGGGGTCTACGCCTCTGGCTGAGGCATCAGGCCTGGGCAAGGGGCAGAGCCAGCAATCGGAGGGGTCTGGGGGTCCCCTGCCCAGGCCTGATGCCTGGGCCAGAGGCATCAGGTCTGGGCTTCGGGCAGAACCAGTGATGAGGGGAAATGAGGGTCCCCTGCCCAGGCCTGACGCCTCTGTCAGAGGCGTCAGGCCTGGGCAAGGGGCCGATCCTGCGATTGGAGGGTGATGGGGGTCAACGCCTGAGGGCTCCCAGTATGTGAGAGGGGGCAGGCTGGGCTGAGGGACACTCCCCCCACCCCCACACCCAGTGCACGAATTTTGTGCACCGGGCCCCTAGTCCTATATAATAAAGAGCTAATATGATAATTAGAGCAGACGGCGGCGGAATGACCTTCTGGAACTACCCGGGTGGGGCTACAAGGCAGCAGCTGGGGCTGCTGCCAGGGCCAAGCCCCTTGCACGAATTTTGTGCATCGGGCCTCTAGTAATAATCATCATCATAATAATAGTCAGCCACTATATTATATTGGGTGATTTGTATTTGCTATTTTTAACCTTTAAGGTAGGTGTTCATAACATCATTTATGATTAATTTGTGTTTTGAGCTATGAATCTAGTCATGAAAATAGTAAATAACAGTGCCAAGATTCATCCCCAGGTCCCCCAAGCTATGAGCTTCATGCCCCTTTCATGATGCCAGGATGCCTATGGGGGCTCCTCTCAAGTTGGGGAATGAGGCACAGACTTAGATGGGCTGCTCAGATTTACTTGAAGTGGTTGAGTGGATTTCATACTCAACTATAATCTATTCAATAATTTCTTCATTTGCCTGATGCCTCACTGAACAAAATATTTTCAATAAATATTTCTTAAACTGATGTGCGAAGAACTGAAATGTATTTCAGTACAAGCTGGTTTGTTCAACTCACCTGAAAGTGATAATCAAATAGGCTTTTGTGTCAGAAAACATGAACTTAAATTCTAATTTGAGCTACTCATTAGAATAGGTGACCTTGTGCAAGTTCCTTACAGTCTTAATTACCTCGGCGGAAAATGAAGGTGAGAGTGCTTTGTTCACAAAACTGTAATACAAGTTAAAGGAGTCATGTTAAAAGCAAAATAGTAATTACATATCTGGTCCATAAAGGTATTCTACAAATAGTGGGTACTATTAATTACTAATTAAAAATTGAAAGATTTTTTTAGTGTAAAATTGGCAATTTATTATTGACCATATTGCACATCTTGTATACAACATTTTTTCCCCAGTCTGGGCATAATTGTTATATATAACAAAACTAAAGGCCCAATGCACAAAATTCATGCAAGAGTAGGCCTCCCTACCCCCAGCTACCGGCACCGGCTTCTCTCTGGCAGCCGGGACCCGGGCTTGCTTCTGGCCGCGGACAGGCACCCGGGACCTGTGCTTCCCTCGCAGCCCCGGCTTTGTCTGAAAGGTCGTCTGGAAGGACATCAGGTCTAATTTGCATATTATGCTTTTATTATTATAGATAGACTCTTTCTAAGTTTGTGTATCAGATATCACTTTCTCAGTGTTTGATATGACATAAATATTAGATTTTTTTCTGTGTAAACATTTTATGATTTCCTGTTTCTGAATATATTGGTCATTATAGGAAATATTTTGAGATTTTTTGCATTTTTTTTTAGTTTGGCACTTCAGTTGTTTTTTTAAAAAAATTCTGAAATAGTTTACAATGAGTGAAAATATTTTAGCATTGCAAATTTGGGGATTTTAGCTCAAACAAAAATTTTGTTTCATCACTTAGCAGCAACTGGGATGCACTAGGAAAACCCCTATTTGTTCCATTCACTTGCAATTTAGTCAGAGGTGAGGGATTTCCCCCTCATGCCATCATATGGGATGTCTGGCTACCTTATCCTCTATTCCAGGGGGGTACATGTGTCCCAGGCTGTTAGGCAGTGTGTAGTCCCAAAGTGACGAGTGGAGGGGTCCATGGCAGTCACATCTCCCATGTGGGAAAACCCACAAGTTTTTACAGAGAATTTCAGGGCATTTCATATCTGTCAGCAATAGGCCATACATGCTATACATGGACATTTAAATAGAGCCACTAAAAGATTGCATTTCCATTTATTGGAAAAATCTTCTCCCCATAGTTTTTCTCCCTGCTAACAGGGAGGAGCTAAGACCCTAAGGGAGCATCTATAGCTTCCCTCTCAAAAGTTTCCTCTAGCTTGGGTAAAGCCTGAGTTAGGGAGGTCAGAGGAGATGAAATTGAAGTTTTACACTAGATTAGCTCTTAATACTAGTTCTGATTTAACAGCTATTATAGCTGCCTGGTGGGCAAAGGGGAGTAGTCATTATAGAAAAATAAAACTATTTCATGTCTATCTGTCATGAATTCAGACCTTCCTCTCAGCTGGTGATATTTGATTAACTGGAAATTAGAGCCCTATTAAATGATGAGGCTATATTTCTCTTCTATTATAATATTAGCAATATTTTCTGGCTTATGTACTTAACAGAATAGTGAGGATTAACTAAACTTGTGTTTGGAGAAAGCTCTTTATAGACTCTAAAACTGAGAGCTAATTTTCTCACATAGATCCAGGTCTTGAATTATTTAGGAGAAGAGAGAATATGTGGGAATAAAAATTATTATTCATTGTACTTTAAAAATAAATAATAATATTTTTAAGGAAATAAAATCATCTTAACAATCTTAAAAACTTGTTCAGTTTTAATAATTTGAACAATTTTTTATTCCAGTTATTTTTGTATAATAAATTCTTTGCAGAAGGAACTTGCATCAGCAAATCAGTCCATTCCTTTGCTCCTTTGCTTTTAACAAAACTGCTTATGAGTGTTTTAGGAAGTTGGGTCTCTATTTTTATTCTAAATCTCATTAGTATGTCTATAGATAAGCACCCTTTATTCTGTAGGTAATAATGAAATAAAAAGCCATCTTTACAATGGTTATTTGCTTATATTTTATATCTAACTAGAGGCCTGGTGCATGAAATTCATGCATGGAGGAGTGTCCCTCAGCCCAGCCTGCACCCTCTCCAATCTGGGACCCCAGTGGGATCGGACCTAAAAGGGCAGTGGGACATCCCTCTCACAATCCAGTACTGCTGGCTCCCAACCGCTCACCTGCCTGCCTCCCTGATTGCCCCTAACTGCTTTTGCCTGCCAGCCTGATCACCCCCTAACCACTCCCCTGTCAGCCTGATTGACGCCTAACTGCTCCCAACTGCCCTCCCCTGCTGGCCTGGTCACCCCAGCCAAGTTGCCCCTGTCTTCCCCTGCAGGCCTTGTTCCTCCCCAACTGCCCTACTCTGCAGGCCCGGTTGCCCTTAACTGCCCTCCCCTGCTGGCCTGATCACCCACAACTGCCCTCCCCTGCTGGCCTTCTTGTGTCCACATGGGGGCGGCCATCTTGTGTGTTGGAGTGATGGTCAATATGCATATTACCTCTTTATTAGATATGATAGGTTTCCTTTTTCATTTATTGTATTTATATCAAGAATATATATTAAACTGTGTTTTTCTATACACAGTAATGATTTTAAAAAGGTACATAGGAGCATAAATCTGAAAAATATTATTAAAAGTTTATATAGAGTTGTCTCAATTCATTAGATACTAAATAAACATAAAATAGAGTCAAAAATTAGGTGGCATAAGCAAGCTAGAATTTGTAAATTCTTTACCCTGATTTACCCATGCATATAGATGTACACTCATCAAATGAAGGTATCATTGCTATACTATGATAGAGCTAATTGCTATTACAGAAAAATCTTAAAATCTCAGTGGCTTAATAATATAGCATTTTATTTCCCACTCACTTAAATTCCAGCTAGCTGCTCTAACCTTTAAAATTCTTACATTTCTGATCTCCTCCTATTCTCTTTCATTCCTGTTCTTTTCAGGTTTCCTCCTAACTGTTCAGCAGTTATGCGTTGCCCCAAACCTAGCAACTAGTTTTTTATCCCAGAAAGACTGTGAGTTTTCTGTCTGAGTTTTAGTCACTCAACACATCGCCCCCTGAAGCCTATTCTTAGGCTAAAAGCAATGAAAATGGAACATTCTTCTTGAGGCTATTCTTTTCTTCGAAGTGTTGACTCCTTTGCAAAATCTACCTGCTTTTACTCCATCTCTAGTGCATTCAGGCAAGTTTTGTTTGTTGGTGGTGAGTTCTTTTGTGTGTTTTTGTTGTTGTTGTTTTATTAATAACTCAGGAGGGGGTCAATGTGTTTTAGCCATCCTGGAAGAGAATGCATCTTGACCAAATGCTCTGCAACTGATAACATGGGTCTCTAACATTTCCAAGTCCTGATATCAGTTTCCTGCCAACACCTGAGCACTGAACTAATAATGTCCCATATTTTAGAATATTGCTATGGTAGCATCTCACTTAAGGGTACACATTTCTGTATTAATTAAGATAACACCAGATTCAGATAGACAAATGTTCTCACCTAGGTAGTTTAGCATAAGTTAAATGTTTTCTTTTTCCCATGTAACAGTTGGTGTGGCTCATCCTGTTGGGTGGCTTACCTTGAAATGATAGATGATGAACCCGTCTGCTACCTTCATGTAGATCTATGACACTGAACACATTCAGGGATGTGCCCTGGAAGGTCCTCTCCATTCCAGGTGAGGCACAGCCATGGGAATTACACAGGAGACACCTGTTTCTCACCACAGACACTATTTCTGACCCCATTTCAGTGCTTAAGATTCAGTCTTATGGTAAAATTTAACTACAAGGAAAGGTAGGATGTGCATTCTATATGTTACCAGCAGGAAGTCGACTTGGTGAACAGATAACCAGTCTTTTCCAAAACAGATGATTTTTTTTTATTGTTTACTATCTCTGACTTTGTGGGCTTAACTTTTTCAGTGGGTTTCCTCAGCCATGGTTCATTCCAACGGCCCTTCACCAGCAGAACTGTTGTGCCTAGTGGAGGGTGTCTCAGGAGAATCGCCCGTGAAAACAAGACTGACATGGAGGGGCCTGTTCCTGAGCACACCTCTGCATTGATTGAAGTTAAATAGACACTTAGTAAAGCCAAGGCTAACTACTGTGAATTACAGCGCTCGAGGAAGGAGAGTGTACTGGGACAAAAGCTTGCAAAGGAACTCAGAATATGTGCTCTTGGTTAGATGCCCAGTTTGGATTAGATGAATAAGTGGCTTTATTTATTTTATTTTTTTAACCACACCTGAGGATATGCTTTTTATTGTTTTGAGAGGGAGAAGGAGGGGAGAGAGAGAGAGAGAGAGAGAGAGAGAGAGAGAGAGAGAGAGAGAGAGAGAGAACACTCCAACCAATTGAGCCACTGGCCAGGGCTGAATGAGTGACTTTAAAATATGACCTGTAGGGAAAGAATGAGCATCCCAGAAGGTGCATCCAGGCTGTGAACTTGACTCAGCAGACTCTACTTCAAAGTCCCAAGGCTGAAGGTATCTTTTTGGCAGCGAGTTTTGTTCTTGGTAAAGCACTAAATTACCTGTTTAAGGGCAGGTGAGTAGTTCATAATGTTAGCAATTTACATCCTGCTTATGACTTCACATGGGTTGCTTTTACAATTGGCTGATTATGTCTCAGACTTTCTACAATTTGACTCTACCTTGCAACTAAGTTACAAAATTGCAAAATGGGAAAACAGACTGAGTTCACTCTACCTGGGCAAAAAGAGGGGGGACTTTACCCCATTATTTTTATTATAACATCTGGAAAATCATATCAAATTTTACTGAGTATCTTTTGTAACATCAATATAGTGACAATAGAAAGGAGAATACAGATGTTGAAAAATGTATTTTGTTGTAAGTGTAAAATAACAAATACACAGATATTCAGTTGGATATTATATTCAAATAGAATGCGTGCTAAATTTTTAAAGAGAAATAAACCCCACGGCTGCATATATATTTCCCCTTGTTTTTATGAGATTTGGAAAAATCTTGATGTACCTACAAGTCTTGTTAATTTGAGTGTTCTCTGTATTATAAAGAAGACATGATTTCAAGCTGAGTTGCTCTATTGTCATTAACATTAAGATACTCATTATGAGCAAATAAATGTTTTGGAAATTATGGGAAGTTGAAGAAATAATAGCTTGTGCTATTTGGAAAGTTCACAATTAAAAGGGGAAATGAGAAAGATAAAATAACATAAAATATTAATGTAAATCATTGAACTATCAACTGATGATTGTCCTTGAATAGAGTTATAGAAAAATCTGAAGGAATTATGTGAAAGAAAGAAAAGATTCAAGAAATAGTGATCAACTTATAAGCAAGGAAACATTTTAAAGTCTGTATATACCAGGATGAGCCTAGTTAACAGGGAGAATAAAAAGGATGTTCTGGAGAGGAATGGGGAGTATTGCTCTAGGTAGGAAGGGTCCCCTAGGGTGAGGGGGGCTTGAACAAAAGCTCTTGGTAGATCAGGCCAGTCCTTAGTGAGGGCAGGGATGGCTGAGGTGAGTACAAGAAGAGGGAAGTTTAACAGGTTATGTTAGTGGGAGCAATATAACTAAAATGAAGGTAAGAAAAAAAAAAAACCCGGGAAATTATTACACACAATTGAATATTATATAGAGAATTAGACCAAATGATTCTCTGTACAGCATTAGAGGATTATTATGTTGCTTTATGCTCATAAGCACATTGGGGTTGAAATTTAGTGAATGATTTCACAACAAACAAACAAATCTATATATATAAAAGCCTGAGCGACGGTCACTACCGAACGACCGGAATGACTGGAATGACGCTACGATGCGCACTGACCCAGACCTTGAAGCCCCGAATCCGGTTCACCCACACCCCAGACCCAAACAGGAGGGAGGCGGGAACCCGATTCCCTGTGGAATGGGCCATTGGTTAGCTTGCTGCTGGGGCCCTGACAGCCCGAATCTAGTTCACCCGCACCCTGGGCCCAGAGAGGAGGGACCCCACCTATGCATGAATTTGTCCACCGGGCTTCTAGTAAATAAATAAACTCCCCTAATGCAGTGTTATGGTCTTGGTGTCAGCCAGAATCAAGTTTGAATTTTGCCCCTGTTTATTAAACAAATGCATGTAGTTTGGGGCAAAATTAACTTAGTTTTACTGAGCCTCAGTTTCTCATCTCTATAGCGGGGATAATAAATTTTACTTTGCAGGGTCATTGAGAGTTCAACTGAGACAATTAAATAAATATCCTGGTATAGTGTTTGCCATGTAAAAAAGTTTCCATACGTGGTAGCACATTTCTTTTATAAAAATGGTTGTGATTACCCAGGGTTAGAGTAACTGAATTGGTTTCATGCAGGAGTTAGTCTCTGTGCAATGGTGCCCTACTGAGCTGTCTATCACACATATAATTTGAATAATAAAATATATTCTTACAAATAATTTAATCTGTTAGGGACCTTAACCCTTTGTGGGGGCGGGAGGGGTCTGAGCATAAATAAATAAACAAATGGCTTAACTGCTTGTCTAGATCTTAGAGCATATGCCAGGGGGAGAACCTAATTAAAGTCACTGGAGCCTTAACAATCAATCAGATACAGACACAGAAGGAAGCAGGGGAAGAGGGAGAGGTATGGAAGAGAAAGGAGGGGGAGAACGCAGCTCCCCGGAGTGATGAGTGAACTCTGAGACCATGGTTCAGTGGGCTGTGGAGCTGCTTGTAATTTCCACCTCTATTTCTTACAAGAGCAATAGTCTCATGGTGCCTCCCCTCTATTCCTGTAACCAAGAATTAATGCTTTAACGGATTGTTTCAACCAAGTTATGATAATTCAAACAACTTCCATTTTATGATGTGCTATGGTTTACAAAATGCCTCCAAAATTATCATCTCATTTGATTTCTGTAGCAACTAGATAATATGTAGAAGTGGTGTCCTAATAATGATAAAATTATCATATTTGGAGAAAAAAGAAAACAAGAATGTTTAAAAACAGCAATGCTATAATATTGTGAATATTTAGCATATCTTGGTTTGTTTGTATTACATATAAGAAATGTCAAATCCAATTTACAATTTATGAAAGAACTAGTGCTGATGTTGAGTTTTCTATTTTAAAAAATACTTCAAAGCCTATCCTTTGTCTTTACTTCATTTAGAAAAAAAAAATCAAGAGTTAAGTACAATTTTCAGAATCCATTCAACAGCTGAGCTAGAATTCACACCAACTTCTTGACTGCCATCTTATATACATGCTAGCAAGCCTTTTCCTATGTTTGTTTTAAAATATGCTACTCAACATGCCTTAGTATGGGGAAAGTAGAAAGATGCAAAGTAGGTGAAAAATAATGTAGGTATGGCTTATATTTGGGGTGAGGGAGGAAGAAGAAATGTGTTCCCCACTGCCATGGTTTTACATAAATCAGTTTTTCCATACATCTTTTCTCAAACTATTATGAGCTAGAACTCTTTAAAAAATGATAAATGTAGAAATTATGATTTAGAAATCAGAGCAACATGTTACAACTTTAGGAAACTTGTTTACTCTTTTGGGCCTCCTCTTCCTAACCTTAAAATAGTGATAATTACAGTATGTATTAGAATAGATTATTGTAATGTTTACCACAGAAGGTTATAGTGATGATTTAATAAAGATTACATGGAAAATTATGAGTTCAATAAATCTTGCCTCATCTGTTTCTTCTTCTTGTATTTACTATTACTATTAGTATTTATCATTCTTAGTAAAAGCTACAATTAGGCACATGATAAGCTCGACCATTTGCTGCCTAATAATCCAAAGACTGGTAAGTTCCTTTGGATTTATCACTTCTTGTCAGCCATCCTCTCTCACAGGATTGGCTTCTTAGAAGAGAACAAAACAATAACAAAGCATTCAGTAGGCATTTCTTAGGTATTGTTTTTTGTTTGTTTGTTTATTTGTGGGGTTTTTTGTTAAAGGAAATGAAGACTTATGTTCATCATCATTTTAATTCAATAACAACTGAAGTCAAGATAGTAATCAACTATATAGCTTTCTATTACTTTACCTGATAACAATGTTCATGTTAAGAACTAAAATAAATGCTTTTTAAATTTGATACCATGAGCATAGGATTATTTTTTAAGCATTTATTTTGTTGGAATGTCTCCCACCACTTACCTATTCATTTGGCTTTTTAAAAAGAGTAAAGGGATGCTTGTTAGTTTTTTATTTGGAGATTCCAAATTCTAATTCATAATGCTACTAGACAAGTGATTTCCAAATATTTAATGAAGACAGTTCTAAGTACTATGTGGTGACTGATTAGAGCAATTGTAAATATAGGGGTCACTGGGTGAAAGCTGGAACCAGAAAGCCATTTAATGGTTGCAGGTCACTAATTTGATGCCTTCGTAGGAAACTTATTGCCAGAGAGGAACTTAGAGCACAAGGAAATGTCCTATTGTAAATGCTATTTAAACTGTCCATTAGTAAGCACTTGGGAAGCTTTGTTAAGTTGGACAATACTCAAAGACCATTATTTTGGTCACTAGAGCAGCACCAACTTGAAAGTGTTACTTTAACTTCCTAACATGTTCAGAAGTTAACTGGATGACTAAACCTGAATTATGTTTTATCCCTCAGATAGGGGAAACAAAGGGAAAAGCTGATTTCACTTGTGGAGCCTGTGTAATCCTATATAATAAATGCCTAACATGCAAATTGACCAAACAGCGGAACAACCAGTGGAACAACTGGTTTCCATGATGCATACTGACCACCAGGGGGCAGATGCTCAACGCAGAAGCTGCCCTCAGCTCTCAGGCACCAGGCCAGCTAAGGTGGGTGTCAGCAGAGGCCCCCCAATCACACTGCTGATCCCCCTGCAGATTGGCCCTGACAAATGGCTGGACCTAGGGACCCTACCCATGCATGAATTTCATGCACTGGGTCTCTATTATTATCATTAAAAGAAAACCACCTAAGACAGTGCCTAGCAGTGTTATGGTTTAAAGAATATAAAATACAGGCAACCTCTACTCTTCAGAAGTTTGTGTTATGCCACTTGGCATTTGCTAACCAAAAGAAATCCAAAGAGGATTTTCTCTCTTACAAAAGGGGAAAAAAGCCAAAAGCAAAAGTAGGGTTCAGCATTTATTTTGCAGCAAGCCATTGTGGGGGTGATGCACAACCCAAGCAGTGAGAGCAGCACCGGCAACCTCCTTCCCCAGGAACCACAGTCAGCATCTCAGTGCCAAGCTGCCATAGCTTTGAACTGCATTTGCAAGCATCTGAGCTTCATCTCCATTTATGTGTACATCTGTTAGCAAGATGTGTCCTAAGGTATCAGGGAAGCCCAAGAGAGCTTGTAAGGGTGTCATGCTTAGCATTAAACTGGACACAATTAAGGTTTTTGGTCGCGGTGAATGAAATAAAGGCACTCACCGTGCATGTGATGAACTTGCCTGCATCCACTATTCCTATTACTTACACGCAGAGGAAAAGAATCTTCAAAGCTGCCAAAGTTACTATCGATTCTGCTAGTAACGATGTGGTCTCTTTTAGTTGGCGTCCTGTAATGGATAAAATGAAAAGTCTGCTGTTTGATGGATGTAAGGAAATGTGGTATTATGTTATCTTGTAGGTAAGGAGAAATTAATCTTTTTAATAAGTGAAACTACACTGTACATATGTTATTTCTATTATCTATAGTCTGTGTATTTATCATGTAATTCCAGATTTTACTATATGTAAGTGCTAGTTTAGGTTTCTATGTTACCTGGTCTGATCTGGTAGGCTATATTTTTAGAATTCTAAGGACTTTAAAAATATAAATCAATAATAATTGCTTTACACCATTTTTCATCAAAAAGCTCTACCTTCTGTTGAGGGGAAAACCTGTAATATCACCAGTGACCTATTATTGGCCACACCCTGTGGCCTTTTCTGGGTGCTGCTGTAACTTTTATTCCTCTCACTCATTACCCTTTTCTCTCACACCATCTCATCAGTTAGCTACATCATAATGCTGTTGATTATGTAGGGAATTGATAATGTGCAATGAACATGTAACTTTAGATTCTGTTTACTTCTAGTATCACTGTTGAGCTCTCAACTTATTCTGGTGGTGGTACTGGGTGAGAGAGGTACTATATTTAAAATTGCCAATTTAAGCGATATAATCTCTTCCTGTTTAAAGCAGTTCCTCTATGTTCACCACAGTCTCTTTTGCAAAAGTGATCAGCCTTTTCAAGCTGTATTGCCTTTCTCTTTCAAAAGAAGTCATGGTATAACAGAGCTAGTCTTTAAGAATATTGTCAAAATTTTTCTTCATGGCTAAGTCTCAACATTCCTTTTTTGTTTCTCTTTCACTCCTACTAGTATAATCCTACTGGTGGCCCAGTGCACGAATTTGTGCACATTGAAAGAAAATTAATTAGAAGAAATATTTTAATATCGCTATTTGACCTTTCTCTATAATAGAAGTGTCAACCAAATTCATGATCGACAATGACAGATTGAAACACACTCATGCTATCAGCACCAGCAAGAGCTTTGTGCATATATAAACTTGCTTAATTAGACCTGCTTTCTGATTTAGCTAAACTTTTTCCAGTCCAGTGAAGCACCCCAACTTCTCTTTCAGGTAATTTTCAGCAACACAGCAGTAAATAATAACATGAAGCAGATTATTATTGTAGATTACGCAGGGAGAACAAAGGGTAAAATATTTAACGGCAGTAGTGTTTGACTATATTCTGCACAGTGAGAAAACCTGAAGTAATGTTCAAGGTCCACCATTTCTTACTTCTTTTCAGTCAGTCAACTTTCTAAACTTTCTAAATCTCTGTTTTCCAGCTAAGAAAAGAAAATAGCATTCCACCGAGTCTCCTATCTACCTACTTCAGGACTTCTGTGAGGATCAAATGAGATGAGGCACGGGAAAATGCTTCACAGACATTTGGTTAAAGTATAAAATGTTTGCACCTGGCTATAAAGCAAGTTGTGTTCCTGGGCTAAAGAAACTCCAAGGAGGCTAGTCACTAGTTGCTAGGGAGAGAAAGCTGGGCATTGCTATGTGACGTCATTACCCAGCGCCCACAGTGACTGTTTCCAGGCTCAGCTGGGCTGTGAGCCCCATTTTGCACCATGGGGTCTTGGCAGTGTTGGCTGCGATTTGGTGGGGTGTTGCTCCAGGATGGTGGCGGGGCCTGTGTCCCACTTGAGGGTAAGCCGAGTGTTGCTTTGTAGGCGCCAGGTCCACAGTGCTGTTTCTTTGTAAATGGCCAGTGTGCCTCACGGCAGCTCCTGCATTGAGCGTCTACCCCCTGGTGGTCAGTGCACGTCATAGTGACCGGTCGGACAGTCGGACACTTAGCATATTAGCCTTTTATACATATAGATAATTCCTAAGTCAAATGATTGCCTCTGGCTGAGTAAGAGGAATGTCACGTGAAAGAGAAATATGTCAACATGTCTCATAACATAACCCTATTAAAATGACATGCCAGTGATGCCTCTTAAGGGCAATTCTTCCTTTCCATTCCCACTACTCTTCTCTTGGACTTCCATGAAATTCTTCCAACCAGTTATCGTGGTTCCATTCTCTCTCCTGAAATTCATGTTTCACACTCTTACCCAAGTAATAGCCACATTCTGTCACTACTCTGTTCAAATATGTTTCGGAGACTGAGTATTGTCCACATGGTAGACCAGGCTTCTTCACATCAAAGCCACACCTTCCACCACCAGGCTTTACATTACCATGGCCTAGGACATGCACTTGTTCTATAATTTTAATAGTAAAGAGTATTCACTATCTCACAGATGTGCAATCTATTTTCCTTACCCTGTACGTACTGGTATTGCTGTCCAGAATGAGTCTGCATTCCCATATCTGCTTAGGGAAATTTTATATATCCTTAAATGCTCTGCTCAAATGTCACTTTCTCCAGGGAATGTTTCCAGATCCCCTTCTCAGAAACTAATTCCTCCCTCCTCTATCCTGCCCATGTTACTCTCTCTAGATTTCTATTGTCCTATATTTCACATTGTACATTGCATTATAATTAGTAATGTAGGTATCTCCTCTTTAAGTTTTTATATTTAACTTCCGTGAGGGTAGAAGTCAGGGCAAATTTACATTTGTACCACGCAGACTATCTAGAAATATCAGGTCCTCAATGACTGTGAGCTGAATTGAACAATAAAAATGTTGGAGATAATAAAAGTCAAATAGTTGCATTTTATTATCCCTAGTACATTGAGTCTATACCCTGGAGACTACATTGCTGGCACATTTTGTATTTCTTAAAGTTATGCTTTCAATTCCAAGGAGGTTCTTAGATAAATAGAAAAATACTCATTTTTTTCTTTATGGAATAACTATAATGCATTTATTGGTGAGATTAAAAATAACGTCATTTCAGATTCCAAAGAAGTGACTTTGGAAATCTTGCCAAAATCTATCATGCGTCCTTTTTTGTCATTGAGCATAAAAAGTGGGTTCTTGCTAAATAAATTAAAAGCAAATAATTTTTCACTCCAGATAGATTTTAGAAATAAAACAAAATTCAGATAGCCAGCCAAAATAAACTAGCTGGAAGAATAGATGAAGTCCCAGAGAGGTTATTTCATTTTGGAGTTCAAGTGAAAGCATCCTAAATTGGCATTTGGCAGCAAACAAGAATCGTTTGCAGGAAATAATATTCTTCATTTCCCTAAATGCCAGTCACCTCTGGAATTTAGTCTGAAGTCCCTACTTTTATCTTACTCCAGGGGCAAGGCCCACCCCCTTTCAGATTCCAGGGCATAATAATGAAGCTATGTATTATTCATTACGCCTTAAGGGAACTCAGACTAGCAACACAAGCTATCATTAGTCTCCCCATTTCAGTATTCTTCCCAATAAAGTCTATAATCACCTTTGTTGCAGTTGAACCAGGTAAGGTAGGAAAAATGGCTACTATAAAATTGAAAATTATGATGCTCTTTGAGAAGACACATAAAGTACCCACCTATTTTATCAACATATTTTTCAAAGCCTCTCTTTAGATGTTCAGTGACTTTCTTAAAAGAGTAATTTGCTCTAATCCAAAAAAGAAAAAAAGTTTCCAACCCTTCTGGTTGCAAAGATAGGCCCTTTTACTGTAAATCAATGTGTTGCTGTCTTGTTTGCTCTGCTGCAAGAAAGATGGACACAGCACAGAACCAAGGCTGCTGCTTTCTCTCCTCATTTGTCTTGTGGATCTGTTTCCATTGCAGCCCAGCCTGAACCACTTTCAGCTCCCCTTTGCTGCCATTGTTACAGGGGCTCTGATTATCGCTACTTCAAGACAGAGAATGAAATTATCATCTTTTTCTGCACATCTGGTGCAGAAGATTGGATTAATTGTAGTTCTCAGCTTATGGCACTCTGCCTTTATTTGTCTGAACCCACTCCTTTCTTGTTATATTTTAGTTATATTATAATTTGTTAATTTTCTTTTGGCACCATTCCTCTCACTCACCTTTTCACAATCCCCAGACGCAACAATAGACAACCATTCTTAAATGTTGGCCACACAGCTTTCTGTCTCTATGTGTACTCCTAAAACATGCATTGTTATTTTGTATGCATGAAATTTAGGTTTATATAAATGATATTGCAGTAGAAATCTCATTTTGTTTCTTACTTCTTTTACTCAGAATTATGCTTTTAAGTTCTTTCCATGTTGTGTGTACATTCATTCATTGCTTCTACTACTGTTTTGTATTCTGGCGGCAGCTAGTTTCTATTGAAAAATACATTAATTGACTACAATCCCCTGTCAACACAAGATATGCTGCAATAATCATGATTTTAGACTTTGTTCTGGATCAGAATATATTGAGAATAAATTTCTTAGTATGATAATGCCAGATCATAAGTATGCACATATATATAACTTATCAGTAATTTAATTTATCAAATATTCTGTGCATATTTATTGAGTTAATTATTTTATGCTTTATGTATTTTGTTGTTATTATGAATGATATATTTATAAATCTATTTTCTAGATTATTTCTTATACAGAGAAATTTTATTGGTTTTGTTAATTTACTTTATACTCACTTCCTTAGCTGTGCTCTTATTTCTAATAATTTGTTGATATTTTTCATCTAAAAATAATGACAGTTTTACTAGCTTATGTTATCCCTTACATCTTAGTTATTTTTTTTTCTTTTAGTGGCTGACTAGAATCTCCAATATCATATGTCAAAGAGTAGTGCTGAAAGAGATATACTTATCTCTTTCAGTCTTACTAGTACTGTTTCTGTATTAAAAATATTTATAATAGCCTTTGTTATAAAATATATTCAAGTTAGGGAAATTCCATTTTATTCCATAGTTTTGATGGGTTTGTGTGGTTTTTTTTATAATTATAAATTAGTGTTGAACTTTATCAGATGTATTTTCTGCATCTATTGTGATTAATATGTATTTTCCCCATTGGTTATTAACATCTCAAATTTAAAAAGTTTGTTGTTGAACTACTCTTGCATTTTTTGCAATAATTAATCTTGATCATAATGTATTTACATTTTTTTCTTATAGAATAATAATTTTATTTAACATGTTTGTATTTGCATTTAAGTAAAGTAAGACTATGACTTTGTCTTTCTTGATTGCCTTAGCTGGTCTTAGAATCAAGATCTCATCAAACTCACAAAATTAGTGAGGAAATTCTCTTGTTTGTTTTTTCCTCCCTTCTAATTTCTGGAATAACTGTATTCCGTAAAATGTTGGCAGAATTCTCTATGAAAAAATAGGGCTTGGGGTTTTTAGTGGGGGAGGGACATACATTGCTTTTCATTTGACTTTATTTAATGTTTATTGGTTTATTCAATTTTGCTATTTCTTCTTGCTTTAATTTTGGCTTTTTCACTTTTATAGTAAATTTATCCACTTGATCTGCCTTTAAAAATATAACAGTTTATGTTATTCTCTCACTAATTTCACCATTTCATGGTGGATTTGTCACATTTTGTCTATACTTTTATTTGTCATTTCTTTTCTGTTTTTTTTTTTTTTTTTTTTTTTACCATTTTTTCCTGAAAGTTTGTTTTTAAAGTTTACAAGGACCAATGATGATTTTGTTGATATTCTTTTGTTGTCTGTTCTTTATTTTATTAATCTCATTGTCTGCTTAATTATTGTCCTTCTTTTGATTCTTGAGTTTGCTCTCTTAATTTTCATTTTTTTTCTTGAATATTTACTGATAGATTTATTTGGAGTTGAACTTTTGTTCTAATTACTGCTTTCACATAATTTTTGTCTCATAGTTTTTGTCTTTTAGTATTTTCATTACTATTCAGTTCCAATCAGTTTTTAAAAATATATTTTAATGATTTCAGAGAGAGGGAAAGAGAGATAAAAACATCAATGATGATCTTCAGAACATTTCACCCCAAATCTACAGAATATACACTCTTCTTAAGTGCACATGGGACATTTTCAAAGATAGACCACAAATTAGGACACAGGCAAAGTCTCTTCAAATTCAAGAAGATAGAAATCATCTATCAAGCACCTTCTCAGATCACTGTGGCATAAAATTAGAAATCAACTACAATAAAAACAATGGAAAAAAAATAAAACACTTGGAGGCTAAATATCATGCTATTAAACAATGATTGGGTTACCAAAGAGATCAAAATAGAATTAAAAAGAATCCTGGAAACAAATGACAATGAAAACACAACATTCCAAAAAATCTATGAGACACAATGAAAGCAGTCCTGAGAGGGAAGGTCATAACTCTACAGGGCTACCTCAATAAAACAAGAAAAAATGGTAATAAATTATCTAACTTTGCAACTTAAAGAATTAAAGACCAATAAGAAAAGCACACAGTAACCAGAAGGAAGGAAATAACAAAGATCAGAGCAGAAATAAACAACATAGAGACCAAAAAAACAATACAAAAGATCAATGAAATCAAGAGCTGGTTCACTGAAAGGATAAAGAAGATTGATGAACCTCTAACCAGGCTCACCAAGAAACAATGAGAGAGGACCCAAATAAACAATATCAGAAATAAAAGAGGTGAAGTAACAACTGACCCCACAGATATACAAAGGTTTGTAAAAAAAAAAAAAATACTACAAATAACTCTACTTCAGCAAACTGGACAACATCGACGAAATGGACACATTCCTAGAAAAATACAAGCTTCCAAAACTCAATCAGGAAGAATAAAAAATCCTGAATAGGCCAATAACTACTGATGAAATTGAAACAGTAATCAAAAAGCTTCCAGCAAACAAAAGCCCCGGACCAGACGGCTTCACAGGGGAGTTTTACCAAACATTCAAAAAAGAACTAAAACCAATCCTTCTCAGACTATTCCAAAAAATTCAAGTGGAAGACACACTTCCAAGCTCTTTCTATGAAGCCAGCATTACCTAATTCCAAAACAAGATAAAGACACTACAAAGAAAGAGAATTACAGGCCAATATCCCTGATGAACTTATAAATGCTAAAATCCTCAAAAAAATTCTACCAAACTGGATCCAGTATTACATTAGATAGATCATACACCATGACCAAGTGGGATTTATTCCTGGGATGCAAGGATGGTACAATATCCGCAAATCAATGAATATGATACATCACATAAACAACTTGAGAAACAAAAATCACATAATCATATCAATTGATGCAGAAATGGCATTTGACAAAGTCCAACACCCTTTTCTGATAAAAACGCTCAGCAAAGTGGAGAGGGATCATACCTCAACATAATAAAAGCCTTATATGACAAACCTACAGCTAACATCATACTAAGTGGGCAAAAAGTAAAACCATTTTCCCTAAGAACAGGAACAAGACAGGGATGCCTGCTTTCACCACTCCTGTTTGACATAGTACTGGAAGTGCTAGCCATAGCAATCAGACAAGAAGAAATAAAAGGCATTCAAATTGGAAAAGAAGAAGTAAAAATGTCATTATTCGCAGATGACATGATACTGTACATAGAAAACCCTAAAGACTCCATCAAAAAATTATTACACTTAATAAATGAATTTGGCAATGAAGCAGGATACAAAATTAATGCCAAGAAATCTATGGCATTTTTATATGCCTATAGTGAACTTACAGAAAGAGAGATTTAAAAAACAATGCCATTTACCATTGCACCAAAAAAATTAAGATACCTAGGTATAAACTTAACTAAGAAGTTAAAAGACCTGTACTCAGAAAACTACAGAACACTGAAAAAAGAGAGAGAGGAAGACATAAACAGATGGAAGAACATACCATGTTCATGGATTGGTAGAATCAACATCATTAAAATGTCCATACTACCCAAAGCAATCTATAGATTCAATGCAATCCCCATTGAAATACCAACGGCATATTTCACCGACCTAGAAAGAACTCTCCAAAATTCATCTGGAATAAAAACAATGCCCAGAGCATAGAAAGGGAGTAGACTGACAATCCTTGGGGGGAAAGGGGTGTGAGGGGTGCGAGAAGAGACTGAACAAAACCAAACGCCTATGGACGAGGACAATGGGGGTGGGTAAGGGCATGGGGTGGGGTGGGATCTGAGTGGAGGGGAGCTATTGGGAGAAAAAAGAGGAACAACTATAATAATCTGAACAATAAAGATTTATTTTAAAAAATTAAAAAAAAAAAACGGCCCAGAATAGCTGCAGCGATCTTGAGAAAGAAGAACAAAGTAGGAGGAATCTCAATACCAGACACCAAGCTGTATTACAAAGCCACTGTTCTCAAAACTGCCTGGTACTGGTACAAGAACAGACATATAGACCAATGGAATAGAACAGAGAACCCAGAAATTGACCCAAACAACTATGCACAATTAATAATTGACAAAGAAGGCAAGAGCATACAATGCCAAAGCAATATCTTCACTGGCACAGCTCCTAGGGCAATGGAAACTAAAGAAAAAATAAACAAATGGGACTACATCAAAATAAAAAGCTTCTGCATAGCAAAAGAAACCATCAACAAAACAACAAGAAACCCCACTGCATGGGAGAATATATTTGCCAGTGTTATCACCAATAAGGGTTTAATCTCCAATAATCACAGGGAACTCATACAACTTAACAAAAGGAAGATAAACAACCCAATCAAAAAATGGGCAACAGACCTAAATAGATACTTTTCGAAAGAGGACATCTCACACCTGTCAGAATGGCTATCATCAACAAATCAACAAAGGACAAGTGCTGGTGAGGATGTGGAGAAAAAGGAACCCTCGTGCACTGCTGATGGGAATGCAGACTGGTGCAGCCACTATGGAGATCACTATGCATTTCCTCAAAAAACTGAAAATGGAACTCCCATTTGACCCTGTGATCCCACTTCTAGGAATATATCCCAATAAACTAGAAACACCAATCAGAAAGGATACATGCACCCCTATGTTCATAGCAGCACAATTCACCATAGGTAAGATCTGGAAACAGCCTAAGTGCCCTTTAGCAGATGAGTAGATTAAAAAACTGTTGTACATCTACACAATGGAATACTATGCTACTATAAAAAGGAATGATCTCCTACCATTTGCAACAGCATGGATGGAACTGGAGAGCATTATGCTAAGTGAAATAAGCCAGTCAGAGAAAGATAAATATCACATGATCTCACTCATTTATGAAATATAATGAACAACATAAACTGATGAACAAAAACAGATCCAGAGACAGAGAAGCATTGATCAGACCATCAAACCTCAGAGGGAAGGTAGAGGAGGGTGGGGGTAGGAGAGATCAACCAAAGGACTTGTATGCATGCAGATAAGCCTAACCAGTGGACACAGACAACAGGGGGCTGAGGGCATGAGGGGGGGTGGGGGGCAATGGGGGGATAAGGACACATATGTAGTACCTTAATCAATAAAAAAAAATATTCTAGGTAATGGTAAAAAGAAACACAAACAAACAGCGATGATAAAAGAGAATCACTAATCAGATTGGCTCTTCTCCCTCCCCCCCAAACCACATCCCCTACTAGGACTGAGCCACAACCCAGGTGTGCCCTGAACAGGAATAGAATCATGACCTCCTGGTTCATAGGTTGACACTCAACCACTGAATAACATTGGCCAGGCCAGTTCCAAGCATT
Organism: Myotis daubentonii; assembly: GCF_963259705.1. Classification (NCBI taxonomy): domain Eukaryota; kingdom Metazoa; phylum Chordata; class Mammalia; order Chiroptera; family Vespertilionidae; genus Myotis; species Myotis daubentonii. Next base: position 160,821,689 of record NC_081841.1, read on the forward strand.
TTTTAGTTTCTTTTATAATTTCCTCTTTAATCCAAAGGTAGTTAGGTGAAATATTATTTATCTTTCAATCATATGGTTTTCTTGTTAATATTAAATTACTGATTCCTTTAGATAAAATAAAGCCTTCTCTGTAGCTTAATACACAAGCTTTAAAATTTTATTTTCTATGTATGTTCATAATATGTGGTTGTTGTTTCCTTAAATCTTACCCAGGTATATGCTTATTGATTTGAGAGAGAGAGGAAGGGTGAGAGAGAGAAATAGAGAAAGAGAGTAACATTGATGTGAGAGAGAAACATCAATCAGTTGCCTCCCTAATATGCCTCAACCAGGGATAGAAACCGCAGTCTTTTTGGTATATGGGATGGTGCTCAAACCAACAGAGCCACCTGGATGGAGCTATTTTTGTCTTTTGATTGTACAATTTTGTATTATCTAATAGCTTGCCTTATTAATTAATTTGTTTAAATATTTGATATTATTGGGCTTTTTTGTCTCTTTAATCCATTGTCTTTTTTTGTGTGTGTCTTTTTGATCTATGGATTTTGAAGATACCAAAATCTAAATTTATAATTAATAGAATTTATCAATTTCTCCCTACAATTCTGTCAGTTGTTTCTTACACAGTTTAAAATTATATTATGTACATGTATGCTCATAAGGATCATATCTTCCTCCTCTGTTGTTCCCTTTGTCAGTTTACAAACTCTCTTTATACCTTTTAAAACTCTTATTTTTTAACTGTTAAGGTTGTTGTACAGACCTCTTTGGTTTATATTTATGTAACATGTTCTTTTCCAAATTTGCATTTTCAACCTTTCCTTATTTTTTCATTTCCCATTGTCTTTTGCAGAAAACATACTTTAGAAACGTAAGAAAAAAACCTGATCTTCTCTTCCAATCAATGATCATAAACACTTTACATTAAATAATTTAATCTTAAGATATATTTTTTGCAATTTGCCCCTATTTTCTATTTTTGAACATTTTTTAATTTCCTCTTCTCTTTGTGTCATTTTTTTTTTTTTAGTTTAAGAGTTATACATTTGACTTTGTTGGTGTTTTTTGTTTTGTTTTGTTTTCTGTAATTGCTCTTGATTTAAGCCCCACATTCATGTTTATTCACATATCAATTCTTAAACTTATGAATGCTTTTATATCCTCCTCCATAAAACATATATTTTAGTATAGTCTCTTGTCTATTTGGTTTCTGTCTACTCATAATACTTTTCATAATATTAATTCTGAGTGTTTAACATTTTATATTATATTTTTTAATCTCAACTTTATTTGACAACTATGTTTATATGGAATTTAATGATATTTTATCATCCTTACTTATCTCTATTAACAACCTCTGGTATTTACTACCCTTTTTGTTTCATGATTTCTTCTAAGAGAATTTTTACAGTGAGTTGCTTTGTGGCAAATCTTTTGAAAACTTAATTGCCAGAATAGATTTTATTACAGTTCCTATTTCAATGACAATTTGGATGTGCATCAAGTCCTAATTTTGTAATTATTTTACTCTAAAATTTTACTCTTCTTTTTTTTAATTCTCACCCAAGGATAGAGAGAGAGGAAGTGAGGGAGAGAGAGAAACATCAATTTGAGAGAGACATCTATTGGCTTTCTCCCATTACTTGCCCCAACCAGGGAATGAACCCCCAAGCCAGGCATATGCCCTTTGGTGTACAGGACAATACTCCAACCATATGAACCACACTGGCCAGGACTTCTTTTATCTTTTAAATATATTTGCCATAGTTCACTATATTTTCCCTTGTGTATTTGAGGAAAATGAGGGGAAGGAGCATTAGCAAAGAGAAATTCAAATATCACAGAACTACTGTTGAAGTGGATTAGCAAACATTTGCTCCTGTCCAAATGCCCATGGAGATATTTGGTCCATGCCATAAAGTCCTTGATATTTGGTCCTGTCAAGAACAACCCCACTAGGGGAGGCCAGGGGATTGTCAAGGGCGGGAAAAAAAGGAGACATATGTAATACTCTTTGTAATACTTTAAGCAATAAAACAATTAAAAAAAAAAGATACTTAAAAAAAAGTCCAAGCTATGTTGAAAGCATGAAAACAACAACAACCAAGTAACAGAACAATGAGGTGTGGGGTTGTATTTTTACTTTAAAACATAAGAAAAAATATGAATTTGATTATATGTGCTTACAAGAAAATCTTGAAGAATGCATGTCATACATTAATAATGGTTATATCTGAAAAATGGGACTGGCGTGAAAAAGTTTCAGTTTTTACTTTATACACTTGTTTATTGTTTGAATTTCTTATAATAAGCCTGTTTTACTTTGTAATTTGAATAACTATATAACTGAAAATGAAAAATAAACATTGTCTAAATCCCACCCCTCAGACAACCACTGTTAACATTTGGTTACCATCCATCTAGATATGTCTCTGTGCATAACATAATTAGACAATTTTACTAACTTAATACTGTTCATGTTAGCATGCTTTCTTCACCCAGCAAAAAAAAAAAAAAAAAAAAAAAATAGAACAACCCCACTTAGAAAATGTTCCTGGGCTCAAATACCCCATGGTGCTTATATGCATTTAGTTATAGGGTTAATACATAAAAGTCCTATCATGTTTTGTTGGTCCAATAATTGTGTTGTGCCTCTATTGTCAATAATAATCCTTTTTGCCTCCATGAACTAAATATCAAGACCTTCTGGCGTGGACCAAATGTCTCAGTAGATATTTTGGATAGGACACAATGTCCTGCAAGATTGAAGAATCTGCTTACTAATTTTTGGTCAGGTAATTAATAACTCTAAAATGTAAGCAGCATATAGAAGAGGCAGTGTCCTTAGGTTGCCCTACCAAACCTGGATTGCAGGTGGCAGAGAGGGCAGAGTTGGGGTGGATTTGGAGTTAGTAGTAAAGGATGAGGGCACTGGTCAGCCTGCTCCAATTTTAATCAGCTCTACATCCCAGTGGAGCTTCTGAGCTGCCCAGATATTACACCACCAGTGATTTTCTCCAGGGCAGCAAGGCAGATAAGAGCAGAAAAACAAAGAAAAGATATAATTTCATGTAATGAGATAAGTCTCAGAGAAAGTAAACTATTAAATAACTTTAGAAATGATAATCATCAGAAAGCTTCTCCAAGAAGGTGACATTTAAAATGAAGCTAGAAAAACACAGAAAAAGCCAATAATATGAATATATTGAAGAAATGTTTTCCAGGCGGAATGAAGAGCAAGCATGAAGTCCCCGAGATGAGGAGAAATTTTGTATATTCAGTGGTGGTTGGAGCACAGTGAGCAGGAGATCTTGCAGATGAGTCTTTGTTATTTGGTAGCAAGACTAGGTATGGTTTTGAACATCAGGGTATAGCATTTTAGTTTTACTCAAAGTGTGAATTGAAGCCATTGAAGGGTTTTACGTCTTGGCAAATCATGATTATATCTGAAGTAGGGTGATTACAATGAAGATGGAAAAAAGGGCAGCGGTTTAAAATATGACTGGCAAATATAGTTGCTAGCATAAAATATTCATTTGCATCATCTTTCATGATTTTTTTCAACTTCATTTTGTTCTGGAAAATTAAATCAGTGTCTTCAGCATTTCAGAATGCTGATGTTTAATCTAGATGTTCTTTCATTATTGTCTGCCTGTCAATCTTTATCTTTCTGAAATCTTTATATATCAAATCAATCTGATGATAGATTATTTACATTGAATTCTCAATTTTTCTCAACTTACTGTATGCATTCAGGCATAGAACATAAATATTTTAAGCAGGTAAAGGACTGAATTTCTTTAAGTTTAGAAGGCTCTTCCTGTATTCATTGTAGAGCTCCTAGTTCATGTGGTCACATGGTTCTCATCACTATCAATCCTATACCACCTTCCTCAAGTCTACCTCACCTCCAAAAATGGACATAATGTCTTTTTCACAGCTCAAGGCATAAGACAGATTTTATATCATAAGAGAATTATGATGCAAATGTGCATAATTAAATGTGAATCAGACATCATTACTTCTAAAGTCAGAAACCACACTCTATCACAGAGAATCCCCTAAGGGTAGTTTCTCAAGATCTGTGGGCTAGTCAATGAGAAGGGTCATTTTCCATAATGAGTAAAATTAAATGTCCATCCTGGTGTCCTTTCCAAAACAGAGTCATGTCCCATTATGGTGGTGTGCTATTTCTACTCTTAATAGCTAGCAACTTTTAAATGTGGCCATTTGCTAAAATAACTTAAAGTTTGTCACTGAGTACAATAGTATACAAAATATGGGGCCATTTTGTATACACTGCTTTATATCCTGCTTTTTAAAACATGCAATGTGTTGACTTTGAAATTCCAATGACTATTTCTTAAAGTATGATTTTTTAAGTAATAACAATAATAATGGCTTTTGGCCTTCATTTAATTTTCACAATATTGTGATATAGGTATTATTACGATATCCAATACTACATGGTTAAAATAGCCAACTCAGCTAACATTTACAAAGTGCTTACAACATGCTAGTCACTAGGATAATTGCTTAATAGTCATGATTTATTTAAATTTCCTGATAATTCTATGAATTTTTCCTATTTGTTAAATGGAAAAATTGTTTATAGATGCACAGTAACTTGATGCTAATTAGTGGAGTCATAATTCACATCCAGGTTTACAAAAAAAGAGTCTTTAAAAATGCTATAGTTAATGTTACTGGATATCTCTTATCATTTCAATGAACAGGTACCAGGAGATCTGATCCTAACCAGAAGTCAACAGGTAATTTGCTACCTGGTAGTTAGAGTTTTCTGGAAAAAAAAAAAATCAGTGTTGCCCATGTGAAAAACAAGCAGAGTGATTTTCTGGATATTTTGTATTTGTCTGCTTTCCTCCTTTCCCTGCTCTGTGTATAAGGGTTGCATACCTGTTTTTCTTTTGTTTTGTTTTTGTTAATCCTTACCCGAGAATATTTTTCCATTAATTTTTAGAGAGAGTGAAAAGAAGGGGGAAAGACAGAAAGAGAAACATAGATGTGAGAGAGACACATTGATTAGTTGCCTCCCACTCCCTCTCCCATCAGGGTTGGGGATCAAGCATGCAACTGAGGTATGTGCCCTTGACCAAAATCAAACCCGGGACCTTCAATCTGAGGGCTGACACTCTATCCACTGAGCCAAACCGGCTAGGGCCACCTGTTTTTTAATTGAGGTTGGCCACTGGGAGAAACCAATATAAGATCATGATAAGGGTTAGCTAGCTAGCTTAATTAGGCAGAGATGAAGGTGGGGGGAGGTCCAGGAAGGATGGAGGCATTTCTGACCTGAGCAATTAAAATAGCCATAAACCAAGGACAGAGGTATCTCTGGCTTGAGCAATTAAAAGTAGCCCTGAAGCAGTGGGAGAGCCATAGGGGTAATAAAACATCTCCTGCCTGGACAACTGACAGAGGGTCCATGGGAAAGGAATGCATAGATGGGGGCTCAGAGATGCCCAAATGCTTACCTTACTTGTACAGAGGATAGACAAATGCCACAGGATAAGCGGGGAGGAAGGCATACACAGAGGATAAAGAAAAGTCACAGGATATCGGGAAGAAGGAAACATATTTTCACCCAGGATAGAGGAATGTTGCTTTGAACTTTGAAACTAATACTATGTAGCAGAATGACCAATGAGGAAAGCACGGGGGGTCCCCAAATTAAGGAAAGGGACCAATTAGAAAAGATCATGTTTGGACAAAGAGCTATAGCCTTTATAAACTGGAGACAAAGGGACTCAGTAGATTCAGATTATTTGGATTTTTTTCCCATTAGAGATAGAGAGAGAGCAAGCAGGCCTTTCCCATTTGGGACCCCCCTGCCTAGATGAAGTTTTTATCTGCTTCCAATATAAACTTCTACATTTTTATTAAAGAAACTAGAGGCCTGGTGCACAAAAAGTTGTGCACTGGAGGGGGCGTCCCTCAGCCCAGCTTGCCCCCTATAACATACTGGGAGCCCTCAGGGACTGTCCTACTGCCTGCTCCCTGCTCCCCTTGGGGAGTGGCCTAAGCCACAGTCTGGCCTCCCTTTGTGGGAGGCGACCAGGCTGGTCAGGGGAAGGCACCAGCCCCATCACCCCACTGTTGCAGCCACTGGCAGTCACCACAGCCACCAAGGTGTTTTCATCAACATGGACTCCAGTCCCTTTACCATGAAAAAATGACAACTTTCTTTAGGCATTTTCAAGATGTGTCTTTCATAGGATATGACCTTTCTTTCTTTCTTTCTTTCTTTCTTTCTTTCTTTCTTTCTTTCTTTCTTTCTTTCTTTCTTTCTTTCTTTCTTTCTTTCTTTCTTTCTTTCTTTCTTTCTTTCTTTCCCTCACCTGAGGATTTGTTTCCATTGATTTTTAGAGAATGTGGAAGAAAAAGGGAAAGACTGAGAGAAACATCAAAGTGAGAGGAACACTTTGATTGGTTGCCTCCTGCATGAGCCCTGACCTGGGCCCAGGCCAGGGAGGAGCCTGCAACCTAGGTACATGCCCTTAGTCAGAATTGAACCAAGACCCAGCAGTGGGCAGGCCGAGGCATTACCCACTGAGCAAAACTAGCTAGGACAGGATATGACATTTCTTAACCCTCCAGCAGCAGAACTTCCTTTTTTTCTCCAGGAGTGTGGTAAAAAACCCTAGATCACCTATTTGGATTCTTATTACCCAAGTTACTAAGAATATTACCAGTGGCATACAGGGAGCTAAGCCAATGAGCAGTCAGAAAAGGTGTTTCCTCTGTAGTTCACACCAATTGCCCGTTTGGCCCCTGCCCAGGCCTAACGCCTCTGGCTGAGTCATTAGCCTTGGGCAGGGGACCTCCAGCTCCCTCAATCGTGGGCTCAGCCCATGTTCCCCATGATCGCTGGCTCTGCCCCTCCTCCCCGCCATGGCCAGCTCCCTCCCTGCTCCCAGCAATCGCTGGCTCCACCCCTGCCCAGACCTAATGCCTCTGGCTGAGGCATTAGGCCTGGGCAGGGGACCACCAGCTCCCCACGATCACCAACTCAGCCCCTGCTCCCTGCGATTGCCGGCTCTGCCCCTGCCCCCAGCTCTCCACAATCTCCCACTCCACGCCTGCCTAGGCCTAATGCCTCTGACTGAGGCGTTAGGCCTGGGCAGGGGACCCCTAGCTCCCCATGATCGCTGACTCCGCTCCTGCTCCCCACCATTGCTGGCTCCCCCGCCCGCTCCCCACCATCCCAGCTCCGCCCATGTCCAGGCCTAATGCTTCTGACCAAGGCGTCAGGCCTGGGAAGGGGACCTCTCAGCTCTGATTGCAGGCTCAGATAGCCGACAGCCGCTGGGCGCCTACGTATGCAAAGTAACTGCCATATTTGCATATCATGCTGATTAGCCAATGGGAGGCGTAGCAAAGGTACAGTCCATTACCCTGTTTGTCTATTATTAGATAGGATCTGTTAATCCACAAATTTATTCTTCAACTTCATGGGACAAGGACCCACAAGAAGAAGTCTGCACCCCAAACCCCACGTTTCAAGAGGAAAGGGAGAGAAGAAAATCAAAACATTTGTGCCCTCTCCCTTCCTTGGTGCCCAGTCTCTGGCAATAGCTGTGTCCTTCTACACTTAGAGCTACTGCCCTTGGGGCTCTGCTAAGTGGCCTTTCTCACTGATCTCAAGAAATGCTTTTACTTGACTGTATCCTTCCTGCCCCAGTGAAGACAATGGCTTCCCACTGTTGCTAGTCTCTGAAAGCCTCAGCATCCCTTATGTTCTTTTAATCCCACTCACCCCTTCTGTAAGTCATAGTCTATTTATTAGTCTCTTTATTTGAAACTTCAAGGATAAGTTCTGTTTCCTACCAAAGCTCTGACTAATTTTAAAAAAGGCAAATTAGATTGATCAATAGATTACATTTTCTAGTAACAGAGATGATGAAGGCAGGCTATTTTGACAACGGTGCTTGGTTGTTCCAATGGCAAAATGAGAAATATCTGGTTGTGCAGAGAGAACAAGAGGAGCAATTAGCCAGATATTCCAAGGATTCACTTATCAGCAGTGGCATCCACATTGCATGGAAGTTTTGATCTCGCTAGGAACTGTCTCTCAGGGTCTAGCTACTATAAAAATGTGGGACCAAGAAAATGAAAGTATTGAGTAATAAAGATGCTGAGATACTCCATGGAGACATTCCTGCCCTTGGAGCCAGAGGAAGTGATGGATCTTGCAATATAGTTGGGAGAGATGAAGTATGGAATTACAGATTCTACTTTAACCCCCAGGCTAACAGGGCTGGAAATCCTCTATTACATGCTAATGCAGCTCTATTGTATTGCTAAGGTTCAGGAAAACAAAATTGCCATTTTTATTTAAACTCTCAGGAGAGCATAATCTAGCCTTTACTGGGGCTTTCTCTTTAGACAATTAATATCATTTTGTTTTGAAGGTTTTCTCTGGTAATTGATGATTTTCCTTTCCACTTGAGTTTAATTTTGATATTCCCTCATAGCTTTGTGCAACAAAAGTGTTTGGTTGAGTGCCATGAAGATACTAAGCCCTTTGATTACTATGTGATTTCGCTTAAACTTGTGGAAATGTCCTAGTTCCTCCATATCACCCCAGACAATCTATCTGGCCTAGCTGATGCCTACATCCTTTCCAGACATTGTTCAATGACTAACTCTGGCATGAAGTCATTCCTGAAGCTCCCTTTTCCAACCTCCCCTGGTAAAATTCATCAGTTTTTCTGTTGATGCTGCTAGCCACTGTGCAAAACTACCTTTACCCACTTTAGGTTTTCAGCTGGGACTCTTTAACAACAAGACAGATGAACAAGAGGAAAAAACAACAACCACAAAACAGTTATTAACATTCAGCACACATCACCCAGGAGAAACCTAAACAAAGTAACTCAAAATGGCAGCTTAGCCGAAACCGGTTTGGCTCAGTGGATAGAGAGTCGGCCTGCGGACTGAAAGGTCCCAGGTTCGATTCCGGTCAAGGGCATGTACCTGGGTTGCGGGCATATCCCCAGTGGGAGATGTGCAGGAGGCAGCTGATCGATGTTTCTCTCTCATCGATGTTTCTAACTCTCTATCTCTCTCCCTTCCTCTCTGTAAAAAATCAATAAAATATATTAAAAAAAAAATGGCAGCTTAGAATTCAGCTTAGATAACATCTTCAACAAAGAACAACACCTTTGCAGAGAAATGACAGGACAAAGGAAAGCCGTCCTAGACTCCAAGGGTGGCACCCTGTGGGGAGGTAAATAGAAGGGAGGAAACTAGTGGAGTAAGAAATTTTGCCAATTCCTCTGGTGTCATCTCTAGGCTGATAAAAGCCTTTCTGTCTTCGGTAAGCGGTGAGTTTATATTCTGCATTTGGGCAGAAAAGGAGAAGCTTTTTCTGTGTTTGCTGCCATTTTAATTGCCTTCAGCTCAAAATAATTTTTATGTCAAAGGCATATTTGGAGCAACATATTCTGATTTCCTTCACCATTTTTACAACTTAAAAAACATACACACACACACACACACACACACACAAAAAAAAAAAAAAAATCTGTCTGTCTTGCCTACCAGAGTGTAAGCTCCCTGAGGGCAGGTTTGTGTCTCATTTGTTTCTTTAATATCTTACGGTACCTAGTCAGAATATATGCATAGTGGTTCTTTTCTTTTTTTTTTTTAAATAATGGCTTTTATTGCATCTTTAAAATATTGGAAATAGTCTGAGGAATCATTCAGCATCTTGCTGTTTCTATAGCTGGACAACTTAGATCTTATCAGCCTGATGAACTGTTCCTTTTTCAGAAACATAGATGCTACCCCAAATTTTTCTGATATCCTTGTTTTTAACTGGTGTGGCTTGCTGAATCAAAGCAGTTGAACTTGATACAAGTTCAATGTGGTTTCCTTCAAGAATCAACTCCTCTTTCTGGGCTTGGGATACTGAACAAGCAACGCCTGACCTCATCTGAACCCGGTAGATGTGTTTTTCACCCAAGAAATTTCTGATTTCAATAAGAGAACCATTCTCCTGAATAAGAAACTTTATGGGGAAGTGAGCATACATAGAATTCATCTTGTAACAGAAGCCCAGTGTAACACCCTTGATCATGTTCTGTCTATGACTACAGATAGTGCCAACAGTAGCCATTTCCTTTCTCTTTCCCCATCATTTGTCAAGCCAGAGTCTCTTTTTCTATCCAAGGAGATTGAGTTCTGCATTGATGTCACTGAAGTCCCTCTTCACGGTGTCTCTGTGTCCCTTCACAGCAACTCTATGTTCCTTCAGAGTGATGTCGACACCTATGCTGGCTGAGAATGGTCTTCATCCTCGCAGTAGATGTGGCTATAGTAATGATTCTTTTTTCTTCTTTATTGGTTAAGGTATCACATAGGTGTCCTTATCTCCCCATTGTCCCCCACAGCCCCCCCACACACACTCATGCCCTCACCCCCTGGTGTCTGTGTCCATTGGTTAGGCTTATCTGCATGCATACAAACCCTTTGGTTGATCTCTCCCCCTTCCCCCCACCCTCCCTTACCATCCCTCTGAGGTTTGATGGTCTGATTGATGCTTCTCTGTCTCTGGATCTGTTTTTGTTCATCAGTTTATGTTGTTCATTATATTCCACAAATGAGTGAGATCATGTGGTATTTATCTTTCTCTGACTGGCTTATTTCACTTAGCATAATGCTCTGCAGTTCCATTCATGCAGTTGCAAATGGTAAGAATTCCGTCTTTTTTACCACTGCATAGTATTCCATTGTGTAGATGTACCACCATTTTTTAATCCACTCATCTGATGATGGGCACTTAGGCTGTTTCTAAATCTTAGCTATTGTAAATTGTGCAGCTATGAACAGAGGGGTGCATATATCCTTTCTGATTGGTGTTTCTGGTTTCTTGGGATATATTCCTAGAAGTGGGATCACTGGGTCAAATGGGAAGTTCCATTTTTAGTTTTTTGAGGAAATTGCATAGTGATCGCCACAGTGGCTGCACCAGTCTACATTCCCACTAGCAGTGCACAAGGGTTCCTTTTTCTCTGCATCCTCACCAGCACTTGTCATTTGTTGATTTGTTGAAGTTAGCCTTTCTGACAGGTGAGAGATGATACCTCATTGTCATTTTGATCTGCATCTCTCGGATGATTAGTGACTTTGAGCATGTTTTCATGTCTCTTGGCCTTCTTATGTCCTCTTTCAAAAAGTATCTATTTAGATCCGTTGCCCATTCTTTGATTGGGTTGTTTATCTTCCTTTTGTTAAGTTGTACGAGTTCTCTGTAAATGTTGGCGATTAAATTCTTATCTGTGATAACATTGGCAAATATGTTCTCAAGAAAGCAGTGGGCTTTCTTGTTGTTTGGTTGATGATTTCCTTTGCTGTGCAGAAGCTTTTTATTTTGATGTAGTTCCATTTGTTTATTTTCTCTTTAGTTTCCATTGCCCTAGGAGCTGTGCGGGTGAAGATATTGCTTTGGCATAGGTCTGAGATTTTGCTGCCTGTAGATGCCTCTAAGATTTTTATGGTTTCTCATCTTACATTAAGTCCTTTATCCATTTTGAAGTTTTTGTGTGTGTGTGTGTGGTGTAAGTTGGTGGTCTAGTTTCATTTTTTTGCATGTATCTGTCCAATTTTCCTAACACCATTTATTGAAGAGACTGTCTTGATTCCATTGCATGTTCTTGCCTCCTTTGTCAAATATTAATTGAGCATAGTTGTTTGGGTCAATGTCTGTGTTCTCTATGCTATTCCATTGGTATAGTAATGATTCTTGAGTGGATAAATACATCTTTTTAGTCAAACATGTAGAAAAAGCAAGCAGGTTTTTGGTCCAATATTTTTAGAATTTATAGTTATGTCCTTTTTAATATTACAGAGAGATTTTATACAAATAATTGAGGCAGATACTTCTAATTGCCCACCCACTATTTTCCCCTTACTCATTACCCTAAGTTTTAGTGGGAACAGTATGATACATTTAAAATACTCCTCCCTTAGACTGCCTTGAAGCTAAGGGTGGCCATGTTTTCCAGATGTAGCTAATGCAATATAAGTAGAGGTCTTTATGGAAAAACTAGAGGCCCAGCGCATGAAATTCATGCATGGGTAGGGTCCCTAGGCCTGGCCTGCAATCAGGGCCTATCTTCCCCAGCTGCCAGAAGCCAGCCCTGCCCCTGGTTCCCCATTCCCCATCAGGCAGTTGGAGCCTGACTGCCGGGGGAAGGACCGAGACATTGTCTGTTCCCACCTGCTTGCTGCCCCCCCCAACCCTTGGGTTGCCCTCTGTGTGTGAGGCATTCAGGGCCCTGCTTGCTTGCACAAAATACAGAGATAAAGGAAAAATAGATTTCATTGGGTAAAATTTTAAAAATACAAGACAAAGGAAAATAAGCAAAGTAAAAAGCAATAATATACAGTACTTGGGAAAATATTTGCAACTTATATCACATATAATTTGTTAATATTGCTGGTACATAAGGAGTTTCTAAAAATATATAAGAAAAGCACCAACTCTGAAAAACTGAGCTAGAGAAATTAACAATTTACAGTAAAATAAATATCACTCTCTTTTAACCATATGAAATTATGGTCAAAGTTCCTCATAAAAAGAAAAGTACAGATTAAAATAATGCCAAGTTACCATTTAAAAATATTATATTGGCAAATATCCAAACTTTTGACACATATTCTCTTGGAAAGGCTGTGGGAAAACTGCCATGCTCATATATTGCTGCTACAAATGCAAAAATATACATGACACAGGGAGGGAAATTTGACAATATCTAACAAAATTCATGGGAAAGTATAGTGCAGTGATGATGAACCTATGACACGCGTGTCAGAGGTGACATGTGAACTCATTTTTTTGGTTGATTTTTCTTTGTTAAATGGCATTTAAATATATAAAATAAATATCAAAAATGTAAACCTTTGTTTTACTATGGTTGAAAATATCAAAATTTTCTATATGTGACACGGCACCAGAGTTAAGTTAGGGTTTTTTAAAATGCTGACACGCCGAGCTCAAAAGGTTCGCCATCACTGGAAAAGGGCAAACAAAATGGATAAATGTTGATAATTATTGAAACTGGTTGATAAGTACATTGATTATTTGCTCTGTACTAGTGTTTGTTTTAAAATGTCTAATAAATTGTTTAAAGTGCCAAAATGCATGAATACACAGTACATGGGTTTAAATGTCAAAATACCTGAATATGTAGTACAAGTTTTATTTCTTGAACTAGACAGCAGGTATTCACAAGTGTTTGTTGATTTATTTATAGTAACTCAGAGTATGTCTGAAATATTTCATTTATAAAAGGACCAATGGGAGAAGGGATAGATTATCCAAAAAATTATTTGGAAAAATTGGTCCTTTGGAACAAAGCTCCACAAGGGACAGGAAGAGTTTAACCAAAGAATATATATATATGCATATAGACATAACCCATGGACACAGATGTTAGGGTGGTGAAAGCCTGGGGGAGGGGGCAGCACTGGAGTAGAGGGAGTCAATGGGGGAAAAAGAGGGACATCTATAATACTTTCAACAATAAAGATAAGTTAAAAAAAAAAAACACATGCCGAAGTTTCATTGGCACAGACTTTTCTAGAATTACTAATTTTTTGCAGTACTACCCCTCCCTGTGGGAACACAAAATACTGTGTTCTCAGGTCCACGTGTCTATTTCTGACCCATGGACTAAGATAAATCAATTAGAAACCAATGAATGATTTCATGGTCTTTCCTCTGTTGTAGATACCTGTGTCTCTAAAGATGAAGACCCATGTTTGCAGCTGTAACACATTCGGTAAGGTCATCACTTCTGATAATGTGAGAAGCAGAGAGTGTGTCTGATGAAAGCATACTTCCAGTGAGATAATTTGCAAACCAGAAGGTAACGGGTGTTGGTTGCTATGGGTTATACTTGGTAAGGACTTACAAGCAAAACAGCTCAGAAAAGAATCTGCCTGCTTTTAAGCAAGAATGAAAGAAAATAGTAAGTTCAGACATTTAGGGTCTTGCATAAATAGAAAGAGTATGTTTCTTGACCCTAACAATAAGAGATAAAATGCAAAAAGACTTTAAAATTGAGTCTACTTATGGAAACACAAACAAAATCAGATTAAGAATTTGGCCTTCACTCTTCCAGTTGCAAACCTTTAGTGGAATAAAATACCTCAGGGCAAAAATCAAACTGAGGACCTGAGGCCCAGCAATCTTTTCCACTAGATAAAATCCTCAGGTAAAGGAGTTTAAGAGTTCAACTCTCACATCAAATCCAGAAAGACTCACACCTTCCTGGACTTGGGAGAGGTAAGAGGGTAAGAATGGGAGGAAAGGCAGTGCATCTGAGAACTATGTTGGGTAAAGAATTGTAGTAGTAATTACTGGCACATGGAATCAAATAGGTTAGAAACACACATGTTTTAGAAGAATTGTATTGCTAAAGGAACTGTGAGCCTAGACTAAAGGTGTTAAGACCATTAAAGCTCTAAAGACACTCTTGGGCCCTGAGAAGGAAGTGGGCTTAGAAAGCTGCGAATTCTCCTAGGACCCATTTTAGATGAGTCCAAGAAGTATACGAGAAAGGGAAAGAATCTTCAGGGTGGAGCCAGGAGTCACAGAAAACTAGAACCATATTAGATCCTCCCAGAGAGCAGACAGGGTCTAATCAAGGTAAGGGGCTCAATGTCTTCACAGGAGAAATTCAGAATTTCTCAGGACCAGAGACTCCTTTTTCCCTCTTCCACCATTCGATGTTTGGGTGCCAGATAACTTTTTGTTTTAGTTGATAGGCATGCAGAGCTACCAATGGACTTAATATAAAGACTGCTTACTGCATTGTATCGCGGCTATAGGGTTAAGCCTCGGACTGACCTGTTGGCAAAGCCACAAACAAGTCCCAGCTTAGAGGGCACAGCCCTCTTAGCATAATTAGGCTTGACCTTATGGCACTCCCTAGATCCTATCTGGGTAGCTAATGGGCTGAGGGAAGTGTAGCAAGTGCTGCCAAAACTAGTGAAACTCACAGGAACATTGTAACTAGGGTGACCACTACCTTGTTTACCTCTGGCTATAAAATAAAGGCTCAGCTTGCTGTCTGGATCTCTCTCTGTAGCCTCAGCCAGGCACAGGTGATCCACCTAGACCCAGCTTATTCTCTTTGTCTGTTTTTTCTACATCCTTCGCCGCACCCCCTCAGGCTCACTGAACCCTTGGCTGAGCTGGCCCGGCACACTGTATGTCATCCAATGATTCTGGACTTTGTGCTCAATATGATGACTGAAGGCGACATTTGTGTTAACTTTTAGGAGGTGGGTATAATTGTAAAAGCTGTGCAGGAAGGAGAATAAACTGAATATCTGGGTACCAAAAGGGTAGACTGTGGCATATCTTACAAATCTTTCTCAATATTTCCAGTCTTTCTCATTTTTCACTCCTCTATGCAGTGGGCAGGGCTAGATGATGGGCCTGCAGGAGGGCTCTATCTATTGGGTAGTGAAAATACCTTCCAGGCCCCTATCACTTAGGAGCTGGAACAGTATCCTCCTTGCTTTCCCTTCCACAGTGAACCCAAAGCTTTGGGTTGAGATAGAGGTGCCATTAGATTAAAATGCTCTGGAAACTGAGCTTACTATGTGGAGGACATCTGTCCAAGAGGTCCTAGGACTCACATGGACTTCATATGAGCAAGAAAAATACGGTTAGCCACTGAGACGCTAGGACTTTTCATAACATAGCTTGTCTTTATGGATACTTTTATTTGAGACCATTCAGTTCTCAATGCCTACTTACCTACCTATCTAGTTACCTACATATAAACATACATATCTGAGGTATAATTATTTAAAAGTAAATAACTTTCAACTTTTAAAACAAGAAAATAGAAGTAAATATTTAACTTTTCTCAAGTGAAGAAAGATTTCTACATACAAAGGGAGTGAAAAGCAATACAGATGAAAAAATAAATCTGACTATCTGCCAATAACAGTTTTGCAATAAAAAATATCATAAACTAAATTAAAATGAATGACATACTGGGGAAAAGCATATTTTCCACAAAGAGTTAATGTTCTAATATATACGTATAGGAAATAAAAATTAGTAACTTGAAATAACAGCTTGTCAAAAAAGGGCAAAGACTATAAGCTTATAATTTTTAAAAATTATTTATTTTCTTTATTGATTAAGGCAGGGGTCCTCAAACTACGGCCCGCAGGCCACATGCAAATACAAATATTGTATTTGTTCCCATTTTGTTTTTTTTACTTCAAAATAAGATATGTGCAGTGTGCATAGGAATTTGTTCATAGTTTTTTTTTTATTAAACTATAGTCCGGCCCTCCAACGGTCTGAGGGAGAGTGAACTGGCCCCCTGTTTAAAAAGTTTGAGGAACCCTGGATTAAGGTATTATATATGTGTCCTTATCCTCCCATTGCCCCCCCCCCCAGCTCCCCCTCCCCAGCTCATGCCCTCACCCCTCTAGTGTCTGAAAGCTGAAATACAAACAGCCACCTTCCAGAGCAATCAACATCTGAACCAGCAAGGAGGGGCAAGTTTGGGTTCCTGCTGAATTAGCAATCCTAGAAGATTGCCCAAACTGACCACAGGGTGCAAATATTTGATATACCAGAGCATATATCTATATCTATATCTATATCTATATCTATCTATATCTATATCTATATCTATATCTATATCTATATCTATCTATATTTATACATTTATGAGAGGTGTGAAAATAAATGATTTTAGATTTTAATTTTTAAGTATATTTCTGTATTTGCAATTTTCTTCAACAGGCACTTATAATTTTTTAAAAATTATAATATATATAATATTATATGGATGAGACAAAAGGAACACTCTTGGATCGCCTGATTGTTGCAAACTACCGGGTTGAAATATAACAATGATGTTCCCAGCAACCCAAACAATGTCCCATTTAGGAAACTAGTTAAATGGCATGATCTGTAAAGGGCTCTGACCTCCTGGGAGAGAGTGATTCATAAATAATTATCACTTTTTATGATACAAATGTTTTTGAAGGACAGCTAAAGTCTTTATTAAAAAAGCATTATGCCCCTGTGAGATTTCCCCATCCCTAAGATTAATATCATATTTGAGGAAGCCTGAGTATTTTTCTACCTTGTAATCTTACATGAAGAATTATTTTGTGCAGTGCCACAGGTTAAATGCATATCATGAAATTCACTTTCCTCCCTACTGCCATTTCTAACACTTAATTCAATGAAAGTCTACAAACATAGAGTATGACTCAGAATATTGAAGCTGTGGCTAAACAAGAAAAGTTCATTCACAATTGATTTTCTTTCAGGAATCTTTGACATTCTTCATTCCAATTGTTCACCTCTACTGTAGGGCTCAGTGAACACTTCAGGAAGTTGCCGTGCACTGCAGCCTGCCGGAGACATGAAGGAATGTAGAGCAGGATAATCACAACATCATCAACCCAATTCTCCAAGGTCGCTGGCCAATAATGCGGTTCTAATTGAATAACTTATCCACAGCTATTTCCCCTGGGAAAGCCGAGGGCTCAGCCTCGGAGAAGAGGCAGATGGTGCCGCATATACAATGAAACCTGTAATTTTCTCTTGCGATTGGACATGTTAACAGTGGGCTGTTTCTGCTTATTCTTTAATATTTTATTTTAATAGTCCCTTCCCAAATTATAATGTACCATGAAGCAGCAAAAGATGGAGGCAGTAATACATATCATGTTTAATTGATCATACCTCTAATGCACCCAACAACTCTGGCAATCAACAGCCGTATATGTCAGTCAGGTGCAAACCGAAATGAAAGCAACAGAAAAGATCCCAATTAAAACCGAAAGGGGAGATGAGATGAGTCTTTAGGGTTGGCATGGCATTAACTAGCAGCAAAGTATGGAACATCAAATGCATTTTAATTCTGATTTTTTTAATGGCGATGTGCCATGGAGTATGTACACCCAATGTATTTGGCAAGATGATGGGAAGGTGATATTTTCTACTTGGAGACTGACTCAACCACTGGGATCCAGAGGAGGATGAAGGGCTGTGTGGCTGCTTGATTTTCATCATCTAGTGGCATCCGAAGTTGGAAGAGGGAAATGCAGGCTTGTGAGGCAAGTAGAGACAGCCCATCAGCAGTCTAACAACACAACGGATGACAGGCCCAGAGGCAAACCCAGGACCCCCAGCCCATCGGCTTGAAGGCTGCCAAATGGCAGCTGCAGCAATGGAAAGTTATCCAGACTTGAGTGTTTGGATTTTTCTGGGGTCTTCCTGAGAAACAGTCCTCTCTACAGAGAACCCTTCCTGGAAAAGAGTGAAAAGGAACCAAGGTTGAATGGATATGGAGAAAGGAGACCTATCACTCTTGTGCAGTGCTTCCTGGGAAATAATCTGTCATAAAGAATGTTCTGGTCTTTCTTCAAAGATAGGACTCTGTGGTTTGCCTAAGAGGAGGAAAGCTTCCATTACTGTAGTGAATGAGTGAACCATTGCTGATATTTATAAGAAATGCCATGGCACAGAAAGAAAGCTCTTGGGGTTTCAGGGCAGCACAGATCTGCCCCTGGTAATTGAAAACAGGCAACGAGATTGGGTTGATTTTATTTTGGAAAAGGTAAGTCAGTGCTGCAGCATGGTGACATGGATAATTCATGAAGCTCTGGCTTGTGTTAGACACCCTGCATGCCTTTCAGAAAGAAATGACACAACAATTAAGGTGTCAAATAATAACATGCCACTTGGAGAAAGATAATTGTACCCAGCGTTAGATAGTGATTAGGTCAGAATGAATGTTCATCCTTTCAAAGGCAGCAGCGTCTATTCAGTCTGGCATCCTACTGTAAGTACAGTATTGTGTTCGTAATCACACAGGCTGTAGCCAGGAACGCTGGGTTTTATCTGATTTTTCTCCATTTGGAATAATACTCTGATGATTCCCTTAGCAGCAAACTCAGTCATGTGAAACACAAGGGAGGATGATGAAAGACAGATTGTTAGAGATGGAGGAGGGGCTTTGCTTTTCATGTAAAACAAAGCATGAGTTTACTCATGTGCAAATATAGTCTTTCTTGCCCTGGCCTGGTGGCTCAGTTGGTTGGAGCATCTATAGTTTCAGTCCTGTATACTAAAAGGGTTTCAGATTCGGTCCCCAGTCGGGAAAATACAGGAGGCAACTGATCCATGCTTATCTCTCACAACAATCAATCCTTCCTTCCTTCCTTCCTTCCTTCCTTCCTTCCTTCCTTCCTTCCTTCCTTCCTTCCTTCCTTCCCTCTCTCTCTCTCTCCCTTTTTCTCTCTCTAAAAATCAATAAGCCCCACCTAGTTGCTCAATGGTTAGAGCGTCAGCCTGCAGAATGAAGGGACCCAGGTTCAATTCCAGTCAAGGACAAATACATCAGTTTCAGGTGATATCCTTGCAGGAAGCTACCAATCGATGTGTCTCTGTCACAATGATGCTTCTCTCTCTGTGTGTTTTTCCCACTCCCTTCCATTTTCTCTAAAAAAAAAAAAAAAACAATGGAAAAAATATCCTTGGGTGAGGATTGCAAAAAGAAAAAAAAAAAAAAGATAGTTTTTCATTCAAGTGATCAATCAATCACATCATGGCCTTAGAAGTCCTTGTTCATTTCCTGGTGTTACAACTTGATGTGGAATTCAGACAAATCATTAAACCTCACTGAGATCCTGTCTCCTCATTTGAAAAATGCAAATAGAAAAGCCTGCTATATGTTTATCTTTCAAATCTGTTGAAGAGGTCAAAATGAAAGGCTCTGAGAAAATATTTTATAAATATAAAGGATTGTATCAATATAAGGCATTATTTTATTATTGTGCCTATTAAACATCAAATATGTTACCTTTTGAACAGTTTTACTTTAAGAAAAACTTGGAAATGATTTAAGCCCTTAAAAATCAAAGAACTTTTAATGAATGGGGGTGCACTCAAGACCATCTGCACAAGACCAATCAAAATCCTCACTTCATCCAACAAGGAGGAACTGAAGTACATGATTTTTGCACATGCATGTATCTCTGTGTTATTTAATCAAGCCTGACTGTGATGAGATATGAAAAAAAACAAAATAGCCACTATTGGAAAGAGCAACACTGCATTAGGGGAGGGGGAATTTCATCTGCAGAGTCCATTCAACTGGTTATTGTCACAAAGGTATTTAACATAAATAAAATGTGATTATGTGCTATGTAAAACATTCAAAGTATTCAATAGTACCTCATAGACAAAAATAGGACACCTTTTCCTTTGTAAGGATGCATTCCTAAGTGATATTCTGACTATATTGACCACAAATAGTAACAGAAAATTTTATAATGAAGCCCTTGACCTTGGGTAGCTTACGACAGACAATCTTACCTGAAAGAGGTGTTGTTAGGGGAAATCAACATTTAAAACAGTGAGGGAGATTGATCAAAATTAAAAATCTGATTCTTCCAGTTCTGACAAGATGCAGTAGCCCCATTTATCTGAGCTTCTTCCCTTTACAACAAAAACAAAAAACCCCGGACATAACACAACAGGCACACACAGTCCCTAAAAGGTGACAAAAAGAAGTGGGTTGCCTACGACCTCAGGACTTGAAAAATACCATGGGGGTGATCTCCCCTAGTTTCCTTATTACCACCCATATATCCCATATAGCCACCAACCCATAACCACTAACAGGCCTAGATATTGAAGCTCCAAGAAAATCCTGTTTCTGGCTTGCCAAAGGACTGGGAGAAAGGTTGCTTAATAATAGAAAAAATTCATTGACAATACCCACCCTACTCCAACCCAAACTCAAGGGAAAAGCTCCTGAACCTCGACACCCACCTGGCATCAATACGGTTGAATGAGGTGGTGGGAGGTGGGGCGTGGAGCTAACTGGCACTCTGTTTGTGCCTCTTGTCCTCTCCCTGGTGGTGAGGAAAGGCCAGGTGGCAGCTGATCTTACAGCCTTGTTGTGAGCTGTGCTCCACTCTCACTGGAAAGTTATCAGCTGGACAGAAGGAGAGTTGAACTTCCACCTCACCCACCATCTGTGAGACAGTGTGAGTCAGTGCCCTACTTAAAGTGTTTCTATAATCCTTCCTTAAAAGTGATACCCCATCCCCTCTGACACTGGGTGGTGCAGTTGTGTGCAAAATGATCAACCTAGCATGAGCTTTGCCCTCCCTCCCTAGAGGCACTGGTCCTCGATTTTAAGCCTCTTGAGGGAGGAGCTGCAAGGCAGATGCTCTTGAATTGGTTGGTAATTTCTGGCATAATTTCAAGACATAAGGAAGTCTGCTCCTCTTTCAAGCTATTTTCTAGAAAATAGTCATTTTGTGGGTATCATTTAAAAATAGCAAACAGGGCCGAAACCGGTTTGGCTCAGTGGATAGAGCGTCGGCCTGCGGACTGAAAGGTCCCAGGTTCGATTCCGGTCAAGGGCATGTACCTGGGTTGCGGGCACATCCCCAGTAGGAGATGTGCAGGAGTCAGCTGATCGAT
Source organism: Myotis daubentonii (assembly GCF_963259705.1). Lineage (NCBI taxonomy): Eukaryota > Metazoa > Chordata > Mammalia > Chiroptera > Vespertilionidae > Myotis > Myotis daubentonii. The sequence continues at coordinate 160,843,203 of NC_081841.1, forward strand.
GTTTCTCTCTCATCGATGTTTCTAGCTCTCTATCTCTCTCCCTTCCTCTCTGTAAAAAATTAATAAAATATATTTTAAAAAAAATAGCAAACAGGGAGCAAGAGGTTTAAGCACAACATCATACTCGTATTTTGTAACAACTCTTGTTTGTATGCTCCCAGGCTATTATAACCCTTCTGGGTTTAGGAATCACCAGTGGCCCCAAACCCTTTGTGAAAAGGGTTTCACAAAGCTTGTGTTCCTGCTTGCCATAAAACTGCTGGTCTAAGGAGTCTCACACTATTATGAGCCCCTGCACCATCTCTTCCCCCATGAATCATCCCTTATCCCTTTAGGTTTTCATATTTCCTCCTACTGCTGGGGAGATCTTTGTAGCATTCTGGCCTCTTATCTAACCTCCATCAATTTTCTCCCCCTCCACTGCACTTCCATATCTGATGGGCCCAGGGTCACACACATTCTAGATGAGTGATCATCAACCTGGGATAAAACCAATTCCAGTTCCCACTCCAGACAGGTAAGTCAGAATCTCTGATGATTGTTGTGGGTTGAGAAATCCTAACTTGTACTATCTGATCTCCAAAATCTCAATTTTAAGCTTCCCACTCACTAACCACTACTTCCTCTCCACTCTCATTCAAAATCCCCATTTCAATTACATTTAAAACTATAGACACCTGTAACCCATTGACACTTTTCAACAATGCATCTCTCTCACCTGGTCCTTACATTTTTATATACTACACTATAGTTTGGTAATATATAGCCAGTTGCATGTAATATTATTGTCATTCTCTCTAACTTCCTGACAAAATTTCAACCTTGATTAAGTTAACTATCCACCTAGTTCATCTTTGCACCCAAGTTGCAAAACATTGCTATGAGAAATCACACAACTGCATGATTAATCCTTTTTAAATTTATTATCAAAAGTTCATACAGGCCCTTGACATTGCCAAATAATGCCCCTACACATCTTCAATTATTTCAGTTTCTTAACTTTTCTGGATGATTATTACATCATTTTTGCAGTAAGTTGAATTGTGTCCCCCAAAAAGATATGTCTAAGTCTTAACCCTGGTATCTGTGAATGGGGCCTTTTTTTTTTTTTTTTTTGAAACAAGATCTTCACAAATGTAACCAAGTTAAGGATCTCTGAAGATGAGGGTGAGCTCTATATACAATGATGGGTATCCTTACAAGAGAAAGGAGAGAGGTATTTGAAACACTGAGGCCCAGAAAAAAATACTATGTGAAGAAGAGGCAGTTTTAGTGTTATGCCACCATGATCCCAGGAATGCCAGGGAGCCACCAAAATCTAGAAAAGACAAGGAAGAATTCTTCTCTGAAGCATTCAGAGGGAGTTTGGCCTGTCAACACCCTGATTTTAGAATTCCGGCCTCCAGAACTGAGAGAGAATAAATTTGTTTTGTCTTTAAGGACCCCCCCACCGCCCCTGGCCCAGTTTGTGGCAGGCCTAGAAAACTAACACCACCTCTTATCTCCAAATTCTAATCCTTCCCCTTTTCTTTCCCCACCCATGGATGACCTCATCTTGTATTTTATTAATAAAATAGATACAGTCAAATGAAAATAATATCTTCCCACTAAGACCATAAATCCACTTGTATCTGTGCACATTGTCAATTTTCCCTTCTGTTAATTTCCCTCCTTGACCTTATACCCTTGTACAAATGCTGTTGATTTTTTCTGCTCCCCAGCAGTTAATGTCCTCAAAAGAGTTGTCAATATTTACTTTCTACTTTTTCACTTCCCCTTTTCTGCCCAGTTGATTTTAATCAAGTTTTTCTTTTCATCATTCCAATGAATCACCTCCATTCAAGTTAGTTATGTCTTGATTTTGCCAAACCCAATAGGTGATTTTCTGTCTTTTTAAAAAATTATGTCTTTATTTTATTTCAGAGAGGAAGAAAGAAACATCAATGATGAGAGAGAATCATTGATTGGCTGCCTCCTGCACACCCCACACACTGGGGATTGAGCCCCTAACCCCAGCATGTGCCCTGACCAAGAAGCTAACCCTGACCTCCTGGTTTATAGATCAGTGTTTAACCACTGAGCCATGCTGGCTGGCAACTTTCTGTCTTCATTTAACCCAACTTAAGCCATTGACACAATTTGACACTCCCTCCTGTTGCTACGTCTAGCTTTGAGCATTTGGAAATTTTACCCCATCATTATCTCCATGACAAGTTAAAATAATTTGGAAAATGACATTTGTGAGTAGCTACTAATTTTCAGTCTTTGTGCTTTGGGATGTGTCTTTTTAACGCTTGATAGGAGTTGATTATTTTGTTTTATTTTTATCGTAGTCATGTAGGAGCCAAATGTTCTAGGAATGAAAGGGCATTTACAGATGACCTCAAAAGCCAAAATAATTTTAAGCCAAAATGGAAATTCTGTTAGTAAGGGTTCACTAATAAAACATAAATACAAATTAAGATTGCCAAATACCATAAGCAATCAGACTCCACATGTTTTTTCACTTCTGCTATGCTTGTTTGTTTTTGTTAGTGGCAGATAGAGAATGTAGATAGAAGTGCATAGTTTCCAGAGTAACATTCTATATTGGGAACACAGAGCTCAGTATCTAGAGTGGGGCTGGGCTATGAATGATTTAGTAATGCCAGATGTAAGAGTCTTGTTAACATGAATGTTTCTAACTTTTACTTCAGATATTGTTACCGGACAGGAACCAGGCCTGGAGCAGGTCTGCCTCTGGCCAGCCTGGGTTCTTGTGGGTTCTTGATTTCATGCAGGAAAGATTTCACAACTCTAGTCCAGGTGATTTTGAGAGTATGTTTATTAAAGCTGGGGACAGTGAAAGGAGGAAGGGCTTAGGATAGAAGAAGCAATAGGAGAGAGCCTCCTTGGGGCTGGTTTGGCTCTCTGGGAAAGGAAAGAAAAGGGGGCTTTGGTGACAGATTCCAGGGGGTTTGCCGGGGGTGAGCTGCTGCTGCCCATTGCACCCTTGCTGCAAGCCTTATGGGGTTCCTTAGAGTTTAGGAGATGCATGCCTGAGTGGGAAGGCGTGGGCATGTTTCCAGAAGAGAGAGTGCACCCTGGGCTCTTCGTCTTGAGGGTTTTAAAGGCTGGGAGTTCAGGGGAGGTTTTAGGGGAGAATTTCAATAGAGTATCCACCAGCTTTATGCTGATGCACCAAAACGAGATTTATCACCTTAACTTCATCTGTCTGTGGGAGTGGTTGGCACAAATTGGATTTTTGCTATCTCCCTGAGTAGTGTGATTTGAACTATTTACCCTCTGGTTGGGGAGGAGAAGTGTAAGTCATTTATTCTTGTTTAGGGAAAATAGGATTTTTGTGACTTACTAGATTGCTTGGCTTTTTAACTATCTGTCTCAGTTTACCTATTCTACTTGTCTTGGCTTACTAGACTGTCTCATTATAACAAATGAAGACTAGTAGAAATCCAGATGAGTACTCAAAGGGTGCATTATGAAAAGTGGAAAACGATGGTGGTTTGTGTCTTTATTTATGTATATGAATTCTCCCCTGGGGTAGTTGGTCTAGGCCAGTGGTTCCCAACCTTTTGTTGACCATGCCCTACATAAGCATCTTTAAAATCCTGATGCCCCCTTGCCCCATGACATATAATTCTTTTTTTTTTGAGTTTTAATTAAATCTTTATTGTTCAGATTATTACATTTGTTCCTCTTTTATTCCCCCCATAGCTCCCCTCCTTCCAGTTCCCACCCAACACTCCGCCCTCACTCCCCACCCACTGTCCTCATCCATAGGTGCACGATTTTTGTCCAGTCTCTTCCCGCATCTCCCACATTCCTTTTCCCCCCAAGAATAGTCAGTCCACTCCCTTTCTATGTCCCTGATTCTATTATAATCAACAGTTCATTCTGTTCATCAGATTATTTATTCACTTGATTCTTAGATTCACTTGTTGATAGATGCATATTTGTTGTTCATAATTAGTATCTTTACCTTTTTCTTCTTCTTCCTCTTCTTAAAGGATACCTTTCAGCATTTCATATAATACTGGTTTGGTGGTGATGAACTCCTTTAGCTTTTCCTTATCTGTGAAGCTCTTTATCTGACCTTCAATTCTGAATGATAGCTTTGCTGGATAAAGTAATCTTGGTTGTAGGTTCTTGGTATTCATCACTTTGAATATTTCTTGCCACTCCCCTTCTGGCCTGCAAAGTTTCTGTTGAGAAATCAGCTGACAGTCATATGGGTATTCCCTTGTAGGTAACTGAGTTTCTTTCTCTTGCTGCTTTTAAGATTCTCTCTATGTCTTTTGCTCTTGGCATTTTAATTATGATGTGTCTTGGTGTGGTCCTCTTTGGATTCCTTTTGTTTGGGGTTCTCTGTGCTTCCTGGACTTGGAAGTCTATTTCTTTCACCAGGTAGGGGAAGTTTTCTGTCATTATTTCTTCAAATAGGTTTTCAATATCTTGCTCTCTCTCATCTTCTGGCACCCCTATAATTCTGATGTTGGTACGCTTGAAGCTGTCCCAGAGGTTCCTTACACTATCTTCGTATTTTCGGATTCTTTTTTCATTTTGATTTTCCGGTTGGGTGTTTTTTGCTTCTTTGCATTTCAAATCTTTGACTTGATTCTTGCGCTCCTCTGGTCTGCTGTTGGGAGTCTGTATAGTATTCTTTATTTCAGTCAGTGTATGCTTAATTTCTAGTTGGTTCTTTATCATAACATTGAGGGTCTCATTAGATTTCTTGAGGATCTCATTAAGTTTATCGGCGGCTTCTAGACAGTTCTTGAGAGACCTTAAAAGTGTGGTTCTGAACTCTATATCTTCCATTGACAATTTTGTCCTGTTTCTTTGTCCGCATTTTTTTTTTATGCTTTCTTGGTGCACCCCCTAGTGGTCTTTGTGCGCAGTCTTGTTGTAGTTAAGCCTTGATTGTTGTAGTTAATACTGGGGGGATTTGTCCTCCAGGCCAACTGGCTGTGAGAGTCAGCTGTGTCTGCAGTGGGAAAACTTCTGTCCTCTGGGGAGGTGCTAATCTAGCCTTTTCCTGAGGCTATCCGGCAAATGGCTCTGCGCAGGGCTTGGGCGGGGCAGGTCACAAGGGATCAAACAGGGCGGGTAGGTGGAGGGAGCAGTTATGGCTGCTCTCAGTCCTGTCCCTAGAGGCTCTGCCTCTCAGAGTCCCAGCAACCGCTTCAAACCTCGGAGAGAAAGCTGCCCTCGCGTTCCAACCGATGCCAGACAGTCCAGCTTCTCCCGTCTGAGTCCGGGTCCCTAGAGACTCGCCCAGAGCTGGAGCTCAGGGCCTGAGCCTCCCTCCCGATTGAAACAGACAACTGCGCCCTCAGCCACCAGCCGGCTCCCCGCAACCTCCGCACCTTTGTATTTTCCACACTGCGCCTCCTCTGTGTCTCGGTATGCTGTTCTCTTTGCTTCTAGTTGAAGAATTTCCCCTCAGCCAGCTTTCCTGTGGTTCTGGGCAATGTCCGTTCCATCTTTTAGTTGTATTTTTGAAGTGGTTGTGTGAGGCAGCATTCTCCAGTGTTTACCTATGCCATCATCTTGGTTCTCTCTTGATATATAATTCTTATTATTCAAAAAGTGAACTCCTATTCACATGGAGGAAGCCTAACAGGTGACTAACTTGGTCTGAACAAGCTTCCAAAGAACACGGCATCCATGAAAAAGAAAAAGAAAAGAATAAAAGGACAGTTAAGTACTGAGGAAGAAATCACTAAGAAAATAGTTCAAATAATAATAATAATAATAATAATAATAATAATAATATGAAGTTATATGAAAAATAGCAAATAAAGTTTCAAAATATATAATAGAGAACTGAAATGCATAAGTGTGTCACAATATATATTTATATACTGTATATGATTCACTGTTAATAACTCATTCTCAAATTGCCCCTTAAAAATCAAATTGTCCCCCTATGGGGTTGTGTGTCCCACAGTGAGAACCACTGGTCTAGGCTAAAATGAAAAAGGGAGAAAGAGAGAGGAGACAGCAGATAGGAACCAATGACAGACAGAAAAAAATGGTGTTTAAATATTCTTGTTGCCTCATCTCTCTGGAGAAATAATACTGCTTCTCATATTTACCCCATGGGATTAATGGGATTTTTCTCAGTCACCATAGTGGTAGCTGATTTAGTCATACAACCTTCTTTATGTCATTACTCCACCCCTTTGCTCATGTTTTTGTAGTTCCCAAATAACAACTTGCACTCAGTTTTGCCTCAAGATCTATTTATAGAGGAATGAAATAAAGACACCAGTAAAATTGTTGGATGTTGTGGTCCAAGGCAAGGATACACACATGTTATGGATTGAATTGTCTGCCCCCCCCCAACACCCACCAAATTGAAATTGTTGTAGGCAGTGGTCATGGTGTTAGACCTGTTTGGTCAGCCTGGACCTGGGTTCAGTAATCTCAGTACTTGACTGCTGGCTAGTAAAGAGTTCAGAGTCAAGACTCAAACTGTAAGAGAACATTTATTTATTTTTTGAATTTACTTTATTTTTATTGATTTCAGAGAGGAAGGGAGAGGGAGAGATAGTTAGAAACATCACTGATGAGAGAGAATCATTGATCGGCTGCCTCCTGCACATCCCCGACTGGGGATCAAGACTGCAACCCAGGCATGTGCCATTGGCCAGATCGAACCTGGGACCCTTCAGTCCATAGGCTGATGCTCTATCCACAGACCAAACCAACTAGGGCAAGAACATTTATTTACAAATTCATAGGCCTGGCCAGCGTGGCTCAGTGGTTGAGCATCGGCCCAATAATCGGTTTGATTCCCAGTAGGGCACATGCTCCAGTAGCCGTTGTGGACTCAATCCCCAGTGGGGGTTGTGCAGAAGGCAGCCGATTCAATGTTTTTATCTCTCTATTCCTCTCCCTAAAATCAATAAAATCTATTAAAAAAAAATAAAGTCACAGGGGTAGAAGTAATTTATAGAAGAATGGGCTTAGGGAACAAGTTATAGAGGTAAAGGAAGGCCCTGGGAGCTAGGAGCCTGGGAGTGAGGAAGGTAATAGTAACTTACCTGGAGCGTGGGGGAGAGAAAGGGGAAAGGTGCTGTCATGCTTCCAGGAGGGAGAGCCAGATGGGTCCTCCTTCCTAAGGGTTATAGGGTGGAGATTTTAGGGGAGGGCTTAGGGGAAGATCTTAACACATTGCGGACAGATCATGAGAATTCTTGTGTTTTCATATTACAGTGCTTTACAAAGTATCATACGTTAAAAAGATATTAGTTTGTAAGAACATGTAATAAATAACTTCAAAATGCAATGGGTATTTAATTTTAAGGCGTACCTTTAACATTTATGTAAAACGTTTTTTTGTACTTGTTCAATAGAAAGTTATCTGGCCACTGGGTAAAGCTAGCAATAAAGCTACTGGTCCGCAATTTAATAGAATATCCTGCAGCTTTCCATCCATGTGTATCCTTTCAGGGTCTAGGTCTCCACTGATTAATTGGTGGCTCCAGGGCAGGGAGTCCTTATCCAATGCAGCTGGTCATGAAGTCAGCTATGGGGTCACTGGTCTGGTTTTGTGGCTTTTCTGGGCCTGGAGCTGAAATATAACTGAGGTCTAAATGCTATCTCTAGGGAAGAAAGTTCACGAGATCCAAACCGCATAACCAGTGATATGCTAGGGGGGGAAAGGTCACCCTGGGGGCAAGGTCCCACCCTACAAGTGTCCTTTGCTAGGCACCCAGGGCTTTCTGCCCTGGTGATTTTCTGTCCCTGGCCCATCATCTTTACTCTGCGCTTGCCTGTCCAACTGCCTAGCATAAAATGTTGAAGTCCTAACCCCTAGTCCTCCAGAATGTGACAATATTTGGAAATAGGGTTGTAGCAGATGCAATTTGTTAGGGATAAAGTGGATCCCTAATCCAATATGACTGGTGTTCTTATAAAAAGGGGAAAATTTGGAGACAGACAGACATGCACACAGGGAGAACACTAGGACTGTGAAGGCAGAGATTGGGGTTGCTATCGTCTGAACTGTGTTCTCTCAATATTGACACATTGAAGCCCTAACCCTCAGATGTATATAGGAGATGAGGCCTAAACAGAGGTAACTAAGGTTAAGTGAGATCATGAGGGTAGGGCTCCCATTTGATAGGTTAGTATTTTCATAAGAACAGACACCTGAGTGCTGTATCGCTTTCTCTCTTTCCACCACGCAAGGACTCAGGGAGAACCCGGCAGTCTGTAAGCCAGGACGAGAGCTCTCACCAGAAACAGAATCGGCGGACACACTGATCCTGGACTTATCTCCAGAACTGTGAGATGATACATTTTTGTTATTTAAGCCATCCAGTTTGTGGTGCTTTGTTACAGCAGCCCTAGAAAATTAATATAAGACAAAGCTGAAAGGTTATGACCATAAAGGCAGCCTTGGGTGGGCTCTGTGACCCATGGCTTAGCTGAACTGGGCATCTATTTGAGGGGAGGTCCATAGGAGAGCCAGAAACTGAGTCAGACATTGTGGATTTCTTCCCAAGGGCAGGACCTGTGTCTGTTGTAACAGGTCTTTGGCTGTTAATTGTCTTATAACATCTCCCCTGCCTCCTTATCAGATAAAGAGCTATTACCTTATTGCCTTTTTGCTTCTCTTTATTACTTTAGCAGTATGTCTGTAGACATAACAGTACTTAGCAAATTGTAGCAAATTGCTCTAAGGCGCCTTTTTTTTAAAAAAGCAAATAAATTTGATGTTCAAAAATCTCTTTTTCTCAACTCTCAAGAAGAGATAATCACAAACTAAGCTTTTAAAGAAAACTCATGTACAGAAAAATGATGCTTTTAATAAAAAAGCAAGTTTATTAAAACAATAAAAATAAATGATTACATAAATAAGTATAAATAAATAAATAAACTTAGATCTGGGGCTGGAAAGTGTCTTGGAATCAGGACCAGAATTATCTGAATTTGAAGACAGGTTTTGCCACTGGTAGTTCAGTGAATTAGGAAAGTCAGTCTCCCCTGCTCAGAGCCCCATTACCTCATCTGCAGGATGAAAAGATGGGACGGGTTCCCTCTAAGCACACAGGCCTTTATGGTTCCAGGATTTCTGCGAGTTCTGTGATTCACCTTCCCCTGTGCCAGGCTCTGCTCCTGGGAGAACTGGGGACCATGAATCTGATGCATCGCGGTGTGGACCCAGGTGGGCATGAAAGGCGATGGCTCTCCTGCAGAGTTCTAGTGCCAGGCCCAACTGACATGAATGCATTTGCCAGCAGTGACCTTGTGGAGATTTTTCAAATGCTGAACATTTTTACTCATAGATTTTCCTCATTATTTTCTTTAGCCTCACTGCATATTTTGTTTCATTATGTTTTTTTAAAAAAAAATTTTGGAAACTTCTCTGTTATTAGAAACTTTGACGTATTGGCAATCACAGTAACTTTCTCCTCCACACTGGGATGTAATGTGAAGTTAGCTTTTTTCCAGGTCATTTACCTATTTCAGAGGGGTGAGCTGTTTTTCTCCTATTCCAAAATCAGTTTTCTCTCCCTTAGACATAATGGCCCAATGAACTGGTTGGAAAGAGAATTTTCTTTCTTCTAAGGTGTTTGGGCTGCATTATTGTTGAGATAATAAATTGTGAAATATAAATACTATTAGAGGCCTGGTGCATGAAATTCATGTCCAGGGGGTGGGTCCCTCAGCCCAACCTGCACCCTCTCCAATCTGGGAGCCCTGATGGTTTAGGCTCACTCCCCGTGTTTCTCTCCTCTCTGTGGGGCCTGGCCACTCTGTGCCCACTTCCCAGAGGCTCTCCACGGCCCAGAGGCCCTCCGTAGCCAGGACGACAAAGCAAGCATTCCACCAGGCTGCTCATGCTGCCTGCTCTCAGTGGCCGCTCACCCCCCGTCCCCCCAGGACTGGGGGACTCTGGCGGGGCTGAGGGGATTGGGTGCCACCATCTTGTGGCTGTGGGCACTGCCATATTTGTGACAGAGTGATGGTTAATTTGCATATTGCCCTTTTATTATATAGGACTAGAGGCCCAGTGCATGAAATTCATGCCCGGATAGGGTCCCTAGACCTGCTCATTGATCAGGGCCAATTTGGGTCTTCTGGCTGCTAGCCAAGGCCTCCCTTCCCCGACTGCTGGCTGGGGCCTTCCTTCATTTCACGCCGGCCCCTGGTGCTCAGCACACATCATAGCAAGCAATTGAACTCACAGTCTCCCAGTCAAACTTCCAAGGGGACATTTTGCATATTAGCCTTTTATATATATTGATAGATAGATGTTCAACATAATCTTATTAAAGAACATAGTTATAAGACTAGAGGCCCAGTGCATGAATTTGCGCATGGGTGGGGTCTGGCTGGCCCACCCCAATCAGGCCAGTTGGTGGGCCGCAGTGCACATCATAGGGACCAGTCATTCTGGTCATTCTGGTTGCTTGGCATATATATATATATATATATATATATATATATATATATATATATATATATATATGTCAAAGCTGGAATTCAGCCCTAGCCAGTTTGGCTCAGTGGATAGAGCATCAGCCCATGGACTGAAGGGTCCTGTGTTTGAGTTCAGTCAAGGGCATGTACCTTGGTTGTAGGATTAACCACCGGCCCCAGTTGGGGCCCATGTGGGAGGCAACCAATCAATTTTTCTCTCTCTCTGTCTCTCCCCCTCCCTCTACTCTCTCTAAAACTTAATGGAAAAAATATCCTTGGGTATGGATTAACAATAACAACAAAAATAATTTTTACAAAAAGCTGGAATTAGGAGGAGGTAGAAGATTAATCCAAATTATTGCATTGTGGAAACTTCCTAAATGAGGTGGAGCTTGGTTTGGACCTTAAATTATTTTTGCATTTTAAGGCAGTAATGGGGAAGGCATTGGGGAACTACATTCAGAGACATATCTAACGCTCCAGGTTGGGTCAGATTAAAAAAGATTTTAGAGTAACTCCTTAATAGGTATGAAGTTTACTTTTAGGCCATGTAAATGTTTTGGAGCTAGATAGAAGTGCTATTTGCACAATAGTGCAAATGTATTAAATGCCACTGAATTGTTCACTGAGACTTGACTTGGGGTGGTAAACACACAATACAATATACAAATGATGTATTATAGAATCATATACCTGAAACCTATATAATTAAATTTTATTAACCAATGTCACCCAAATAAATTCAATAAAAAATAAAGATGTTAAAAATATTTAAAAAATATATAAACAGTTAATTTTATGTTATGTGAATTTCACCTCCATTATTATTATTTTTTTTAAAAGGACTCTGCATGGCAGGTTCTATGTGAGTTTCTGCTTAATCTAAAAAGCAATGTGAACATTTGAAATCTATGGAAGTGGAGAAGTTACATAATTAAAAACAAAGAACATGGTGATAATTTTGGAGATGAATTGAATGGGGCTGTATATGAAATGGGGATATGGACTACATGATTATGGAGTAGTCTACCTAATTATTAGAAATGTAGGAGTAATCTCTTTAAACAAAACCACACATGCTTTTGTGGAAATTTCCAAGCATATACAAATTAGAGAAAATAATTTAATGAATGGCACATATATATCACCCAACTTCAGTAATTTTCAACATTTTGCTGAGCTGATTTCATCTATTCCTCTCCTCACAACTCACCTCCACACATTGTTTCATTCTGTTTTCTGGAGTATTTTAAGGGAAACTCTAGACATTATACTATTTCACTAGAAACAAACAAACCAACTTTTGAAGACATGTTCAATTTATAAAGATACTTTCCTTTCTCCTTCTTCCTACCACACAGTTAGTACTTCTAAAATTTAAGGGCAAAATTCTCAATATCATCCAATGTTTTTCTGATCATATCAAAGATAAATAAACAGTTGGGTTGTTGAGATCTAAACAAGGACCATAAATTGCATTTAGTTATTATGTTTCTTAAATGTCTTTTATCCTACAACAACACCCTAATATATATTTTTTACCCAACTGATTTATAGGAAAAAAATGTGTCACCTGTTTTGCAAAATACTTCACATTCTGAATTTAGCCAACTGCTGCCCAAACGTCTTATCTTGGGCCAGTGGAAAGCACTTCAAATTAAATCCTATTTCCTGTTGACATGAAGATGGTATTGAGAGGTAATAATCAAAGAACTGGAGTGCTCATTGATATCACTTTTCATTATTTTTAGGAAATTTCAGAGGATAGAGTTAAATCTGCATATATTTACAAGGAAAGAATTATGAGCTTATAGTGATATTTACAATTAAATTTAAGATAACATGGTCTTAGTTTACTTGGTTGAACTTTTGTATTTATATCTCATGCTGAAAGTAGTTTTTAAATAAAGGAAATTATTTATTTGTAAAAATAGTTTTGAAATAATAGTATAATATTCCTACCAACTTCAGACTACAAAAAGCAGCTTGCATTTTCTTTGCCAAGAGATCTTTAAAATCACTTTTTCAACATCACTCAAATCAACAGTGTGCCAATTCCTCTGGCGAACACCTGTCAAAATTGTCTCTTTATTTCCCTTTCTACTGTCATTGCTCTGATTCAGTTCATCAATTCTTCTAAACCAAATTATTTCATAGTCTCATAATTTCTCTCCTTCTCAACCTCTCCTCTTCCAAGATCTTCTGTTACATTTCTGGCAGAGGTATATTCCCAAAACACAGATTTGATTTAAACAAACAAGCTAAACTTCAAAGGCTTCTCATTATTTGCTTCATGAAACCCAGGCTCCTTGCCCTGAGTATTAAGGTCCGACTCTGTAAGATAAGGCAATATTTTTCAGATATCAATTATCATGGTCTCTAGTCTCTAGGCATCCTGTTAGTTTTACCCCTGTGCGTGCAGCCTCCTGTGTATCTACTCTGTAATATATACCATACATGGCAGAAATAGACAAAGTGACTGATATCACAAGGCCTTCAGAAAACAACTGAGAAATGTTTCATTAGATGTCTTTTTCTTTTTAATATATTTTTATTGATTTCAGAGAGGAAGGGAGGAGAGAGAAATATCAATGATGAGAGAGAATCATTGACCGGCTGCCTCCTGCACGTCCCGCACAGGAGATAGAGTTTGCAACCTGGGCATGTGCCCTTGACAGGAATTGAGCCCAAGACCCTTTAGTCCGCAGGCCAATGCTCTATCCACTGAGCCAACCAGCTAGGGCTAATGTCTTTTTCTTTTTTAAAATCTTTATTTGGCTGCTCTTCAACCACTTTTTAAACTGTAACCACCATGGACCCTTTTCCCAAACAGTTTCTAATCTGACTCCTCTGGATCTTTTTCTTTCTTTCTTTCTTTCTTTCTTTCTTTCTTTCTTTCTTTCTTTCTTTCTTTCTTTCTTTCTTTCTTTCTTTCTTTCTTTCTTTCTTTCTTTCTTTCTTTCTTTTTCTTCTTCTTCTTCTTCTTCTTCTTCTTCTTCTTCTTCTTCTTCTTCTTCTTCTTCTTCTTCTTCTTCTTCATCCTCACCTGAAGATATGCTTTTTGATTTTTTTTTTTGATTTTTAAAGAGAGAGGAAGGGGAAGATATATATATATATATATATATATATATATATATATATATATATATAGAGAGAGAGAGAGAGAGAGAGAGAGAGAGAGAGAGACTGAGACAGAGAGAGACAGAGATCTATATGCTATATAATAAAGAGGTAATAAGCAAATTGACCATCACACTCTCGCACAAGACAGCCACACCCATGTGGTCACAAGATGGCTGCCCTCATGTGGTCATAAGATGGCCACACCCATGTCATCACAAGATGGCCACAACAAGATGGCTGGCAGGGGAGGGCAGTTGTGGGCAATCAGGCCAGCAGGGGAGGGCAGTTAGGGGTGACCAGGCCTGCAGGGGAGGGCATTTGGGGGCAACCAAGCCTCCAGGGGAGGGCAGTTGGGGGCTATCAGGGGAGTGGTTAGGGGGTGATCAGGCTGGCAGGCAGAAGCAATTTGGGGCAATCAGGCAGGCAGGCAAGTGGTTAGGAGCCAGCAGTCCCGGACTGTGAGAGGGATGTCCGATCCCTGTGGGATTGGGCCTAAATCGGCAGTCAGATATTCCCCAAGGGGTCCCAGATTGGAGAGGGTGAAGGCTGGGTTGAGGGACACCTACCCCCAGTGCATGAATTTCACACACTGGGCTGCTAGTATATTTATATACCTATATATACATGTATATATACCTATATATCATCTATATCTATATCTATATATCTATATCTATATCTATATCTATATCTATATCTATATCTATATCTATATCTATATCTATATCTATATCTATATCTATATATCTATATATCTCTATCTCTATATCCCATCTATATCTATATCGATATTGATATCAATATCTAATCTATCTATCTATAGAGAGAGAGACTGACTCCAACCAATGGAGTCACACAAGCTGGGGTCCTCTGGATCTTCTTTCTCCTGGAAACTTTATATGTTCATTTGTTCCCTCATACAAAATAATTAATTTGTATTAGTTACAAATTAGCTCTCCCAGCTCTCATCTTGAAATGCCTACCTGCAAAAGTATCCTCACGTGTAGTAAAACAAGGGTATCTCCTGATAATAGGACTTATTCTCCTTAGAGTTTAGAAACCATATTTTATAACTTAACATCATTTTGCTTCTCACCCATCCTTCAGTGGCTTATGTTTTATATGCCCAGTTGTTAAGATATCTGATTTTCTTCTTTTTCTTTTTTTAACACAAGATTTATCCCAAAGTGCCTTCCCCAGATTATCTTCCAAGAATGCTCTACACTCCAATGAGACAAAACTCATTCACTTCCTTCTTTGCATGTGTGTTATATGCCATTGAGTTGACTCCTAGCAACCCTATGAAGGAGTGATGTCCACAATTTCCTGTCCTCAATATCCCTGCTCAGCTCCTGCAGGCTCAGGCTCATGGCTTCTTTCACAGACTCAATCTATTTCATATTTGGTCTTCCTCTTGTTCTTCTGCTTTTGTGTTGTTTTTCCCCCCAGCATTATTGTCTCTTCCAAAGAACCCTGCCTTCTCATGACGTGCCTGAAGTAGGACAGCTTCAATTTTGTCATGCTTGCCTCCAGCGATGTTTCAGGCTCGATTTGCTCTAGGACCCACTTGTTCATCTTTCTAGGGGACCAGGGTATCTGTAGAGCTTTCCTCCAACTCCATATTTCAAATGAATCATTTTTTTTTATAGCAGCCTTCTTCACTGTCCAACTTTTGCATCTGTACATAGTCACTGGGAATACGAAGGTTGAACAGTCTCAGCCTTGGTCTCTAATTACACAGTTTTGCTCTTGGGGATCTTTCCTAATTCTTTAATTACTGCCCTTCTGAGTCTCACCCTTCTCTTGATTTCTTGTTTGCAGTCTTCATTTGGATTGATCACTGAATCAACTGTCTTTTTACTTCTATGACATTAAACCATGTCTAAATGGATTTCACTTTCCACTCTTTTCCATCAACTGAAATTCCAATCATAATTCAAAATTCTGTTTATAAACCATCTCCTTCATGGATTTTTTTTCCTGTTCTAACTCTAATCTAGCATGCTCTTCTTAAAGTTCCAGGAGAGTTTGTGTGTCTCGGGTCATTTATGTCATAATGCCTGATATATATTGTCTTGTCCACATATCTCTCCTTTGTTAGGGTATATTTTGCCTGAGGGAATACCTTATTTTATTCACATCAAAGTTACTCAATGACTTAATAAATTCTATTTTGAAACAAATAATGCAACTTACTATTACCTAGATTTAAATAACCAAATATCATCTGTATTCTCATGATGTCTTCTGAAATTCAATAATGACCCATAGAAAAGAATAATATAAAAGGTAAGACATTGTAATTCACTGAGAATCTAGTGAATTTTATAGATCTTCCTAGAAAACAGCATACCCCAAATGTTGCAATCATTTGCATCATTGTTTCCTTTTGCTGCCTCAGTGGAGCTGTAGAACTACTATTCTTGTTATTTCTAATTCCATGTCTGGGCTGTTTAATTCCATGTTCTGTCTATTTAATCATTGTTTAATTTGAAATTAATGTGACTAGTGACAGTTCTTGAAAATAATTCCATTACAAAAGTTTATGATTGGTAAAATATGTTCCACCCAACAAATTATACTCATTATGGAACTGAATTTTACTGAATACTCACTAAAGTGTGTGTGTGTGTGTGTGTGTGTGTGTGTGTATGTGTGTGTGTTGGGGAGGTGTAGTGCTAGATGTTATCATTCATGTCAGCTACTCAGAGACAAATAAAGGAAAACAGAACCAGTTGGTACCTGAAAAAGCGTGGGCTGCTTACAGATGTGTAAAAAAAACTCATGCATACAATAAAATGTTAATAAATGTAATTATTCCACTGTCTTCCCTTGTAAATTCTTTCCTTAGGGAACTATGAAAAAGCCAGATGCTTATCTGGGAAATGTCCCAGAATTATTCTTTTGAAAAATATTAACACTCCATTAGAAAAAGCCTTGCCCTGAATTATACTGAAACCTAGATGACTATAAATATTTAGATTCAGCAACATGTTGGAGCATAATTTGCATTGTGAGGGTGAACATTTTACCATGAATTAGAAATAATGTGAGTTTTAGAATTATCTTTAAATATTGTCCCCTTTCCAATGGCACAAGTAATTCTCTTCTGGTGATTGGTGGTAAAAGTGCCTTTTGAGACTGCCTCCTTGCTAGTTAAACACAACAGAGGCGCTAATTGCTTAGTTCTTGGCACAGAGTGGCTGCCCAGCCACACTGCTGGTTTTGGGGCAGCTGGTGTGGTTTTAGTGAATGCCATCATTGCTGCACACCTTAGATCCTATGAAAATTGTGAACACTGTCTTCTCTACCTATTGAGTGTTAGTGCAATTCATGGGTTTGATTTAAACTGAAAGGCGGAAAGAGGAAGATATCATTTCTCCTTTCTTGCTGAAAGTGAAGGAATCCCTCTGTGAGTACAGCACTGTGGTGGTGGCCATAGAGCAGGGGTAGCTTTGAAACATGCCTGCCATATTATGGAAGCTCAGAACTCAGTGTGGATGTGTGTTTGCTTTTGATGGTAATTATGGTAGCTAGCTTAGTATCCTGACATAGTAAGAACTTATGTATGTTTTTGTGGATTGGATTATTTTGAACTTTTGAAAGACCAAAAACTTACAAAATGGAATAAAATGGTAACATTAAATGTCTGTGCCAGTGGAGCTTTTGGAGTGAAACTTTTAAAATAACCGGACTCAAGACTCCTGGTGACAGTGGCTCTATGCACGCTGGAACCAGACCTGTGCTGTACAGTAAAGAAATTTATAGTGTGTTTTTACTTTATTCTGAAGGATCAAAGTATAAAGAGTAGGCATGATGATATGTCTATAATATGGGGCATGATGATATGTCTAATTCTTTTTTCCATTATGCAAAAGAAACATATTACCAATGGCAAGAGCCTTATGAAAACACTGAAAGAGCTAATGTTCATAGAAAATGAACCACCTGGTTCATATTAAGAACTTCCTACCCACTAAATTACCTCTGGTTCTATATGCTATAATTTGTAGGACAAAAGAGTTAATTAAAAGTGTTTATAAGTGTACTAGAGGCTCAGTGCACAAAATTTGTTTCCAGGGTGGGGGGAATCCCTCAGTCTTGCCTGCACCTTCTTGCAATCCTGGACCACTGGCTCCTAACCGCTCTCCTGCCTGCCTGCCTCATTCCCCTTAACCACTCGCCTGCCTGCCTGCCTGATCGCCCCTTACTCCTCAGCCTGCCTGCCTGATCACTCCTAACCACTCTCCTGCCTGCCTGATTCCCCCTAACCCCTCTTCTTGCCTGCCTGATCGCCCCTAACTCCTCTGCCTGCCTGCCTGATCACCCCTAACTGCTTGCCTGCCTGTCTGATCGCCCCTAACCACCTCTGCCTTGGCCCCCATCGGCTTAGTCTGGAAGGATGTCTGGAATGACATCTGGAAGGTCGTTAGGCTGTCCGGTTTAATTAGCATATTACACTTTTATTATTATAGATTATTATTATAGATTGTTTGGCTGATGAAGAAAATAAAACACTCAAATGTAATGAGTGACTTGAACACAGAGGCTGTTTTTACCATGTGGTAATTTAAACTGTATCTGAATCCAGAATTACTCTTACAACTGTGGTGAGTATGTTTAATGAAGAAAGCCAATCCTGCTTGGTTAAGTAGCCTATAACAACAGAAAATAATTGTGGATACTCAAAAAAGCCTTGAGCTTAGAGGAAGAGGGTTTTTTTTTACTGCTATATAAGTACTCACATTGAGCAAGTAAGAAGAATTTTGACTTCAGGTGGATAAGCGCTAGATACATTGGTGACCACATGCAATTTTTTTGGTGGGTAAACTGGAGCTGAGGGAGGAAATAAGAAAATTGTACTTCCTCTGCATTATCAGCCAAAGTCTTTGTCATTTGCCCAAATTAGGAATATTTGTATTATGTGAGGTATTAACTTAGATTCCCTGAACCTGACCTTTTAATGTTTCCATAGGATTTGCCATTTTAGACCTTGCCACAGAGTATGGTATTCAACTTGCTTACAGATCTTAATTTTTTTAAATCCTTACCTGAGGATATGTTTTTATTTTTATTAGAGGGAGGAAAAAGAGAGAGAGAGAGAGAGGAGAGAGAGAGAGAGAGAGAGAGAAAGAGAGAGAAACATCAATGTGAGAGAGAAATATCAATCTGCTGCTTCCAGTAAATACCCCAACTGGACATTGAAACTGAAACCTGGGTATGTGCCTTGACTGAGAATCAAACCTGTGACCTTTCAGTCTTTCAGTGTATGGAACAATGGTCCAACCAACTGAGCCACACTGGCCAAGGGTGCTTACAGATCTTAATTCCCTAATAAACTAGTCCATGGTTGAAGGAAGGGTCAGTCCTAGATTTCTTTGTATTCCCAACATTGAGTTCAGTGGTAGGTATTTACCAATAGATGGCAGAAGGCCCAAATTCCTTTCTGTAATTCTAATGAAAAACTGATTTTGAACAATTCCTAAATACTTCAATTCATTACATGATTTTAAAAATTATTACTTCAGATACATCATTCTGAGAAAATTCATACATCCTCTAATGTGGATGAATTAAAGTGTCTTACCTATCTGAGATAGGACAGCTAAATGCCTTTCCAAGGATTGCAGAGGTGGGGAAAGATTGAGGTGATCATGTCATTATGAGGGCCTGAGCTGGAAGAATTGCTAACAGTAACATCAACCATCAGTTTGGCTCATGCAGATTTTGTTTGAGGTTTCAATGTTACATCTAAAGAATACTTAATAGCTGTTGGATTTATAGGAGTTGTTACTGGGGAGAAAAGATAAATGTGAATAAAACATTACTTATGTACATGTTCATATTTAAGGTCTGGAAAGAGTGGAATTACCCAAAGAAAAAAAATGTAAAGAATGAAAATATGATAAAAGTATAAAACAAAGAGTAGTTCCTTGGTAAAGCTTGCTTATGAGAAAATGCTATGAGGGTTAAATAAAGGTAAAGGAGGAGATGGAGAATGATGAGGTGTATACTATATAGGTGGGAAGGTATTTGCTAGTGAAAATTAATGATGATGGTGGTGGTGATGATAATGATGATGGAGATGATGATTTTGGAAGAATTGCTAGTATTTGACAGGAATTGTTCCGGTATGTCACTTGCATTAATTCATTTCGTCCTCAAAGCAAGCAGTACTATTACCCACATTTTATAGATGAGGGAACTATGACATGCCCAAAATTTCACAGCTAATTACTAGAGGATGTAGGATACTAGTTTAAGCAGAAGACTCTAAAACCTGGAGACAAAGAATGTGGGACAAACCTGCAGAGAAATGGGCTCTTTTCCAAGATACAGAAAGTTACCAGATGCCTATATTAGGGCCTGTCATGGTATTTCTTCTAAGTTCCTTGATGCAGCCACATCTCACATTTCTGGACTGACCCATCAAAGGGAAGAAAAGACAACAAAATAGTAACCTCTCTCAGCACACACTGATTAGGGTGCATGGTGACTTAGGGAATAAATATCCCACCCAGAAACTGTGGGGTGTTTTGGCCTGACACCAGCATGTAAAATATTCAGAACTTGGGAAATGACTGTAGTTTTCTACCCAGAAATATTAAGTACACTTCAGAAAAAATGATCCTTTGGTTTCTCCCTTATTCTGAGCACTGAAAATATACTTAAAAACAGTATCATTAGTGAAAGGAAAATGAGAAAAATAGAAGAATAGAAAAGGGAGAGCTAGACTCCATCTCTGTTTGGCCATCAGAGAACAGACTAGATATACAGAAAAAAATATAAGAGCAAGTCTTCTAGGTAAATGTGCAGATGAGTTCTGAAATGGAATGACATGTTAGACTGAGGGTCGCCTAATGAAGCCCTTATGAAAAGTGATGAAGGACAAAGGCTGATCACTACTTACTCTGAAATTGAAGCTTTAATGTCTAATTTGTTTATTTTTTGGGGTTAAGAGCCACATCTGAATTCCTTTTACATCCATAGCATCTACCAGATTACCACAATTCTGTAAAAAAGAAAAAAAAGTTTACAAAAACACAGTGAATAGCTCTTAAGACGAGAGTTTTCTAGCTGGGTACCCTGTACAGCAGAAATTGTTCAGAGCCCCCTCAAGCATGTGAGCAGAGAGAGAAGGGTGCCTTGTAGGTCCTGCTTAGCCCCTGGCTTCAACCCCAGCAGCTCTGCTTTTCTCTGTTTTATCAGCTTATACTTGAATGACTAAAAATAATGAGTATTTCTTAGTCAGTTTGAGCTGCTATAACAGAATATCATAAACTGGTTGGCTTATAAAGAACAGGAACTTATTTACCACTAGAGGCCCGGGGCATGAAAATTCATGCACTGGAGGGGGAGTCTCTCAGCCCAGCCTTCCCCCTCTCACAGCCCTCAGTGGCGGGAGGTGACCCAGCAATCAGGGGAAGGCAATGCCTCCATCACACCTCTGCTGCTGCCACTGCCGGCAGTGCAAGCCTTGGCCGGCCCTGGTTACCTGAGCCTCGGGCGGCCCTGGGTGGCTCGGCAGCTGCCATCCGAGGCTTGCCTGTGCCTTGGGCCTGCCCTGGGCGGCTGGGGGGCTGAGAGGACTGGGGGACTCAGGAGGCAGGCACACGGCAAGGCCTGGCCTGCCCGCGACCCCAACAGGGCTGAAGGGACTGGGCGCTGCCATCTTGTGGCTGTGAGTGCTGCCATCTTTGAGGACATGTAAGTCAATTAGCATATTCCCTCCTTATTGGCTGTGGGTGCCGCCATCTTTGTGATGGTGTGAGGGTCAATTAGCATATTTCCTCTTTATCAGAAAGGATAGTTTTGGAGGCTGGAAGTCCAAGATCAGGGTGTCAGCATGGTCAGTTTTTGAGAAAGCCCTTTTCTGGGTAGTAAAGAGTGGGCTTCTCACTGTATCCTCATATGGAGGAATTGGCAAGGGGGAGCTCTTTGGGGTCTCTTTTACAAGAGTGCTTATCCCACTCATAAAGGCTCTGTCTTCATGGTCTAATTACCTCCTAAAGGTCCCTCCTCCTAATATCATCACATTGGGGGGTAGAAATCCAACATGATGAATTTGAGGAGCACAAACTTTCAGTCCATTGCAATCATCATGACATCATGATGATAATTAAAATTCAATATATTAAAGCAATATAGACCTTTGAAGATGATTCTGCTAATTTTCACTACCTTGTAGAAGTTGGTAACAGAAATATTTACTTGTCAATTCTATTCAATCAAGTCATCTCAGTGCTGATGATAGAAATCAGCTTATACACTTCTTTTAAAATCCCCACTCCAGAGTGTGTTTATTGATTTTTAGAGAGAGAGGGAAAGAGAGAGAGGAGAAACATGCCTCCCACATGTGCCCTGACTAGAGACTGAACCCATAACCTAGTTATGTGCCCTGACAGGGAATCAAACCACAACCATTTTGATTTATGGACAATATTCCAACTAACTGAGCCACCAGGTCAGGGCTACAGTTAGATTTGATTCAGATCTCCAGAACTACCTGATGGTGATATTTTTATTTGGGACATTCAACAGACAACTAAAGAAATCATTGAGCGAAAAAAATCTCATAGTGTGAACTTTAGAATACACTTCTGGTTATTTTAGTCTCTTTGAAATAAAAACTAGGAAAAACGATGAAATCGGGAAGGGTGTGGTATAAGAGGTCTGGCTTTAGAGTGAAACATACCCAGGTCCTGTTTTTTGTCCAACTATTTGGATTACCCAGTGGTAAATTAAGTAACCTCAGTTTCTTCCTCTTTAAAATAGTGATAGTAATATTTACATTCTGAAGTTGTGGGGGTAAAATGAGGTATACAAAATGTGTCACACAATAGGCCTCATTAGATACCATCCCTCCTCACCTGTGGGGAGAGGTAGGTGGGGTCATATTTCTGTCTATTGTGGCTTCTTTGTTACAGTTCACTGATTATGATCTGCACCATTCCCTTCAGCATGCTGGTTGCCTCATTGGTTGTTCCAGCTTGTGGTGTTAATGCTAATATGCTAATATTAGGAAGCTTTTGTGTTGGACAGACTTTGTCTGGAATTGCACAAAGTGCCAGTTTCAAAATTCAGTTTTTTGACTTCAGTCATATGGAGTTCATTGATTACATATCTCTTGCTCTTTCTGTTCCTAGTTTCCATTGCACGTATCCTTGTCTTCATAGGCATGGGTATTTTATATGACTCTTCCCAAGACTAATAGATATCATGTTCTCTTTGTTGGAAAAAGGAATGAGCTTCATGGTTTTCTCAAATTAGATATATCTTGAGACTGTACTGCTATGTCAGCGGTTCTCAACCTATGGGTCACGACCCCTTTGGGGGTCGAACGACCCTTTCACAGGGGTCACCTAAGACCATCAGAAAACACATATATAATTACATATTGTTTTTGTTATTAATCACTATGCTTTATTTTATGTTCAATTTGTAACAATGAAATTGGGGGTCACCACAACATGAGGAACTGTATTAAAGGATTGCGGCATTAGGAAGGTTGAGAATCACTGTGCTATGTGGAAGATTCTTTCCCATTATTCAAAGCCTTTCTCCACAGAAATATCTGCTTTGTACAGTAAGTGATCTCACTAATGTGGCTGAAATCTTTCTAAACCACAGAAGAAAATAAAAACGTATTTATTGAGTACCTACATAGTGCCTGACACTGGTGGACATTTTCATATGCATTTGATCTAATTTATTAATCTCATTATTTAATCCAATTTACTCTTATAAAAATTCTGTGGTGAAATGTATTTAGAGGCTACTGCAGATGAGAAATGGAAACTCAACTACTTTTTAATTCTTTCATGGCCACTGCATAATATTTATGATTATTTTGGTTGAAGTGAATGAAAATGGTCTTTGACAGCCACTACTTAGGAAACATGCTTATATCATGGAAAACACAATTATTATGAAATCAGACTGCATCATATTTTATATCCCTATAGAGAAAAATGTGGCATGCCAGTAACAAACATTTCTGCTTGTGTAGACAGCCCACTGTAAGGCCATGACGGTTGTGTAATGAGTTCATCAATCTTTAGAACCAACTCGGATTGTGGACATCACCTTCCCTGTGCTAATTCTCATCAGTGTAAAAGCCACTGGTACTGATGACACAGCTTCGGCTGGGCTGGGTATTCCAGCTCAGAAAGGATTGTGGCTTTTTTAATGAAAGACAGTGAACTTGAACTTGCTGTTTTGAAATTTTCTTTCATACTCACAATGAAGAAATGTACTTAGAAATCAAGAGGGAAGCTTGGTAATTCATTCCATCTTCACATAATTTGGTCAAATTAACTACTCAAAAATCAACAACAAAAAATGTTTTAAAATCAGGCTTCTTGCAGCTTTTCACATTTAAAGTAATTAGTGTAGCTTAAAGATTCCCAAGGTAAAGCTACCCAGGCAAAGAACATGCTTTTTTTCTTTTTCCTTGACTTTCCCCCAGGTCCTTCCCATAGAATTCAAGCTCTCACTGAGCAATTCTCTTTGTCATAAATAAACCATCTTTCCAGCCACACCCTGTCTTCATTTGGGGGCCTCCAAGAGCCCAATCATTCAAAGCTGTGTAATTCCGTCCTATCTGGCAATCTCTGCAGGAAATTTAAGAGAAGCGGAAAGATCTAGGCTGTGATGAATCACCTTACCCTAACCTTCAGCTCAGTGGAGCCTGATTATCTTGCCCTAGGCAAGGTGGCCTTCCTCCACCAGTACGCTTCAGAGCGGGGAGCTAGTGTGATTATGGAAGGTACATTAAAAAACAGCAGGAGAATACTGGAAGCATTATTATAGAAAGGTTAAATGAACCTCTCTTCTCCTTTGTCTTTCCTTTCCCTTTCTTTTCACCCTTAATGTAATAAGAAGTTGCATTTGGACCTGAAAAAGTGCTTCCATCCCTCCACAACACAGTATACTAACTAAAGAAGCATTTGTTTCATCCATGTAGAACCTGGGCTCAGTGGGGAGCGACCACCCAAGCTTTATTTCAAAAGAATCTTCAATGGCCAGAACTCAGAAGTACCAGAGTAATTGGGGCTGCAAGAAAAAGAATGATGAAAAAAAATGCATTCAAAGCTCTCCGCTGCCTCTCACAGAAGATGAATATAGTTTTAAACTTGTCTCTTTCTTATTTCTTAGCTAGTGGGGGCCAGCAAGAGATTGAACCACCGAGATCCTTAGAGGCACAAGAGGTGCTTTGGGAGAAAGAAAGTATCTGCTTACCCCACCTCTCAGGGGATTTAGTTTAAGCTTCAGAAGGCATTTGTTTCTCTCACTTCAAATACTGTCTTTATTTCTTAAAAGCCTTTTAAAACAGTGGTCTTGATTTGGCTTGTTTAAGATTTTCTTTCTATTTACTTTGGTACCTAAGAAATCGGGAAAGGCAGCTGCTTTGATGAAAATTAGAAGAAAATCTTTTTCCCCAAGATGCCTAGAGAAAAAAAAATAGCTGGGACTTCTTGACATTCCTATTGTAATTGTTACATAGAGCAACCGGAAGAGGAAACTGCCCTATAAATACTTCTAGGTTTTTAAAGCCTGAAATACATCGCAAACCTGTACAAAAGGGGCAATAACATATTGGGAATGAGCCCATCGTAAATGTGCTTCATTTATTGGGGTCTAGGAAAAGAGCAGAAGACAGGCGCTTAGGCCTGAAGCAATGCATTGCTTCCAATAACAAAAATCAAAGTTTACCTTTACAGTAGGATTTGCACCTGACTAAACCCATATAAATCTGCTCTCAGAGGCTACAGGGCAGTCAACAACTATGCCGATAGGCAATATTCTATCAGCGAATTTACTGTCTCTCACCAGGAAGCAGGAAAAACTTTTTTGTTTTTCTTTTAAGAGAGGAATGGTAATTCCTGGGGACCTGGAATGGAGACTTTATGGCAGTCTTATAAACATTCTTCCTGGCTCCTGATCTGGAACCAGAATAGCACTTTTGGTTCCACATACATTTAAAACACATGTACCTGCCCTAACCGGTTTGGCTCAATGGACAGAGTGTCAGCCTGCAGACTAAAGGGTCCCAGGTTTGATTCCGGTCAAGGGCATGTACCTTGGTTGCAGGCACATCCCCAGTAGGGGTTGTGCAGGAGGCAGCTGATCAATGTTTCTCTCTCATTGATGTTTCTAGCTCTCTATCCATCTCCCTTCCTCTCTGTAAAAAATCAATCAAATATATTTTTAAAAAATAAAACACATGTACCTATCTTCTGGTACATGAAACTAGTATATGTCTTAGACACTCACCACATGCTCTATCCATCTGACACTGAATCCCCTCAACAATTATGAGAAATAGTTATAATTTTTATAGTTTTACTAGTAGCCCTGTGCACAAATCTGTGTGCCAGTAGCTCGCTGCCACCCCCGCTTGTAGCCAGTAGCTGGCTGCCCCGCCTTCCTGTAGCTCCCTCTGCCCCCCCCCCCCCCGCCATAGCTTGCTGCCCTGCCCCCTCCTGTAGCTCTCCACCACAGGCTTATAGCTCGCTGCCCCACCCTCCTGCTGATCTATGAACCCTCCTTACGCTGTCGGTCATTACATTTCACGGCATAACAACAATTTGCATATTACATGTTTACTAGAGACCCAGTACACGAAATTCGTGCACTTGGGAGGGGGGTCCTCAGCCCAGCCTGTGCCCTCTCACAGTCCAGGAGCCCTCAGTGGATGTCCAACTGATGGCTCAGGCCTGCTCCCTTCGGGAGAGGCTCCTGCCACCACTGCTGCACTTGCCAGCAGTGAGCCTGGCTCAGGGCTTCTGGCTGAGCGACGTTCCTCCTGTGGGAGGGCACTGACCACCAGGGGCAGCTCCTGCATTAAGCATCTACCCCAGGGGTGGGAAAACTTTTTGACTCAAGGGCCACAATGGGTTCTTAAACTGGACTCAGAAGAAGGAGCTGTGGCCGTGTTTCCCGAGGTTGCCATGTTAACACTGCTGCTGGTGAAGGAGCGGAGGGGAGAGCAAGAGAACCTTCCGCTCTTTTGGCTCCGCAGGCCAGATAGAACAGCCGAACGGGCCAGATCCGGCATGCGGGCCGTAGTTTGCCCACGGCTGGTCTACCCCCTGGTGGTCAGTGTGTGTCATAGTGACTAATCGTTCTCCTGCCTGATTGGTCGATTTGCATATTAGCCTTTTATTATATAGGATTACATAGGATAGGCAGGAAACTTTAGCATCAGTAAGTTAATTAACATACCACTCAATTAGAATGTAGAGAACATCGAGCAATCGTGAGTTGGCTTGATCAGTGCTCTTCTTCCCAGACTCCGTGTTTAAAGTCACCCATGAGATATGATTTGAGGGTCTCCAAGAAGTTTTTCTCTTCAGGAATATGTGCATGGCATGCAGCTGTTTTCTCTTCCATCTGGTGGTGATCTAGGATGCATGCCAAACTCCAGGGGGCTTCATTCACGCAGCCTACCTCAGCCCTGGTGGTTATACTAAATTCTCTTTATGCTTCTCTTTTAAGTGGATCCAATTTGTTGTTGTTGTGATTTTTTTGTTGTTTTGTTGTTGTTGTTTTTTGTACTTAAGCCCACCCTCAGTGATTTCACTGTAACAAATTTTCTGAGAACCGACTCTATTTGCTAGGCACAGGGGATGGAGATAGAACTAGAAAACTATCTGGGTTGGAGGAGCTCCCAATATTTCAGGGAGAAGAGAAGGGAAGGGAGGGGCAACTCCAAATATCAGACACAAAACAAAAACAACGGTGGCATGTCCTGCCCCGTTTCTTTGCCTCCCCAAACAGAGAACTCTCTGCCAGTCCTTTCAGGCCAGTCAGCCTCTCCAGGAGCCTCAGTAAGGGGCCCCATCAGCTGAGGAAGGAGGAGATGAAAAGCCCAGCGTGTACATGTCCTTTCTTTTTAAGAATAACGTCTGAACGCATAAACCTTCGTTAGATGGGACACATGTTCAGGCACAAAGCATTTCAATGGATGACATTTCTTTGTGGAACCCTGTTCCCAAGGGCAGGGGAAATTGGAGGGTGAGCAATTAGACACTGGCCAGGCCCGCGCATCTGAGAACTATCAGAGCCTGCAGTCTGGTCTGCGCCTGCCACTACCAGCATCAGGCAGGAGGCCTGCCTGAGCCCGGCACAGCCAGGGCCCACAGGGAGGGGAGTAGCTTGGCGCTGAAGATAAGTCTCCAAATCAGGCAGAAGCAGTGAGTGGGGACAGCTAGGGGGAGGGCCCACAGCAGTGAAGTCAGAGGCAGAGCAGCGACTGCAGCTGAATCAATTTGGAGATAAAAATAGTGCCTGCCGCCCCTGCCTCTGCAGTGATTTCATAAAGGCCCCAGCTGCGCTGGAGAGAGAGCCAGCATGTGTGTGCCTACCTCCTCCTCAAAACGGTGAAAGGAGCGATCACAGCAACCACAACCCCGGCTGAAACACTGCTCTCCAGCATCTCCTCCCTCTTCCTCTCTGTTTCCCTGCCTCCCACTCTCTCCCAGAGCTCCCAGAAGTGCCTCTTCCCTCACCTGTTCTCCTCCTTAATGGGATCATTCAAGACAGGGACAAAGAGATGAGTTCTTCAGAGGCTGGAAGAGATAGGGATCCCAGACATTCATAACGAATCCAGTTGGCACTTTCCCCCTGACACACCACTCAGATGACTGCCCACCCTTTACCAGACAGGAAGTGAAAACCCTTCTATAACGGGTCCTGCAAAGTCAGACCTCTCCCCAGGTTTCCACGGGTGAGTTTTCTTCCTGAGCATCCAGAGAAAACAAAACCTGGAATTGGCAATTAGTGTGACTGTCCCAGGAGACACAGATTGAGGGGTCTGTTTCTGTGACTGATGCGAGAAACCTCTTTGGATCTGCTCTGAAGGAACACGGCGTGAACAGAGCGCTGGCACTTTGCAGAGTGATTATGCCCTCAGTGCAGGGAGGTAACCTTTCTGCTGCTGTATTCTGACATTTGCATCGAGGCAAATGCATCACTGGTAATTGCACCGGAGTGTCAAAGCCGCTTGATGTGTGTGTTCCAACCAAGGTGTGAATGAGGATTTTAGAATTAAGGGATAAGAGGCAAAGAAGAAGTGCAGGCAAATTATAAGAGAAGAGATAATGGAATTGGCCATAAAATTAATGGCTTTGGATTGATGTTTTCTTCATACTCCTGCAAAAGGAGTATGTTGGTATTAAATAACACATTGCTTGTGAAAGTGTCTAAACTAGGGTCTTGTTCTTAAAAAACAATACTTAATAATTAACATCATCCCATCTAACCCAAAATTGAATATGCTTAGATATCCATCAAGAGGAAATATAAAGCTAGTAATATTTTAATGAAACCAAGAAAATCAACGGTGTCATGTGTAGGCAAATGTCCCTAGTAGAATCCTTACATTCTCCTGTTTTCCTCCAATTCTTTTATGTTGGGTGAGCTTTAACCATAGATTTTTAACTCAGTAGGCAATAAATACAGGACCCAGCAACATAATAAAGACACAGGACCCAAAAGTCTCTTAAACTGTGAGGCCCAAAGCAAGCCCCTTGTTGTTGACTTTACTTATAACTCTGAAATAATTTCATTATGTTAGAAGGAAGAAATAGTTCCCATCAGAGAGAGGACTATAACATTGCCAAACTCTCCAATTTGGCAAATACAACAAACTATTAGTCAACCACATTGGGAATCTGGCTTTCTCATGGGGACCTATTGTTTATAGGAATATCACAGCTGACAAATAAGCAAACATTCCCCCTGAACTACTGTGATACAATTCACATGGTTTTTAAAACATATTTACAACCATTAAGGGAAAATCTGTAGAAAATTTAAAATCCTTACAAAAGTCCCTTTTGGTGCTTCAGAAATTGTTGATGTCCTTTGAATATCCTGCTGACTGTTTTCCCACTGACAGACAAAGACATCTGAAGCAAAGCCAGTTTCCCCTGTGCTGGGTTTCTAATACAAATGAGTGAAAATAGAACAAGCTTCGGATAAGTGAAGTGTACTTGATAAAAATAAATCACGATTTGAAATGTAATTGAACTGTGTTTATTTCCTTATGAAAACATACTTTAAAATCTAAAATACATTTTGAAATTCAGCCAAACAACCTTAAGCCTATGAGTATTCAAAACATAGCTGACATTTTTACAGACCATTTTAAGAGTACTCCGGGACATCCTGCTTCGGGTTGCATTAGGGCAGAGCCAAAGCTGCTTGACTTGTTGGCCTATTGTTAATGACAGTAGAGAAGGCTAGGACGTGCCAAAGGTTTCAATAAAGCAGCAAAGTTGTGTTGGTCTCTGTTGTGAATCAGTCTCTTCTTAACTTGTGTAAAGCAGATGTAAGCATGTGCTTTATAGTCCCTATCTTTATTATTCAGGGCCTTCACCACACTGCCTTTGTAGTGGTAAAAATGCCCGGTACACCTGACAGGTTACAAATGAAAAGAGCTAGGGAAGACAGTTGAGGATAGAAGCGCCGCAGACATCTGGTTCCAGCAGTATGCCAGAATAGGATAAAGTGTACTCACTGTCTGTGCCTTTAACACATAGACTGCATATGTCATCCATTTATCTTTCTTCTATCTATCTATCTATCTATCTATCATCATTTAGTCTTTTTAAAAATATATTTTATTGATTTTTTTACAGAGAGGAAGGGAGAGGGATAGAGAGTTAGAAACATCGATGAAAGAGAAACATCGATCAGCTGCCTCTTGCACACCCCCTACTAGGGATGTGCCCGCAACCAAGGTACATGCCCTTGACTGGAATCAAACCTGGGACCCTTCAGACCTCAAGCTGATGCTCTAACCACTGAACCAAACCAGTTAGGGCTATCTATTTGGTCTTGAAAGGAATAATGGAAAGCTTCAGTTTCTAGAAGCAAAGAAGAAATTCAAAGCCTGAGAAATAAACCCACACTGAGTTAGCTTTCAGAATATTAGGCTCAATTTCAGGCCCAAATACCAGGGCCTGAGATTTTATTGCTCATGCAGGGTCAAAGGCCTGGCAATGGACATGTGTAAGGAAAGGGGACAAAAATGGTGCCCCTGTATAAGGCCATGACTTTGGAAGAGCTGTCTTCTTAATGAAAGAAGATTAGAGAGATCCTCCCCACTGGACCAGAGAAAGTACCCGGAGTTTTGTGAGATGTTGAAACAACAAGGAGGCTCAACAAATATTTTCAAAATCAATTTTTGTACTACCCACAAGACATTTAGTATAGAACTTCAGACTTGTGAAATAAACAAAAAGATCCTGATTAATAATACCCCTGATAATGTTATGATAATAATATAACTCCATAAGAATGCTATGACAAAGATTATTCTATGAGCCTGCCTTGAAAAACAGCTGCATGAAATAAGAATCTAACCATGTCAACAAGCAATAAAGGGGGGTAAATAAAATAAATATGATAAATAATGAACATATTACCATGAAAATAATGTATAAACACAATTTTAGAACATTAACTTCAAGAAAATTTTTTAAAAAGTCATTGAATGACATCAAAAAAGGTATTAAATAGCATATTTGACACAACTGAATGGAAAAGAAATGAACTGGAAAATTGACCTGAAAAATTAACTATAAGTCAGTGAACAGATAAAGATATGGGGCATATGAAGCTTCAGAAGGCATGGGGAATAGAATGATAATAATCAGATTGGAGTTCTGAAGGAGAAGAGAAAAAATGTATAAGACAACATTCTAATCTAAGATATAATGGCAAGAAATTTTCCAGAATTAATGAAAGACACGAATCATATATTGATGAAAATATCTTATGCTGATAAATTAAAACAAATATATAACTATAGTTAAATACATAAAGCTTCCAAACAAAAAATCATATAAGAAATCCTATACTCCACACCCCATCAGAAGTATACATTACCAAACATGGGTAGGGCAACATAAGAAAGGGAAATTGTGGGCCAGTATTTTTATTATGTTACTAGAGGCCTGTTGCACAAAATTTGTGCATGGGCAGAGGGTACCCTCAGCCCAGCCTGCACCCTCTCCAATCCGGGAACCTTTGGGGGATATCTGACTGCCGGTTTAGGCCTGATCCTGAGTATGGGGCTAAAATGGCAGTTGGACATCTCTCTCACAATCTGGGGCTGCTGGCTCCTAACTGCTCACCTGCCTGCCTGCCTGATTGCCCCAACTGGCCCCCCTGCCAGCCTGATCACCCCTAAACACCTCTGCCTGCTGTCCTGGTTGCCCCTAACTGGCCCCCCGCCAGCATAGTTACCCCTTACTGCCCCTCCTGCAGGCCTGGTTGCCCCCAACAGCCCCTCTGCCATCCTTGTCACCCCTCACTGCCCCCCTCTGCTGGCCGGGTTGCTCTTAACTGAACCCCCCTGCCTACCTGGTCACCACCAACTGCCCCCCCGCCGCCAGCCTAGTTGCCCCACTGCCCCCCAATGCTGGCCTGGTTGCCCCTAAATGCCCCCCCTGCTAGCTTGGTCACCCTTCACTGGCCCCCTCTGCTGGCCTGGTCATCCCTCACTCCACCCCCGCCCCCACCCAGCCTGGTCGCCCCACGCAGCCTGCTGTTTGGTTGTTTGGTTGCCCCTCACTGCCCTCCCCCACCCACCGCCGACCTTGTCGCCTCACACAGCCTGCTGCTCAGTTGTTTGGTTGTCCCTCACTGCCCCCACTGCTGGCCTCATTGCCCCACACAGCCTGCTGCTCAGTCATTTGGTTGTCCCTCACTAACCCCTCTGTGGGCCTTGTCACCTCACTCAGCCTGTTCAGTCATCTGTTTGGTAGTGATGGCCCCTGGCTCTTTGTATATATATAAATTACCACATATATATAAATTACCATAAAAAATAATAAAATATTAGGACAGTAAATACAACAACTGAAACATGTACCAAATGAATGAAATAATAGTTTAATCTCTATAAAATTGTTCATTGGCACTGTAATATTAACTGAATAAAAAAAGAAAAAATAATTAAATAGATGGAGAGAAAGTACATGAAAATTTTATTCCCAATTTAAAGTAAAAATTCATAGTCGTCTATAAAAGAAAATGACTTCCTTAACCTTAAAAAAGGTATTTGCCAATACATTACAAGAAATGTCATGCTGGAGGGATCACAATACCACATATAAAGTTATATTATAAAGCCACTGTTCTGAAAACTGCCTGGTACTGGCACAAGAACAGACATATAGACCAGGGGTCCTCACTCTTTTTAAACAGGGGGCCAGTTCACTGTCCCTCAGACCATTCGAGGGCCAGAATATAGTTTAAAAAAAACTATGAACAAATTCCTATGCACACTGCACATATCTTATTTTGAAGTAAAAAAACAAAACGGGAACAAATACAATATTTGTATTTGCATGTGGCCCCCGGGCCATAGTTTGAGGACCCCTGATATAGACCAATGGTACAGAACAGAGAACCCAGAAATTGACCAAAGCCATCATCCTCAATTAATATTTGGCAAAGGAGGCAAGGGCATACAATGGAGTCAAGACAGTCTCTTCAATAAATGCTGTTGGGAAAATTGGACAGATACATGCAAAAAAAAATATTAGACCACCAATTTACAACAAACTCAAAATGAATAAAGGACTTAAATGTAAGATGGGAAACCATAAAAATCTTAGGAGAATCCATAGGCAGCAAAATATCAGACATATGTCATAGCAATATCTTTATTGATAGTGCTCCTGGGACAATGGAAACTAAGGAGAAAATAAACAAATGGGACTACATCAAAATAAAAAGCTTCTGCACAGCAAAAGAAACCATCAACAAAACAACAAGAAAGCTCACTGCATGGAAGAACATATTTGCCAAGGATATAACCTATAAGGACCTAATCTCCAAAATTTATAGGGAACTCATACACCATAACAAAAGGAAGATAAACAATCCAATAAAAAAATGGGCAAATGACTTAAATAGACACTTTTCAAAAGTGAACAGAAGGCCACAAGACATATGAAAACATACTCAGTCACTAATCATCTGAGAGATGCAAATCAAAACAACAATGAGATACCATCTCACACTTGTCAGAATGGCTATCATCAACAAATCGACAAATAACAAGTGCTGATGAGGAGATGGAGAAAAAGGAATACCTCCTTCACTGCTGGTGGGAATGCAGACTGGTGCAGCCACTGTGAAAAACAGTATGGAGTTTACTCAAAAAATTAAAAATTGAACTTCCATTTGACCCATTTATCCCACCCCTAGGAATATATCCCAAGAAATCAGGAACACTAATCAGAAAGGATATATGCACCCCCTTGTTCATAGCAGCACAATTTACAATAGCTAAGATTTGGAAACAACCTAAGTGCCCATCAGCAGATGAGTGAATTAAAAAATGATGGAACATCTACACAGTGGAATACTATGCTGCTGTGAAAAAGAAATAACTCTTACCACTTGCAACAGCATGGATGGGCATGGAGAGCATTATGCTAAGCTAAATAAGCCATTCAGAGAAAGATAAATATTATATGATCTCACTCATATGTGGAATATAATGAACATAAACGGATGAACAAAAATAGAGCCAGAAACATAGATGTATCAAACAGACCATCAAACTTCAGAGGGAAGGAAGGGGAAGGGGTTGCGGGGGGAGATCAACCAAAGGACTTGTATGCAGGCATATAAGCATAACCAATGGACACAAGACACTAAGGGGGTGAAGCCATGTGCTAAGGCAGTGGTCGGCAAACCGCGGCTCGTGAGCCACATGTTGCTCTTTGGCCCCTTGAGTGTGGCTCTTCCACAAAATACCATGTGCAGGTGCGCATGTATAGTGCGAAGTTGACTTAAAACTTTAAGTAAAGTTTATTAAGTTAATTTTAGGGAACATTGTGGAGTGAAAGAAGATGTAGTGTTGAGGACTGAGAAAGGCATATTGAGTTGGTTTGGACATATAGAGAGGATGAACGAAAGGAGATAGATGAAACAAGTATACAAGACGAGTGTGGATGGGAGAGTTGGAAGGGGTTGACCTCAGCGAACATAACTCAATCAGATTGAGGACATTTTTAGCAAAGGCCAGCTTAGGAGTACCCTAATTAAGTTAATAACAATGTACCTACCTATATAGTTTAAGTTTAAAAAATTTGGCTCTCAAAAGAAATTTCCATCGTACTGTTGATATTTGGCTCTGTTGACTAATGAGTTTGCCGACTACTGTGCTAGGGGATAGGGATGGCTGGGGAGAAGTCAGTGGAGAAAAAAGGAGACATATGTAATACAATATGTAATACTTTAAATAATAGGAATTAAAAAAAAGAAATGTCATGCTTAATGGTAAGAGATTAGAAGCACTTTCTTTAATGTCAGGGCTAAGAGAGGAATAGCTTCTTTTACTTGCACTATTCAACTTTTATTGTAGACAGTGTAATAAGACAAAAGGAAAAAAATGGAAATATAAGGATTACAAAAGATGAAATAAAATTTGTTTCAAATGATATTATCTATAAATAAATTAATCTAAGAAAATATTTGAATCATTACTAATATTAGTGTTCAGAAAGTTCCCTGTATTAAATCTCAAACTAGCAATTATAAATAGCATTCCCATGTACCAGCAATCAGATAATATAATGATCTCATTCTAAAATGTATCAAAAATATCTAAGGTACTCAGATATAAATCTAACAAAACACACACACACACACCTTGCAAACACATTATTCATGAATGGATGGAAAAAAATCAATATTATAGAGAAGTTAGTTTCACCGGATTAATCTAAAGATTTAATACACTCAAGTCAAAATTCCAACAAAATTTTTGTTTTTGGATAATGTAGTCAGCTTATTGTAATATTCACACTGAATTACTAGTCATGATAGAGTCTGGTGTCTCTGCTGCCTTCTGCAAAGCCACCCCACCAAGACCACTGTAGCCCCCTGTCCTGCAACCACAGCCATGTCTGCTGTGGTGCCACCACCTCAGACCAGCGTCATGATTGGACAACAATATTCAATGAGTAAACGTGTTCCTCAGTTCTGTGGTGTTCTTGGTCACACATGTATGGAATTTCTGAAGAGCAGTGGAGATTACTGCCAGGCATAGTACGACCTCTATGCAGACAAGTGAACTATAGAAATTCATTATTGCACCAACAAGAAGCCCCCATATGAGAGGTTAACCTGGACACAGAAGTGTTGAATTGAAATCTGCAGAGCATTTTACAAGAGTTCTCACCACTTCCTTTCTATTGCTTTAGTAATACTGGATTGAAGAATTGCTGCTTATTGTTAGAAGGTTCATTTCATTTCTCATTACTCCCAAAGTCATACCCAAAGCCTGAGAATTTCAAGTGAAATATACTGAAGTAGACTCAGCTTCTTTGCATACTTTATTTTTTTAAATCTATTTTTGTTGAAAGTATTACAGATGTCCCTGCATTTCCCCCATTGACCACCTCCACCTCCCACCTCCCACCT
This sequence comes from Myotis daubentonii, assembly GCF_963259705.1. Taxonomy (NCBI): domain Eukaryota; kingdom Metazoa; phylum Chordata; class Mammalia; order Chiroptera; family Vespertilionidae; genus Myotis; species Myotis daubentonii. The sequence continues at coordinate 160,879,218 of NC_081841.1, forward strand.
TCCACCTCCCACCAGGCCTTCACCACACTATACATATATTCATATAAGTCATTTGCTTAATTTCTCCCCACCCAACCACTCCCACCTTTCCTCTGAAATTCATCAGTATGTTCCATGCTTCTATGTCTCTGGATCTATTTTGTTCATCAATTTATTGTGTTCATTAGATTTTACATATGAGTGAGATCATGTAATACTTGTCTTCTCTAACTGGCTTATTTCATTTAGCATAAAACTCTCCAAGTTCCTCCATGCTGTCTCAAAGTGTAGGAGATCCTTATTATTATTTTTTTTTACTGCTGCATAATATTCCATGGTGTAATTGTACAAAGGCTTTTGATTCATTCATCTACTGATGGGCACTTGGGCTGTTTCCAGATCTTAGCTATTGTAAACTGCAGTGCTCTGAACATAGGGGTGCATATATTCTTTCTGCTTGGTGTTTCAGGCTTCTTAGGATATATTCCTAGAAGCGTGATTACTAGGTCAAATAGCAGTTCCATATTTAATTTTTTGAGGAAACTCCATACTGTTCTTCATAGTGGCTGCATCAATCTTCCTTCCCACCAGCTGTGTGCTTGGGTTTACTTTTCTTCACATCCTCACCAGCACTTGTCATTTGTTGATGGTAGCCATTCTGGCAGGTGTGAGGTGATATCTCATTGTTATTTTAATTTGCATCTCTCTGATGAGTAGTGACTTGGAGCCTTTTTTCATATGACTCTTGGCCATCTATATGCCACTTTGAAGAAGTGTCTATTTAGGGCCTTTGTCCATTTTTTTTAAATTGGATTATTTTGTTTTAATTTTATTAAGTCCTATGAGTGCCTTATATATTTTACATATTAACCTCTTATAAGTTGTGTCATTGGTACATATGTTCCCCCATTCAGTGGGCTCCTTTTTCATTTTGATGATGGTTTCTTTTGCTGTGCAGAAGCTTTTTATTTTGATGTAGTTCATTTGTTATGTTCTCATTTGTTTCCCTTGCCCTAGGACAGTGGTTGGCAAACTCATTAGCCAACAGAGCCAAATATCAACAGTACAATGATTGAAATTTCTTTTGAGAGCCAAATTTTTTAAACTTAAACTATATAGGTAGGTACATTGTTATTAACTTAATTAGGGTACTCCTAAGCTGGCCTTTGATAAAAATGTCCTCAATCTGATTGAGATATGTTCGCTGAGGTCAACCCCTTCCAACTCTCCCATCCACACTCGTCTTGTATACTTGTTTCATCTATCTCCTTTCGTTCATCCTCTCTTTATGTCCAAACCATCTCAACATACCTTTTTCTCAGTCCTCAACACTACATCTTCTTTCACTCCACAATGTTCCCTAAAATTAACTTAATAAACTTTACTTAAAGTTTTAAGTCAACTTTGCACTGTATGTGTGCACCCGCACATGGTATTTTGTGGAAGAGCCACACTCAAGGGGTCAAAGAGCCACATGTGGCTTGCGAGCTGTGGTTTGCTCACCACTGCCCTAGGAGATGTATCGGCAAACATATTGCTATAAGACATGTCTGAGATTTTGCTGTCTATGGTTTCTTCTAGGATTTTTATGATTTCAATATTTACATTTAAGTCTTTTATCTGTTTTGAGTTTATTCTTTTTATGGTGTAAGTGTCTAATTTTCCCAGCACCATTAATTGAAGAGACCATCTTGACTCCATTGCATGTTCTTGCCTCCTTTGTCAAACATAATTAAGCATAATGGCTTGGGTAGATTTCTGGGTTCTCTGTTCTGTTCCATTGATCTATATGCCTGTTCCTGTGCCAGTACCAGGCTGTTTTGATTACAGTGGCTTTGTAGTATAACTTTATATCTGGTATTGAGATCCCTCCAACTTTGTTCTTTCTCAAGATTGGTGTGGCTATTTGGGGTCTTTTTTTTGGTTCCAAATAAATGTCTGAATTATTTGTTCTAGGTCTGTGTAATATGTCATTGTATTTTAATAGAGATTGCATTGAATCTATAGGTTGCTTTGGTAGTCTGGACATCTTAATTATGTTAATTTTACCAATCTTTGAACATGGTATATTCTTTCACTTGTTTATACCTTCCTCTATCTCATCCATTTTTAATGAAAACTTTCAGCAAAGTAGGAACAGAGGAATCATACCTCAACATGATAAAGACCATAAATATAATAAATCTATATCCAAAATCACACTCAATGGTCGAAACTAAAACCATTTCTCCTAAGAACTACTCTCATTCAACATAGTACTGGAAGTCCTAGCCACAGCAATAAGACAAGAAGAAAACATAAAAGGCATCCAAATTGGAAAGGAGGAAATAAAACTGTCAGTATTCACAGATGACATGATATTACACATAGAAAGCCCTAAAGACTCCCAGTCTTTTTGGAGGGTCCCTGGTGCAGAACAATGGGAGAAACTGTGTGTGACTGGCCCTGATACCCTGGTTGGAGCTATCAGCAATGCACAGCTTGTGGCTCCCTCTCCTGGGGCTGGGTGTGCTTTGACAGGACCAAGATATACACTAAGGTCTGCTTTTCTAGCCCCAGGTCCAGAAGCAGATCAGGCAAAGACTCAAAGGCCCCAGAGATACACCTCTGCCTGCAGACTGATTGCTATTCTCAGTCCCTTACTGAACCTCAGGCTGTAGACTATAGGAAGGCATAAACTCCATATGGTGGGGTGAAAGGTTTTCCAACAGGGTGAGGCAATTGCTTCCCCTTCCGTTTCCCCCCACCCCAGGCAATAGCTGCCTGGATTATTAAGTTCTGCTTGAGAAAGATGTCCTATGCAGTATGGGGGAATGATTCAGCATAAGAATCCAGGTAACTGCACTCAGAGCTTTATCCCTAGAGCCCACAACCCTGGATCCTCCTTACAGAACTCTAATCCACTATGCCCTCCCTCTGCCAGAGCCCAAGGTGAGTGGCTGCATATGAAATTTTGTACATTCGCCCTTCAAGAGGGTATCTGTCTTTCCAGAAGTTTCTCCCTAACAGACAGAAACCCCACTGTTTTTCACATCCAGATGTTATATGGGCACTTTTCTCAGTTCTGATGCTCTGGACTGGGAGACCAGCTTGAGGTTTCGACCCCAGAGTTATCAGTAGGAGCCCCCACAGCTGAAATATCTCTCCAGAACTTCAGCTGCTGTCTGTGGGAGCCCAGCCAGCCCTTTCGCGCCTTTGCCCTTTCTATCAGATTCCATCTGGTCTCCACTTTCCATCCTTGGTTATGATGGTTCTCTCCAGCTAGTCTTCAGTTGATTACTCAGGATGGTTTTTCTATATTTTAGTTGTAATTCCATTTTGTTCCTGGGAGAGTGTCAGTGTAGCTTCCACTTACTCTGCCACCATTTGGAATCTCTTTGCATCATTTCTGTATTCAATTTTTAAGTTATTTTATAACCCTATTGAGTGTGTTTTAAGTAACATGGCTTGAACGAACCACCCAGTTTCTGTGGAAGTGCCACAGAAGACACAAGAACATGAGATTTCTCATTACACACAATCCAACCTTAAACAGATTTATAGAGGAACTTAAGGAATATGGGGTTACTGCAATATATGAGTATGTGAAGCAATTTATGACACTACTCTTGTGGATCAAGAAGGCATCCATGTTCTTGATTGGCCTTTTGATGATGTTGCACCACCATCCAATCAGACTGTTGATGACTGGTTAAGTCTTGTAAACATTAAGTTTTTTGGTCCTAGCCAGTTTGACTCAGGGGATAGGCCGTTAGCCTGTGGACTGAAGGGTCCCGGGTTTGATTTTGGTCAAAGGCACTTGTCTGGGTTGCAGGCTCAATCCCCAGTGTGGGGTGTGCAGGAGGCAGCCAATCAATGATTTTCTCTCATCATTGATGTTTCCTATCTCTCTATTTCCCTCTTTGAAATCAATAAAAATATATTTTTTTAAAAATTAAATTTTGTGAAGAAACTGGATTGTATTGCTGTTCATTGTGTTGCAGGCCTTGAGCTCCAGTGCTTGTTGCTCTAGCATTAATCAAAGTTGGAATGAAATATGAAGATGCAGTATAGTTCATCAGACAAAATCAGCGTGGAGCTCTTAATAACAAGCAACTTTTGTATTTGGAGAAGTATCCTCCTAAAATGTGGTTGTGCTTCAAAGACTCCAATGGCCATAGAAATAACTGTTGCATTCAATAAAATGGGTGCTTGATGCCATTGCTTTGGAAGTGGAACTTGAGACAGGACCAAATTTGTCATACAGGCTAATGAAACTTCTACAGGAGTATTGAAAAGAAGTTTTATCAGGCCACAAGCTTGAGCGAATTTCAACCTCTATGTTTGGTTTATGATCAACCAATTTTGACACTTAGCAAAAGATTCTTACTGTTCAGCATTTAAAAAGAGCTTATTATTTGTACCAATTGATTTTTCCTGAAATCATGCAGTATTGAGTTATGTGTTTAAATCTAATCCCATGCCAGAATTTTATCAGCATATAAGATATTAGAAAGATTAGGTGCCAAAATACCCAGCACAATCTATACTAATTTAAGGGTAATATGCTAATTAGACCAGGAGACCAGATATATTCCAACCGTCTGACTTCCTTCCAGACAAAGCCATAGTGGTGGGGGCTGAGGCAGAGGTGGTTAGGGGCCATGAGGCCAGCAGGGTAGGGCAGTTGGGGGCCATCAGGCTGGCGGGGGAGCGGTTAGGCAGTGATCAAGCCAGTAGGCAGGCAAGCGATTAGGAGCCAGCGGTTCCGGATTGCGAGAGGGATGTCCTACTATCGGTTTGGGCCCCATCTGTGGGATCGGGCCTAACCCAGCACTCAGACATCCCCCGAGGGGTCCTGGATTGGAGAGGGTGCATGCCAGGCTGAGGGACTCGCTCCCCACACCCCTGCATGAATTTTGTGCACCAGGCCTCTAGTACTTATATATTTTTAGTATCATACAGAACTAAAATCCCAGGAACTATGAACATTCTGGACCTGGGTTACCCCTTCAGTGATTTCAAACACAGAAAGTAGGGCCTATATAGTTATTACCTGTTCATTTATGTTTAGATCTCCCACATTAATGTAAGTATACATCAGGTTTGCTCAACTTTTTAATTTTTATACCAAGTCTGAGTGACTATTTAATGTCTTTTTATAAATCTCATTTTGTGCTGTTATGGAAAACCTCCATTTTGGAAATCTGCATTGTACAGAAGCACATGACTTTGATGTCTCCAGACAAAAAGCCTTACAGTTAATTTCAATGTTTGCACTTCGGGTGCAACTTATAGGGAGGGCCTGAGAAAAGAGTGGGAGGAGGATATTAAGTATTTTTAGTACATTGTTGCCTTTGTCTTATGTAGAACATGTAGAATATGCTCTTTAGTAAATATTTTTTTTAAGGTGGAGATGTTTTGCAGTATCTAAAACAATTCTTAATCTTAAGATTTCTGAAATTCTTGCATTTTTTTCATACTTTCTGCAGTTGTTTACCAACTTATTTTTGTTGAAAGTGTGATTTTTTCCTTCTCACTCTCTCTTGCCAAAAAAAGTCAGTTTCTGCTGATAAATTGAGCAGACATCTAATATTTTATATACCTTTTGAGCTATGTAATTTAATATTTGAATACTTGATAATTTATTTTATTATGTAATTGGTAAAATGGTGATGTGTATTAGTGCTAGTATTCAATTTTATATTCAACCTAGTTCAACCATATATTTATACTATCTTGGAATATGTGGTTATAGTTCTGTGGGAGAAATAATTTGTCAGTGTCCACCAGTTTGTAAAAATCTATTGTGAAAGCTTAAATATCTAAATAAATAATGAGATGCATTTTTAAAAAATGAATGGCCAAATGTGATCAAAACAATTTAAGGAAAAATAAAATGGGAGATCTGCTATGAAAAATCTATACAGCTAGAATGATTTATACTTACTGATATTGGTGGAGTGTCAGACAAATATAAAAATAGTACAAAATATGAAGCGTAGAAACAGACTAATGCATATAAGAATGTTATTAAATGACAAATGTGTCATTATAATTCAATGAGGAATGGATAGGCTGTTCATTGAAAAATGTTAGGACAATTGACTATACATATGGAAGATACTATTATATCAATATACTAGAAATAAAAGTAAACTCCACATATATTAAATACCTAAGAGGAAATTGGGTTTTTTTTTATTTATTTAGAAGGAGAAATAGGAAGATAATTTAATGATACAAAAGCATGGAAAATTTCTGAAGCAAGCCAAAAACCATAATGTCATAAATATTGATGAATTAGATTTCATTCAAAAATTTCTGCACTTAGATATCATAAGGTTTTTAAAATATGAAAAGATATTTTAAAATTGACAGCATTAGTTTTCAAGACATATACATAATTTCTACACATGGATTAGAGATAAAATATTAAAAACATGAACAATGAAGGTGAAGAAAAAATCTAAATAGCCAATGTAAATGTGAAAACTACTCCTACAAATCAGGGAATTTAAATCAGCATAATCATAGGTTTCATTCTACACTCGTCCAATTGGCAGAAATAAAGAAATCTGTTAATATCAAGTATTGGCAACAATAAAACAGGAATTCTCCATATGTGGATATGTAAATTGGAAAACCATTGTATTCATCAGGGTCCCAGCAACAAACAGATGGCATACTCAAAAACAGTAACTGACAAGAGTTTAAAGAGGGAATATTTTGAAGCTGTGAGTAAGAGTTAAGGGAAATTGACAAGGGATGGTGAAGCACTATGGGGTTAGTAACAGTAGAAGGCTGTAACTTACTTAATTAAGCCTGAAGGGTGAGGACCTAAATAGCTGAAGAGCTGTCTTTTCAGAAAAGAAACACCAGCTGAAGTTATGACCTTCATAGAAGAATGTAGGGACTAATAAACCACACCTAACCACGTCGGCAGTTTACTTTCCCCAAAGTTCTACTTTCTAAGCTCTTCCTGCTACTGTCCATTGGACAAATCTAATGAAAGGGCAAGTCGTCGCGGGGCCTGACCATGCTGCTGGCGGCCTGGGGCACCGACTCCCCAGCCCACTGCAGGAGCCCGGCGCAGGCTGCCACCCGCCGGCCACCCCCGGACCGGACCCACGCGGCAGCAGCGGCGGCAGGGCGGGGCGGGGCGCGTGCCCTTGCCCGAGGAGATGGAGGAGGAGGCAATTGCCAGCGACCCCGGGAACGAGACAGAGGACATGGACTTCCTGTCTGGGCTGGAACTGGTCGATCTGCTGGACCCCCAGCAACCGGACTGGCCCCTGGAGCCTGGGCTCAGCTCGCCCTGGGGGGGGGGGCTAGGACTGCGCCCTCCATCTTGCCCTGGGTCCTCCATTTTTGGGGCGGCCGCCATGTGCTCAGGAGAGTGCCTTCTTCCCGGAATTCCAGGCCCCTGCTGGCCACGCCCAGGATTTCTTTAAACTAACCAATGATAGTCAAGGGAAGTGCACGCCATCACTATGACCACATCCTGTGTAATGAGACACCGACTCGCGCCTGGCCAATCGGCAGGGCCCACAGTCCTTTCTCCTCCCTTTACCCCAACCCCCTATATAACCTCTCTCCACACAGAGTTCTCTCTCTCTCGGCCACTGGAGCTTACCATTGCATCGGTGAGTGTGGCAGGGGAGCCAAACCTAGGTTTGAAATAAATGACTCTTTGCTTTTGCATCGGACTGACTGGCTCCCTGGGGGTCTTGGGAACTTTGAAATCTGGGCACAACACTAATAGAAGTATAAGGTCATGGGGGCCAAGTTGGTACAGCTCATAAAAGTTAATCTCCTGAGTCACAGAACAGTGTGGACAAAGATGGACAATGTCAAGAAGGGCAGATGGAAAATATCCAGCATAATCACAGTAGAGAGAAATGTTATAAAATTTAATAGCTTTGAATATATTTCAAGAGACAAACATGTGGACAAGAAAATACATTGAATTCAATACTCACACACTGAAGCATCTATAATAATAAAAGCATAATATGCTAATTAGACTGGACATCCTTCCAGATGAAGCTGGGACTGCGAGGGAAACCTGGGTCCTGGGTGCCAGAGGGAGGCCAGTGCTGGAAACCAGGGGAAGGAAGGCCTACTCTTGCACAGACTTCATGCATCAGGCCTCTAGTTTATAATAGCTATGAATTTTGCAACAACCTGAATGTCCATTAACAGAAAAATTGGTAATATCATGTATTAATGACATTAATTACTGTATAGTAATAAGGTTGGTGAACTAGAGTTACATTATAAATATAGGTAAATCTAAAAATGATGCTGCTGCATACGTAAAGCAAACTGTAAAAGGCTATACCCAAAGTTATATGATTTAGATACTTTTTTTTCTAAAAAAGCACACAGAAAAACCCCTTCATTTTTCTTTTCATGGAAACATGCATGTGCAGTAATAGAATACATTCCTGTATAAGAGGGGAACATACCAACTTCAGAACGGTGGTTAACTCTGAAAAAGGAACAGAACATATAAGGGAATTGCCTTTTTTTGCATCTACAATGTGTTTATTTTTTTATAAATAGATTTGAAAAAATTGCTATGAACTCTCAAGTGAAAGTGTATGTGGGGGTATGTTTTTAGTTCTTTTGTCAGGAGTGGGATTTCTGGGTTTTATAATAAGGTTAACTTTATGAAAATACAGATAGACTTTTTGAAGTGACTGCAAAATTCTTCCTTTCTGCCATAGCCTGTTACAGTCGTCCCATGTTTATGTAGTGCTTGGTATTGTCAGTGTCAGGGAGCACTCACTCCCGAGTCCACACATACTCCTGAACCCTGCTCGCTGCACCAATTGCTGGAGTAAGTTTCTCCTTGACCCTGCTCGCTGCAGTAATTGTGGGAGTACTCACTCCTTTACCCTGCTTCACTATGCTAACTGTTGGGTCCGAGACCCTCTGCCAGGGACTGGACCTCCTTGGACGCTGGGCATTAGAAGATGGAGAAGACTTGAGAAGTTGTGGGTATATAAGAGAGTCTTTATTGCAGTAGCCATTTCTACTAAGGAGCCATCAGACAAAATAGACCAGCAAAGCAGTCCTTGCTGATACAGTAGCAAATACAGAAGCCATCCCAAGCAGCTGCACACAACAGGCTGGTCAGTGGCAATTTATATACAAGTTCAAAGAAGCTCATAAAGAGGCTTTATGCCAAATAACGACCTCAGTATTTTGGGCTACAGAAAGGCATGCCTGCACAATGTATATAGTGAAACTGCTGTGTCCTTTCACTGCCTATGGCAACTTGGCCTTGAACATCCTGATTAGGATTCCCATGCTCAGAGTGACCTTGAACATCCAGTGCACTCTAGACAGGGCCCCATAGTTAGACATTTTAATTTAGCTATTCTATCACTAATGGAGTGTATGCAGTTTTAACAGGCATTTGTCTAATACTAGTGATGTTCAATATCTTTTTTTGTTGTTGTTGCTAATCCCACCAGAGGATTTTTTCCGCATTTATTTATTTATTTTTTTAGAGAGAGTGGAAGGGATGGGGAGAGACAGGGAGAGAAATATTGATGTGAGAGAGACACAGCAATTGGTTGCCTCCCACACACACTCCAACTGGGGCCGGGGAGTCAAGATTGCAACCGAGGTACATGCCCTTGACTGGAATTGAACCTGTGACCCTTCAGTGACACTCTAACCCAGCCATGGGCAAACTACGGCCTGCGGGCCGGATCCAGCCCATTTGAAATGAATAAAATTAAAAAAAAGAAAGACCATACCCTTTTATGTAATGATGTTTACTTTGAATTTATATTAGTTCACACAAACACTCCATCCATGCTTTTGTTCCGGCCCTCCGGTCCAGTTTAAGAACCCATTGTGACCCTCGAGTCAAAAAGTTTGCCCACACCTGCAACCACTAAGAAAACTAGCTAGGTCTTCATTTTCTATTTGTGTATCTTCTTTGAGAAACTGTTCAAATCTTTTGCTCATTCCACCCTCCTACCCAATGTGTTGTCTTATTGAATTGTAAGTGTTCTTTATATATTTTAGGTACAAATCCTTTATCAGATATATATTTTTGCAAATATTTCCTTCTGGTCCATGACTCAACCTTTCATTTAAAGCAGGTTAGTAGTTACTAAGAGCTATGAGGTGGAAGGGAATTGGCTACAGAAGGAATGAGGGACCATTTTGGGGGGTAATGGAAATGTTTTATATCAGGATTGTGATGGTAATACACAGTAGTACTAGTATATATTTGTTGAAACTTATCTAAATTTATACTTAAAATTGATTAATTGATTAATTCATTCTTATGTAAGTTATACTTTGATGAAGCCACTTAATAGAGTTTTAATTAACTATGGTAAAGTTTAACATGAGCTGAATTTTTAAAATCAATAGTTACATTAGTGCTATACCACTTTTTGTACTTTTTTGTATGTTTAAGTTATTTTTGTAATTTTAAGATATGGGAGAAACAGTGTCTTCTGGTTTTAACTTTGGAAATCTGGCTTCTTTGATGAGCCATTGATTCAGTGGGAAAACTAATCTGGAGTGAAAATTATTAGTGAAAATTATTAAAACGAAAAATCAGCCCCATCTCTTCAATGCCTGAAAAGTTTAATTGTTCCGTTCAGATTCTGGAATTTACAGGCTTCTGGACATTAATTTATCAATTAATTTCACATGAGCTAAGAGTATGGTTCTGCTCCAGTGAATGGATGGAAGCTATAAAGCATCGTGTGTGACACGCTGCACGAACCGTCACAGACATTTCCACTTGGTGAGAGCATTTCAGGCTCCCAGCTGCTTTGGTTGGGGAACTTTTTAAAACAATATTAAATTGATCATCTGATTTAGAAATCATCTGATTGGAAATTTGCATTTGCTGGAAAGATATATCTTCTTGCCACTTACTGAAGGGGGCATTTAATCATTCTCCCATTTATTCAAAGGGCAAATGTAAACTCATCACTCTCTATACCCGAGGCACAAGTGAGAAGCTGCACATACTGGAATGTACAGACTAGAGTTCAAATGTTCTCTCAGGCACCAGTTAACCCTGATGCCTGGGGTAGGGCACTCAGCTTATTTATATCATAGTTTGCTGTCCTTCACAATGGAGACCATAATACCTACCTCACAGGTTTCTTGTATTACATATCTACTTAGCACTCTGTCCATATCAAATATGTGAGATTATATACTGTTCTTGCCACATAGTAGAAAATAATCAATGGAAGTGTTACTATTATTAATATATTAGTATTTATTCAATGAATAGATGTTTCCTGTCTTTATCTCCTTAACTCTCCACATATCTATTATTATCCATAAATACATACAGTAGAAATGTAGAGTAGATGTACAGTAAAAGTGTAGAGTAGGCTATTTCCAACTTAATGCTTGGTAAAAACTACTTAAAGGAGAGTATTGAACATAGAAAAGACATGAAGTAATGGTCATTGAGAGCATTTAAAATATCTAACAGTAGGAAAAAATAGATGTTTTAAGTTAAGAATACTGAACTATTTTTATTTTATTAATGTAATTTTAAAAGTGTAGCCTAGGCTAAATGATTTATGACAGTACTTTGTAATATATTAGCAGTGCCCTATAGTATATTTTGTAAATACAGTGACATTTTAGCGATAAGAGCTCTCATTACATGTCTCTATTATTAAATCATTTCTCCAAAGACAGGTTAGACTGTCAGGTTTTGAGTAAAAATTATAGGGGTTACAGATTCATGACATGAAAATCAGTATGCTTGAGCTGTGTAATGTACATTCACTGTGAAGGTGGAATATACAGAAAAAGTAATAATTACAAGAACGTAAAAAAGTGAGCAAAAGAATTTTTTGAGTGTCTGAGCCCTCTTAGAATTACTTTCACTGTCACTCTTTGCTTGAATGAGAATAACATGTTACCATCATTATCATTTTTATTTAACTTACTCAAAAAATGTGACCATCTTGGCAGTATTTTCATTAAAGACTTTAACTCAGATTGAGATTAGGACTAGCTGACAGAGAGGGCTGGCTATTGTACTTGAGTTGGAATTCTGGCAGTTATCAAAATAAGTAAAAAAATTGGTAAGTCTAAATTTTGATGAAATATTACTGATTCTAATACAATCATTGCCACATTTTCATTTATTAGAGATTTTAACAAAAGAAGTCCATAGAATGACAACATGGCAAACTGGTCTGATTTGGCACATCTCAAGGAAAGTCTGAACTGTACCCATTAAGGGATCGCTCACTTTTTTACGTTCTTGTAATTATTACTTTTTCTGCATATTCCACCTTCACAGTGAATGTACATTACACAGCTCAACTTTACCTCCCAGGAGAGTCATTGAGTTGGTCCCATGAAAGGAGTACTTGTTCATGTAATAAAGTTAATAAGCATATAGTCTTTTATAATTAGATGAATATGGATTGTTGAGTTTTCTCCTGAGGACAACAGTAATAAAATCCTCATTTCAAATCATCCTTGTCCTATAGGATCTTGCTTAGAGATTTGGGGCTACAGAACACCAAGACAGGATTTGAAGCACAGTAAAAGAAATTAGACCACATAGCAAAGGCATAAGCTACTTTTGAAATGGCTTATATCAGCAGTTCTCAAACTTTAGCTTGCATCAGAATGACATGGAGAACTTGTTAAAATGCCAGTTGTTGGATCACCCCGCCCCCCACAGATTTGATTCAATAGGTCTGAAGTGGGTTGCTCAAATTTACAACTCTAACTGGTTCCCAGTGATACACCTGCTGCTGGTCTGGCCACCATGCCTGAGTCATGTCAGTAAGTCAATTTCCCTTTTCCTAGCAGCTGGGAGAGCAGGGTCTGCCTGAAGAGTTTCAGACAATTATTTTTCATTTATTCATTTACTCAATAAATACTTGCCAGGTGCCCATAGAATCTCACCAAGTTCTAAATACAGGCTGGGGCAAAGTCAGTTTACCGTTGTAATTACACAAAACAGAGTGCAGTCTTGTATTATTATGGAGTAACTACGGGCCCAGTGCATGAATTCGTGCACCTTGATAGGGGCAGGTCTTGGCCCATTCTCCGTGCCCCTGCCTGGCCCCTCCCACCACAGCCCCTAATCCCCTGTCTGATGGCAGCCCTGCTCCCACTGTCACCGGCGCCAGGCACCGGCAGCGGGTGTGAATGGGGCCAGTGCCAGCAGTGGATGCAAGCGGTGGTTCTGGTGCCAGCAGTGGGTGCGAGGCCCCGGTGAGACAATGACGCACAGGAGCAAAGAATTTTCAGTAACCACCAGAGGCTTCCCTTGATGACAGCGACTGGTGCCCCACCTTGGTTTGGTGCTCCCGCTCACCTGCTCCACCATCCCGCTGCAGCCAATGCCCGCCATGTTCCGCACATGCCCCCTGGTGATCACCGCACATCATAGCAACTGGTTGTTCGGTTGTTGGGTAATTCGGTTGTCCCGCCATTTGGTCTATTTGAATATTAGGGTTTTATATATAGAAATTATTGCATTATTTTCCATAGGACAACTGTAAACTTACTTTTGGCCCATCCTGTATACAGCTATGAATAATAAGACTTGGATGCACGAAATTCGTGCATGGGTGGGGTCCCTAGGTCTGGCAGGCGATCAGGGCCTGAAGGCCCTGGTGGGATCAGGAGAGGAGGTGACGGTGGCTGGACCATGTGCAGAAGGAACAGACACCAGATGCCGATGCTGCTTTCAGCACCCCGCCACCCCACAGTTCCCTGCCTCCCCCGTCTCCTTCCCTCAGTGCTGTGCCACCACCAGGGGCCTCCTGGCCAGGGGAGGGATATGGGGAGGGGCCAGGGAAGGTTTTGATCCCCAGTTTGGAATGTGCAGGAGGCAGCCAATCAATGATTCTCTATCATCATTGATGTTTCTATCTCTATTTTCCTCTCCAAAATCAATCAAATATATATTTTAAAAATGCAAGGTTTTTAGAGGAAGAAAAAGGGAGCAAGGGAGCTATTGACAGGGAGACATTTGAGATCTTGCTCACATTTCAGATAGGATAAGGTAAGTTGGTCCTCAGGGGGTGAAAGGTGAAGAGTGGCAGTGGGTGGAGCAGGGCACTGCGGGCTCAGGAACAGGCTGTAATGACTGGGAATGTCTGTGACAGTGACACTGAGCGTGTGTTGGGGCCATTGCTGGATTCATTCATCCCCAAGAGGTTTTGATCCCCGGATGGGAGGAGAAACACGGAGATCAGCAGGCCTTTCTTAGCCTAGAAGGTGAAGCAGGAGGCAGGAGCGGGCTGCCCTACTTCCCTACAAATGTAAGCATGCGGTGTAACTGCACATGGATGTCAGTCACACGGCCAAATCAATGCCTAGCCAACGCTGGTGGCTTTGTCCTGCCACTCTCTGGCTGTGCTGCGGTGCTATTGGCTGGGGGAGGTGGGGGCGTGGCATGTCGTCTAGGAAGGGGGAGCAGGAAGCCAGTAGCTGGAAGTAGCTGCACCTTACCAGTGAGTCCCTGCAAGCTCGCAGTGTGTCAGCCAGGCCAGGCGGGGCCTGGGGAGGCCGTTCCCTCCTGGAGCCATTCTTCCCAGGGTGGCAGCATCGGCCATTTTTTGTTGTTGTTGTTGCTGTTTTATTGGAAAGCAAGCTCTGGACTTGCGGTTCCTGGGATGCCTGGGCCATAGCATGCGCCTCCAGGCCTCACTGTGCTCCCCTCCCCTTCCTCCTGGGTTGAGTATCTGACCCCTGGTGGTCGTTACAGTCATTACTCCCTTAGGGCTTTTATTATATAGGATTGTTGCATTATTTTCCATAGGACAACTGTAAACTTACTTTTGCCACACCCTGTATACAGCTATGAATAATAAGACTTAGATAACCATTGCTTTCAATGTGCCTACAAGCTAATTATGGAATTCTGATAAAGTATGCGATGATTATAAATAAGGACTCTATGACACATAAGAGGGACACCACACAGACTTGTGGAGGGGACATGGAAGTCTTCCTGGAGGATGTGACACCTCCACTTACTTTTCTGAAATTTCCACTAAACTAAAAAATAAAAGAAAAAAAAGCCTATAATTTAGAGTTAGTGTCCTCTTCCCTGAATTAATGTGAGAACTTTCTTAGAAGGTTCAACCTGCCACCTCTCTCAGCTACTTACAAAAACCTCAACACTACTATCTTAGAAAAATACAAATATAATCACATTACTCTCATGCTAAAACTTCCTACAGCTTCAGGCTTAATGCCAAACTTCTTTGTGATCTTTTCCAGTGTGCACTTTTAATTTTCAAACATGCTACCAGCCACCCAAACGCCTTATTCTCCAATCTTGTGGTATTTCTTGCTCATCCTGAACATGCTTTTTCTTTTGCATCTAGAAATTGCACATACTCTTTTCTCTATCTAGAAATTTTATTGTTGTTGTTCTTGCATTGCCCAATTCCATGTTATCTGTTGCAGTTCAATGTTTTGGTCTTCTGTGAAGAGATATATATATATATATATATATATATATATATATATATATATATATATATATATATATATATATATATATATTGATTTCAGAGAGGAAGGAAAAGGGAGAGAGAAACATCAATGATGAGAGAGAATCATTGATCGGTTGCCTCCTGCAGGTCCCCCACTGGGAATCAAGCCTGCAACCAGAGCATGTGACCTGATCATGAATCGAACCATGATCTCCTGGTTCATAGGTCGACGCTCAACCACTGAGCCACACCAACTGCGTTGTGAAACCTTTCTTGATTTTTTTCTGGAAGACAAGCACTTCTTTTTCTGCATTACAAATATCTGGTAGATATATTCTTGTTAAGTGTGATGGGTTAATTATTTATTGACTTGTCTATCCACTAGACGAATGACTTACAACCAGTCTGCTGCAATAATTTTTAAAATACAGTGGGGCCTTGACTTACGAGTTTAATTGGTTCTGAGACCGAGCTCATTAAGGAGCTCATTAACTCAAATTATTCTATCAACTCAATGCAAAAAATCAGCAGAGAGACAGCTGGTATCTCAAAAAACTCGTTAGTTGGGACACTTGTAAGTCAAGGCCCCACTGTATGCAATACCTGACTATTTAGCCAGGGGCACTGATCTCTTTTAGCATCGATTGTCAAATTTAAAAGTGACAATAGCCCATACAATAATAATCATCTGTGAATGAATCAAAATTATACCCATTTTTGTCAGATCAGCAAAATATGTATTTTTTGGTGTGCCACATAATTTTAGTAATTAGTTTATATGCCATGAGATGAAAAAGTTTGAAAATCACTGCCTAAGATTGGACTATAGATTATTGGGTAACAGAGACTATGAATTACTCATTTCATAACATAGTACTTACACAAACTAGGTGCATAATAGGTGCTTAATTGGTTACTGAATTTTAAAAAATGAAAAATGTGGGCCCAGTTACTTCTACCTTAATGATTACATAGTCTAATATTTTGTTTTTTACTTAATACCAGTTTTAAATACCTAGGTGAGTGAATCCGACAGACAGAGCTTGAGTCTAGAATCCATTATTTGTCCTCTAAGTTGTGACTTGAGGATAAGGTAGAGTTGTGCAATTCATAAAGTTTTCCCTTATCAGTTATGGATAGATAAATTAACCACCAAGGATAAGGGAGGGCATGAGTAAAAATGATAGAATCATTTGCCTCATTTATTTCTTTTCAACCCTCCAAATATCACTGTTTGTGAAAAGAAATAACTAGGAAAGAGAAAATAACAGATGAGAGATTCAGTGAAATGTAGGGAGATGAGAAGCAAAGGAAAATAATAATTGATTTAGAGGAACAGAGAAAATTTAAACCTAATTATCTGCAGAGGGGAGTTATGGGTGAGCCAAATTACTCCATGGAAGTCTGAGGACTTTGATGATTGGAGGTACCCCAGATAGAGAAAATAAAGTTATGCATAGAGTAATGTTCCCACAAGGGAATTCTTTCCCAGCATTTTCTGGGAAATTATGTTTTTCTTTACCTAGAGAAAAATCATTTGGAAAAACAAGAAAAATAATTACAATTTTCCTGCAAGAATTAAAGCTTAATAATCACCATAGAGATGTTACTAGTTTGAAGAAATAGACTGATTTCAAATTGGAAGCTAGAGCAGAAATCACTGATATGCAGGGTCAGAAAATAAGTTTGCAATTTTCAAGAACTAGGGCAAGAGCAGAGAGGAGAGAAGCATTTAAGATCTAATCAGTGGCTGTTGTCATATTATAAGTGTTTGTGGCCCCATCTGCTGCTAAGAGTACATCATTATTGCAAATAAAATAAATATTAATACATTTATATGCATAGTATACTTTACACAAATCCTTAGAGAGTTGTTCGGAAGCAAAGCAAGTTATTAAATTGGCAATTTGCACACGTGATTCTGTGTAGTGCTGTTAATTGTGTTAGGATATCAGAATGTTATGCTATAATCCAATAATGTTAACTAGCCTTTTCCAGTGTTTGAAAATACTCTGTGGGCTACAGGGGTTTGTGAACACTTTAACAGAAGAAACGCAAGTGGAAGAAGATAAGAATGTTGTAGAATACTAAAACAATTAGTAACTGATCTAAAATCTGAATCAGCAAAAGCAATATAAATTTCAATGGCAAAACCAAAGTTAGGGTAAATGAGTAAAATATTTTCATTACTGAAAAAGGAAATGACCTTTTATGAAGCAGCATATAGCCTAACATTCAACTTGAACATTTTACTCTACCAATAACTGCCACAAAATACAAGGAATTTTTCTACAAAATGGAATATTTGTTACCAAATAAAAAATCAAGACTATTGGACAGAGATAAAATACTTTGCGTGTTTTATTTTATTAAGTTTATTGGGGTGACATTGGTCAATAGGATTATATAGTTTTCTATGATACATGATCTCTCTATTGCATTCTGTGCCCACCGACCTAAATCAAACCACCTTCCATCACCATATATTTGGCCCCATTTACTCTCCCCGCTCCATCCCCTTCCCTCTGATAACCACCATACTGGTGTCTGTGTCTATGAGTTTCAGTTATATATTCCACATATGAGTGAAATTATATGGTTCTTAGCTTTTTCTGACTGACTTATTTTGCTAAGCATAATATTATCAAGGTCCATTTATGTTTCTTATGACTGAGTAATAATATATGCCATAGTATATATAACCACATCTTTATCCAGTCCTCTATTGAAGGACACTTTGGTTATCTCTATATCGTGGCCACCGTGAATAATGTTGCAATGAACATAGGAGTTCCTATATCATTGCAGGTAAATGTTTTCAAGTTTTTCGGGTAGATACTCAGGAGAGGGATTTCTAGGTCCTATGGTAATTCTAGTTTTATTTTTTTTAAGAACTGCCAAACTGTTTTCCATAGTGACTGTACCAGTCTACATTCCCAGCAGTGAATGATGGTTTCCTTTTCTCTATAACTTCTCCAACTCTTGCTATCACTTGTCTTGTTAATAATAGCCACTCTAACAGGTGTGATGTGATATCTCATTGTAGTTTTGGGATGCAGTTCCCTAAAGCAATGGTTGTCAACCTTCCTAATGCAGCAGCCCTTTAATACAGTTCCTGATGTTGTGGTGACCCCCCAATTTCATTGTTACAAATTGAACATAATTAAAGCCTAGTGATTAATCACAAAACAATATGTAATTACATATATGTTTTCCCGATGGTCTTAGGCAACCCCTGTGGAAGGCTCGTTCGACCCCCAAAGGGGTCGCGACCCCCAGGCTGAGAACCGCTGCTCTAAAGGCTAGAGAAGTCAAACATCTGTTGGCCATTTGTATGTCACCTTGGGAGAAGTGTCTATTTAGATGCTCTGCCCATGTTTTTATTGGAATGTTTGTTTGTTTGGTGTTGATTTGTATGAGTTTTTAATATATTTTTGATATTAAGCCTTTGTTAGAGCTGCTGTTTGAAAATGTAATCTCCCATATGGTAGGTTGCCTTTCTGTTTTATTATAGGTTTCTTTTGCTTTGCAGAAGCTTTGATATAGTCCCATTCATTTATTTTTGTCTTCACTTCCTTGCATTTGTGGTCGATTTCATAGAATGTTCTGTACAATTTAGGTCCATAAGTTTAGTACCTATGTTTTCTTCTATTAATTTATTGTTTCAGATCTTATATATAGGTCTTTGATCCATTTTGAATTAAGTTTTGTACATGGCGACAAATAGTAATCTAGTTTTATTCTTCTGCATGTGGTTTTCCAGTCTCATAGTGTGATACTGCCAGTATTGTGTTTTCCCCTCAGGATTGCTTTGGCTATTTGGGATCTTTTGTGGTTCCATACAAATCTGATGATTTTTTCTTGTTCTATTTCTTTAAAAAATTTATATTGGGATTTTGAAAGGGATTGCATTAAATATGTATATTGCTTTGGGTAAATGGTAATTTTAACTATGTTGATTCTTCCATTCCATGAACATGGGGTATCTTTCCATTTTTTCCCCCAATCTTTTTTTAATGCTTTTTTAAATACTTAATTTTCAGTATATAGGTCTTTCATGTCCTTTGTTAAGTTTATTCCTAAGTATTTTATTCTTTTGTTTGCAATTGCAAAAGGAATTGTTTTTTCAATTATTTTTCTTAAGTTCCATTGTTATTATAGAAAAATGCAATGGGTTTTGTACATTGATTTTTATTTCCTATAACTTTACTGTATTTTTTTATTGTTTCTAATAGTTTTTGTTGTTTTTTGTTTCTTTGTTTTGTTTTGTATTATCTTTAGGGTTTTCTATATACAGAGAGAGTCATGTCAACTGCAAAAGTGACACTCTTACTTCTTCCTTCCCAATTAGGATGCCTTTTATTTCTTTCTCTTGCCTGATTGCTCAGGCTAGGACTTTCTGAACTATGTTGAATAGAGTGGTGAGAGTGGGCATTCTTATCTTGTTCCTGATTTTAGAGGAAAAAGCTTTCAGTTTTTCACCATTGGGTATAATATTGGCTGAGGGTTTGTCATATATGGCCTTATTATGTTGAGGTACTTTCCTTGTATACTCATTTTATTGAGTGTTTTAACCATAAATGGATGTCATATCTTATCAAATGCCTTTTCTGTATCTATCGATAAGATCATATGAATTTTATCCTTTGTTTTATTAATGAGGTGTATTACATTGATCGATTTGTGTATGTTGAACCATCCTTTTGTCCCTGGAATGAACCCAATTTGATTGTGATATACAGTGGGGCCTTGACTTATGAATTTAATTTGTTCCGAGACTGAGCTCATTAAGAAGCTCCTTAACTCAAATTACTCTATCAACTCAATGCAAAAATTCGGCAGAGAGACAGCTGCTATCTCAAAAAACTCGTTAGTCGGGACATTCGTAAGTCAAGGCCCCACTGTGTTATTTTTAATGTAATGTTGTTGCTTTGTGTGTTTTAAACGTTCATTTTAAGAAAAATAATTTTAAAATACTTTATATATTTGGGGTATTATACTTTAATATCTTGACATTTACTCTTTTTATATATATATATGTATTTTTATTGATTTTTTTACAGAGAGGAAGGGAGAGAGATAGAGAGTTAGAAACATCGATGAGAGAGAAACATTGATCAGCTGCCTCCTGCACACCTCCCACTGGGGATGTGCCCGCAACCAAGGTAAATGCCCTTGACCGGAATCGAACCTGGGACCTTTCAGTCCACAGGCCGACGCTCTATCCACTGAGCCAAACCAGTTATGGCAACATTTACTCTTTTATAAAAGAGAATGTTTATTTAGAAAATCACAGGTAGGAAAAGTAATTTATAGAGGAAATGGGCTAAGGAAACAAGTTATAGAGGCAAAGGAAGGGCCTTGGAGCTTAGAAGTGAGGAAGGTAAAGGTGATGTGCCTGGGGGGAAGGGAAATATGTATTGAATACTATTTTTACCAAAACATCTGAAAATTTAATTTGACTCTTTCATAAAAAATTATTTACTGTATATTATTATGATCACTTACTGTTATTTAAAAACACTCAAATCATTATGAAAAATAGAGATTAACATGATTTGGGCACTTTCTAAGAATTTCTGAATTCTGATTCCTCAACCCAGAATTCTATGGGGAATTTGGAAGTACAAGGGAGAGTCGAACATGGAGGAGCTGGTGGAAAAAGTATATGCAGAAATCCTGTTCCATCTTATAATCAAGAGACTAGCACCCCTTTCTGTCCAAGGATAAGCCCCTCCCCTATCCACCCTCACCATGGAATACTGAGAGTTTAAACTTCTGGGGAAATGTCTTCGGACTTAGGGAATCTAAAATAAAGATCTAGGGTGACCTGTGGGTTGAGAAAGGCATATTAAGTAAAAATCTAGATATTCTATTGTGGAACCTTTCTCACTCTTCCTTCATTTCAGTCCCAAATATCACTAATAAGACAAAAACTATCTCTAACTTGTTTGTCGTTTCCCCAGCCCTAGTTTATGAAATGAGTTCATTCTCCCAACATAAAAGTCTGCTGGATCCTCATCCCCCATTCAGGTCACTGTTTACCAGTCAAGATGTTAAAGACTCATTAACTAAGAATAGATAGCCACATTAAAGTATTTTCAATGTTTGAGGAAAGCCTCCAACATGAAAGAAAAAGTCCAAAACAAATAAACTAACTAATAGAAAAGAGAGAGACCCTGAGGAATCAGAGACAATGGAAGAAAATTTGGGGAGTAGGTGAAAAACTTTAAAATAAAATGGTTAGTATCTTCAGAGACAAGAGAAAAAAATTGCACCCATAAGTAAAACAAACATGCAATAAAAAAACTTTATAAAAAGCTTTTCAAGAAAGAAATAAAGAATTCAATGCATGATTTGGATGCTGAAATTGATGAAAGCTCAAGGAAAATAAATGTTTACTTAATATAATATTAAATTTGGGAAAAATATTAAAAATTAAAGACTAAGCCAGAAGATTCACTATTTAAATAATAAGTCTGTATAAGTTTGAAAACTAGAAAACAACAACAGGTACAGAAAAAGAAATAGTTTTTAGAACTGAAAAACAGTTTTCTAATTAAGACAGTTTGGTGAGTGCCCAGCACTATGAAACAGGAATAAAAAGGAGAACATAACATAATCATTAAGAATTTAAAAAGTCACAAAAAGAGAATTAAAATGATAATGGCTTCAGACTTTTCAACAGCAGCATTGAGAAGCCAGTGGAATATTGCTTTTAAACATCTTTTCTGAGCAAAAATATTTTAATCTAGAATTCCATATCCAGTTCATATGATTTGTGAAGGAAAGAACAATGAAGATCATGTATCATTTCTTAGGAAACTGTTAGAAAATGTTCTTCAAAAAAAAATGAGGAGCTATTAAAGAAAAAAGATCATTTAGGATCCAGGAAATGAAAGATGATTCAATTGTTGTAGGAGCAACAATGAACAATGGAATCAGATAATAGGACACAGTGCAAAGAATATATCCAAATATAGAGAAAAAGAAACTGATAGGTTTTTAAAATATATTTGGTGTTGCAAATGGTAAAAGTCCCTTCCTTTTTACAGCAGTGTAGTATACCATCATGTAGATGTACCACCGTTTTCTAATCCACTCATCTGTTGATGGGCACTTAGGCTGTTTCCAGATCTTAGCTATAGTAAATTGTGCTGCTATGAACATAGGGGTGCACGTATCCTTTCTGATTGGTGTTTCTGATTTATTGGGATATATTCCTAGAAGTGGGGTTACTGGGTCAAGTGGAGTTCCATTTTTAATTTTTTGAGGAAGCTCCATACTGTTTTCCACGATGGCTGCACCAGTCTGCATTCCTACCAGCAGTGCACGAGGGTTCCTTTTTCTCTGCAACCTTGCCAGCACTTGTAATTTGTTGATTTGTTGATGATATATGTCAGATGGTACCTCATTGTCGTTTTGATTTGCATCTCTCAGATGATTAGTGACTTTGAGCATGTTTTCATATGTCTCTTGGCCTTCTGTATGTCCTCTTTGGAAAAGTGTCTATTTAGGTCCTTTGCCCATTTTTTGATTGGATTGTTTATCTTCCTTTTGTTAAGTTGTATGAGTTCCACCTGGAGAGCATTGTGCTAAGCAAAATAAGCCAGTCAGAGAAAGATAAATATCACATGATCTCACTCATTTGTGGAATATAATGAACAACATACACTGATGAACAAAAATAGATCCAGAGACAGAGAAGCATTGAACAGACTGTCAAACTTCAGAGGGAAGGCAGGGAAGAGTGGGGGTGGGGTAAGAAATCAACCAATGGTCTTGTATGCATGCATATTAGCATAACCAATGGACACAGACACTGGGCAGTGGGGCTTGTCCTGGGGGGTGGGAGTGACCGGGGAGGGGTCGGTGGGGGAAAAGGGAGACATATGTAATACTTTAAACAGTATACCTTGACTGTATCACTATGAGAGACCCTGAATTAGAGAGAGCCAGTTAAGGTGCCCAGGATTCCTCACCCACAGACACTGGAAAAAAAAGTGTTTTTTGTTGTTTTAAGCTGCTATGCTTAGGTGTAATTTGTTAGGGAGCAAGGGTGGTAATCTTCAATTACATACCACATAAATATTATTTTGCTTGAGATAGAGTTATGAAGTTTTTATTTAGAATTTGTTAGTGCCCAGAGAGGATGCTTTGCTTCCCTCACTTTGTGGCTCAGGAAACAGTTGAAGAATCAGAAACAGATTAGTTATGGTAGAAATGTTTCTTATTTTTTTAAAAAATATTTTTTACTAATTTTAGAGAGAGATGAAGGGAGAGGGAGAAAAACATCGATGTGAGAGATAACTATCAATCAACTGCCTCCTTCATGCACCATGACCAGGGATCGAGCTGCAACCTGGGCATGTGCCCTGACCAGGAATCGAACTGGTGACTTTTGGGTGCACTGGAAAATGCTCAGCCAACTGAGCCACACCTGCCAGCGCATGATTATGCTATATATGCTTCTAATGCTATTTTTGCTTTTCTAATCATGTTGTAGACAATGCATTGCAACTGGCACACAAAGTGATAAACACTTTGTCACAATGCTCTCAATATGGGTAGCATCCACAGCTGGGAGATACATTCCTGTGTATCAAAGAAACCTATCTTCCAGCTCACAAAAGATTGGTTGGAGTATAAAGCTGATTCTAGTTGAGCCAATCAGATCCCCTTCCCAGAATTTGGATACATTGATGGAATCATTTAACTGTGAGGATCTAAAACAGTGGTTCTCAACCTTCTGGCCCTTTAAATACAGTTCCTCATGTTGTGACCCAACCATAAAATTATCTTTGTTGCTACTTCATAACTGTAATGTTGCTACTGTTATGAATCATAATGTAAATATCTGATAGGCAGGATGGTCTTAGGCGACCCCTGTGAAAAAGTTGTTTGACCGCCAAAGGTATCGCGACCCACAGGTTGAGAACCGCTGATCTAAAAGGAATGTCATATGTAGACTTAGAGTTTACATACATCCATCGCAAGACATGCATATATAGACAAATAAGAAGACAAGATAGTTTACAGAGTGATAAGCCTGAAGTCAATACATAAAAAGAACCATGGTCAAGCAAACCCAGACCTTTGTGTATATACACACACACACACACACTTGCAAGCACATATGCATACTCATGGACACGTGGTTCCCTCAGCTAAATTTCTTTCAAATAGGTTCTGTGAGCTTTTCTTCTTTAGTTAGTTTAGCTCTGGTGGGTTTTTATTCCTTGCAAATATACCATCCCTGGCCAAGATGGAAATTAGAACCATTAGTGAACTAGAGGAGCCACTTCTTCTCTAAGCTTTAGTCAGTATCGTATTCCTGAGATGCTGCTGCCAGGAGAGACAAGAACAGCTTGTTAGCAAGCACTTCATAAAAGCCACCATCAATAAACAAACAAACAAGTTGTGATTTTTGTCTTTCAAAAGATTTCTACATAAATAAAGCTTTCTAAGTACAGTAGGTCCTTGGGTGACTTGGAGATGTAACCGATTTTCACCATAAGTTGGAACCCACCTACATAAGCACCTACGTCACTTACATGGAGCACATACACAGAAGTAATGAAGTGAAACAGTAAAAAAAAAAAATTAAAAGAAAGATAACAATTCCTGACCTTTTCTTGTGGTAAATAAATAATAAAAAAAATAAAGCACATATGGACATACATCGAAATGACAGAACTTTTTTTTTATATATATAAATACTGTAAATGGGAGATGGCAATGTAACCATGAAATGACATACGTGGAGTCCGATGAAACCCGAGGACTGCCTGTATTGGTTTATCCTAATATGAACCATTCAATCTTACTCAGCAATCTGCAGCATGGGAAAACTGACATTTCTGAATTTAACAGGCTCTATAGTAATAAAAATTGCCATATTTTATTCATATATATTAACCAGCTTTATAGGTGCATATTCTAGAATATCTTTTATTCTTAATGTGAAATGTTGTGGATTATAACTCTGAGACTAATTCTGATTCTTTTAAAAGGTTGTACTATTTAGTAAATCCATTCTTGTTACTGTCTCTGAAATAGAAAAGTTATTATAGTTAAGTGAAAATCAAGGGTAATCCCAAAGTTGACTTCAACTAAATCCACCATCCCTGCTCATCTTTTTTATGCTGTGCATATATGTGGTGTTTTGACGCCAAACTATATTCAACAACATTCATTTAAGACAGCGGTTCTCAACCTGTCGGTCGCGACCCCTTTGGCGGTAGAATGACCCTTCCACAGGGGTCGCCTCAGACCATCCTGCCTATCAGATATTTACATTATGATTCATAGCAGTAGCAACATTACAGTTATGAAGTAGCAATGAAAATAATTTTATGGTTGGGTCACAACATGAGGAACTGTATTTAAAGGGCCAGAAGGTTGAGAACCACTGATTAAAAAATATTTGCTGAAGCTCTCCTATTAGCACATCCATTGTTAGTTTTTGATGAATGTTTAAACATAGGTGATTCTATAGCTTCTCTGAGATTTGGTTTTATGATCAATAAGTGATATTTTTCTTATTTTTATGTTTGTGGATTAAAAATCAGTTTATTTGTGAGTACATAGTAGATATACAATAACATAATTATACATACACATGAACAAATCAATCTGAGTTACTTGGCACCAATTTGGGCATTAGAACTACAAAAATTCAGGAAGCAGAAAGGAAATGTAATAAATACTGGAGGAATAAGAAGCCTGCCAACGAAGAATAAGTCAAACACTGATTATTAACTATTTATTACAATACTCCATGCGTCAATATAGCCCTTTCTTAGGTATGGTCTGAGCAGAGCAGTAAATCTAAACAATAAGTACAGAAGGTCAGTTAGTGATTGGTTGAAAGGCCTATTACTAAAGTTCATGCACTTATTAGATTGGTTGCTTCTTAGAAGCTTCTGATTCTTATTTAACATAGAACTCTAGTAAATTAATAAGAATCCTAGCCCACATCAGATTAGCAAAAGCAATTAAGAATAAGCACAATCCTTAGGTGCATCTATACCAGCCATGGGCAAACTACGGCCCGCGGGCCGGATCCGGCCCGTTTGAAATGAATAAAACTAAAAAAAAAAAAGACCGTACCCTTTTATGTAATGATGTTTACTTTGAATTTATATTAGTTCACACAAACACTCCATCCATGCTTTTGTTCCGGCCCTCCGGTCCAGTTTCAGAACCCATTGTGGCCCTCGAGTCAAAAAGTTTGCCCACCCCTGATCTATACATTCAAGCATCAGTTGACAGCCTAACCAAATATCATGGCAGGAGAATCATGAATATAGGTACATTCTATACACAGACGACTGAGCTGTTACAATGTAGCTCAATAATTAATGTCCAAAATTGTGCTGTGCCAGCACAGCCAAGGGTTTGGTGAGCCTGAGAGGGGGCGGCGAAGGATGTAGAAAAGACAGACAGAGAGAATAAGCTGGGTCTAGGTCAGTGATGGCGAATCTATGACACACGTGTCAGAGGTGACACACGAACTCATTTTTTTGGTTGATTTTTCTTTGTTAAATAGCATTTATATATAAAAAACAAATATCAAAAATATAAGTCTTTGTTTTACTATGGTTGCAAATATCAAAAAATTTCAATATGTGACATGGCACCAGAGTTAAGTTAGGGTTTTTCAAAATGCTGACACGCCGAGCTTAAAAGGTTCGCCATCACTGGTCTAGGTGGATCTTCCTGTGCCTGGCTGAGGCCACAGAGAGAGATCCAGAGGCAAGCTGAGCCTTTAGTTTATAGCCAGAGGTAAACAAGGTAGTGGTCACCATAGTTACAATGTTCCTGTGAGTTTCACTTGTTTTGGCAGGCTTGCTGCACCTCCCTCAGCCCATTAGCTACCCAGATAAGATCTAGGGAGTGCAATAAGGTCAAGCCTAATTATGCTAAGAGAGCTGTGCCCTCTAAGCTGGGACTTGTTTGTGGCTTTGCCAACAGGTCAGTCCGAGACTTAACCCTATAGCCGCTCCCTATACAAAATAAAGGTTATAAATATAACCAAACTTGTAATTGGAGGTTAAATAATAAAAGCAGATCAATTGAAGACTATTTTTACCCTCATTAGTAGTAGGAGTCCTTGCTATTACGTGTATATTGACTAGTATTAAATGTAATTTAGTGTTAAAAATTATATCTGATTCCATGCTGGTGTGTAATTTCTTTTAGATAATATTTTTTTTTCTGGATTGAAAACTAACTTTTGTAAGAATGTTGAGCTTATTCCTGCATTATTTTATATTTATTAGATAAGAAAGGAACTGCCTCATCATATTTTACCTGCAGAGCTGACTGTAGATATGTGACTACATAGTTGCACAGGGCCCTTCACTTAGAAGGGCCCATGCTTGGCTTAGTGCTCCAAAGCCACCGTTTTGAAATTCTTCATAATTTTTTAACAAGAGGGCCTTTATTTTCACTTTGCACTAGGTTCTCTAAATTACGTGTGGTTCTTTCCTCTGTTTTATGTGGTCTTCTCTCTTCTCTAGTTAAATTGTTATATAAGACAAGGAGACCAATGAAGCTAAAATGGAGAACCCAGAAACAGATGCCTACACGTATGTACTCTTTTTACTTGATAGATATGCTATTGGAAGTCAAGTGGGGAAAGTGCAATGGACATTGCAATAAATGGAGCTAATACATTGGTGGAAATAAGAAAATTATATTTCTAACTCTTACCAAACCAAAGAAGTCAAGTCTCATTAAATTAAAAAACTAAATGTAAAAAGCAAAATATAGAATAATAAATGTAATTATGTTAAAAAAATGCTATCTGGTAATCAACATACCCTGAAGAAACTGAAAAGTCAAACCACAAAAATCTGTGAATATATTTCCATCACATAAATGTTAGGAATACTAGTAGCTAACATCTGGAAGATAATTTCAAACAATTCAATTTCTATTGAAATTGGGCAAAATATTTGAATAGGCACTTCAAAGAAGAGAAAACTTAAATGAACAATTAATATGTGAAAATATACACAGATTCAGTAATAATCAGGAAAATGCAAATAAAAAGCAGAATGACCCTGGTCCTCCTGTACCAAAAGGTTGTAGGTTTGACTCCTGGTTAGGGCAGATACCTAGGTTGCAGATTCTACTCTCTCCCTCTCTTTTTCTCTACCCCATCCTCTCTCTCTAAAATCAATAAAAACATATCTTCAGATGAGTACTAAGAAAACAAAGTAGAATGAAATATCATATTACACACACCAGACTAGTAAAAATTTTAAGTTATATATTACCAAATATCAGAGGGGACACGAGCCAACAGAGACCTTCACATATTGCTGATTGAATCACAAATTGAACAACTTCTTTAGAAAACAGATAGGTCTTACCTGAATAAGAAACAGACATGCCAGATGACCAACCAATTCTATCATTAGGTTTTAATAGATTAGGTAAATTCTTATTTATGCATACAGAATATATGTATAAGAAAATTCATAGCAGCATAGGTCTTAATAGAGTATATTGAATATATTAAGTGGTAAATCATCATTCAATGGAATAATATAGTAATGAAAATGAATGAATTACAGCTACAAATAACATGAGAGATGAATTTCACAATCATAAGATGAATGAAAGGTACATAATTCAGAATATTCATATGATATAATTCTATTTATGTGAAGTTTAAAAGTAAGCAAAACTAAATATGTTGTTAGGGCCACATAAATAAGATGCAAGATCATTTATTTTCACATTGGTAAAGATAGTAGTTATTCTTTGGATTAGGAAGAGAGGGATATGCCATGAAAGGCAACTGGATCAGGGACTTGTAAGTTACTGGGGATGCTTATTTCTTAATGAGAGTTTTGGCTACTTTGATAGTGACTTCATTATTATTTGCTAAAATATGCATGTAGGTTTTATACACTCTTCTAATGTATGAATATATTCCTTTTTTTAAATGCCTCTGTTTCAAGGCACTGTGTACCTAATAGCTACTGTACTCAAAGGCAACTTCTTTTAAGGAGATCTATTTATCATTGACAAACCTTCAGTGAAAATGAAAAATCAACTCCTAACTGTTGTACATACTACCTGCCAGGATAAACAATATTACATTCAATTATGCATTAAAGATTTTTAAGAATATTCTATGCTGAATCCTGTGAATATATTATACATCTGATTATAAGAAGCACAAGGTCATGATGGAAAGAAATAGATACAAATATATTGGTAGAAGTTTCACAAGAAAAATGATCTCCACCTTAAAATCTCCAATAATATATATTTTTAATTTAATTTTTTATATTTTTACTGTTTAAAGTTTTACATATGTCTCCTTTTCCCCCCGATTGACCCCTCTGGCCACTCCCCCCCCCCCAGCCTAGGGCAAGCCCTCACCACCTCAGTGTCTGTGTCCATTGGTTATGCTAATATGCATGCATACAAGTCCTTTGATTGATCTCTAACCCCTCCTCCCCTGCCATTTGTCTCTGGATCTATTTTTGTTCATCAGTTTATGTTGATCATTATATCCCACATATGAGTGAGATCATGTAATATTCCTCTTTCTCTGACTGACTTATTTTGCTTAGCACAATGCTCTCCAGTTCCATCCATGCTGTTGCAAATGGTAAAAGTTCCTTCTTTTTATATAGCGGTGTAGTATTCCATTGTGTAGATCTACCATAGTTTTTTATATAATTTAAGGTTATGGGTTCTCCACAAAAAAATTCGCTTCCAAAGAAGAGGTCTTATTAAAGCTTTTTCATACAGATTAGAGTTGGTTTTCTAGGAATGGAGACTTTGAAGGACACAGATATCATGATTATGTACTTTAGTATGGCCTGTACCCCTCACTTTTTGTTGCCCTTGTGATAAGGGCCAGGGTCTCTTTCATAATGTAAGAAGAGGTGGTGAAATGATAGAAATTGAGGTTACAAAGTAGTTGGAAACTAAACAGTGATAGGAATTTTATGCCATTGTGTGGTATTTTGACTCTAATTGAGTTATGGAAAACCATCAAACTATTTTAAATAGTAGACACTACCATGGTGAATAGTCACATGTCTATGTAGCTTAGAGTTAAAGGAAGAGAAAAAGCAAATACAGCCCTCCGCAAGAGGTCGAGTTTGAGAACAGAAAATATTGGGGAACTGTGAAAACACGGTTGATCAGTTGGAAATGAAAAATTAAACTTTCATCAAAATTTTGAACCTTTTAAAATTGAGTATATGATTTAGATATGGATAAGTAGACGTTTTTCTCTTCCTTCTTTCTATTTGACATAAGGATCTTTGAAGATATGTTTGAATGAACTGAAGTACAGTAGAGGTTTTTGCCTAAGACACCATATTCTTACTGTGAAACTAAAGCAAATATTGGTATTCTCTCTGCCTGCCTTGTTTGCCACTGGTGCCATGGTTCCTTAAGGAATAATCCATAGTGTCTAAGTCCATGGTACTGTGGTTCTATGTGCTTTAGAATGTCTTCTCCACAGGAATGTTATTTCAAATGGGAGATGACATTACCAGAATTAAGCTATGAAACCAGCAGTAAAAATATCATTACTGCTATCCCAGCTTGAAGATGCAAGGGCTGATCTGTTTATTTTCATTATCTTGCTTACGTTTTCAATTTGAGTCACTGAAAACGTGGTTACAAAAAATAACAAGTTGAGGCATGTAGCTAGACATTGTAGTCTCAGCAAAGAAATCTGTGATTGGCAAACTCTTAATTTGTCAGTTTCAGTGTTTTCACATGGGTCTCTCCAGTTACACTGAGAAGACGGCCTTGATTCAAACTCTGTAAATGATTCCTTGGAGAAGACTACTCAGAGTTCAAAAAGTCTGAGATCAAACCTGTACATTTCTACCTAGTTTTGCAGAATTGGTGTTGCAAAATATTCTTAGCCTTGTAGAAATAATACTTTACTCTTGAATAATCTATAATAATAAAAGCGTTATTTTCTAAATAGACTGGACAGGTGAACAACCTTCTGGATGGGCTTCCAGATGAAGTCTCAGTGGCAGGGGCTGAGGCAGAGGCAGTTAGGGGCGATCAGGCAGGCAGGGGAGCAATTAAGGGCAATCAGGCAGGCAGGCAGAGTGGTTAGGTGCAATGAAGCAGGACAGTGAGTCATTAGGGGCAATGAGGCAGGCAGGCAGAGTGGTTAGGAGTGATGAGGCAGGCAGGCAGGCAAGTGGTTAGGAGCCAGATTGCAAAAGGGTGCAGGCTGGGCTGAGGAAGCCCCCCACCCCATTGTGCACAAATTTTGTGCACTGAGCCTCTAGTAATAAATAATATGCTTAAAGTCAGGCACCAGCCTGGGCCATTATATGCTATGAAAATCAGCATTCACATTTAAATTTTGGGCCCAAAGAAAAATATTTCTTAAAGAACTCCATATTTTTTGTATTACAAAGTAAACATTTTCTTTACTAGGGATATTTATTTTTTGCATTCCTGCATTGAAGAGACTATACCAGCAGAATTTCTACCTGTAATATACACTGTTCTAAAGATTCCAAGTGGGATACATCATTGACTTGATCTCTGAGTGCTAATGTGATAAAGAGATGTGACCCTATGGTGTTTTCTACTTTGTCACTCAACCTGCATTTTTCTTAGTTTCCAAATTGATATAGTCATATGTATCTTTGTACTATTAACTTATTTTGTGATCAACTTAAATAAGAAAAATGTGAAACTTTGCTATATTTTCAAAAATCAAACAGGAACTATCATTTAAATCCTCTAAAATTTCTAAAGTACAACAAAATATATTCTTTAACTCCTTGCTCCTCAATGCATGATCTGAAGATCAACAAGTATCAGCATTACATGGAGCTTATTATATGCAGAATGCCAGGCCCCACCCCAGAGCTACTAAATCACAATCTGCATTTGAACATGGTTTCCAGGTGACTAGAAGGCACATCAAAGTTTGAGAAGCCCCTCTCTAGTTGAACTTTACAAGTGTACTACTATAAAAATTTGGTCATATAAGTCGTAACTTTATACAAAGAGTAGAATTCTGGACATGTGAATATTTTGCAGGAAATACTATGACTGTAGTTTGACAATGATCACATTTGTGATCTCTTAGACGAAATAACTTAGCTGAGATAAATTGTAAATAAGTGGAGAAGTAATTTCTATAGTAACCTAGGTCTCCTAGATGTTTAGAATTAGAAAATTGGAAAGTAATTATAGTGTTGCTAAAGCACAACCATAATGGATGAAACTCTTTGCCAAATGGCAAATGATTGAGTGGCTACCATTTGGCATCAAACTGAGATTCCTGCTGTTTTTTTCAGTGGTAACACATAAAGAACTTCCTACCAATTTTGAGATTGCTGTACATAAGAAAATATGAAAAGTCTTCCCAATATCTGAGAGAAAAATGGTATCCAAACTGTCCATACTTGTAGCACGAGGCTAAGAGTCTCCTGACACACAACTAATTTATAATGACCGAGAACCCCTAATGATGATATCAATGTTAAACATGCAAAAACAATGTTTAGATTAAAAAATATCCTAGGAAGAGATCAGTCATATCATTAAAATACCACTTAGAACTTTCATACTGTTAATCAGGATATAACCATATAGTAAGATTGTATTAAAATATTTTATTGTTGCAGTGCTAATAGATTGATTTATGATTGAAAGTTATAGGCCAGTGTAAAAAAATCTCTACTGTTAGTTCAAAATGCTTAGGCTTAAGCAACTCCCTGGGTTGTTACCCTACTAGACACTAAACTCATTCAAAGGCTAAGGACACAGAAAAAGGAATAAATTATTTTCAACATGTTGAAGGGATTTTTCTCTAAAATATACATGTCCTTCCCAAAATGTTTTGTTGCTAGTGTTTTCAGTGGCTAAAAACCCAAAAGTGTTGAGTAACATTGAATTTGTAATGTCCTCACATGTTCTCTGATCACTAACAAAAATCCACTTACCAAACTTTCTTGAGTCCCTTGTATGTGCTGTTCTGGAGAGATAAATCAGAGTCCCTGCAAAGAAAGAATCTTAGCATTTGTCTCTGCTTCCCATGCATTCTCTGTATGTATTTAAATAGTCTGATGTCCAAGTAAATCAGCCATACTGCTGATACTTTCCAACTATTTGCAATATCAATTCTCCAAAATTGGGTCCTGTCCTTGAAATTTAGTTTAACAGGGCCTGAGATCTCCATCTACCTTTTAAACATTCCCATTTCACCTTTCAGTGTACCTATAAAAATCTTATTCTCCAAAGCATATTTTTAAAATTTCATTTTTTCATGAAACATTTTGTAATAACTTCCTTGAACACCCC
This sequence comes from Myotis daubentonii, assembly GCF_963259705.1. NCBI lineage: Eukaryota > Metazoa > Chordata > Mammalia > Chiroptera > Vespertilionidae > Myotis > Myotis daubentonii. Next base: position 160,912,985 of record NC_081841.1, read on the forward strand.
TAAATTTTCAGTGTTACCCCCCACATAGGTACTCCCATTACACCTTTCTCTTATGTCCCTCTATTAGTTTATTCCCTCCTTAGGGATAAAGTGTGTCTTATTCATCTTTGCATTTGCATTTCAGTTCCCAGTAGCTTGCACATAGTTACTTGTGAAATATCTATAGCAGCGACTTTCATCTGGTGTGCTGCAAAAGGCACACTGGTGTGCACAAAAAATTTTAAAACATGCAATTCCTACTTAGTCAGGGGCACAGACCTCTTTTCCCTTAGACTGTCAAATAAAAATACAACAACAGCCAACACAATAATTGCCACCGTGAACGAATCAAAATTATACCTATTTTATTTTGTCAGATTAGCAAAACTATGTATTTTGGTATTCCACTAAAGTTTAGTAATTAGTTTATGCGTGCCATGAGGTGAAAAAGGTTTAAAATCACTGATCTATAGGCTATTATTTAACCTGATCTCCCAGTGTCCAACACCGTGCATCCCAATTGTTGGGCTACTGCACAGTTTTCATGCACGAAGCACCTCTGTTGATTCTGGGCTCTTTGGCTCCTGACACTGATTCCTATGGTATCCTAATTCAGATTACTTAAAGAAAATAACTGCTTTTCACCTACCTGGTGAAATCTTTATCTCACTTTAACTTTATTTTGACTCATGACTTACACTTGAACTGAGCTCTGGCCTTGAATCTGCTTTCTGAACTCACATCTCCCTTGTCTGTTCCTTAGCTGTGCTCTTGTCTCTGCCAATGTTCAAGACCTTAACTAACCTGGAACTGACTGGTCTTCTTCCCCATCCTAGTTATAATAGTGTGCCAAGGCCTAAAATTTAGGGAAAGAACCAAAATTCTATCTTATCCTAGGCTGCCTTGGCTGATTATTTGAAGCAGATTATAGGAGAAAAAATATACTGCCTCATACATGTAAGACACTCATAGTCCATTATGTTTAATCAAGTGACCTTTTACAAAACCACTATTCTAGAGTAGATGCTTTTCTAGAGGGTGGAGGTGGGAGCAATAGGAAGAGGAAGAGATTGAAAGATGAGTAAGATACTGACACTACCATCAATAAATATTTTAGCATCAATCAAATATCCTGGCTGTGCTACTTACTAGTTATGTGATTTTATTCAAGCCACTTAAGCTGTTAACCAACTTTTTCTGTTGTCAAAAGAGGATAATTATTCCTACCTCATAGTTACATTTTAGAGAGTAGTATAGTGCATATGCATACATACATGTTTAATAAATGGTAGCAAATAGCTTACCCAAGTCTTCTCTTCTTCATTTGATAATTCCACTGATATTTTGCTTAACACACATTTTAGATTTTACTTTTGTACATTTCTCAAAACTTGGTTTTCCACACTGATGGATCATTAGAATCACTTGGGAAGGTTTTCAGATTCCCATCCCCCTAATTCTGATTTAATTTGTCTGGACTGGAAATAAAGGAAAAAGTCGGTAATTTTTCAAAGCTGTCAGGTAATTCAAATATACAGCCAAGGTAGAATAACTTTGATAAGACACTTAAGTTCAACTTCATTCTCTCGTTCTTGTCTGCAAATATTTAACTCACCTGTGTACTCTGTCACAAATCTTTCCTTATAACCTTTTCTCTAAGTCAGGAGATGACACCAAACATGTCTATCACAGTATGATGCCACGGTCTAGAAAATCTGGATAATTACCATCAAGTACAACTGGATGACATTTTCCTTTCCAGAAACATTTTAAATTTTCTTTAGAACTAAGGGCCATGATTTCCCTGGTAACTGCGGTTGGGGGATGTTGGAACTTCTGATATAATAAAATTACCAACAAGGATCTAGATATAATTTTGGGGACATATTGTATGAGTTCCTGCCCCAGATACATTGACAGTATGAGTATACTTATTGGGATAATGCAATAGAATATTTAAAATTCACCTGACCCTTAACACCTGGAATATATGATTACTATGCATAGAGCTTTTAAATTTGTTGGTCTTACACATGGTCAATCAATCTCACTTTAATCTGAAAGGCAAAATCATTTTTTTTACTCCTATGATGCCTGAATTTGCAGTACCATGAAGATTTCCCAGGTGTTTCTTTACAATTCATTGTCCGTCCAACATTTTTGAGCTAATGTTCTTGAAGTAGTCCCTAAATCAGTCTCTGATTTCACTTAAATTACCAAAGACTGAACATGAAAAGATGCTATCAGGGTCCCAATAGAGATCAGTCAGAACCTGCCCTAAACTACAATGCGATGACCTCGAAACCTATAAAGAGAGAAGTGATACAGTCGAGGGTAATACAAGGTCCTGTCACTTCCTAAGATTCTGTATCTTCCTCCAAGTTTTGAGAAATGTTTTGAAATTTCTTTGAAAGCTACGTTGCAGGAGATATCATTCAGTGGATGGCTCTGGGAGACATTTAATAAGTTTAATGGTGGAAAAGAGATAGGATGAACAGATGATAAAGAACACGTTTAAATGGAAGTTAGAAAAAATTTTCCTTCTGAGTGAACATAAATTTTTAATTTAATAAGAGTCTCTTTGGATCAGCACCACTTTCTCATCTTTAGTCTTTATAGTTCAGGTGGGGTTGACACCACTTACAGCTCCAGACACCAGCTCCATGATGAGCCAAAGTCCTCCGCAAGACTTCTTATGGAATCATTGTAAAAGTGGCACTGTCTTCCTCTGGGATGGCTAGCTGTAGGATGATACAACCTAAAGTTACCATGGCTTTATTTTACATTGTGTGAGGAATTTTTATCCATGAAAAAGTCTACCTAGAAGTAAGAAAAGCTCAGAGATAGTAATAAATAAACAGTGTCATAATACCAGCTTCCTCTTGTACTACTCTGTTTAAAAACTTTGATTTCTTTATTAGATGGGAGATAAAGTTATTTATTTCAATGGTGAAAGCCTAGGTTTTCATTGTAACATGTACATTTGACCCTTAAAAAACACAGGTTTGAACTGTGAGTCCACTTATGTACATGAAGATTTTTTTCAATAAATACCATAAATGTATGTTCTCTTCCTTATGATTGTAACAATTTATTTTCTCTAGCTTACTTTACTGTAAGAATACAGTATATAATACATATCACATACAAAATATATGTTAATCAACTGTTTATGTTACAGATAAGGTTTCCAGTCAACAGTAGACCTTTAGGAGTTAGGGAATTAAAAGTTACATGGGGACTTTTGACTGTGTTGTTCAATAGTCAAATTTATATAGCTATCTAGTCAATTAGTTGTCATCTAAAGTAGCTATCCCTACCCTACTCCAAAAAACATTTGAGATAGTCAGTACTAGTACTATATCTCCAAAATAATTCATGGAGATGGAGATGTAATATCTTGTAATTTATCAATGACGGGAATCATTTGTTGTTGATCTCCAAACTAATTTCAGGGGCAGATTGATAGGTGAATAAAAAAATAGAAAGAAATCTTCCATACTTCTGGATACTGTTTTTCAAAAACTATCTCAAAATTTTTCTCCAAATAAAAGACTGTATCTGCTGCAATAATTGTCAGAGAGAGAGGTGTCAAGGGAAGATATGTTGAATAATAAAATAACAGCCATCTGTTTAAAGACGGCTTGGCAGTCTTACCCCATAGAGGAAGCACTTATTTCCTGTGCCAGAATTGGTCCCAGGGAGTCAAACTAGACCTAGAAGTACTGTGGCTTTATTTCACACATTAGATGCAAAAGATCTAGCACTATTAAGGCTTCTGTATACCCAGATCCTTGTGTAATGCAATCAACTTAAACCCAGTCCTCATATTTGATGATTATGACTTTATTATAAATGTAACTGGCTTATTGAATTAATGACTTCATAGGAATAGAAAATAATTTCCCAATACAACTCCTTTAATCTACTCCTTCAATTTATACCACCACTCCTCAACTCCTAAGATAAAATCTCTGCCATTTCCAATAGATTTCCTTGTCAGCCCCTTCTACTCCCCCCCCCACATCTTTCATTGTGGGGGAACGGAAATACTCATTTTAGTCTCACTGAGAGACTGAGACCTAATCATAGGACTAGAGAAACATCTCTGCCCATACTTACGCACACACACACACACACACACACACACACACACAACACACACACACACACATCCTATATAATAACAGGGTATTACAGCTTAAAAACTGCAAGCCTCAAATGCTATTTAAGGAGTATCTAGGGAAACTGATGGACAACCTTGGAAAATAGCATACTAGAGAAAATTTTAACCTCTGACACCAGCAAACAGGCACCTCTGGCTACAGCAAAGAGGAAACATGATCTAACTCACTAGAAAAAACATGAAACTCTCATACTAAAAGCCTATCTACCTCAATTCCTTTTACCTAATACATCATGTCTAGTTTTTAACAGCAAAATACAAGGCATGCTAAAAGGCAAAAAAGCACAGTATCAGAACCCAACTTAGATACAATAGATATTTTGAAAGTATTAGACTAGAAATTTAAAATATCTATGTTTAATATATAAAGGCTTGTTGTAACTTTTAAAAATTAACATTTGTTAAGGGCACACAGGATGCTGATGGTGAGCAGCAATTTCACAAAAAAATGCTAGAAATAAAAAATACTATAATAGAAATAAAGAAAGCCTTTAACAGAATTATCAGTAGACTGGACATAGCTGAGGAAAGAATCAATGAGCATGAAGATATGTCATTAGTAAGTTCCAAAATAAAATGCAAAAAGAAAAGGAATAGAATGGATGGAACAAAATATCCAAGAACTGTGGAATAATTACTAAAGTGTAATGAGAATACTAAAAGGAGAAAAAGAAAGAAAGAGAGAAAAAAAATAAAGAGAAAAATACTTGAAGTTATAATGACAAAATTTTTCCAAGGTAATAATAGAGCCAGGAAACTCAGACACAAGAAGCTCAGAGAACATTAAGCTATAAAATATCAAAATATCTACACATAGGTATATCATATTTGAACTGCAATAAAAAAAGAAAATCTTGAAAGAAGCCAGAAGAAAAAAAAATACCCTACTTATAGAGAAACAAAGATAAGAATAACATTAGGCTTTTCACCAGAAATCATGCAGTGGAGAATAGTGGAGTGAAATATTTGAAGTGCTGAAAGGAAAAAAACACCAACCTAGAATTCTGTATCCAGCATAATTGCCCTTCAGAGGTGAAAGAGAAATACTTTCTCAGACAAACAAAAATTGAGGGAATTTGGCACCAGTAACACCAACCTTGTGAAAAACTTAAAATATTCAGAAAGAAGGAACATGTAATAGAAACTAGGATCTACATAAAGTAAGAAGCACATTATAGGAGTAATAAATGCAAGTAAAATAAAATCTTTTGTCTTTCTTATTCTTAATTGATCTAACAAATAAAAGTGTTCAAAAGAGTAACAGAAACAATGCATTTGATGATTGTTGACTATGAATACATTAAATAAATGACATCATTGTTATAAGGAACTAGAGGCCTGGTGCACAAAATTCGTGCACTCGGCATGGGTGGGGTGGGTCATCTCTCAGCCTTGCCTGTGCCCTCTCACAGTCCAGGAGCCCCTTGATCAATCACCCTAAAGAGATAGGCCCTGCCCACCCTGCCAGGGCTCCACAATGGATCGCCCTCACAGAGGGAGGCCCTGCCCACCCGCCACAGCACTGCCGCAGGGTGGCCTGGGGCCTCCCTCTTTGGGGTGATCATGGAGCCCCCCAATTGATCAATTGCCCTGCTGGCCACTGGCCTGGGCCTCCCTCTGCAGGGCAATTATGGAGCAATGGCTGGGCCCCCAACCAATCGCATCGCACCTGCCTTGGCTGGCCTGGTGCCAGTGGGTGTTATAGTGTGGTCGTCTGGACTGTCTTTCCGCTGTTGGCTGTTCGGTCGATTTGCATATTACACTTTTATTATTAGAGATAGATAGAGTAAAAGTAAAGAGATAAATAAAAATATACCATGCTAAAACTCATCCAAAGAAAGCTGGAGTACCTATGTTAATTGCAGACAAAAAAAAAGCTTTAAAGCAAGGGAAATTATTCAGAAAAAGGTAGGGCATTACATATGATAAAATGGTAATTTCTTTAGGAAGACACAATAACCCATAATGTACTAAGATATGTGCCTAATGACAGAGCATCAAAAATATGTGAGGCAAAAAAGTGATAGATCTGAAAGGAGAATTCACTATTATAATTGGAGACTTTAACACTCCTCTTTCAGTAATTGACAGATTCAACAGGCAGACAATCAGTAAGAACATAGTGAACTGAACAGCACCATCAGTCAACTGGATCTAACTGACATTCAACAACAGTACAGCATACATTTTTCTCAAGCTCACTTGGAATATTTACCAAGTTAGACCAGATTTAGGACCATAAAATGTAACCTATTAAAATTTGTGGGATACAAGGCAAACAGTGCTTAGAGCAGTGGTTCTCAACCTTCCTAGTGCCGCGACCCTTTAATACAGTTCCTCATGTTGTGGTGACCTCAACCATAAAATTATTTTCGTTGCTACTTCATAACTGTAATTTTGCTACTGTTATGAATCATAATGTAAATATCTGATATGCAGAATATATTTTCATTGTTACAAATTGAACATAATTAAAGCATAGTGATTAATCACAAAAACAATATGTAATTATATATGTGTTTTCTGATGGTCTTAGGTGACCCCTGTGAAAGGTCCTTTGACCCCCAAAGGGGTCGCGACCCACAGGTTGAGAACCTCTGATTTAGGGAGTCCTGACCTACTTGGGTAAGGCACAGGTCTCCCTTCCTAATGGGGAGTTGGAGGTGAGGGACTGTCCTGCTGCTGGATCACTGAGCACATGAGCGGCTGTGCTGTGGAAGCTTCTGGAGCAGCGGTTCTCAACCTGTGGGTCGCGACCCCTTTGGGGGTCAAACGACCCTTTCACAGGGGTCGCCTAAGACCATTGGAAAACACATATATAATTACATATTGTTTTTGTGATTAATCAATATGCTTTAATTATGTTCAATTTGTAACAATGAAAATATATTCTGCATATCAGATATTTACATTATGATTCATAACAGTAGCAAAATTACAGTTATGAAGTAGCAATGAAAATAATTTTATGGTTGAGGTCACCACAACATGAGGAACTGTATTAAAGGGTCACGGCATTAGGAAGGTTGAGAACCACTGGCTTAGAGGAAATATATAATTTGGAATGCATAATTTAAAAAAGATTTAAAACCAATAATCTTAGCTTAGAAAACTAGAAAAAAAAAGAAAATTAAATCAAAAGTAGACAGAAGAAAAGAAATAGAGCATTGTTGTATATTACATTTGTAAGAATTACCTTTATGGAGGAAATTCAGATGAAATTGAATGTTTACTATGTGTTATAAAAACAATGTCAAATTTTGTATCTAACATTTAATATCTGAGTAGCATCAAAATATTATCAAATATCTTCCCTGGCCAGTATGGCTTAGTTGGTTTAGTGTTGGGCTGTGCACCAAACATCATGGGTTCAATTCCCAGGTTGCAGGCTTGATTCCCAGTACAGTATGTTGCAGAAGGTAACTGATCAATGTTTCTCTCTCTCTACCTTTCCCTTCCTTTCTCTCTAAAAATCAATAAAAATATTTTTAAAAAATTTATCAGATCTCTCTGAGGCTCAATTCATCTAATAGAGGCAATAACACCTATTTTACATGTTTATTGTGAGGATTAGGTAAAATAATTAATAAAAAACATTTAGCACAGTAACCATTCAAAAATGGTAGGACTTGTTTTTGTCACCAACCTCATTATCACCATTACCACCACCACTACCATCATCATCATCATCATTATCATAACAATGGAATGCATAGTGATGAGAAATATTAACATACAAGGATAAATAAAGTCTGGTAAGATAAATAGACAAAGTGTAGAATCCACAAAAGAAGCTTCCTCTTTGCTAGGGAGCCCGCTTACAGACCAGACTTTTTTAGAATATATTCTCATGTGAATCCATCCTAATATTGATGACTTACCTTCTCCACAGTGACTGAACCTTGAGGCACTTCATCTCTTCAAGGTCTGGTGAAACATTCCACTCATACACACTTCCTTATGGGAGATTTTGTAGAAGAAAGGAGAGGCTAGTTATCATGCACCTCAAAGAAAACAATATGGAAATTCTTATTGACATTTCTTTCTGTTCTATCAAACCCTTCTTAGTAGCCCTGCCAACAATGGTTTTGCTTTCTGTCTCCTTTCCCCCATAATGTGCCAATTCCCCTGCCTTCTCTCCCCTTCTTTCATTTTCCTTTATAAACTTCATATTCCTCTCTCCCTGTTATACAGATTAATTCAGCTCTCCTTGGCTATTCATCTCAAAACTTGTATAACAGATCATATAACCTGGACTCACAGAGGTTTTTTTTTTTTTTTTTTTTTTCAGGACAACTCATTTTATTCTGTTTTGTAGACTCCTCCTTGCCTGTCCATGGATGAAAGCCTAGGCCAGACCCATAGCCTTTCCAGGGACTTTACGTTTTTGTTAGTTTATTTATGTTTAGTCCAATTTAATATCAAAATTATTCTCATAAAAATTGAAGCTTCAACCTTCCCCCAATCTAAACCTAGCTCAGATTGGGAAAAACTTCATTGGGGGAGGATTTAGTTGTGTGCTTCTTCATGATTTTCACACTTCTCTCTGTGCAACCTCTTGGTGGAGAGGGAAGCAAGACAAGGTTCATAAAAAGTCTGGAATGTATAGTGGTAATCTGTTACTCAATACCTCCTGGAGTGATGGATGCTCAATGGCCCTTTGTGTGGGTGCATGATAATCTGAGGTCATGTCAGCAATCTCTATAGGGATCTTCCACCTGTGCTCCATGGTAGGTTGATGTTTCCTGTGCTGGTTACCTACGACTCTCCCTATGGTCCTGGATTCCTTTCCTCCATCCTTGTAAGGGCTGTATCATACCTTCAAGCATTCCTCACTGGCAAGGCCCCTCTGAAGTGACCGAAACCTCCACCCTTCTACTGGTTACAGATGTGGCCTACGGGAATGATAAGCTTCCTTGTTCAGTTAGACTCGGGGATATGTAGACTATTCCAGAGCAGCACTGTTTCTTAGTTTAGCACAGTACTCTGACGATAAAACTCTCTAAGAAACCCTTTCTACTAATATACCTTTATCAGTCATAACCCTTTCTATATATCCTAAAGGTGGTAATAGTCTATGGCAGTGATTGTCAACCTTTTTTATCTCATGGCACACATAAACTAATAACTAAAATTCTGAGGCTCACCAAAAAATGTATCTTTTCCCGATTTTACAAAAAAAAGGGTATAATTTTGATTCATTCACACCGGATGGCTATTGTGTTAGGTGTCATTGCTTAGTTGAAAATCTAAGGAAAAAAAGATCAGTGCTTCTGACTAAATAGTCAGGTATTACATAGTTTAAAAATTCTTGTGACACACCAGTGTGTCTGCTATGGCACACTGGTTGAATATCATTGGGTCAGATTTGGCATCATCCTTTAGCAAATTGTGCATAGATGTTTCGGCACCATTACTAAAAAATGTGTGAGCACCAAACACCATTTGATTTGACTTTATGGCTTTATTCAAAACTAAGACAACAGGGTAATTCCATTTTAATATCATGTTTTATTTGCATATAGAAATTCTTTGGTATGTTCAGAAAAACTTAGGAGTTATAGATTTAAAAAATTTATATATACTAGTATACATAGCAATGTAATTCATTGAGTTCCTATTTTTAAAAGCATTTTTTTGTATTATTTTTTTATTTCTTGTATTTTATGTTAAATTGGAAGAAGTTCTTTAAGGGTATGCTCATGAGATATAACCAGTGAAAGAGTTGGAGAAGGCTATTTTAGTGTGAAGAACTTTTCCCTATGGTAAATTCTCAAGAAAAAGTTCTTTTGTAATGCTGTCTGGGTGAGTAGGGTAGAGTGTGTCTCATATTTTAAATTTTTCTTAACTCTATTGTTTAATGTCTAGAAATATAGAGGATACTTCTATGCACATATACTACCTTCCAAAAATTGATATTCTTTAAAAATAACTATGTAATTGAAGTGTTAAAAGCCTTCCTTTAAAATAAAAAACCTCAAAGTTGAATTAACTTTTTAAAAAATAGCTTCATTCTCTCTTCATTTGCATCATAAAATTTGAACTTAATAAACCACCAGTGGTATAAGTACATTAGAAGCTAGCTTGCCAATTAACATATTTTTGGTTGTGGAGCAATAACCAAGCATAGAAAAAGTTAAACAAGTTTGACTTTGATGTAATTATGTAGGAGACAAATTTAATCAGATATTTATTAGATTTCTCCAAGGATTCTCTGAAGCAGCAGCATTAGTATTGTTTTCCTAAATATTCACCCGAGCCAAATCTTCAATGAAAATAAACAAAGGAGCTCTCTTGCAAAGTTTCTAAACTCAGTTTCTTCTGCATCTTCTCACTCTGTGCAAGCATAAAACTCCCTTTCTGGCAATGGAGCTATTTGAGTTAAGTACATTGTCTGTTTATCTCAAGTTGACCAGCTGGTGTTGAGACCACATTATAGTAATTGCTTGTCTTATTACTCAGAGAATCTCCTAACAATCCTAGTGAGATTAGGGAAACAGGAATGTAATGGAAGGTTTGCACTAGGGTGTTAGAGAGATATGTCATCTAGTTAAGAAGAGCCTTTAGTGACATAGGTGGAAAGCTGTCCTACGATCTATTTTCCTACTTACATTGCCTTTTCAGTCCATCTTAGACATGTGAACGGGGGTGCTTGAATCATAAACATTTGTGACCATTTTGTTTCTCAAGATCTCATGTGTTAGCATTCACATAGAGTAAACAAGTTTGTAATAAAAGGGATAGAAATAGAAACGCTTGACACTTTGCTTAAACAATTTATGTCATAATGCTGGTTTTCACCTACTACCAAGATAATTCAAGTCTCTGAAATTTAATGCTAAATCATCATTTGAACGTTTTTAAGTTCAGCTCCAACTGCAGTTGTCTATAATAAATTCTTCTCTGGAGCCAGATTTCATTAACTTTTTCAAATGTTTCCTAAATATATTATGGAACATCTTATCCTTCTTTTATTCTTCATTAAGGTTTCAAGTAAAAACATGATAAATGCTGCTTGATTGCAGTATTACAGTTCACAAATCTTACACTAAGTGGTAAGGGAATGTGAAAATAAATGGTGCTGGCTTCTCACTTACTAATTGTACTTTAGTGTAAGGAAAAAAGAAGATGCCATCTTTCCCTTACTTTAAAAACATAAATGAACTAAGGGAAGAAAAGTTGGAAGGAAAATGGTTAATCTGGTAATTTCCAAAGATCACATTTTGGAAGGAGGTAAAATTGAGTTTTGGGGGTTTGTTTACTTTTGCAGATTACTTTAAAATAAACTTGTTAAAAAGAGGAAATGTCTTATAAAAAATGTTCTTGGTTTTCTAATACAGCTAGATGCATGCTACTGAGTGGAAGAAACAGGACAGAATAAGAAACACTGATTTAGTGGCTACAAATAACTTTTCACTTATGTCCAGTAATATTATTGGCCATCTTATTGACTGTAGTCATTGATCACCATTTCATTTTGTATGTCTGCATTCCAGTTTTTGAAGAAATGGTGTGCTATCTGATCAATTTTCTTGCTTTTAGAGGGAAAGAGAAACTGTAAATTATTACACAAGGACATAAACATTTCTTTGAGAAGCAGAAACAGACTTTAGTGCAATTTTCCCTTGTTTACAAGGTGCCTGAAATGTCTTTTTTCTAAATAGTGTTTTGAGTTTATATTTATTACATCTGTCTATCTGCTACATTACAGTCTCATGAAATCCAAAAAAGTCCTAGGATACCCAGGTTAAACAGAAATAAAAAATCATACTCTTTCCTACTTCCCCAAAGAAAAAACATTCTTTTCTCACTTCACCACTAATTCCCATTTTCCAATGGAACAGCAGCTTTGTTTAGCTTGATAGGTTTCAATAAGATATAAGATGTTGGAGACACCTATCCTATACTAATAAAAGAGAAAAATGGTAATTGGCGTACAACCGATACCTTTTTCATTGGCTAATCAGCGAGATATGCAAATTAACTGTCAGCCAAGATGGCGGCTGGCAGCCAGGCAGCTGAGAATAGGAGGCTTGGTTGCCCCAGCGATGGAGAAAGTCAAGGATCCCCACAGCTGCGGGGCTCTGAGCTCCTGAAGCAACAACTCCAAAAGATACAATGTTTCAATTATAGAAGCTAAAAGATGGCAGTTAATTTGCATACTCAGGCTCCAAGCAGAGCGAAGCCAAACAGCCCTGAAGCAGCAGGGCAGAGAGGCCTCAGGGCCTGGGATCAGCGGAGCCGAGAGGCCCCAGTGATCAGCGGAGCCGAGAGGCCTCCCAGCCCTGGTGATCAGTGGAGCCGAGAGGCCTCCCGGCCCCGGTGATCAGCGGAGTCGAGAGGCCTCCCGGCCCCGGTGATCAGCGGATCCGAGAGGCCTCCCAGCCCCGGTGATCAGCGGAGCCGAGAGGCCTCCCGGCCCCGGTGATCAGCGGAGTCCAGAGGCCTCCCAGCCTGGTGATCAGCGGAGTCCATAGGCCTCCCAGCCCCGGTGATCAGCCGAGAGGCCTCGCAGCCCCGGTGATCAGCGGAGTCCAGAGGCCTCCCAGCCCGGTGATCAGCGGAGTCCATAGGCCTCCCAGCCCCGGTGATCAGCCGAGAGGCCTCGCAGCCCCGGTGATCAGCGGAGTCCAGAGGCCTCCCGGCCCCGTGATCAGCGGAGTCAGAGGCCCCGCGATCAGCGGAGCAGAGAGGCCTCCCGCCCTGGTGATCAGAGGAGCTGAGAGGCCTCCGGCCCTGCGTTCAGGGGAGCCAAGAGGCCTCCCGGCCCGGTGATCAGCGGAGCCGAGAGGTCTCCGGGCCAGGGATCAAGGGAGCCGAGAGGCGTCCTGGCCCTGGGATCAGCGGAGCAGCGAGGCTTCCCAGCACCGGGATCAGTGTGACAGGGTGCGGAGCCCCAACCCTCTGATCGGCCCTGCTCTGTGCATGACAGGAGTGGCGCTGCAACCTCCCTATGGACCCTGCCTTGAGTGTGACAGGGGGTGGTGCCCCAACCCCCCAATCGGCCCTACCCTGAGCATGACTGAGGGTGGCATCGCAACCTCCCAATCCGCCCTGCTCTGTGCATGACAGGAGGCGGGGCCCCAACTCCCCAATGGGCCCTGCTCTGAGCCCGACCAGGGGTTACACCTAGGATTAGGCCTGCCCTCTGCCACCCGGGAGCAGGCCTAAACCAGCAGGTCCTTATCTCCTGATGGGTCCCAGCCTGTGAGAGGGCACAGGCCAGGCTGAGGGACCTCCTCTCCCAACCCCGAGTGCACAAATTTTTGTGCACCGGGCCTCTAGTTATAATATAACTATCCAGAATTTATGTTCTACAGATATAGTTCTAACTTTTTAACCATTCATAATTTAAATATTTGAACTAAAAAGGACGGGTAATTCCAATTAAGATGGGTAGGTTGCATATGTTCTGCCAAAGATAATAGAAACACTTTAGGTTACATTGTTTGGAGGGTGGTGGGGGTGGGAGGAGAGACAGTACTTTAGATATGAATGATTGATGAAAATTTATTCCATATCCTTTCAAAAAGAAAGTAATTGAGTCAACAAATATGTAGATTCATGGACAAACAGGACATGTTTACATTTAAGTTGTAAACCTACTTGAACAGTGTACTAAAGATTGTGTTGAGGTTTGAGAAAGAAAGGTGATCTGCAAGCAACTCTCCTTATAGTTATTGAGCTATAATCATGTGCCTGACTCATTCTCTGTAAACAGAGCCAAATGCTCTTTTTGCACCAACTCAACTCTCTATTTGTTACTGTATTGCAGAAGAGAAGAAACTAACATCTAATGAATCCCTACTATGTGCCAAGCATTAAATTAGCACAATACCTATTTTATTTCATTTAATTCTTGTTTAAATCTGTGCCTGAGTAAACTGATCTGGGAGGGTTTTATAATTTTGTCCAACTACTGGTAAAATACCTGCTTGTTAAATCCTAATACTCCTACCCTTTTTCTGAGGCTAGGCTATACCATACTATCTTTTAAAGGATCGTATAGAGGAGAGCTCTGATCGCATACTATTTGGGAGATATGTTCAGGCATGTTGGTATTAAGCTAGACCTGCATATTTCTGTTTTATTTCAATATGACTTTACTCAAATTTGAAGGGTTCAGAGATTTATGGGGAAATATCCCAATGTTCTATTTTAGAATATTTTCCCTCTTAAAGAATAATAATAATATTTATGTATCTCACTGTTTCATTCTATTATTCATAAATTTTTGACTTTTCTGAAAATTTTAACTATACAAATTCCTTTAAAAAAGTATTTTTTCTTTATATTTGTTGTTGAGGGTATTACAGATGTCCCCCATTTCCCCCCATTTCCTCCTTCACCCAGGTCCCCCACTACCCCAGGCCTTCAACACATTATTGTCTCTGTCCATGGATTATGCATATATGCATTGAGATTAACCAAAAGAAGTATTTTTAAAAGATTTGGCATACATGGAAATTATAAGAATTGGTCATGTACATGGTTTCATTTTGGTTTGACATTTTTATTCTGGGAAATCTAAATGAATTTAAATAATCATTAAAACCTGAATTTTTCATAAGCTTTTACATCTTATAAAATATTCTGCTACACAACTAGAAGAACTTACAGTGTCAACACAGTGTATTCAATGCATGAACTTACATTAAGGAGATTCTTAGCTTCCCTACAAATCAGAAATGTAAGAGTTAGGCTGATTTAACATGCTCACAGCTGGGAAGTGCACATGTTTTTGCTTATTTTGCTTCTATCAAAGTTTCTCAGTCCAGATGTTTAGTGACTATACCATCCTTTTCCACTCTTCATGCACTGTGAGCTATCACCCATTAGGAGCAAGGAGGGCCTATGTTGTCTGGGAATCCAAGTAGACCATGGACACTATTGGGGTTTTTAGTAGCACCAAATGTCTTATCCATCCAGTATTTCTTTATTTAAAAAATTCATTTTATAGGCTTGAAAAGAGAATACTGTCATACTTTAAAATAACTGATAATTCAGCCTGAATTTTCATTGCACAGGGGCATTCAACATATACTTCATATTTATATTAGAATAGCATCTTGCATAGTTTCAGGATAGCAGGTTCAATTCCTTCCGTAAAGCAGATGGAAATAATCTATGAAATTCATTTGTTCTCTCTTTCTTACTTGAAGAGAAATAACAGTTTAAAGCCTCTATGTTTAGTTTCGTTTTTCTTACTATATCCCCTTTGCTTGGAAATTGCTTCTAAATGTCTACTCTTTTTTATTGGGTGACATCCAATCTAATAAAGAGATAATATGCAAATTGACCATCACTCCAACACACAAGATAGCCGCCCCATGTGAACACAAGATGGCTAGCAGGGGAGGGCAGTTGGGAGGGACCAGGCCTGAAAAGGAGGGCAGTTGGGGGCAATCAGGCCTGCAGGCAAGGGCAGTTAGGAGGGACCAAGCCTGCAGGGAAGGGTAGTTAGGGGTGACCAGGCTGGCAGGGGAGGGCAGTTAGGGGCAATCGGGCTGGCAGGGTAGCAGTTAGGCATTAATCAG
Organism: Myotis daubentonii; assembly: GCF_963259705.1. NCBI lineage: Eukaryota > Metazoa > Chordata > Mammalia > Chiroptera > Vespertilionidae > Myotis > Myotis daubentonii. The sequence goes on from NC_081841.1 coordinate 160,928,687, forward strand.
GCTGGCTGGGGAGTGGTTAAGGGGTGATCAGGCTGGCAGGCAGAAGTGGTTAGGGGCAATCAGGCAGGCAGGCAGGTGAGTGGTTGGGAGCCAGCAGTCCTGGATTGTGAAAGGGATGTCCGACTGCCCGTTTAAGCCCAATCCCGGTGAAATTGGGCCTAAATGGGCAGGCAGACATCCTTCAAGGAGTCCCAGATTGGAGAGGGTGCAGGCTGGGCTGAGGGAAACCCCCCATTCACGATTTCATGTACTGGGCCTCTAGTCCTATCTAATAAAAGAGAAACATGGTAATTAGCGTACGACCGCTACCCTTCCCATTGGCTAATCAGGGCAATATGCAAATTAACTGCCAGCCAAGATGGCGGCCGGCAGCCAGGCAGCTTGAAACTAACATGAGGCTTGCTTGCTTCGGTGACTGAGGAAACCAACATTCCCCGCCTGCCTTGCCGGCCTCTGAGCCTGCAGTTTGAAACATTGTAACAAATATAGAAGCTAAACAAAACCCCAGAAACCTGCTTTCGGCAAGCCAGGATCTCAGAGCTGGAGTTATACATTGTTTCAATTATAGAACCCAAACAAGCCAGATACCTGCTTTCAGCAGTGGAGGCCTAAGAGCTGGAGCCTCAGAGCTAAAGCTGGCCCAGAATAAAAAAAAAAGAAAAAAAGGAGCAGTTGGGAGCTTCTGTCACCCGCCAGCCTGAAAACAGCCCTCAGCCCCTCACCCAGACTGGCCAGGCACCCCAGTGGGGACCCCCACCCTGAAGGGTGTGTGACCAGCTGAAAACAGCCATCATCCCCTCACCCAGGCTGGCCAGGCACCCCAGTGGGGACCCCCACCCTGATCCAGGATACCCTTCAGGGCAAACCAGCCGGCCCCCACATGTGCACCAGGCCTCTATCCTATATAGTAAAAGGGTAATATGCCTCCCGGCACCGGGATCAGCATGACAGGGGGCAGTGCCCAAACCCCCTGATCACCCTGCGGCTCTGTGTGTGACAGGGGGTGGGGCCACAACCTCCCTATCGGCCCTGCTCTGTTCGTGACAGGGTGTGGCGCCCCAACCCCCTGATCGGCCCTGCTCTGTGTGTGACAGGGTGCGGCGCCCCAACCCCCCCCCCCCACGGGCCCTGCTCTGTGTGTGACGGGGTAGAGCCATAACCTCCCCATCGGCCCTGCCCTGAGTGTGACAGGGTGCGGCACCCCAACACCCTGATCGACCCTGCTCTGTGCGTGACAGGGTACGGAGCCCCAACTCCCCTGATGGGCTCTGCTCTGTGAGTGACAGGGGGCAGCGCACCAACCCCCGGATTGGCCCTGCTCTGTGCGTGACAGGGGGTGGCGCCGCAACCTCCCCATTGACCCTGCCTTGAGTGTGACAGGGGGCACTGCCCCAACCCCCCAATTTGCCCTACCCTGAGCATGACTGAGGGTGGCATCGCAACCTCCCGATCCGCCCTGCTCTGTGCATGACAAGGGCGGTGCCCCAACTCCCCAATCAGCCCTGCTCTTAGCCCCACCAGGGGCTGCACCTAGGGATTGGGCCTGCCCTCTGCCACCTGGGAGCAGGCCTAAGCCAGCACGTCGTTATCTCCTGAGGGGTCCCAGACTGCGAGAGGGCACAGGCCAGGTTGAGGGACCCCTCTTCCCCCCGAGTGCACAAATTTTTGTGCACCAGGCCTCTAGTCTATAATAATAAAAGCATAATATGCTAATTAGACCAGACAGCTGAACGGCCTTCTTGATGTCATTCTGGACGTCTTTTTGGACAAAGCCGCAGCAGCAGGGGCTGAGGCAGAGGCGGTTAGGGGTGATCAGGTGCCGGGGTCCAACCCCAGCAGGTCCAGGGGTTCCCAAAGGCGTAGACGGGGTCGGTGAAGAAGGAATGACACAGAGACAGCGTTCAGTTGATCAGCAGCCTAGCCAGGATCTCTAGCCCGGATCTCCAGCCAAGTTCTGGTCTGGATCTCCAGAGAGGTTCTGCACAGGACGCAGACTCACCTGTGTGGATTCCAGACCGTCTAGTCCGACCTTATGTCTCACTGCCCGCCATCTCTGCCTCATCATAGCACACCTGACCAGTGCCCGTCTGCAGCAGATGTGCAGCCCTGAGCTGGAACAATCTGTCCATTGAGAGGATCACATGTGCCTCCGTTTTGTCTTTCCACATGTCCCAGCTTTGCCCCACATCTCCTTTCCTTTTTCTTTTTTTAAAAATCTAACTACTTGTTTGCTGGTTCTTTGGCCTTTCTCCTTCTTTCCTGAACACAGCCTTTTCTAGAATCTCCCTACCCTACTGTTCCAGGAAGGGTACCTCCCTTTTCTGCCATGACTAGGGGGTGTCTGGTATATGCCCCATACATGGAGTTGTCTTGTGCCAAGAGCCTGACATCCTGGGCTGAGAAAGCCCTGTTCCAGGACTCTCCTTTGTCCTGTATTGGCGCCTCTTACCCTTGTGCCAAGAGGGGCCCTCTTCTTACAATCCAATTGCCCATAGCTGTTGCCTGAGCTCTCTGTTCATGCTGAGGTTGAAGCCTCATGGTGGCTGGTACCATGGATCTGTCTCTGGCCCAATGGCGTAAGCTGGGCCCTCTCTAGAGAAGAAACCTGAGTTCCCTATGATCAATGCCAGAGCCCCGCCAGCAGGTGAGGGAATCCAAAGGCAGTTGCTGGGCATGGAGGCCAGAGGGACATAGGCTATCAAGGAGACAAAACTGAACCTCACATCACCCTACTTGGCCCAGAGATGGCTGGTAGTCAACGACGGGTAAGACTCCACAGGGTGGGGCAACCTAAGACAGGCACAGTCGGGGGCCAGTAGGAGAAAACTTGGGGTGCAACAAAGGTGGGGCACAGATCCCCCTCCCCAATGGTGCAGGGGCTTGAACACTCGCCCCTTCTGAGGAAGGCCTCCTGTCCCCATGGCTGCTTCCTGCTTCCCATGCCCAGCTCAGATCGGGACCCAGGTAAAGACAGAGACTGGCTGACAGCAGCTGCCCTCTCATTGCAACAGGACTTGTTTCCCATTTCTACCTGGGACCACAGGGAAAGGGGAAGCTGAAGGAAAGGGCTGTGTCAGGATGCTGCCTTCTTCCCTTTCTTCTCCCTCTTTTTTCTAAACACTTCCATGCCTTGTAGTTCTTTTGCTTTCTCTTCTTTTTCTACTACCCTCCATTTTCCATATCAGCTGGATACAGAGGGCACAGCTTACTCCTCCTCGGACATCGACACCACCATCAACCACGGCCCTGATGGACCCTTTGATGCAGCCCTTCAACTTGCTGACGCTTCGGGAAGCCTGTCACCAGTGACGCCGCCCGCTAGCCAGACCAACAAAGACAATCAAACCAACAACTTGGGGACAGCTGAAATCCCTTGACTGAAGAGGCTGGCAACCTTCTACAGGAATGGGGCTCCTTCTGCGCTCCATCCACTATGTTTATAGCTATGCTCACTATCATTGCTTGCCGCTCTTCTTCCGAGACTTAAATGGCCCAATCTGAGAGGTGGCCACTGATTTGCATGTGTGAGCATTTAAAAAATAAAAAAGGGGGAATTTTCCGGGAGCCAGTCCATCCTTGCTGTTTCAAGGGACCTGGCATATATGGCATACGGTTCTTAATATGTTTGCTCACCTTCTTGGCGCTGTGTTTTAACCAAAGTCACCTCTCCGAGAAAGGTTGAATCCCCAGGTAGGGATTTTCCCCTGAAGTTAGGGAGGGAATAAAACCCCTCAACTAAGTGCCAGGCGGGTAATTAATCCCTTTAACTATGAACAATCATGCTTAAACTACATAATCTTTTCTCCCTGGAATGGAGATAAGAAACGCCCTAACCTTTGTAATAGAGATTGATAGGATTGAATCAACTGGTATAAATACAGTTGTAACAAGACAGAAACACTCAGAACTTAGAACAGAATCAAGAAGACAGAACCTACACGGAGCCTAGAGACAGAAGAACTTCGCTGGAGAGAGCATGCCGGAGGATCCTGGAGAGGGACTGGCCTCGGAGCCTAGAGACAGAGCCTAGCGGGAGAACATGGCAAGGGATCCTGGACTGAACCTGACTACAGAAATTGGCAAGAGAACCTGACTAGAACCTGGTGACCGAACCTGGCTGGAGATCTCAGACAGAACCTGGCTGGAGAACCTAGCGAGGGAACATGGCTACAGAACCTCGCTGGAAATCCAAAGCAGAACCTCTCTGGAGATCTGGGCTAGAGATCCTGGCTAGGTTGCTGATCAACTGAACACTGTCTCCGTGTCATTCCTTCTTCGCCGACTCCGTCCACACCTTTTGGGGACCCCTGGACCTGCTGGGGCTGGACCCCAGCAATCAGGCAGGCAGGCAAGCATAATTGTTAGGGGCAATGAGACAGGCATGCAGAGTGGTTAGGGGCAATCTAGCAGGCAGGCGAATGGTGAGGGGTGATCAGGCAGGCAGGCAGAGGCAGTTAGGGGTGATCAGGCAGGCAGGCAGAGGCAGTTAGGGATGATCAGGCAGGCAGGCAGAGTGGTTAAGTGCCATCAGGTAGACAGGCAAGTGATTAGGGGTGATCAGGCATGCAAGCAGGCAAGTGGTTAGGAGCCAACAGTCCCGGATTGTGAGAGGGATATCCGACTAACAGTTTAGGCCTGATCTCTGTGGCAGTCGGACATTCCCTGAGGGGTCCCGGATTGCAAAAGGGTGCAGGCCCGGCTGAGGGACCTTCCCCCGTGCATGAATTTTGTGAACCAGGCCTCTATTTGGTTAATAAAATTCTATTAGTTTCAAATGCACAATTCTATGGTACCTCATTTGTATATTGCATTGTTGAAAAAACTAGAAAAACAAACAAAAACTCATAGACACAGATAACGGTACGGTGGTTATCAGAGAGAGGGGTTTTGGGGAGATAATAAAGGGTAAAGAGTGTCAAATATATTATACAGTGATGGAAGAAGTTTTAAATTTCTACTGTTAATGACTTCCTTCACTTCTTGAAATCATAGCAATTATTTAGAATCCAGCTTAAACACCAACTCCTGACTAAAACCTCTAAATCTTAACCCTCTAAAACACACGCATGGATGCCATCCTTCCTTCCTATTGCATTTTTACACCACTCTTATTTAGAGCATTTACCATTCTTCCACAATTTACAGTCATTTCTATTCATATTTATCTCCTTCACTATAATTAACTTTCTTGTGAATGGGATTTTGACTTGTTTATTATTATATTTCCATGTATAGTATATTTCCAGGAAGAGTGATTCATACATAGTGCTTAAGAGTTGCAGTTTTTGTTGTTTATTTCTTGGTGGAATTAAACCCAAAGAGAATATAGACTATCATACAAGAGGTTTTCACAATCTCTTACTCAGACTTAGTCCAGATTGTCATGAAATTTGAGCATCCATTTTCCCATATACATACACAGCTTTTCATTTATTTTTCATTTCTTATACAGAGAGAACAGTGGGCACAAGGGGTTCTCTTCTCATAAGCCCTAATTGAGTCTTTGCTGGATTTCATGAAACAAATGGTTAGAATAATACTAACCCTGTACAGAACTGAGAGAACTCATAATTTTAGTTGAGATGAGGCAAGAGAGAAATCACAGCAGCCTGATTAGTGGAAACAGGCTACCCTGGTTTATTCAGAAAGGCTTGAGTGAAGGAGGTGTCAAAAACTCTGATAATATGAGCAACTTTGACTTCTATATTCCATCTTTTGTTTGAACAAACTCTCTATGATTCAGTTGTGAATATCCTTTCCATTATTCTCTGAGTTAATATACTTTATTCTACTGTCAGAATCTGAGTAATACAAAACCTTCAGTTCAATAATGTCTTCCTTGAACACATAGAAAAAAGGTCTCAAAGCATATTATGTGCTTTTGGCATTTATTTAAAGGTTGAAGTCTGAGTAAACTGTAGCTGCATTTTAAAACTCATTTGACATAGAAGTTGCCTAATAAATGCAATGTGAATAGTGGATGAGTGACAAATATCACCGTACTTTCAGAATGAAAACTTTTAAGAAATAATCTTTTTAGAATGTTTTTTTTTAAGTTTTAGAAATTATTCATGGTCACTTAAACCCTTCTTGCTGAATAAACATTCCAAATTCTAAAAGTTATATGTATTTTCATCTACTAAACAAAAATAAATGTGGGTTTTCTTAATTTCTAAATCAAAGCAATTATAAGCAAAAAATTATTTTCAAAAGTTTTCCTGACCCATTAATTTCTGCACAAAACCAATACATAAAAGAACAATATTTGTCAGGTTTAAACTAAAGTCATGGTAACACATGTGGGGCATGGTTTATTTACAGTCCACAAACACTCTTGAAGTCTCTTTGGAATGAATGTCAGGGTGAGCTGGTGTCATCCTAAACATAATGGCTATGAATAAGCTCCTTCTTTATAAAATCAACTGGAGGTCTGGATCAGGCTGAAATCGGTTCTCCAACATCCCCCGATTGAGAGAGGGCACAGGCCAGGCCGAGGGACCCCACTAGTACACGATTGGGGCTGGGGAGGGATGTGGGAGGTTGGCCAGCTAGAGAGGGACCAAGGGAAAGCTCCAGGGCATATCTGGCTCATCTCACTCAGTCCTGATTGACCAGACCTCAGCAGCAAGCTAACCTACCAATCAGAGCGTCTGCCTCCTGGTGGTCAGTGCACGTCATAGCAAGATGTTGAGCAACCTTAGCATATCATTAGCATATTATGCTTTGATTGGTTGAACGGACAACCTGATGACCAGACACTTAGCATATTAGGCTTTTATTATATAGTGGGGCCTTGACTTATGAGTTTAATTAGTTCCGTGATGGAGCTCGTAACTCAAATTACTCGTATGTCAAATCAAAAAGTGAATGAGTGAGACACATGATGCTGGGATGATGTTGTGGCGTTCACTGTGACATTCGCTGTGCCAACTAGCGGTGGGGTATCTGAAGCTGGCTTGAAACCCAAATTTTAGCTCGCAACTCAAAGCAAAAAATCGGCCCAGAGACGGCTCGTATCTCAAAAAACTCGTTAGTTGGGACACTTGTAGTCAAGGCCCCACTGTATAGGATTATATAGGATAAGTAGACTATAAGTTAATATCTATTCTCTAACTGGTTCATTATCAGTACCTTTGAAGATCAATGTCATTTTATTTGCCTCTATGTTAGTAACACCTGCTCATTTTGATAGGCCGATAGCTTTCAGGACACCATTTTGGGATATGTCTCAAAAGCAAAAATCGCTAACATGTTTGTGCCTTTTTTCTCTAGTTTGATGCAATTGTGCATTTATATTGGAAACAGAATGTTGTAGAGAAGATTAGAGAGGGTGGGATGTTGGATTTAAATAGGGATAGCATTTCCTACTGCTATTTGTTCTGAAATTCTAATATATTTGACTTACATCTGTTGAGCATCCAGGATGTGCTCAACACTTTCTTAAAGGCCATGGAGAAAAACATGAGAGTTATTATAAAAGAAAGCAATAATCTAGTGATGAAGACAAATAAGTTTTCTGCAAGTTGGAGTGTGATTCATGCTGGTAGAGGTATGCACAAAGTTTGAAGGGCATGGAAGAAGCAGTTTAGGTAACAATTTTAATTGCACCTGAAAAATCAGAAAGCCTTTCTGATAAAGGGACACCTGCATTGTGTCTTGAAGAATGGGAAGGTTTCAATAGGCAGAGGTGGGAGATACAAGCTTGTGGGAAGATGAAACATAGGGGCAAATGTTTAGAAACAGTAGACTGCATATTAGATTGTATATTGAATTCATGGACATAGAAGAGATTATAATTATAAATTATAATGTAATGTCATTGAAGAATGATGGAATGTTCTTCCTTTGTTTTGATTTTCCACATAGTCTTTTATAGAATACAATTAAGACAAGCTAAAGAAGTTTTAAACTGAGATTGTTTTATAGCAATGCATCTTATATTTCAGTGGTGGAGACGTGGAAGTAGGGGAACTCTGTAGGATGCCATTTCACTTATTGGAGTGAGAATCTTAGGTGGTAGCAATGAGAATTAAAAGGAGGAAAGCAATGTTAAATATACTATGAAGACCAAATTGAGAGCACTGAAACACCACTTGGGTGTGGAATGAGAGGGATGGAGGTGACCCAAGTGTTTCTGAATAGAAACTTTCTGAAGGGAATTCCAAGATGGGGAACTTAGGAGAATTGCACACATGGGGGCTATCATTGTAAGAATTTCCACCTCCGGGCTTGTGCTTGGGATTGGAATGGGAAGGGAAGACTGTCATTGAGACAGTGGTGTAGTAAAAAACTGAGGAAGTAAACAAAACTGATAATTATGCATGAAGTCAGGGTACACAACTGCAAAGTAGAGTGCCAAAGTGCTAGATGAAGGTGTCAAATCTAGAGTATAAAGTCAGGAATCTAGGTCCTAGGAGAGAGAACAAGTACATGTGAGCCAAGAGTAAAAAGGGGGAGTTTCTAGGGAAAAATACTGTAATTGAGTCTCAGTGACCAGGGTGAGTATGTAGGTCCAGCTTAAAGGACCAAGACAGGAAAAGCAACTTTACCTCTTTTGAGAAAGTTTGAGGTGATTATATAGATAAACTGCTGAAAATTGTATTTGGTAATTAAGGGAAAAGTTGAAAGCTAAAAATGGAGAGAATTTGGATTCATCTTCATAGAGATGAGTTCATATCATGGGGAAGCATAGACCACCAGAGAAAATACAGTAAAGGGAAAAATGACACACAGTGCAACTTTGGTTGAGTGGGTTCCAGAAAACTTGAATAGAGGAAGAGTTATAAGGCCACTAGGTATGAATTTTCCAGTCAAAAAACACCCCTAAGTTTACAAAAAATGTAACTACTCACTTTTCCATAACTAAACTTAAATACTCCCACCCCCTTTTTTGTTTCTGTAAAGCAGAAACCTTACTCTGTTGAATAAATTTCAGAATTTGCCAGATTTTCACCCACTGTTTCCCAGTTCAGTAGTTGGAAAAGAATATGACACATGAACTAGTGATAAAATTAGGAGTAAGACAAACTCACATTTATGAGAAAAGGAAGAAATCTCTATAAGAGAACCTTGTCTTCCTTTTAACACTCACCATTTCAAGAAAGAATGATAGTGAATAAAAACAACTCACAAAAGAACCCACCAAAATAAGAACATTTCTTAGCAGTTTTTAGTTCTTGGCTTTTCTATAAATCAGTGCATCATGTCAGCATGTATTTGTTGATCATATATGATGTTGCTTGTTTGATCTACAAACTTATTTGCTCAGTGAAGTGGATTTCCCACATAGAATTCTCAACTTCCTTGTTATAATTATACTAGAGGCCTGGTGCACGAAATTCGTTCACTGGGGGGGGGGCGTGTCCCTCTGCCCAGACTACACCCTCTCCAATCTGGAAACCCTCAGGGGATATCGGACATCCCCCTCACAATCCCCGACTGCTGGCTCCCAACCACTCGCCTGCCTGCCTGCCTGATTGCCCCTAACTGCTTCTGCCTGACAGCCTGATCACCCCCTAACCACTCCCTTGCCAGCCTAAGTGATGCCTAACTGCTCCCCTTCCGGCCCAATTGCCCCCAACTTCCCTCCCCTGCCAACCCAGTTGCCCCCAACTGCCCTTACCTGCCAGCCTGTTCACCCCCAGCTGCCCTCCCCTGCAGGTCTGGTCACCCCAACTGCCCTTCCCTGCCAGCCTGTTCCCCCTCAACTGCCCTCCCCTGTAGGTCTGGTTGCCCCCAACTGCCCTCCCCTGCTGGCCCTGTCGCCCCTAACTACCCTCCCCTGCTGGCCTGATCACCCACAACTGCCCTCCCCTGCCGGCCATCTTGTGGCTGTGGGTGCTGCCATCTTTGAAGGCGGGCAGTCAATTAGCATATTACCACCTTATTGGCTGTGGGCACCACCATCTTTGAGGGCAGGGCAGTCAATTAGCATATTCCCTCATTGGCTTGGGTGCAGCTATCTTTGAGGGTGGGGCAGCAGTTAGCATGTTCCCTCCTTATCTTTGAGGGTGGGGAAGTCAATTAGCATATTCCCTCCTTATTGGCTGTGGGCACCACCATCTTTGTGATGGCGTGAGGGCCAATTAGCATGTTCCCTCTTTATTAGATAGGATCTTTATTTTCTTCATTGAATTCTCTTGTAATATTTTTTATTTCTATGTATTGATGCCCTAATGATACTAAAAACCCTTTAAATGTCAGAAGATTTTCTACCAAAAAAATGGCATAATGCTAGGCTCATGGGGCTTAATTAGAATATTAGATTAGCTAATTATGAGAAACAAAGTGGTTGTAAGGGAAAACACCAGGAAACTTTTTATTCTTTCTGAAGTTTATAGCAGAATATAAAAAAGAAATCTCATTAAAGATTGTATTTAATTAATCATATCCAGAAAGAAAATGTCACCATGGGCTGGGATTTGGAGGAGGAGTTCTTGAAGAACTTTTAAACTGCATTTCTCTTAACAGTCCTCTCAATCACTATGAAATTATAGGATACTCCAGTGGAGCACAAGCTGGTTAAAACCTTTTGAAAATAAGTTCTAGGCAGACAAAAATAAAACAAACAAAAAACACTGTTTGTTTGTAGCATTGCAAAGATGAGTATGTTTCTATTCTGTTTATTTAGATCAGGGGATAGTAAACTATTACAAGTAGGCCAAATCCAACCACTGTCAGTTTTTATAAATAAAATTTTATTTGAAAACAGCCACACCCATTTGTTTGCATGTTGGCTACGTTTGCAATAAAATGTGAGTTAAGTAGACCACAGAACTGAAAATATTGACACTTTGACTCATTACAGAAATTGTATATCAACCCTGATTTAGATGCTCTTACTGACTCTGCTCTCAAGTATTGATATGTGCTCTGCACACAGTAGTTGATAAATAAATAGGACTGCTTAATTAACTTATTCATTCATCTGGTGTTGAATCTGCCTTATTTGGATTAAATAGCAGCTTCAATAATAAAAACACAACATTTAATATGGTTTCAAAATCTTCTTGTACATTTTCCAAATTCCAAATGACCAGAAATTATGGGTTGGGCATAAGAGAAACCAAAGCATTAATTTAAAAATTGTAATTGCTAGAATGGCCATGAGGAATGTTCTTTCCTTACATTAACAAAACAAGTATTACTTGATTGATACCATCCTACTAAGTCCTATTGTGCTCATTTACCTGGAATCAATGGATCTTTTAATAAATAAATAATGTTTGCATAATTGTAACTTACCAAATCCTATAGAAATTATAAATCCTACAAATGTATTTATCAGTTCAAATACAAAAACAATGTGGGAATAGATTTCCCTGGGCAGTGTAATGTTGATAAAAAGTGACTTCCGCCCATGAATCCCTCTGCTTCCTTTTATTGGTTCCCTTTTGCTTTGGAAGTGAGTTTGATGACCCAATGCAGTAGTTATTTTAGCTTAGATTTGCAAATATGACCTTCCCATCATTATTTGGCTATTATTATTATTTTTTAATCAAAAAGCATCAATCCAGTTTATCTCAGTGCTTCTAATCTATGAGAATAACTTCTTAATGCTACATGAGAAGTCAATTCATCAATATTTAATTTGGAAAGCATAAGCAATTTAGCACAGGACTAGGTAACATACTAGAACAAAAACAAAAGAACACAAATTGAAGTATGAACAATGACGGATATACATTCTTAAACTCCAGGAGATAAATGAACCTCCCAAAACTCTATACAGGTCCAAGATGGCTGCTGATGGGCTGCTGGCTGCTAGATATTGTGAGAGTGAGAGAACAAAAGGAGAGTGCGGGGATGTGCGGGGAGTGTCAGTATTTGTGAGTGAGGGACAGCTATACTCCAAGGGACTGTTGGGGACTGACAGACCGGCCCCTGGCCCCTTAGACCGGGCAGCCTCTACTGCTACTGAAATCTCTCACAGAGCGGCCAGCTCTGCCCCAGCATCTTGAAGGGGAGAGTGGCTGTGATCATCGGAGACTGACTGTGATCGGAACCCCAACCTTACTGGGGAGATCTCAGATGCCACCTGGGACCTTACAAGGACAACGCCCAGGGACTAGTTACCTCAGCTGTGAATCCACTACCGCTGGAACTCCAACCTCCCTGAACACGGGCTCCTGGGAGGTCTGCTCAGGGGGAGACAAACGTGCGAATTGGCAGATGGCCCTGCGCCTTCTCACAGGGCAGAAGGAACAGCTGAATCAAAGAGCACCTACCCGGAACTGGCAAATTAAACACAGCTGGCATTGCCTAAAGAAAGGTGAGATTTGGGATCCAGGCTAGAGGGAGATACCCGCGCAGTGGGGACTAGAGCCCCAGAGAAAGACTGTCCCCCACAAAATTCTTGGCTGTTGGGATCAGTGTAGGCCTTGAATGTGGAAGGGGATCCACAGGGCTGCGGGTAGAAGGGGATTCTAGATATTAACCCACCGCTGGACTGGACCCAGAAAGCCTGAAATATTGTACGGCTGCACCGGGTCCCGCACAGAGTCGCACATAGAGCGTGCGCAGAGCCAGAGTAGAGAGGCCTGTTCATAGCAGCACAGTTCACCATAGCTAAGATTTGGAAACAGCCTAAATGCCCATCAGCAGATGAATGTATTAGAAAACTGTGGTAGATCTACACAATGGAATATTATGCTGCTGTAAAAAAGAAGGAATTCTCACCATTTGCAACAGCATGGATAGAACTGGAGAGCATTATGCTAAGTGAAATAAGCCAATCAATGAAAGAAAAATACCACATGATCTCACTCATTTATGGATAATAAAGACCATTATAAACTGATGAACAAAAATAGATACAGAGGCAGACCAGCATCGAACAGACTGTCAAACTACAGCGGGAAGGCTAGGTAGGGCTTGGGGGGTGAGTAACAGATCAACCGAAGGATTCGTATGCATGCATATAAGCATAACCAATGGACACAAGATACTGGGTGGTAGGGGAGACTAGGGGAAGGTCATTGGGGGAAAAAGGAGACATATGTACTACTCTTTGTAATACTTTAAGCAATAAAATAAAATTTAAAAAAATCTGTATACAAAAAGTTGTGTAGTGCATGCACTTTTCTGGGAAGAGGTCCCACAACTCCAATCAACTTCTAAAGGGGCCAAACAGCACAGAGTAGAATTCTGATCGCCTTCCCTATATTTTCTGTAATGAAAGCTGTAGAAGTTTACTCTTGCACATTTAATAGTCAATTTTCATGGAAAGAGGATACGAAGGAAAACAAATAAAAGTAACTTGCAAGGACTAGGCAGGGAAAAACGCCAAAGTGCTATTTACCCTCTAAGTTTACTAGGTGTACCAGTTAATAATGCAGATTTTTTTCTTTTCTTTTTTTTTTTTTCAATAGATGGAGTTACACATATGTTGATATATATGCAATTTGATATGTATGCTATTTTGTTGTATTGACAGTAAACTTCAAAACTTCATATATCAAATTTGCTGAAGGTGTTAACATCATAGATATTTTTATGCTTAAAAATGTCAAATTTCATGCCAAAAGAAGAGCATTTGTGGGAAATTTTAATTCATTACTTTATTTTGAAGAAAAAGTTATCATATACTTTGGGACGCTTATGGTGAACATGCTCCACCTCTAGATACTTGTGAATGCTGGTTTAAACGCTTTAAAAGTGATTGATGTGAAAGACAAAGAACTTCTAGGTCAACCAAAAAAGTTTGAAGACCAACAACTACAAGCATTATTGGATGAAGATGCATGTCAAACTCAAAAACAACTTGCAGAAAGATTAAACATTTCTCAGCAAACAATTTCCAATCATTGACAAGCAACGGGAAAGATTTTAAAGGAAGGAAAATGTCAACTGAACAAAAGACAAATGGAAAACCGAAAAGTCATCTGTAAAATGTTGCTTCAATGACACGAAAGAAAGTCTTTTTTTGCATCGAATTGTGACTGGCAATGAAAAGTGATTTATTTTGAGAATCCCAAATGCACAAAATCATGGGTTGATCCAGGTCAACCATCAACATCAACTGCAAGGCCAAATCCCTCTTCGGAAAGAAGACAATGCTCTGCGTTTGGTGGGATCAGGAAGGTGTGGTGTATTATGAGCTTCTAACCAGGTGAAACCATCAATACTGATCACTACGAAAAAAAAATAATCAATTTAAACCACGCTTTGATCATGAAACAACCATAATGTGCCAGAAGACTCGGCCAAGTAATTTTGCTTCGTGACGATGCACCATCACACACTTCAAAACCAGTTAAAGACACATTAAAAGATCCTGCCTGGGAAGTATTAACCCACCCGCTGTATTCACCAGACCTTGCTCCTTCAGATTACCACGTGTTCTGATCTATGGCACACGCACTTTCTGAGCAGCACTTTGAAACATACGAAGAAATACAAAATTGAGTCTCTGAATGGTTTGCCTCAAAACAAGAAAAGTTCTATTGGGACGGTATCCACAAATTTCCTGAAAGATGGGGAAATGTGTAGCTAGTGATGGACATTAGTTTGAACAAAGCACATTTGATGTTTCTCTTGAAATTATCGTGCTTTCTTTGATTACAGAAATACGCCATTATTAACTGGTAGACCTAGTAGTAACATGTTCTGACTTAGAGAGGAAAAATAGGGATCTAAGTGTTAATATAAGCTGGAAGCAAGGAGGTTTCCATAGGATTTTTTCAAATCCTTAGAAAACTAAACTTAGTAGGAATAAAGCAATAGCAACAATTTAAAATGCAATTTAACTCAGTTTTTAGTTTCTGCATGTTAACAACTTATTTTTATTTTTGACGATCACAAACTTCAATCAGAATACTTTAAAAAATATTCCTCATGCATTTAACAAATCTGACAAAGGACAAGTATTTAATTTACTTGCATTATACTATGAAGCTTTAACTGACTAGCTAATTAACATATATTTAAAATCATTAAGTAAAGGTAACAATGAAAAAGTCAATGCATTAATCTGATGGCACCCATTACTATGCAGTGTTCATTAACACTACTAGTAATTACCCTGGAGTGTAGGCAAAATGTAGATGGAGGAATTTCCCTCAAAAGCAAATTTAAGGGATTAAATATCATCATCAGTATCATCACTACTAAGGATAAAGCTGTTGCCGGTGTACAGGACCCCTTCTTTCTGAATATTCCCCAAACCACTCACAGTCCCTTTCTCATCAGAATCATCAAACAACTCCTCGGAATCATCATCTTTGAACATGTTTTCACCTATACCTTCTTCATCCTCCTTTGCATGTATTTATCTTCCTTTTCATCTGAATATTCAAACATCTTTTTATCTGTTTCATCTTCTTCCTCCTTTTCATCAGCATCTTCAAGACCCTTTTCATCTGTATCTTCTTTTCCTCTTTTTTTTAATGTTTTTATTTATTTTTTTGGGGGGGGGGGGGAGGGAGAGGGATAGAGAGATAGAAACATCAACGAGGGAAGAAAATCATTGATCAGCTGCCTCCTGCAAGGTCCCAACTGGGGATCGAGCCCGCAACCAGTGACATCTTGGTTCCTGGGTCGAGGCTCAACCACTGAGCCACACCAGCAGGGCTTCTTTGTCTTCTTGTTCATCAGACTCATCATCAAAAACTTTTTTATATGCATCTTCTTCTCCTTCCTTTTCATCTAATTCTTCCTCAAACTCTCTCAGAGCCGTCCTCATTCAACACTTCTTCAGAGCTGTCATCTTCAAATTCTGATTTTTTTCAGAGTCATTTTGTTCTCTTTTTCAAGAATTTTTTCATTAAACCCCTTGTCAGAGCCAGTCACAGTAAACTCTTTTTCTCCAAATTCTTTTTCAGAGCCATCTTTAAGCAGCTTTTCAGAAAAAGTCTTCTTCAGAGTCTCTTTCTGACTCGTCTTCTTCAGACTCCTTGTTGGGGGCTGTTCTCTTCTACAGACTCCTTTGCAAAGCCAGTCTTTTCAAAATCATTTTTTTGAGTCACTTCTTTTTGGATTCTCTTCTGGGGCCATTCACTTTAGACTCTTTCATTGGACTGTCCTCTTCCAACTCTTTTTTGGGACTGCCTTCTCCAGACTCTTTCAGGGTGGAGTATGGAAACCACACTCCGACCTTCTTTCAAGGCAGCCTTCCTCAGCTACTTTATGAGGCCACTCAGAATGCTCCTCCATCTTCTGTTTTTGCAAACTTTTTTTCATCTACAGGTTCTTCAGATTCCATTTGAGTTGCAGCTTCTTGAGCATTCATTTTAGATGTGTTAGGATGCTCTGGAAGGCCCTGCCCTTTCTGAAGCACAGATGGAATTTGAACACCAGAGACCTGTATTGGCCTTAGGAGTATTGAGAAAAGCCTCCCATCTTTTCAGCCTTTCCTCCCTTTTTCTTATGATCTCCACCTGATAATCTATAGTTCCATCCCACACTTGGGCAGTGATTTGACAACTGAACCACCATCCATTGAGGGTTTGAATACAATAATCAACTCTCTCTGGATCCCTAAAGATACAGAGGCCACACCATCTGGGTTTTTATCAAACAGAAAGAGCTTCCTAATTTGTCTAAACTTTGAACACTCTATTCAAAGATTTTCTCTGATCTTCTCATTCAGCACCAACAGATCACCCTCAAAATACAGAGAATGAAACATATTTTTGATGATGACAACTCACTCATGGCACATTCGGGATGGCCCATCTCCATTCTCTCAGGTCTCTAATCCAACCACTTTTGTTGCAGAGATGAACTTTTCTTGTAGTCCTAGCACTTCTTCTTCTTAGAGCCATCATATTCCCCCTTCAAAAGAAACTTTGCCACCTCGACATGTAATTCATAGGCTCTGATTTCATCTTCATCCAAAAGTTTTAATGTGAGATCTGCAGATTCCTTCTTCAAATAACAGCAAAGCCCATCTCCTTTAAGATTCCCTTGGTTATCTTTGTAAAGCTCAACCATAGATTTTTCTGTTTGAGGATCTTTCATAATGCCAGACTTGGACATAAACTGTATAAATTCATCCAGTGTAATGTTGGAGACAAACCAGACACAAATACACTTGGATTTCTGTCTTCTTCAACTTGAAACCATCCTGATTCTGCCTTTCTCTTTTCTCCCCTCTTTTTGGGATCAGTGGGCTCAGGGGTTTTTCTTTTAGGAGATTCTTCTGCAGGCCCAGTACTAATATCTAGTACATTTGCAGTAGAGCTAAATGTACCATTATCATTAGAAAAGCCATAATTGGCCTGGTGTGTACCAATGAAATTTTCATTGATTTGGGAGAACCAAGCCTTTTTGTCCAGGTCCCACTCATAGGGGGTCTCATCTGGCTGCTGCCCAAAAGAATTGGTTTCTCTACCTGGAACTTTCTGGGTGTCTCTGTCCTTGGTGTCTCTGTACGATTGTTGCATTCGCAACTGTTCATCAAAGTCATCTTTCCCATCCAAGTTGTTGCCACTCACATTGCTGACTTAGCCATGAGGCAGAGCCCAGGTGAGCTGAGAGGCCAAGATGAGGCGAGTCTGAGATGACTGCAGCTCAGAAGCAACATGGGGAAATAACTTGAGGACCATGGATGCCAGCTCAGACTGTGCAGTCGCCTTGGTTGGCACCTCTTCGGCTGTTATTTTTTTATCCTCTTCTAAGTATTCTGCTTCACATTTGACTTTTTATTGTATACTACCATAATTTTACTTAGGAAAATAGTTTTTGAGAAGTATCTATAAGAAACTAAAAATATATGATTGGTTGTCACATCCAGCGTATGTACGAATTTATATAAAGTTTATTAAATTAGTCAGCCCACTTGGGTTCATTACTAAAAGCCAAAAGTAAGTGTCCCTAAGTGAGATAGGAAGAAATCATCTGGCTATTTCAGTCATGGGAGAGAAGATATTTAGCTTCATCCTGTAATTAGCATTTTCAGAAGGACCTTAATTACATATTACATTGCTTCTCCAGGCCATTGCACACAAAGGGGTCTTTTTGTGAGTTTAGAAGTAACTGTAATAACATGAATTTTAATGATTGACAGTCATGGGCTAAAATATAATCATGAATTGATGGCTTTTTCTGTCTGAAGAGATTTCTTGACTTTCAAGTATGTTTCTTGGAATAAATACTCCTTACAGGCTAAGTGAAAATATAAACAATATTATTATTTTCTTTAAAGAATATAAACAATAACAAAACTAAAACCACAAAAAGAAAAACACTAAAATATTTTATTGGTTGAGAAGCCCTGTGCTTGCCAATCACTTACTTTGTACAGTTCATTCATAACCTTATGAATTCATGTGAATAGGCATAAATTACAGAAATAACTATTTTCTGTTACTCATTTTCAGGTATTACACAGAAGTAGCTTAAAGTTATGTCGTAAAGAAAAGAAACTAAGCTCAGACACAAACATGCAAGGTACTGTGATCAGGCTTTCCGAACACTTGGCTTTGTATTTTAAAATGTGCTCCTTATATGCAAAGTAATAAAAGCTAAATATACATGTGCTGCAATCCACAAATAGTTCCAGCTATACATCTAGAAGCACTGGTCAGGAGTGAGATGTATGCACCCCCAAAATAAGGCTGTAAAATCTACTTCAGTTGTAAGGATCAATAGTGTTTATTCAAAAGCTGAGCTGCGTGGTTTTAATGCAAAGCTGATTCTGCCTTCAGAAAGACCAGCTTGTTTTGCACTGTCCTGGAAGTTTGATTCATAAAGTCATTCATAATGTTTACTGAATGCCTAATGGAGGCCATAAAACTCCCTGCACAGATCTTAGGTAGAAACTTCTCCTCTTTGACTGTTTTATTTCATCTCCCAGAATGGGGAGACATCCTCACTTGTTTTCAGAATTTAATTTGAGAACCACAGGAAATTATTTTTTGATAAGTATATTTCCTTTCTGACTGGCTTAAAATGCCAAAATATATGCTGCATAAGAGGGGCCTTAAGCTTTACCTCTATACAATACCCAAAATCAATGTGGTAGAAACTCTATAGGAAAACAATTTTTAAAAACATTCTTTAGCAATTAGGTTCTATTTGTGGAGGAGGCAATTTCAAAATACATCAGAAAGCCTCCGGCAGCTCTGACCACTACTCTAATCCGTTATTTACTTTATAAGCATAAAATGCTCCATACACCCACCAAAACAAAACAGGAGCCCTGGGTGGGAAAATGCACTGTCTTCAATGAGCGTCTTTCAGTTGGATCCTCTTACTGCTGGGTTGTGCATATAGATGGGGTATTACTGTCTCTGATTTGAACTGGTATTTTTCATGAGTGAGAATTATAAAATCAGGTAGCTACAAGAATGCCTCTTAACACTCTGTAGGAAGGCCATTATATTTCCACTTAATCAAAATGTGTTTGTATGGATACAGTTGCCAACTTTTATAATTTGGTCAACTTTTATATAAGCAGTTTAAGAAGTATTGTCAACAAATAAGAAAGGAGAAATTAATCACAGATTGCAAAAATACTTCATAAATATTTGAACATTTTTATTTTAAAATGAAAAGACTATGAGAACCTACTATAACTATGAAAGAGTCATGATTTTTTAAATGAAAAAGAGTGATTCCATTCAGACACCGTAATAATAAAAACATTTGAACATATATTCAGTTTCATAGAGGGATATTTATTTGAATGTTGGGAGAAGGAAGTATTAGACTAGCTTCCTGACCTTAAAGACACTACAAAATATGATTAGTGTGTGTTTCTTTTCATTTTTATTAGGTATTTTACTTTTATTTTTAAAAAAATTTTATATATGTTTTTATTAATTTAATATAGAGGAAGAGAGAGGGAGAGAAGGATAGAAACATCAATAATAAGAGAGAATCACTGATCGGCTGCCTCCTGCATGACCCCTACTGGGGATCAAGCCCACAGCCTGGGCATGTTCCCTGACCGGGGATTGAATCGTGACATTTTTGTTCATAGATGGACACTCAACCACTGAGTTATGCCAGTCAACCTATAATTACTGTTTTTAATGAAAAACTTCACACACAAATGTTTCCAGCTTCAAGATTTAGTAGGCATTTTATATCATTACTAGAGGCCCAGTGCATGAATTCGTGCATGGGTGGGGTCTGGCAGGCCCCCCACCCCTGATGGGGGCCAGGGGCCTGATCAGGGGTAGGGTCAGCTGGGGGGAGGGGCTGCAGGAGGTTGGCCAGCCAGCCCTGCCCCCAATCGGGCCGGTTGACTGGCCACAGTGGGCATAATAGCGACATAGCGACCAGTCGTTCCAGTCGTTCTGGCGTTCCAGTCAATGACTTTATATATATATATATATATATATATATATATATATATATATATATATATATATATATATATATAAAACTAAAATAATTCAAGGAACAACAAGGGACATTGTGAAAGAAAATAATTTGTCTTAAAAAAGACATTCTTCTCCACCTTAAGGCTTTAATGGTTAGGTTTTCTGGAGCAAGATTTGTGTATTATAACTGTAGGATATAATGTTCTTACCATTCCCCTTTATGCCTATTACTACCATTTATCCTACTAAATATAAGTGATAATATAGAGTGTATGTATGCATGTGTATTAACTCAATGTGGACTTTATATAAAAAAATAAGTTATTATAAAACCTGGCCTTATCTTCAAGTGTTTTAAGGCACAGTCTTTGATATCTGAGCTTTGGTCCTCATATTTCAACAAATTATGTTGCTCACTTCCGCAGGACTAAAAACAATGAGCAACAATATATATTAAACTTTACTAGATGTCCGATGCATGAAAATTTGTGCAAAGTAGGCCTTCCTTCCCCTAGGCTGCTGGCACCAGCTTCCCTCTGGGACCCGGGACCTGGGCTTCCCTCTTTCAGCCGCTGGCAGGCACCCAGGACCCACACTGGCTTCACCTAGGTCACTTGCAGGCACCTGGGACCCCAGCTGGTTTCCCCCTGGCCCCTGCTTTGTCAGGAAGGACATCCGGAATGACATCCAGAAGACGTCCAGTCTAGTTAGCATATTACCCTCTTATTATTATAGATGTAACACTCATTCATATAAACCAAGATCATGAATGAAAGCAATAACTACCACAGTGTCACTAATGAGGAAATATTTTTAAATGTTATGGATTTCATAGCACACAGACCTTGGCTGACACAATTTAAAATGACACTAATTTAAAGACTAATATTTTACCTTTATGATCAATAAATTATTAGGACTCATGTCACATGGAGTCTAATCATTAATATATTTTTAAAAATTGGTACTAATGCAACACAGTTAACTCCTTCACCTTAAGCTATTTTTTATTTGAAGTAGTTACCTTACATTCAAAATGTATGTGAATGAATGGTTGCATTTTTGCTTCAAAATAAGCTTATTGGTATGTATACGTCAAATTATTTCATTATAACTCATTCTGTCCAAATACATATACATGAGTGCAGATGTATACTCCTTTATCTCTACAGAGAGATAATAATAATAGTTATTTGCCACATGATTATTATGCAAAGGCATCATATAAATCATCATATATATTCTGATAAAACCTTTTGAGGAGGTTTTATTATCATGCTGCTCCCATTGTTATTATTATTACTGTTGTTATCTTGTAGAAGATCAAACTGAAACTGGGAGATATAAAGTAACTTGCCAAAGATATCGTAACTAGTAATCAGCATGCAGGCCTATATTCTTTACCATTAGGTACACTGCCTTCCCTCTGCTTTTAACTATTTGTACTACCCTTTCACCAAAATCATACCCATAATCTGCATGACTGGGCTCTGGGTTTTGGCAAGGATACTAAGTATGAGAAAAAGAAAAAAAAAACACTTTTATTTAAAGGTTCCAATATTATTCAGCCCCTGGAAGTCCCTAGGGAAGATGTCCTTTACTTAGGGAAAAATCCCAGAATAAGCGCTGAAGTAAAGTATGTTTGGGGGACAGGGGAACCCTACAAAATCACTGTGAAGCTTAATGCAGATGTAAATATTGTGATTTGAAAAAGCAAATTGCTTCAAATATGATTGAGATAGAACTATATCTCTAAAGCTTAAATGCCATTTACCTAGGGTGTTGGATTGAGGGTAGTATAGAGATTTGAATAAATGCTTTTCTCCAGATTGAAAAATGTTGCTTGTTCGTGCGCGCGCATGTGTGTCTGTGCGCGTGCGTGTGTGTGAAGACACAAGTTTACATATCAGTACAAATAGAAAAAAAGGAAACTTCATGGGAGGGAGAATCATATCAATAGAATGAATGCCAATACTTCATGTTTCAGAGGTGAAAAGGGATCAATTGTGTAAATGGTTTGTATACATTACATAATCCTTGCTCAGCCCTGCAGTTGTTAGGAGGAACACAACTTTCTGAGGATACAGGAATGCTACATGTGTTACTAACCATTGAAATTTTGGGCTGCTCCTGTGGTTCTGGAAGTGCTTCAACAATACTACTGAACTCAGCTTCTTGAATTGATATTAGAAACCGGGTAAAATAGCGGCTCTCAACCCTTCTATAGTCTTTGATGCACTGAGGGGAACACACCAAATAATCTGTTTCTTTCAGTCCTAATATTCTATAATTCTAGCTAAGTTGTCCCCTTTCAATGAAGTTGTGACTATCCAGCCATCATTCCTCCATCATTCCACCTTCACGCCCCATTCGAACTCTGTCTTCTTCTAATGCCTATCACTTCTTCTAAATTAACCTCATTATTTTTATTTTTTTTGTCAACTGTTATGTACACTAGAATTTTAATGCTTGTTATGTTGATTACATTGTCCTACATATTTACTAGTACATCATGTTTATTGTATTAAAGTAGCCTGATTCAGGTTGAGTTGCCTGGGAGTTACAGACTTATGTGCCTCTAATCCAGTAAAGAGTGAGGAATTTCCCTGAGCTCTGCACAAGGGACAGATAGTAGTACTGAGATGTATAAACAAGAAAAGATGCATTTTACAGAATCAAATAAGTTGTCGGTCTGCAAAATAGAAAAATAGAATTAATAGAATGAGATAAAAAAATATATCAACAGAGATAAAGAAAGCCGAATCTGACTACATGCTGAGGGGGGAATTGTCCTAGCTTTGGAACTTATGTCAGCTCTGCTTGGAACAATGTATGATACATGCTAATCTAACCTAATATAATCCAAGTAATATGATGTGATTATATATATATACATACAGTCTATTCTGGCTAAAAATGTAGGTGCATACTGATTTTTTTAAAACACTATAATAATTATGCAGAGAAGGCCTTTGGAAGTTGTTTATATAGCTATTAGTTAATAGGTTTTTTAAAATTCTGAGTAATGGCTTATTTAGAAAAAAACATAACCACAATAGAAGAAAAAAACACACCACCAAAACCCAAGTATCTATTATAATGCATTATAGCCTATAAGTCACAATTATATCAATGGATTCAGAAAATCAAGCCAAATAAAACTGATGTGATGAAAGAAATAGCAAGTACATTTTCAGGTAATGAATAATCTTTTATCACCATAGAATGTCAGCTGAGGTTGGTTGCAGCAGTTCTTCTGTACTTACCAAGATCTTACATGACTGCCTCTTCAACATGTCACTGCTAGTTTTTAGGTCTTTGACCATCCTGGATAGCATTGAACTCTGTACCAGAGGCCTGCACCTTAAACTCTATTTTCATAGGCTTCTAATTAATACTCAATGAAAGGTTTAGAAATGGAGAACATCTTGTTTAATCCAGTCAAGTCATATTTAGGAAACCACTGGAAATTTGATCCTCCCTTTTCTTTCCATCTCTTCTTTCCTCCTCCTCCCTCGCTCCTTTTCTTTCTTTTTCTTTTCTTTCCTTTCTCCCTCTTCCTTCCTTCCGTCCTTCCTGCCTTCCTTCCTTCCTCCCATTTTTACTTTCTTTTGCAAGCACATAGGCATACTAAAAAATCTCTCCATATTAAATATTAAAACACTTTAAATAGTATTCCACTTCTGAACTTCCCTGCCAACGTTTAGATGAGTTTTTCCCAGATGCCCTTTATTTGCTTTCTGTCTCCCAGCACTTTTTTTTTCCAGTGCCATGGCACATATAGAACATGATAGATGACTAAAGCTGACAATGGCTCTAGGGACTGTCTCAGAGGATCCGCAGTTCTGCTTATTCCAAAATGCTGAGAGGATCGATAACATGGTGCACCTGTAACCCCTCCAGGATTCGCCGCTGTGCTGAGGTAAAACTGAGGGGTGCTCTGCTCAATTTAATTCATACAAACCTGAGTTCTGCTTACAGTAAAAACCTGACCTGCTCCCACCCAAGGTCATTTGAGATTTTTTTGCTATTTAACATAACATATGATTTTGCTTACATTGTTTTATGTGAAATAGACAGTTTATTGGTCTCTTAAAAACATTGTACCCCCATTTTTTTCTATAATTTTATTCCCTACTTTTCTATCTGCTTGCATTGGACATATTTTGTGCACCACCTCTTGGTTCACTCTTACTTCAACAGTTCCTGGTGTTATCAGCACCAGTTTCATGCCATGTGACCCAATAGTCTAGTGACCCTTATGGTTGACAGAATTTCTTATGCCTCTTTGGTAAGCCCCAGTAAGAGAGATCCCTAGGTTCTGAAGCAGGGCATGCTCTTGCTGCAGAGAATGACCCACGTGTTGAAAATTAGTTCTTGGCATGCTACTGGGATCCTTAAAGACTGAATGCCGGGCCATGGGAAACTGACTGTGAGATCAAAGGCACCATCATTAGTTGGATGTTATCAGATCCATCAACTCATAAGTTTTACTGTTGCAGCCATCTATCATATCCTGAGTGATTTGTTTGGAAATGGGCCTGAGCAGGCCTGGAGGACACATGTAAGTTTCAGGAGCATGGCCCAGACTCCTCTGGCAGCTACTATAGTTGCACTGAGGCTTTCGCTAATGTCTCCATCTCTCTCAATTTGCACCTCTGGCTTCCTGACAGGGATCCCTTTAACCTATTAATAGAAAAGGAAACACATCAGGCTAATTCACAGGTGGATCATCCCCGATTTCGTGGCCTCATTACCACATGATAGCCCAACTGAGAGGTGATCCTGCAGGATAGTGGAAAGGGGAAATCCTTCCAGTGGAACAGAACTGTCAGCTGTGAAGTTGGTCATTCATTCACCTTGTGTGAAGGTGAATGTGACCTGAGAGATAGCTGTACAAAGTCTCCTGCACAGCACTAAATGGCTTAGCTGGTTGATCCAGGGACTGGGAGGAGCATCATTGGAAGATCGGAAACAAGGACATTTGGGGGAAAAGCATGCAGATGGACAAATGGGAACGGGCTGAAAGTGTGGCAATTTTTGAATTTTATGTTAATATCTATCAGAAACTGTCCTCCACAGAGAGCCACTAAAAAGCCAGGTAAACAAAGGGGCTGTCTTGTAAATGCCAGCCTGCCTCCCCTCTGAGACCCAGTGTTTATGCAGTGGGCCCATGAGCAGTGTGGTCACGTATGCTGCCTATTCGTCTATTGCCTCTCAGCTCCCCTTTTTGCCTACTTTGTGGAAATAAATCTGGGCCTTTATAGATTTTTCTTTTGCCAGATGACACCGTTTTAAGCTTAGTTGGTAGAAGGGGTGGGAGCAGAGCTGCCAGAGGAAGTGTTGCTCCTCCCTGGTCCCAGCGCACTTGCTTGCCAGGTTCCTGTAGTTCCCTGGCTTCTCCATCTCTGGCTGCTACCCTGCGGGCCTGTCAGCAGCATCTCACAGCCAGCAGCTTCCCTTCATTCTGGTTGTTTGTAGCCCAGTATTTGTGGGGCACCATGAACAACTTTAAGCAGCACCTTAGAGAGTTCTGCCACACAACACTGCAGTGACTTTAGTGCTGGCCAGTAAGCCACAGCTGTGACCTCTCCAACAAGGGCTTGGTGAAAGCCCTGGGGTTGGGGGATTTCTCCTTTGGGTGCTCAATTGTAGTCCTACGGATAGTGGATATATCTTTACTTCTTCTTAAAAAAATGTATTTTTATTGATTTTCACAGAGAGAGGAAGGGCGAGGGAGAGAGAAAAACACCCATGTGAGAGCAAAACATTGATAGGCTGCCTACTGCAGGCCCCCTACCAGGGACTGAGCCCATAAGCCCCGTATGTGTCCTGACCAGGAATCCAACCAGCCACCTTTCCATGCATGGGACAATGTCCAACCAACTGAACCACACTGGCCAGGGCATGGCTATTTCTTATATCTGCTCTTCCTATATTCTTTGAAGTTCTGTTTATTTCTTACTAGCCAATTCCTTGTTATTTAAATACTCAATTATAGTTAATAATCATTCATCTTTTCAGCTTTTAAGACATATAATTGACAAATACAAACTGTATGTATTTAATGTGTACACTGATATTCTGATACACAGGCATACCTTGGAGATAGTGCAGATTTGATTCCAGACCACTGTAATAAAGTGAGTCATGATCTTTTTGCTGGTGGAGGGTCTTGACTTTTATTTTTACAAAACACAACATCTGTGAAACACTATAAAGTGAAGTGTCACAAAATGAGGTATGCTTGTATGTTTACATTGTGAAATGATCACTACAGTCAAGCTATAGTTAATAATTCTCTAACTAAAGTTTTTATGTTCAAATGATGGTTTTCTCTATCTTCCCTGTTTGGACCCAGACTAATAACCATGGAAGCAGGCAAGAGAGATAGGCATGGGCTCTACTGAATGGGCTCCCATTCATGAACCTTGACCTTGCTACTGACATTGCCAAATGCTTTTCCCTCAGCAGCAGAAACCAATGCTGAGGTCTTGTTCTGGCTCCATCTCTTAAAGATTCCAGTCCACCACCTGGTGGCAAGTGATAACTATAAATGAGCCATTTCAGGAATCATAGTGCAACAAGAATTAAACAACTGTGAGTTTCATCTTCTCATGGATGAAGTCACCCCATCAGGCGAGCAAGCAAGCTAAGCCCACTTAAGTGCCGACTGAAGATGAGCAAAATCTTGAGTGGGTGGTAGAAGAAAGCTGATGAATGTTAATGAAGTCATTAGGATGACATTAGCTGGGAGAGTAGCTTGTTCCATTCACCCTTGTATATTAAATATATTTTAGAGATTACCGGCAACTACTAAATCATCAAAGCATGCATGATGAATTGTGTTTAATATGGGACAGGAGCGGATATGAGTGATGTAAAGAATCCATATATTTGTGCCTCACCTCTTACTTTCTGGACCCTCCTTTTTACTCTGGCAGTTACTGTCGCACCCAGGTGCACACTGCTCAAATGAAAGCATCCTCTTCATAGATTTCTCAGTTTCTATCCCAGTGCTTCCCTCCCAGCACCGTGTGAGATTTCTAAGGAAACCCTTTCAGTCATTCTGACATAAGCATAAACCTCAAAGTGCAAGGGTCTTAACAACCCAATGGGTCTACCTTGACCACTTGGCACTAGAGCCTATGACTAAATGCTGCCCCTTTATGTCCCCTGGGGTGGACAACTTTGGGGTGTATTACACATGGTTCTTCAGAAGTCCCTAGCAGGACTGAAACCCCTGATACCCTTGGGGGGATAAGTTCAGCAAGACACCTCAGATTGTCTCTTGCCCCTTGTTCAACTCTTTGCAGCACCCCAATCCCATTCTCAGGAATAACTTATCAAAATAAACCGCCTGCACCAAAGTATTGTCTCAGATTCTGGATTGGGGGGGGGGGGACCTGGGCTAAGACAGATCTCTCTTATCTTTTACCTTCAACTTTCCAAATGTGTTCCTCTTCTGTTGGCTGTTCCATTAGGTGTTGATATTCCACAGGATTCCAACCTTGGTCTTCTCCATCCACTTCCCTGCTTTATTTCATAAGCACTTTAACTATTATTTAATTGTTGAAAATGCTCAATTGTTCCACCTGTCCACTTCATTCTTCTGACCCACACAACCCCATCCCACACTCCATAAGACATTATTTACTTAAATGTTCTAACATAGGTTGAATGTAGCATTGAAAGGAAAACTGAGCTCACATTTGCCAGCCCCATTCCTTCTCTGGCGTTTCCTGTTTGTGAATGACATTATAATACTCTGAGATGCACAAGCTAGGAAGCTGCAAATTATTTTTGTGTGGGGATTTTTTGTGTGAATTAATCTTGATACCTCCCTTTCTACAAACCCCCCTCCTGCCCCTGGCAAACAATAAGCAAGACATGTGATTTCTACCTATTAAGGTCCTCAATTTTCCATCTCTACTTGACATTTCTGCAGCTTCCTGTTTACTACCAACTCTCCTTTTCTCTTAATTTCTGTACCAACCATTATAAAGGAAGCTCAAAGAACAAGATGAGCCAGTGGGTGCAACAGAGGCAGTATGAGATGACTAGTTGTCTGCTGGCTGTTTGCCCAGGTCAGGGGACAGAGCTGGACTAGCTTAGTATCTAGTACATACTAAACACTCAATGGGCAGTTGTTGAGGAACTAAATCTATATTTGACTATTGGAGCAAATGTTGTAGAGAAGAAGGAGGAGGAGGAGGAGGAGGAGGAGGAGGAGGAGGAGGAGGAGGAGGAGGAGGAGGAGGAGGAGAAGAATTGCAATTGAAATGAGTGAGGAAGAAATGTTCTTACTAGAACACTTTAGGTTAGTGTTTTACACATCTTCAAAACACTATCCTGCAATTCATTTAAAATATATATAAAGAAATTTTATTTGTTAAGACCTTACCAATAACATAGTATTTTCATTCCTATGTGAATATTGTAATGCAGTTGGCTAATGATTTTGCTGGCATGTTATATATCTCTCGTAGATCCAAAATCTCCAAAGATTTCTGAAGTTGGTAGGAACAAACATAAGGCTTGATATATAAATTGTTTTGGTGGTGGGTGGTCATAGAATAGGGGGAAGGTACAGAATTGGGAGAGGAGCAAAGAGTAAATCAGTTCTGAAGCACAACTTTGAAATGTCTATCATCACCCTTCTGAATTTCTTCATCTGTTTACTTTTTATATTATGTACATATTTTTGAATACTTCCTTAGATATCTTTGTTAACAAAGTAAGAAGAGGGCCACATTCCCTCTTTATTTAAAAAATAAAATTAATTGTGTAAGTGAATTAGACATCCTGTATGACACAGGCAATTTATGGTTATGAGTCTAATAAAAATAATAATTTTCTATTAAGAAAAACTTTAGTTCATGTGTCATTAAGTTAGTAAAACAAATATAGCTACATATGTATTGAATTACTCTCAAGTAACCCTGGCTGCACTGGAAATGCCTCATTTTCCAAGTGTAAACATATCTCTGTTTGCAACAGTTTATTATCTTACAGGTCAGCACAGTGGAAGTTGTACTTGGCATCCTTTTGACCTAAGTAATGTTACATTTAAAAATATTGCCAGAGAACCCTGATTTTGATGTTTCTAAAAAAGAATAAGCTGATTTCAAAATAATAGTGCAATACAATTATTACTAAAAGTATTTTTTCATCATAGTTCAAAATAAAACTCCATGCTGAAAATATTATTTCTCTAAAACTTCTTAGATCAACTAGAATATAGTTATCAGACCTAACATATTACACTCTTTCTTTTGCTCTGGAATTAGGCCAAATGACAATATGTGCTTCTATGCATTGCCCGGTAGCAGGTGACTCTGCCATCTGGACATGTGTCCTTCACTTCACTGAGCAGGGCTCTGAAAAAATGCAGTATTACTGGCCTCAGGGCAACAAATGGAAGGGGGAGCAAGCAGCCCTATAGATCCTGCTCATAACTTACCTTTCCCTGTGGTATTTATAGCCTGATTGCATTTTATGAAGATTTTAAAGAAAAGGCCCAGGTTAAGGGAATTGAAATGTGGCTGTTGGCCCAGACATTCAGGCTTCTTTTGCCATTAAATGTTTCAGGATACTAGAGATTCTTTATCTTCTGGTTGTGATCCATAAAAGATTGCTGGGAAGCCTGCCGAATTGATCAGTGTGGGTTGTGAACGGGAAAGCTGGGTTGCCCACATTGAGTTTCCTTTTTGATCACATCTAACCCAGTAGTTCTAGCAAAGACAACAATGAGAGACCTCCAAGTTGCCCTGACACAGGTTATTCATCTCCTTTGCATGTTTGGCTTACCTATTTATTTTGTAAAAATTCCTGCCCTTTCTCTTCTCAGATAAAAAGCAATACAATCTTGGGCTTGTCTCCGTTCTCTGTGTCTTACATGCCTTTCCTTTGATGTGTTATTTCTTAGTCCAGTTGGTTGGAATCACCTAAAATTCACTAGGAAGGCAGTCGCTGGTTGTCTTGTAGCCATTACTTGACAAGGCTGTAATTAGTTGGGCCATTTTACACCTGCTTTCCCAGCTGGGCATGGCATTTTGCTTTGCAGTGGTTTGTACCAGAACTGAAAGACTGAAAGGACACAGATTCCACATTGCAGAGAACTCACAGAATCCTCTTTCTTTCTTTCCCTCTTTCCTTCTTTTCTTTCTTTCTTTCCCTTTTTCTTTCTTCCTTCCTTCCTTCCTTCCTTTCTTTCTTTCTTTCTTTCTTTCTTTTCTTCTTTCTTTCTTTCTTTCTTTCTTCTTCTTTCTTTCTTTCTTTCTTTCTTCCTTCCTTCTTCCTTCCTTCCTTCCTTCCTTCCTTCCTCCTTCCTTCTTCCTTCCTTCCTTCCTTCCTTCTTCTTTCTTTCTTTCTTTCTTTCTTTCTTTCTTTCTTTCTTCTTTCTTTCTTTCTTTCTTTCTTTCTTTCTTTCTTTCCTTCCTTCCTTCCTTCCTTCCTTCTTCCTTCCTTCCTTCCTTCCTTCCTTCCTTCCTTCCTTCCTTCCTTTCTTTCTTTCTTTCTTTCTTTCTTTCTTTCTTCCTTCCTTCCTTCCTTCCTTCCTTCCTTCCTTCCTTCCTTCCTTCCTTCCTTCCTTCCTTCCTTCTTTCTTTCTTTCTTTCTTTCTTTCTTTCTTTCTTTCTTTCTTTCTTTCTTTCTTTCTTGCAAGTGTGTCTTTCTTCTGACATTTAACTGTTTTGATAGTGTTCAGTGGATAGCTTCTAACAAAGAAACCAAAATTGACTCCCACTTATGTTGGTAGCTCCTTATTTAATATTTCAGTTGACTTTTTTGAAAGATGCATCAGTTAGGGCTCATTTTCATAGTAATAATAGTTAAAAGTGAACCTTTAAGCCCTGGAAATATGCCTTTCAAATAATTCAGAAAACATAGTGGACAATGCCACTTGTGTAAATTAATTCTCATGCTAAATTAAACCCTTTTAAATGAAGAATACATAGATGTTTTAAATTTAATGCCTGCTTTTTCTATATTGCTCAAAAAGTGCTGGCCAGGAAGGAGAGTGGTCTAAGAAAATTAAACCAATCCTTTCCTAAAGACTCCTTGTTGTCAATGGAAAGCACTTCACCTTCTTCCCTCTGACCTCCACGATAATGTTTATTTTAGGCTTATTTACTGCGATTGTATGATGGTAATTGATGTTTGCCTTTGTGAGTGATCCAGAAGAATCTTAGAAATGAGAGGAAGCTCCAGCAAGTATTCTATGAAGTCAGTGGTGCTCCATTGTCAACCCAGTGGGTCATCTCCTGAGCCAGTAATGGGTAGATATTTTACATAACTATTATGCAGCAATTAGTTATGCCTTTTCAATTAATTTTCTTTTACTAAAAGCACCATTAATGGATCTCCATAGAGTGCTTATCCAAGAGCTGTAATGATCAACTTAATAATGTCAAAAGCTCCTCTCAGTTTGTTTTATTTAGAAGATAAAAAATGTACATTTACCCTAGCTTGTTCTTTTAGAGAATTAAGATGCTAAATCTTGCCCACAATTATTAATATTTTTTCCTTTGGAACTCTATCTGAAAAAAAGTCAAATCCCTCTCTCACTCTCAACATTTTTCTCTTTTGGTTTCATGAGGAATAAAAAATAATTCCAGCATTTTTACAATGCTACCAATTATCTATATATATAAAAGCCAGCGACTGTAATGCCATAACAACTGGAATGACCAGTCGCTAGGACACCCACTGTGGCCAGTGAACCAGCCTGATCAGGGGGTGGGGCCGGCTGGCCAACCTCCCACAGCCACTCCCCCAGCCAGCCCGGCCCTTATCAGGCCCCTATTGGGGCGGGCTGGCCGACCAACCTTCCACCATCTCCTCCTCAACAGGCCCAGCCCCAATCCGCCCTGATTGGGGCCGTGCCAGCTGGACCCCACCCATGCACGAATTTGTGTACTGGGCCTCTAGTTTCTAATAAACACCAAGCTCTCCTTTCTTCTTTAATAAATGTATTTCTTCTTCATACTCCCTTCTCTCTACTCATAACTGTTCAATCCAGTTGAGATCCTCAGCACATTAAGTTGGACTCTCTGTGCAATTCTCATCCAGTTTGTCTCCCTCCATACAGATGACTCGACTCTGTTGCCAGAACTATTTCAGCTTTTACTCTCCTGCTGAATACCCTAAAGCGGTTCTCCCTTACCCACAGTTCCTTATCTGGGCATTCAAAGGCATTCAAATGGTTTCAAATGGTCCTCTATGAATATTCTCTACCATAGCAATATTAGCTTCACAGATTCTTTTTTTTCAATCCTCACCCACTTACTGATTCTTAGAGAAAGGGGGAGAAAGATAGAAGAGAGAGGGAGAGAGAGAGAGAGAGAGAGAGAGAGAGAGAGAGAGAGAGAGAGAGAGAGAGACATAGATCAATTCAGTTGCCTCCTATGCCCACTCAAGACTGGGAATCAAACCTGCAAACTTTTGGTGCATAAGACAACACTCCAACCAACTGAGCCACCTGGCCAGGGCAGCTTTACAGATTCTTTTAAATGCATCGTGATCATTCCCTTTCCCACATTTGGAATGGCTATTTCTTTTTCTCTCCTGATTCTGTTCAACTCCTGTCATTCTTTCATCCTCATGTTTGTTTGTTTGTTTGTTTGTTTGTTTGTTTGTTTATTTATTTATTTATTTATTTATTTATTTATTTATTTATTATGTGAGGTCTTAGTAATCTCATGTCCCTGAATAGTAACATTTAACCTGCAAAACCTGGTATGTATATTTATTTATGTTACATTGTATTTTTGTCCTTCTCATTCAACTTTATTTGCCTTTTCCTCCCCCTATAATTTACCCCACTTAATCACATGGAAAGTCTCTAAAAGCAGAGACCTTGTCTTAAACTTTGTATTCCTACAGCAACTGGTAAGTGTCAAGGTTGGAACATAAGCTCAACAAATGTATGTTGAGTATACTGTTTCCCTTAAATTTGAGAAATCAGATGTTCGGGAACCAAATCAAGTACTTCTGTTAAACTACTAAATAATCATCCTATAGAATAAAGAGATAATATGCAAATTAACACTCATACCCTCACAAGATGGCTGCCTATGACCAGGTTGTCAGGGGAGTTAGTGAGGGATGACCAAACGACTGAATAGCAGGCTGGGTGGGGTGACCAGGCTGGCGAGGGTGCCATGAGGGGTAACCAGGCTGGTGGGGGGAGTACTTGAGGGTGACCAGGCCAGCAGGGGGGGCAGTTAGGGGCAACCAGGTTGGCAGAGGGGGGCAGTTGGAGGTGACCAGGCCAGCAGGGGGGGCAGTTAGGGGCAACCAGGCTGGTGGGGGGGTGCAGTTGGGGGCAACCAGGCCAGCAGGGGGTCAGTTGGGGATGATTAGTCTGGCAGGGGGCTTTGAGGGGTAACTAGGCCAGCGGGGTGCAGTTGGGGGTGACCAGGCTGGTGGGGAGGGCAGTTAGGGGAGACCAGGCCAGCAGGGGGGGGGCAGTAAGGGGTAACCAGGCCGGCGAGGGGGCCAGTTAGGAGCGACCAGGCTGGCAGGGAGGGGGCAGTTGGAGGCAACCTGGCCGGCAGCGGGGGGCAGTTAGAGGTGATCATGCCAGCACGCAAAGGCAACGAGGGGCAATCAGGCCAGCAGGGGGGGGACAGTTTGGGGCAACCAGGCAGGCAGGTGAGCGATTAGGAGCCAGAAGTCCAGGGTTGTGAGAGGGATGTCCGACTGCCGGTTTAGGCCTGATCCCTGGATTGGAGAGGGTGAAGGCTGGGCTGAGGGGACCACCCCCACCCCTGTGCACAAATTTTGTGCACCAGGCCCCTATTCTATAATAATAAAGGGATAATATACTAATTAGATTGGACGTCATTCCAGACGTCCTTCTGGAATAAACCGGGGCCGAAGGGAAGCCTGGGTCCAGCGTACCAGAGGGAAGCTGGTGGTGGCAGCCGGGGGAAGGAAGGTCTACTCTTGCACAAATTTCATGCATTAGGCCTCTAGTAAAATAATATTTTGTGTGTGTGAAGCAACCACCAGACTATATGAAAATAAGTAAGTTCTTTCATCCTAAGAATATTTGGGAAGAACTATCTTACATATCCTCTTCAGAAAATTGTTAAGTTTTAAAAGGATATTTTTCTAACACTTTTACAGTGATATAAAATTCCTCATAAATTGGACTCTTTCTTGCCAGTTTCAAGTTGCCATAGTTATGCATCTTGGAATGTACCTATGATAACATTTGCTACGGTCACCTTTAGTTCTATATCATGTAGGCAGCCGACTTTGAATTTACTTTTGGAAGCAACTTGTTTTGATATATTTATCACACAAATTTTGTCAATTCATCCTTTATCACCAAAATGCTAAGAGCATCCAAATGAATGCCTAATTACTCATGTTATTTGTTTACAGAAAAATATCATAAAAATAACTGAGAAGGTTGATTCATTTAATCTATACTCATATTTCCTCTGAGTCCTAGAAGACATTTTGGCTTATGGTGGTTTTTATTTTTAGGTATTACCTTCACTGGAAAGATCAAATGAGCCCAGCAGGGTTTCCCATGCTGCTCTAGTGATTATCATTTGTTTAATGCTGGCAGTTTCTATTTGTCAAGGCTGCTTCTGTCTATGAGACTTTCCAGTCTTAATAAATCTTTCACTAAAAAATTAAATAAAATTATCTCTCTGCTATTTTTGCTATTCGCATACAATACTTTCTAACCTTGTATTGATGGTTATTCTACATTAGACTCTAAGTACCTTGAAAGTTGGGCTTGGGTCTTATTTTGTCATGCACGCATTGCAGGCCCTAGGGCTGAAAGTAGGCATTAGATAAAAATTTGATTTATTTGTTAACTGACTAATTATAATAGCTGACATTTACTGTGTATTTAATATGTTCCAGGCACAACTCTAACCCAATTCACCCTCAGAAAACTCAATATGATATTCTTTTATTTACCCTACTTTACTGATGAGGAAACTGAGGCACAGAGAGGCTGAAAAAATTACCAGACATATAGCTAATGTGTTCTGGAGCCAGCCTGGTCTGCCAGCTGCTGCAGTTTCCACTGTATGAAAGCTGTGCTTCATCTTCTGAAATTATTCTTTTTCATGGCATTTTTTTCTACTGCTCTGTTCAAACTTCCATTTTAGCTACATTATTGTTTTCTATGCTTTGAAACTGTTAATTGGGAAAAATGTCTAATCTTAGAGTGACGTTGCATTAAATATGGCTTTCCAAGTTTTTGTGGCATTCTGTTTTAGGGACTTGGTTTCACCATGTTATGTGTGACTGGTGGGTGTTAAGGAAACTAGTCAGACTTTACATATCCAATAAACTTGGATTGGTCTAATGCTTGATGCCATATTGTTTGAGCATCCTATTTATTGGAAAGGATTTAAAATACTGAATTCAGTGGAGCATCATGTTTTGGGATAATTCTAAGCCATTTTATAGTAAATTGGGTGCCTTTATATAGTGTTGAGGCTAGAATGCTAAAATTAGATTTTCCAGAATCACTGGAAGCTAGCAATCTTAATGCACTTTAGATTCCACCAATCAGGTGTAGCTCAGTGAGTCTTGAGTACCAAGCCATGTGGATTGGAAAAGAGGCAGGGTCAGAGATATCAACTTTGTTTACTTACATTATGTCAACCATAATCACCACCTTCCCCATCTCACGGGCAATTTTCTGATGCTACAGCTTCTTAAATCAAGGAAACATTTCCATGGCAGCCCAGTCTGTGTTCTTCCTGAAGTCTAGGTCTAAAGTCTGTTCCTTTAGCCCTCCTAACAATTCTTTAGTTGTTAAATATACTATTATAAATCCCTCTGTTTAAGCTTGGTAGAGTGAATTCTGTTCTCTGCAAGTGAACCTGACCGATGCAACTTTATCTAACTCTATGTTTGAGTTATTAAATATTAAGCCAGATTTTATAGCTGTGTCTCAGGATAGAGAAGTAACAAATCTTTGCTTTGCAATAAAATGTTTTTTGGGCATTTGTTATTTATGCTTGTTTTAATACTTTCATTACTCTCATAAAAAAGAAAACCTCTAAAATAATGTAGATAATTTAGCATTCAGGTTTACTGTTTTACTCAACATACACTTATTGAATGCCTTCTCTGTGCCAGCAATAGTTCCTTGTTGAGGGGGCTACTGCGGTGAGCAAAAACAAAGTGTCTATTCACATCTAATGCAGAGTCTTCCCCATGAATTTACAGCTTGAATGAACTTCCCACAAGTTCTTGGGTTACCAAATCAGCTGAAAATATTTCAAAAGCTTAAGATATAGTGATAATACCTCAAAATAGAAAGAGTTAAGTTTGGCATTGACATTACTAATTTAAAGAGTGGCCAGCTTACTAACCCATAAAATGGGGATTTATATTTCTTTCTCATGATGAGAATAGCAATAAATGGCTCATTGGAGAGATGGATATGAATCAGATGTGGAAAAAATAAATTTGAAAAAATCAATTTGGCAGTAGTGATGAGAATCATAGTCATTTTTAAATCTTAGTACTAGTAATAATATAGGAAACATGAAGAGAAGCAATGAAGGCTTTCTTTAACAATTTATATTAAATTAAACTGGGGTTATTAGGCAACATATATACCGCTTAAATCACCACAAGTACAGGAGGCCCTATAAAAATGGTCTATCAATTTTTATCTACAATATGATCATATTTAAAAAGAGTACAAGGGAACTTTATGAAATCGTGTTAAATTAATTTCAGTTTCAACAGCAGTGATTCCAAAAAGGACTATCCATTCAATTTTAGGTATTAAATTAGGAAAGGGTATGTTGATATTTTCAGCCATAAAGTAATTAGATTGCATTGGGACTTTTTTTTTTAAAGAAATTGTCAAGCTTAATATTGAGAAGGAAAATAAGGGGGCAACGCTGGGGGCTTATAGCCTAGCCCAGCATCTAGTTAAACAGTAATCTTCCCCATCTAACTGACTTGGGTGGAGCTGCAAAGCCCACCCTGAGGGGCTGCCACAAGAAGATATATATATCAGAACCTCCCCACATTGTCAGTTGAGGCTTGGGATCAGAGTCCCCTAGACTAGCAGCGCTGCTTAATAAAGGTTTACTTTCCTGATTCCTCTGGGTGCTGGCTGTCATTCTCCTGGGCCATTTGCCACAATATGATTTGTTTCAACTGATCATTATATACATATCTAACCAAAATTAGAATACATATTTTATGTTTATTTTGTAAAGCAGAAATAGAAAAGTATGATGCTAGCTCTTTCATTGGGGATAAAGGTTAATAAGGTTAATCCCAAAGCAAAAGTTTTCCATTGTAAAGGAGAAAATTGTTGCAGTTTTCAATGACATTAAAATATGCATGCCTTGTCCTAGCTCAGTGGTCGGCAAACTGCAGCTTGGCAAACCGCGGCTCGCGAGCCACATGCGGCTCTTTGGCCCCTTGAGTGTGGCTCTTCCACAAAATACCGACTTCTGCGCATGGGCCACGAAGTTTCAATCGCACTGTACGTGCGCGCCTGCACGTAGTATTTTGTGGAAGAGCCACACTCAAGGGGCCAAAGAGCCACATGTGGCTCGTGAGCCGCGGTTTGCCGACCATGGTCCTAGCTGGTTTGGCTCAGTGGATAGAGTGTCAGCCTGTGGACTGAAGGGTCCCAGGTTTGGTTCTGGTAGAGGGCACATGCCTGGGTTGGTGGCTCAACCCCCAGGAGGCAGCCAATCAATGATTCTCTCTCATCATTGATGTTTCTATCTCTCTCTCCCTCTCCCTTCTCTGAAATCAATAAAATGTGTGTGTGTGTGTGTGTGTGTGTGTGCCTGTGTCCATCTGTACATGTAGTTTTCCTAGGATTGAGTAAGGAATATTGTTGAAGGCGATACGGGAAAAGTGGACTGGAATGCATGGTGCTCCTCTGGGCAGGACGGTTCCCGGGGTTCTTTGTCCAGTGGAGTTGAATGAACCACAGATGAAAAATGGTATAGCAAAAGGTGGACATTTATTGAGAAATAAGCACAGACTCACACATAGAGAGGGAGAAAGAGTCCCATTAAGTCCCTTTTCCTTCAATTATAAAGGCTGCAGATCTTTGTGCCTCGATATCCCCTTAGATTGGTTACTATAGCAACTCCAGAGCTAGCTCATGAAGTACTTGAGGTTCCCTCCTTCTTCTTCCTTATTGTTTCCTATTCCCTTTGGGCTTTCTTCCTCCCTCTCTGACAGGGGCTGCCTTCCCTTTATTCTGTAAATGTGTACCTTTCTGCTACTCCCAGCTCCCTTATCTTATGGAAATGAGCCTTCTGCCACTCCCAACTCCCTTATCTCCTGGAAATGTACCCTTTGCAGCTCTGTAGACCTGTGCTTTTTCCATGGACCCCTTAATTCCTAAAATTTCCTAAACCTGCCTATTTCGCACCTAAAAACTCCTTTTAGTGGGATTAAGTATTTTTTATTCAAAGATAAAGTACAATATGTAAGAACTGGAAGATATTTTATAAATTAGCAATTAAAACTGGTAATTATAAAAAGCACAAAAAGAATTCTCTCTGCCATATGAGTTACTGTCTAAGGACGTATGGGAAAAGGTGAGCCATCTTAAATGTAGCTTTCAGCCTTGTGTGCCAGATTTCATCACTGGGTGCTTGTCTTATTGTATTCAGTCTAATTTCTTACTTAGTAACCTAGTTTCTAGCCTATATTGATCATTCCATCCCTTGTTATCTCTTTCACCAAAATTGGTGTTTAGCCCCCAAGGCACAATCCTGCTATGAGCTGTTGAATGCCTCCTGAATTTTTACAGGATGTCTACTTCACCACCACCCCCCTCCTGCCCACGTGTCCACATGCTAGCACCCTCTTGACCTCTTAGATGACATCTCTTCATTGTGTGAAACCAGTACACCATTCCTCATCTCAATGGTCTGTGTTCTCCAAGCTATAGTTTTTCCAAGCCCTGAGGCACAGATTCTGACATGAGAGGATTTGAATCACAATGTGAAAGGAAGAAATGTAAATAAACAACAAATAAATGGGGGGGCAGGGGGAGACAGAAACAGTAGAACACATGCTTGGTGGTTTTCTTGGTATTGCAGAGGATGCTGGCTGGATAAAAACCTTTGAACTGTCAATATCAGCCACAGGGAAGGAATCCTTCTAAATATATATGTTAAGTATTTTATTCCATGAGCTAAATTAAAACTAACCTTTTATTTTTTTTTTTAAATCTTGTTTTCTTTAGAACCTATTGTTTTTCTTTCCTGAAAGTAATGCAAGAATTAATTGTTATGTTCTGTCACTTTGGACTGTTAAGATTTTTGTTTTTTTATAGAGGCTTTTGTTTCGTTTCCTGGAGGCATATTTCTTATATTCACCTTGGATTGCATTTTAATTCTCATTATGTCAAAACAAGTGATATTTGAGTGCTTGCCTGGTCACCTGTAATTCACAAACTAAGGCAATCTAAAGAAACTTGTCATCTCTCTGGTGACCTTAATCACCTCTATAAAACCAAGTTTGCTTTAGAGCTCAATATCCAGTGGAAATAAAGAGCTGTGATATCTAAATGTAGCTTTTTTACTTATACTAGCTAAATAGTGAGCTTGAATAAATCATTTAACTTAACTGAGAGCCTGTTTTCCTATTTATACTTACTATTATATGATATAGCTCAGTGATGGCGAACCTTTGAGCTTGGCGTGTCAGCATTTTGAAAAACCCTAACTTAACTCTGGTGCCGTGTCACATATAGACATTTTTTGATATTTGCAACCATAGTAAAACAAAGACTTATATTTTTTATGTTTATTTTATATATTTTAATGCCATTTAACAAAGAAAAATCAACCAAAAAAATGAGTTTGCATGTCACCTCTGACACGCGTGTCAGAGGTTCGCCATCGCTGATATAGCTCATAAGAAAATATATGCAGGAACATGTAAACTTCAGTCTTTTGCCTTGTTGCACATTTGAAAGCAAGATGGGTCTCAGGATTCTCCGCGGCAGCCACCTGTGAAAATTGGGCCAGGGTTTCCCTTCTTGCCACATGTGCTCAAACCATCAAGGTCTGAGTTGGAAATATGCCCATGCCCTCAGTTTCCATAAGTAAGCAAAGGGTATAGGCTTAATCAAGTTGAACTAAGTGATCTCTGTGAATGGATCTTCAAAGACCTTTATCTATCAAAAGAAACAATGCTAGCTCTTTGTAAGTTAAAAAAAACAAAACACTTTTATTATGAGTGTTTTAATGCAAATTAGTTAATTGGTTATGGAAATTTCCTTTTAAAAACACATTCTCAAAGAATTCATCTTCAAAATGCAAATGCATGGCTTATTTTCCTCTGTTATATAAATGTATTCATGCTAACAAAATAAAGTTCAAATCACTTTGATTCCTTATATATATTCAATGTATTACCACCCAACAAAGACCTAAGGCCACCAGAGATCATCAGATTATTCTTATTCTTCTGTTTTCTACTTACTAGTTTTCCAATTATTTTCAATAAATTTTTTATTGTTATGATCATAAAATTAATGCATATTCCTTGTAGGAAAAGTTCAAAGAGAATAAAGAACAAAAATGTCCATAAGCCTAGTACCAAGCAGTAACCAATGTTAACAGACTTGAACTGATTTTTTAAGCTGCAAAATTCTATTTGAAGATTGTAAAGTGGTATATTGTGCTTTTCACTTTTATTTATCCTAGGGCTTATTGATTTTTTTTCCTTAACCTTACCTTTGAATGTTAATTGTTTCTAATGAGAATACCAAGCATTTGTCAAATAAACCATTTAGTTGAAAGAATTAATTTACTTTCATCCTGCTATACCAATGAATAATAATAGACTTTAGTCATGACATATATTCAGCCTAAT
This sequence comes from Myotis daubentonii, assembly GCF_963259705.1. NCBI lineage: Eukaryota > Metazoa > Chordata > Mammalia > Chiroptera > Vespertilionidae > Myotis > Myotis daubentonii. The sequence continues at coordinate 160,969,819 of NC_081841.1, forward strand.
AAGTGCAAATATAAGCTATGATAAAATAACTAAAAATTTACAAAACTAAGAAATAACTTACATTCAACAATATTTTCTTCACTATAATTTTACCTGCAATTAATTATTTGTCATCTTTTGTCCCTTTTTGTGTTTAACACTTATTATTAATTTAGTGGCTTAGCTTCACTCCTTCTATTTACAGAGGAGGAAATTAAGACTTAGTGACATAAAGATTCACCATGGATGATAAATATATGTATATTTAGACAAAGAAAGGGCTTCTATGGAAAGTACTCTCATACGGTGATCTGATTATAAATTCCAAACTGGGCAGGTTATGGTGGGCAGTCATACCTCAAACATATAAGCTGCTTTAGTAAAAGATTTATCTTTCCCTTACGTAAGCCCTGTTCATTTGTTCTGTACATCTAGGTCAACACACCTTTGAAATAAACCATAACAATCCTCAAGAGAGCATGTATCTTGTTAACTATCCTGTAATCCAATTCCTGCCTTGCTTTCTCCTACCTCCATATAATTTTCCTTACCATTCCTCCCTAATTTCAAAGGCATAAATAAAGCTCTAAAGCTGTTATTCTCCAGAGCATTTGAGATCTGGCTCCTCAAATATGTTGTCAGTTTGGCTCAACTAAACTAAACTTTTATAAACATTCTCTACAAGTTTCGATCTTTCTTATATAGACTTTTTTTTCCTTCTGATAATACTTCCTATTTTCACCAATTCCCTCTTTCATACATCTTTGCCCCCTACTCACCACCCTTACTCACAGACTAGGGATGATATTCCATGTATTTATCACAATGGACATACATATTGTTAATAATTTACATTGACTGATTTACAGCTTTTTCCTTGAGCTCTCAAGTGCCATTCCATCCTGCCTAGCCCCTTTACAATGTTGCTCAATGATCCAGCAACTAAACAGTTAATGCCAAATGGAATGGGAACTCCAAGACTGTCTCAGTGTTTACATCTATTCTGATTATCTGGTGCCATACCATGCTGCTGATAGATACTTTTAATATCACACTGGCTACACCAATATGTTTCCATAAGAACATCTGGGGGGAAAGTAAGGTTGGATCTTGAAAATACCATGCTAAGTGAAATAAGACAGATATAAAACTGAAATCAACAAATAAACAAAGAAGAAAAACAAACAAACTCATACCAAACATACTGTTGGTAATCAGATATACGGGGGTGGGGGGAGTAAAGTGTGTCAAATATATTGTGATGGAAGGAGATTTGACTTGGGGTGGTGGGGACACAATGCAATATACAGATGATGTGTCATAGAAATGTATCATTTTATTAACCAACTAGAGGCCCGGTGCATGGATTCATGCACCAGTGGGGTCCCTCAATGTGGTCTGCGGGGATCAGGCTGAAACCAGCATCCAACATCTCCTGAGGGATGTAGTAGTGCATGAAGCAACAGGTGGCTGGGGAGGAGCCCAATCCTGAGCTGGACACTGTGCTGCTCCCGCTCATCCTGGCTCTGCTGCAGGCTGCTGCTGCTTGGTCGGCTTGCTGCCTCTCTGCTGCGGTCTCCACGCGCCTGTGACTGAGAAGCAGCCACAGGCTCACGCCCAGTCAGTCCTGATGCCAGTCCCAATCCAGGTCCTGGTCTGGATGGGGGAGGGGCGTGCAGGGGGAGTGTCCCCGGGAGAGGTTCGTCTGGCACTTTTCAGTCAGCGGAGCGGTGCTCCCACTGTGGGAGCACACTGACCACCAGGGGGCAGTTCCTGCATTGAGTGTTTGTCCCCTGGTGGTCAGTGTGCATCATAGTGACTGGTTGACCAGTCACTTAGGCTTTTATATATATAGATATCACCCCAATAAATTCAACTTAAAAAATAAGGGAAAGAAAAAAGGATGGAGAGGTGGAATAGTGTCCGCCATGCAGAGACAGAGATAGAACAGAAGCTAATGCTATTCTGCCAAGTGGACTTTGTGGGGGACAGCAGAGCTGCTTTAAGGACCTGGTTATGGAATATGGCACAGAGTTGGGGATGATGGCCTTCTGCACATGGGCTATTGTTTAGGAAGTTAAGAGGATCAATTATGGACTTAAATAGTGATAAACTGACTACCGATCCTATTAGCCGCTTGATTTTCCTAAGAAAAGTTTACCGGTCTCCCTTCCCCCCAGCCCCCGGCCCCGCTCTCTCATAGATTTTCTTCAGCAGAAGTTGTCTTTGGGATAAGAGTCCTAGAGGCCACTCATTCAGTTCAACTGCCCATTAGATGGTTGGATCCCCTCCATAGCATACCTAACACCTATCAACAAGTTTAAAAGGGAAGGAAAGGAACACTATCTATTGCACACTTGCTGTGGACACTCTGCTATGTGCCTGACGTACACTATCTCTTCATGTGAGCCTTTGAGGTAGAGGAGAGCGCAGGGGAGTGTATTTTGTCACAGGTATAGGTCAGGCCTCTGGTGCAGACGCACCCTCCTCAGGGACATAAGCTGCACCGAAGTTACCCTGTCATTCTGGACTCTGAGTGACACTGCCTTGAGCTGAACCAGTAGATACTTTGCTAAGCTGATGGCCCACTGAAGAATGGCTACCCTGAAGAAACACTGGCGGAGATAACTCTACACCAAGTAAAGCCAATGTATTTGGGAAGTTGAACACACCCACACTCCCGCTGGCTATTACAACCCATGTTTGTTTGACTCCTCATAGTCACACAGGTAATGTTACAGTAGGGGCTACTTTACAGAAATTTTAGAAGATTCCCTCTCACTCCAGCTAAGGGCCACACATCCCCCCAGCTTTACTTAAATGTAATTGACATATAACGTTGTGTAAGTTTAAGATGCACAATGTGTTGACTTGATACACTTATATATTGCAGAATGATGACCACCATAGAGTTCACTACTACCTCCATCATGTCACATAATTACCATCTCTTTTTTTGTGGTGAGAACCTTTAAGATCAACTCTCTCACAATTTTCAAGTATTTAACACAGTATTATAAATTATAATTACCATGCTGTACATTAGATTAAAACTAGAAGTCTGTACTCTGACCAACATCTCCCCATTTTCTCCACCCTTCAGCTCCCAGTAATCAAACTGAAATAGCTCTTATTTTGCCTTCTTATTTGGTGTTATTTTTATTCCTTAGGGTTTTACAGAGAAATCTAATTCTTCCATAGGGTAATTCTTCAGACAATTAAAGAGTACAGTCTCCTATCCACCAACTTCTCTTTTGTGGGTGAACACTGTCAATTTATCTCATTATTTCATGTATGACATGGTTTCTAGTGTCTTCCTCATCCTGTATCTTGGATTTGAATTTCTTTTAAATTCATCTTAAAAGCAGTCCCAAGAACTTGGCACCATACCACTTAAAATGGCCAGCTCAAAATAGAAACTACCATCTTCTATATACTAGACATTTAAAGAAGCTAAAATTATATGGGTTTTATTTTTTAATGCTTTTTAGTAACAAAATACCATTTTGTCATATAGTACAAAATATAAGTAGAAATAGCTGTTAGTTCAAAAGCTATTAAGTCCTGTTTTGCTCTCTCTCCCCATAAACTTCTTAAACTTTTTATTTTGAGATAATTCACATGCTGTAATAAAAAATAAATAATACAGAGAGATCATGTGCACTCTTAGCTCAGTTTTCTCCAATGATAAAAACTTAACACAACCAGGATATTGACATTAATGTATTTAGTAGGCACAACATTTTGATCACAAGGATCCCTCATGTTTCCCTTTCATAGTCACACTAGAGGCCTGATGCATGAAATTCATGCAAGAGTAGGCCTTCCTTCCCCCAGCTTCCAGCACTGGCTTCTTTCTGGCACCCGGGACCCAGACTTCCCTCTGGCTGCTGGCAGGCACTCAGGACCCAGACTTCCCTCACAGCCCCAGCTTTGTCCGAAAGGTCATCTGGTCTAATTAGCATATTATGCTTTTATTATTATAGATCTTCTTCCTTCCTACTCCCAATCCCTTCTTAAACCCTGGCAACCACTAAACTGTTCTCCATTTTGGTAATGTTGTCATTTTAAGAATGTTATATAAATGAAAACATATAGCGTGCAATATTTGGGGATTGCTTTTTTTACAATCGGCATAATTCCCAGGAGATTCATATAGGTTGTTGCATTAATCAATAGATCATTTCTTTTTACTGCTGAGTAGTAATCCACAGGATGGATGTATCATAGTTTATTTAACCATTCACCCATTGAAGGACATCTGTGTTGTTTCCAGTTTGATGCTATTATGAATAAAGCTGCCATAAACATTTGTGCACAGGTTTTTGTGTAAACATAAGTTTTTATTTCTCTGGGATAAATTCAAAGGAGAACAATTGCTGGGTTGTGTGTTAGCATGTCTACATTTTTTTTTTAAGAATAGCAGTTATTTTTGACATTCCCACCAGCAATGCATGTATGATCCAGTTCTCTGCTTCTGACCAGCACTTGATGGTGTTACTATTTTTATATTTTATTTAACAGTATGCAGTGCTATCTCACTGTGGCCTTAATCCGCTTTCCCCTAATGTCTAATGATATGCAACATCTTTTTATGTACTTGTCATCTATATATCCTTCTTGCTAAAATTTCTTTCCATGTCTTTACCCATTTTCTAATTGAATTATTTATTTTTATTATTTAGTTTCCTATATATTCTATATATTAGTCCTTCATTGAATATGTGGTTTGCAAATATTTTTTCTCAATCTGTAGCTTATTTCTTAATATTCTCAAGAATCTTTTCACAGAGAAAACATTATTAATTTTGCTAAAGTCTACTTTATCAATTTTTATTTTATTTTATAGTTAATACTTTTGCTGTCAAATCTAATAACTCTTTTTTTGGGGGCCTATTCTTAAACCCCTTAGATTTCCTGTTAATTTTTTGTTTGTTTGTTTTGTTTTTGTTTTTTTCTAAAAGTTTTATATTTAAGCATGTAAGATTTAGGATAAGGTTGATTTAAAAATATATATATGATATCCAATTGCTAAAGAACTATTTGTTGAAAAGATTATCTTTCCTCCATTTAATTGTTTTTGAGTCTCTTTCAATAATGAGTTGGGCATATTTATGTTGCTCTATTTTGGATTCTCAATTCTATTCCATTGATCTTGGTTTCTATACCTTTGGGTAAACTGCACTCCCCTTTTTCTAAAAATATATTTTTACTGATTTCAGAGAGTAAGGGAGAGGTAGAGAGAGATAGAAACATCAACGATAAGAGAAAATCATTGATCAGCTGCCTCCTGAAGGGCCTTTACTGGAAACCAAGCCTGCAACCCAGAAATGTGCCCTTCATCAGAATCAAACCCAGGACCCTTCAGTCCACAGGCCAGTGCTCCATCCACTGTGCCAAACCAGCTAGGGCTGCACTTTCTTGATTATGGTAGCAATTCAGTTGATGGATAGACTTATTCCTCCCATTTTAATCTTTTTTCCCCCCAAAAAATGTTTCAGCTACTCTAGTTCCTTTGCCATCCCATATAAATTTTAACATAATCTTCTCTATATCTATGAATGAAATTTTGATAGTAATTGTATTCTATGTGTATAGTCATGCACCACAAGCAATATTTCTGTCAACAATGGTTGACATACACAACAGTGGTTTTATAAGATTACTAGAGGCCCAGTGCATGAAATTCGTGCACAGGAGGGGGGGGTGCGCCTGAGCATGGCCTGCACTCTATCCAATCTGGGACCCCTCGGGGGATGTCCAACTGCCTCTCACAATCTGACTCCTAACAGCTCACCTGCTTGATTGCCCCTAACCCCTCTGCCTACCTGCCTCATTTCCCCTAACCCCTCTGCCTACCAGCCTCATTGCCTCTAACCAACTCTGCCTGCCTGATCACCCCTAACCACCTCTGCCTCCCTGCCTGATTGCCCCTAACTGCTCCCCTACTGGCCTGATCACCCCTAAATGCTCCCCTGCTGGCCTGACCGCCCCTAACCATCTCTGCCTTGCCCTGCACCCAGGACCCAGGATTCCCTCCTCCAGCTGGTTGCAGGCACCTGGGACCCAGGCTTCTCTTCTTCTGGCTGGCCACAGGCACCCAGGACCCAGGCTGGCTTCACCCGGGCCAGCCACAGATGCAAGGGATCATAGGCAGGCAGGCAGCTTCGCTTTGCCTAGGCCACAGCTGTAGGCACCCAGGACAGTGGGGTGGGAAGTTTATCCCTCTCCCAGGCCACAGCCACAGACGCTGGTGCCCAGGACCTCAGGGAGGGCAGCTTGTCCCTCTTCTGGGCTGCAGGTGCAGGTGCTGGCGCCTGGGACTGCAAGGAGTGCACCTTGTCCCTCTCCTGAGCCACAGCCTGGCTGGTTCCCATTTCTTTCTTGTAAGCTCATTTGTGCCTGGATGGTCCCCATTCCTCTCTCCCCAGTGTTGAGTGTCTGAGCTGTTACAGCGTGATGGTGTGAGGGTGTGATGACCATTTGCATATTAGCTTTTATTATATAGGATAATGGAGCTGAATAATTCTTATCACTTGGTGACAATGTAGGCATCATAATGTTGTAGCATAACACATTACTCACATGTTTGTGGTGATACTAGTGTAAGTAAACACACCGCACTGCCAATCTATATAAGTATAGCACATGCAATTAGGTACAGTACATAATACTTGATGATAAGTGACTATGCTACTATTTATTTACTGTACTATACTTTCAATCATTATGTTAGAGTGTACTCTTTCTAGTTATTTAAAAAATTCGTGTAAAACAGTATGCTGTGTTATGTCAACAGCAGCCTCATGCATCTTGTACTTACTGTGTCTCTATTTTCCTTCATTTTATTTTATTTTTTTCTATCACTGTTTATTCCCCCTATACCCTCTTCCATCTCCCAACACAGCCCTTGCCCCTGTGTCTCTGGATTCCATCTTTTTTACTGCACTTAATTAATTAATCATTTTTTTTAAAAAATGATTAATTAATTTTATTGATTTTTTTACAGAGAGGAAGGGAGAGGGATAGAGAGTTAGAAACATCAATGAGAGAGAAACATTGATCAGCTGCCTCCTGCATACCCCCTACTGGGGATGTGCCCACAACCAAGGTACATGCCCTTGACCGGAATCAAACCTGGGACCCTTCAGTCTGCAGGCCGATGCTCTATCCACTGAGCCAAACCAGTTAGGGCTACTGCACTTAATTTAATCTCATGTTGTTTTATACATCTATAGCCCCTAAGCCTTTGCTCAGGGACTAAATTGCCTAATGGCACTTTTCTCAGAAGGCGCCTCTGTCGTTAAGGACATGTGACTGTCTGTCGATGTGAGAGAATGAACATCTTCAGTATGTTGAGTCTTCCAAACCATGACTATGCCATATCTACCTATTTATTTAGATATTTGATTTATTTTTTATCAGAATTTTATAGTTTTCAGCATATAGATACTGTACATGTTTTGCTAGATTTACACCTAAGTATCCCATTTCTTTTTAAATAATTGCAAATGATATTTTTAATTTCAATATCCAAGTATTTATTGCTAGCTTATAGAAATACAATTCACTTTTGTATGTTTCTCTTACATTCTGTCTTTAGTGTGAGGCCTGTAGTAGTGCTTGCTACTACTACACTGTTGATCCTGCTAGGCTCTTCCCACACCTCCCCTGGGGTAGGGTGGCTTCACTTCTTCCCTTTACCTTGGTGTCCTTGGGTGCCAGAGGGATTGCTGTCCCTCCCCTAGCGGCTTACTGCGTTAGCTTCCTATGTAAGTGAGTAGTCTAGGGAAGTGGCAATGTTTCACGCTTGTCCCCTAGTAGCAGCAATTTCTCACCTCTTTCCTGTAAGCTCCTAGTGGAGACTCATGGGAAAGAGCCAGGGAGTGAATGCAAACTCCCTTTCTGTCTGGGCTCCCAGATGCTCTAAAATGACATGTGAGTTCATGTTCAACACTTAGAAATTTGCTAAAGTTCCAGATGACTTCTTATTTGCTTTCCTCTGGTGCTGTGTCAAACTGGAAACAGTTTGGGTTTCCTGATTTCCCCCAAAGAGGCTTGTCACTCTGAAATTAAGTTCACTTGCTTGATTTGCAGCCTCAGATCTCCAGTGGGTTCAAGAAAATGTATGATTTTTATAAATTATTCAACTTTCTCTTTTTGTTAGGATGGATGCAATGTTATCTTGAAGTTTCCTAGTTACTAAGTGGAAATGGAGCTCTTCAGGAAGCATAAATCAGTTTAAAAATAACACTAACCAGAAAGAAGAAAAAATATATTGGACTTTATAATTAATGATGTTTTACTCATTTGTACACACCATTATGAGCATGAATAAACAAGCAAAATAGTAGAAGATGATATTTCCTATACCTATAACCAACAAAAGGCTCAAACCCAAAATACATAAAGAAATCCCATAAATTAATAACAAATAAAAAAGATAAATATGAGCAAGAGTGAATAAGCATTTGACCAGTTTATCCAAAGAGCCAATAAACAAATCAAAGGAACATAACCTTATCTGTCATTAGGGAAGTGCAAAAGAAAAGCATAACGTACTGCTATGCACAGAGAGAAATTGCTAAAGTTAGAAAGATAATATATTGATATAACCACTTTGGAAAAGTGACATTATGTAGTAATGCTGGACATATGCATCTGAAATCAATAAAATTAGTTTTAAAAAATAAAAGGTAATTACTAGAAATATATTGCAGATATTTGTAACAATTAACTAAAAATTTGAAGTTAAAATTTTCTATTACTTCAAATTCACTTGACAATTTATGCCAAATCAAGAATCAACTTACGTTCAGAAATTCTTTTTCAAACTATTTTCTGGAACTATATTAATCAGCTCAAAAATAATCACTTTTTGTGTACTAACTAAATGGCACCCTTCTTACCAGATGCTCAGTTTTACATGCTTCTTCTGACTTAATCTTTGAAACTCTGTAAAGTAGTGATTATCATACTTAACCTAAAGATAAAAAATATGAGGTCAAAAAACTTTATCAATTTTGTTTTATGTCACATAGTTAATTAAACCCTGAAGCAGGATTAGAAATCAGTCATTCCAATATTAAATATCCTTAAAACTTCCACTCTCTGCCATCTCTTGTGGGTTCATCAATGATAATAATTACCCTCTGAGTATCATGATATATTCCCTCTCAACTCTTCAGGTAAAATTTCAGTTGATAGAATAATTACCTCGAGCATTGTTGTCACTATGAATAAAGTTAACCGAAATGCCCCTTGAAAAACCTTATATTGATATATGTATAATAAGATATATGTATAGAAGAGAATGCACTCATTTATGAAGCATTTTTGCTTGACACTCCCGAGCTAGGCACTGTAGCTACAATAATAAACAGATTCCTGTTTTCAAAAGATTTATAATCTGGTAGCTGGAGGGTTAAATAGCAATTCAATTAATTTATTTTACATTTAAAATAATTTAACTGTTGAATGATAATTAAAATAAATGGGTTATAACAAAGAATCCTACTTCCTCTGGTTCTGTATTTCCCCCTCCCCTCCATGTTTTGAAAATAAGCACCTTTATATAAGTAAAGCAAAAGTATTTCCCTGCTAAGTATAAAAGTACACGTTTTAAACAAAGGTGTTGCGGATACCCTGAGATTCTGGCCCATTAAACTGCATCCCTTTGAGGAGGAATGGATTCTCCCTTGTCAACTCAGAGGTACAGACACCTGGACATGTCTTCATGAAATGTGACTTATTTGACTTGGAGGCCCTAGTAAAGAATTCGATTTGGAAATGACCTTTTTGATTTTTTTTTTTTTACTTGTGGGAGTAAGAGAGGTAAGGATATAGAGTCAAGTAAAGGGTGGGTGTCTGCAGAGAAAGTCATTTCAGGAGATGCATTGCCCCTCCACAACCTATTACTTATGATATTAACTTGCCAGTGTGATTAACCAAGTTTATCTTCTGAAATAAAGGGTAATCCTTAACATGAAATTAATAAACAACTTTAAAGTTTGGGGATGGAAGGTTTCCATATATATGCTCATTTTTCAATTAAAATACCTGAGAGCCTTGCTCTTTGAATGCAACATATGGGAGAATTAAAAGTGAATCCATTATAATATCAGGTAATTGACTGAGTATCTCTCTCTCTCTCTCTCTCTCTCTCTCTCTCTCTCTCTCTCTCTCAAAAGCTGAAACAAACTCTAAGTAAAACACAGTAATTTCATCTACAAACTAACACCATTATTAACTTCTTTCTCTGGCTAAGGAAATATCAGTTAGAGTTCTGATCTTGGTACTATATTTCTAAAGTACCAACAAGAAGTACATTGTAGAATGAATTCGTCTGTGGCAATTTTTTACTATTTAGAACAACCTGGCAGTAAATGTCTTGTTGAATTAATTTACTGATGAATAGTTAAGTGTGTGTTTGGACCAGAATTTAAATATTGTCATTGGTGAATATTGACAAAAAGCCTCAAAGTAAATATTAAACAAAGATAAATAAAGCCTAAAAATATCCTCAGCAATCATAATACTTATTATTCCTGGACTTTGATTATTGGATTTCCAATAAAAATACTACATGTCTATTATGTGGGTCCAAACATCAATTGTCTTTTATATTTTTTTTAATTACAATTTACATTCAATATTATTTTGTATTAGTTTCAGGAATACAGCATAGTGGTTACACAATAATATATTTTACAGATATGTTCCCCAAGTATTTCCAGTACCCACCTGGCATCACACATAGTTATCACAATATTATTGACTATATACCTATGCAATACTTTGCACGCATGACTATTCTGTAACTACAGATTTGTACTTCTTAATCCCTTCACCTTTTTCACCCAGTGTCCCAACTTCCCTACCTGCTGGCAACCATCAGTCTGTCCTCTGTATCTATGGATCTGTTTCTGTTTTGTTTGTTTATTTAGATTGTTTAGATTCCACATATTAGTACAGCCATATGGTATTTCTCTTTCTCTGACTGACTTATTTCACTTAGCCTGAGGTCCATCCATGCTGTCACAAATGGTAAGATTTCAGTGATTTTATAGCCAAGTAATATTTTCTTGTATACATGTACCACCACTTTTTTATCCGCTCGTCTGTTGATGGGCACTTGGGGTGCTTCCATATCATGGCTATTGTAAACAATGCTGCAAAGAACATAGGGATGCATATATTCTTTCAAACTAGTGTTTTGAGTTTCTTATGATATATATCTAGAAGTGGAATCCGTGTGTCATAAGGAAGTTTCTTTTGTTGTTGTTGTTAATCCTCATCTGAGGATTTTTTTTCATTGATTTTTAGAGAGAGTAGAAGGGAAAGGGAGAGAGAAAAATATTTATAGGAGAGAGACACATTGACTGGTTGCCTTACACATGTGCCCCGACCAGGGCTGGGGATTGAGCCTGCAAGTGAGGTACATGCCCTTGATCAGAATGGACTCTGGACACCTTCGGTCCATGTGCCAAAGCCCTAACCACTGAGCAAAACTGGCTAGGGCCATTTTTAATTTTTTGAGGTAACTTCATACTGCTTTCCACAGTGGCTGCGCCAACCTGCATTCCCATCAGTAGTGTACAAGGGTTCCCTTTTCTCCACATTTTTCCAATACTTGTTCTTTGTTGATTTATTGATAGCCATTTGAGAGATATAAGGTGATTATCTCATTGTGGTTTTAATTTTTTTTTAATTAAATCTTTATTGTTCACATTATTACATTTGTTCCTCTTTTTTTTCCCCCCCATAACTCCCCTCCTCCCAGCTCCCGCCCCACCCTCCGCCCTCACTCCCCACCCACTGTCCTCATCCATAGGTGCACGATTTTTGTCCAGTCTCTTTCCGCATCTCCCACACCCCTTTCCCCCCAAGAATAGTCAGTCCATTCCCTTTCTATTTCCCTGATTCTATTATGATCACCAGATTATTTATTCACTTGATTCTTAGATTCACTTGTTGATACATGCATATTTGTTGTTCATAATTTGTATCTTTACCTTTTTCTTCCTCTTCCTCTTCTTAAAGGATACCTTTCAGCATTTCATATAATACTGGTTTGGTGGTGATGAACTCCTTTAGCTTTTCCTTATCTGTGAAGCTCTTTATCTGACCTTCCGTTCTGAATGATAGCTTTGCTGGATAAAGTAATCTTGGTTGTAGGTTCTTGGTATTCATCACTTTGAATATTTCTTGCCATTCCCTTCTGGCCTGCAAAGTTTCTGTTGAGAAATCAGCTGACAGTCGTATGGGTATTCCCTTGTAGGTAACTGGGTTTCTTTCTCTTGCTGCTTTTAAGATTCTCTCTTTGTCTTTTGCTCTTGGCATTTTAATTATGATGTGTCTTGGTGTGGTCCTCTTTGGATTCCTTTTGTTTGGGGTTCTCTGCGCTTCCTGGACTTGTAAGTCTATTTCTTTCACCAGGTGGGGGAAGTTTTCTGTCATTATTTCTTCAAATAGGTTTTCAACATCTTGCTCTCTCTCATCTTCTGGCACCCCTATAATTCTGATGTTGGTACGCTGAAGCTGTCCCAGAGGCTCCTTACACTATCTTCGTATTTTCGGATTCTTTTTTCATTTTGCTTTTCCAGTTGGGTGTTTTTTGCTTCTTCGCATTTTGAATCTTTGACTTGATTCTTGCGCTCCTCTGGTCTGCTGTTGGGTGTCTGTATAATTTTCTTTATTTCAGTCAGTGTATGCTTAATTTCTAGTTGGTTCTTTATCACAACATCGAGGGTCTCATTAGATTTCTTGAGGATCTCACCACATTTATCCGCGGTCTCACCAGTCTTTTCGAGGGCCTTACTAAGTTTATCAGCAGCTTCTAGACAGTTCTTAAGAGACCTTAAAAGTGTGGTTCTGAACTCAATATCCTCCATTGACAGTTTTGTCCTGTTTCTTTGTCTCCGCATTTTTTATGCTTTCTTGGTACACCCCCTAGTGGTCTTTGTGCGCAGTCTTGTTGCCTTTAAGCCTTGATTGATGTTGGCAATACCGGGGGTGATTTGACCTCCAGGCTAACTGGCTATCTGTGGTTTTAATTTTAATTGTGATGTTGAGCATCTTTTCATATGTCTATTGGCCATCTCTATGTCCTCTTTGGAGAAGTGTTTATTTAGGTCCTCTGCCCATGTTTTAATTGGATTGTTTGTTTTATTGGTATTGAGTTGTATGAGTTCTTTATGGATTTTGGATATTAACCCCTTATCTAAACATCAACTGTCTTTAAGTGCCACTAAATTTAGAATGAGTGAAATATTAAGTTTTTCAGCATGCAACTGAACTCATGAAATGTTCTTGTAACACTTGCTGAATGACTAAATTAATTTGACTGAAGAAAATTTAATGCTCTACCAAATGGTATATTTCCAGATACAATAAAATGTTCTGTTCTTCATTATAAAATGAGCATTTTCTTATAGGAAGCAATTTGTTATTGTGTCTGCACTAGAACAGATTATTTATTGACCTCCAAGTACTCTATAGCAAAAAGAATACTACACTTTAAAACAGACTTGAATGTGATATAAACTCTTATTCCTTCTAAATCATAACTTAGAACAGTTTTTCCTTGAGGTGAATTTATGGAAAATAATAGTTAAAGGCTTAATTTATTTAATGCCCAACCAGAATCACCATTAGTTTCAGTAGGAAAAAATGTTTTGCATCTCACTCCCCACCCCCCACCCCCCAAAAAAACACACCAAACAAACAAACAAAAAAAACACATTTTTGCTAATTCAACAAACACTAGGTTTTATTCAGCTGGAAGAACTACTTCAATGGTTAAAATGAGTTACAAGGCAACTTAATATAGCAGTCTGTCTTCATTAATGTGATTTAACTAATATAATTAAATTGCTTTAACTTGATATAGCTGCTTACCTGCTCTAATTTGTCCTTTGGGAGCTACTAAGAAACTTGGACTTAACCTATATTTATAAACAAAACACATATATGATACCCTGAATTTCTGTAGTGCCTTTTATTGCAACATTTCCCAAATGAAGTAGTAAAGACAAAAATAAATCAATAAGAAATAGAAATTATGTCAGACCCAATGAACAAGTTGTCATCCAGGGGATCTGAAATAATAATATATGTGTCTTATAAATTAAAGCACTGGACTCTGAGAACTTAAAGCTTGCAACAGCTCCACACTCATGAAAATGACCAGGCTCTAGTTTTGAGCTACTTTTATGTTGAGGTAAGGGAAATTCTAAAGGCCTCTCACTCAAATTCTCATAGCCCCATACATTGTACTGCATGACTATACTCAGCCAGGTGCGTTTATTTTTAAAGTTGTGTTTAAGTTATACTGAGTGTTAATCTACCTAATTTTCCATTTAAAGAATCAGCTATATTTCTCTTTCACCTTAAAATCCTATGAATAATATTATTTAAAGAAAGAACCTGAAGAAAATTTATTACTCACAATTTGTATTGTTTTTTCTAAATTATCATCATATATAACTTGGGAGAGAGTGGTGGGAAAGTTAAAACTCTATGTGTAAATTCTAATTCAAAATAATATTCATATCCCTGTCTTTCTCCAGTTACTGTGCTTTCTCCAATAGCCTTAAGAGCCAAAATTAAAAATATTTTCTACATTTATTGGTTTCATCTTCCTTTACATCCCCAACCTATTCCAATGTGACTTTGTTCCCATCACACTATGAAAAAATTATCTTGTTCGTATGACTAATGACTATTCATGTCACTCTTTGCTCCCAACTTGCTTTACTTCTAGCAGTTATCCCCTCATTTAAGCTTTCCCTCCTTCTTGAAATCCTCACATGTTTTGCTTTCCAGAACACTATACTCTTCTAATTTTTATCTTTCCATGCTGTCTGCTCCTTCTTCTCTATCCAAATTTATAGGTAAATAGCCTACACTTCTCTCTTGAAGTTTCAACAATTTCCACTGTCTACCTTATAAATATCTTTCCAATCTCTCCTTCCCCATTTTTGTCACATCAGTAAAAATCTAATGTACTCTCCTACCTGGGAAAACAGAGCTTCCTTATGGTCCTGTCACTTCAGTTTTAATTCCCTTCCAATTCATTCTTCACATTACTAGTACATTAAACTTTAAAATGTCAATCTGATTATGTCACTCCTGCTCTTAAAATCTTTCATTGATGTCTCAGTGTCCTTAATAATTCCCAAACCCTCAACATAATCCTCCAGATATTCCATAATATGATGGTCTCTTCTTTCCCATTTGATTTGTTATATGTGCTTGCTATATGGCTTGAAAATAATACAAATAAAGTGCAGGAGATGATATCTTTCAGGTAGAAAGAACACTGTGTGTAAAATTTTTGTGGTAAGAGAATAATTTCACATGAAGAACTGATAATTAAGCACCAGTGTTCAAGTACTAGGTTCTGAAATACTTGATACTTCAGCCTAGGCTCTTGTTAAATCTTGTGGATGAATGATGCTTTCAGGTCACAAAGAATTGGGGTAATGGAAAATTATAGAATGGGTGAATATGAAACATATGCAGTATAATGGTTAATTTAAAGTATCAATTTGCCTGGGCCAGGGGTGTCCAAACATTTGTTCAAACAGTATTCTGGATGTGTCTGCAAGGGTATTTCTGGACGAGATTAATATTTAAATTAGTAGACTGAATAAATCATTATTCACCCCAATGTGTGTGGGACTCATCTTGTCAACTGAAGGCCTAAATAGATGAAAAGGGCTGACTGAGAGGAATTCTTCTGCTTTACTGCTTGAGCTAGGACATCAGTCTTTCCCTGTATTTGAACTCAAACTAAAAAACATTGGCTCTTCTTGCACCTTGACACTGTCAGCTTGGAAATGATACCATTGATTTTCCTGTTTCTGAGGCCTTTGGACTTGGGCTGTGGCTACATCATTGGCTGTCCAGGCTTTCCACCTTATGAACTGCAAATCTTGAAACTTCTCAGCTTCTATAATCATGTGATCCATATCGTTATAATCTCTCTCTTTCTCTCTCTTTGGGTGATGATAGATAGATAGATAGATAGATAGATAGATAGATAGATAGATGATAGATAGATGATAGATAGATAGATAGATAGATAGATAGATAGATAGATAGATAGATAGATAGATGGTCATGTACCTCATAATGACATTTCAGTCAACAATAGGCCACATATATGATGATGGTCCTATAAGATTATAATGGAGCTAAAAAATTCATATTGCCTAGTGATATCTTAACCATCATAACATCATAGCACAGTGCATTAGATTACTGTAATATTCAGCACAGTAACATGTTACATTGGTTTGCAGCCTAGAAGCAATAAGATATACCATACAGCCGAGGTGTATAATAGGCTATACTATTTAGGTTTATGTAAGTGTACTCTATGATGTTCACAAAACAACGGAGTCGCCTAATAACACACTTCTTAGAATATGTCCTTGTCATTAATTGATGAATGACTGTATCTAGATATATTGTAAGCCTTATTGAAAATTATTTTTGAGTCTTAAGATCTAATAGAATTTTTCTGTCTAGGTTTTAGACTTGCTTGGGTCCCATCACCCCTGTCTTTCTAATTTATCTAGTTCTAGATCTCTCTGTTATCTATCTATCTATCTATCTATCTATCTATCTATCTATCTATCTATCTACCTATCTATCATCTATCAACTATCCATTCATCCTTTTGGTTTTTTTTCTCTGAAGTACCCTGACTAATACAGATTTTGGTATGAAGAAATGAGTTGCTTCTGTCACAGGTATCTAAACATGAGGAAGCAATTTTGGAATGGGATAATGGTTAGAGCCTGGAAAAGTTTGAGGTTCATGCTAGTAATATGAATGTAAAAGGCTATTCTAATGAAATCTCATACAGGCATGAGGAACATGTTATTAGAAACTAAACAACAACAACAACACAGACAAACCTTGTTTTGAAAAGAACACTAAAGGTGTGGCTAAGCAACCATTTGATGAAGAGATCATGGATGTAACTCATGGACTTAATCAGCCACCTCAAGAGAAGCCAGAAATAGAGATGGGATGATGTCAGTAAATATACTGCCAGTTCCTAAAGGGGACACAGAAAGTGGGATGGAATGAAGGAAGGCCCTTGGACAGGAATGGACCATAGAAAGATTCAACTGCAAATATGTGTTATTTTTCAAAGAAAGGGAATAATGATCCTGATGGCACATTAGAGATCATCAGGGCTGCTACTCCATCATAGACCAAAGGTTTCAAAGGGTGGAGCTGAATGTGTGGAGCCACCCCTCAGAGCTATGGAGGTGATGTTGCCAACCCAGTGAGCCTGGAAAACACAGTATTAAACCAGAGAAGGTTTTTTTAAAATTTTAATTGATTGAGTTTAGAAAGAAACAGGGAGAGAGAGAGAGAGAGAGAGAGAGAGAGAGAGAGAGAGAGAATGAGAGCCACTGATTTGTTATTCCACTTATTTATGCATTCATTGGTTGATTCTTCTATGTGCACTTACAGGGATTGAAACCCAACCTTGGCATATTGGGATGATATGATGCTCTAACCAACTGATCTACCTGGCCAGGGCTCAAACCAAAGAGGATTATTCTTGAGCCTTAAGTTCTAGTGAAATTTGTCTTTCCAGGTCTTGGACTTGCTTGGGACCCCTCACTCTTTCCTTCTGATTTCTTCCTTTTGGAATAAGAATGTTTGCCTATGCCTGTCCCACCATTCATTGTATTTTGAGGCACATCATTTGTCTGGTTTCCCAGGTTCACAGCTGGAGAGGAATTATGTATCAGGATGAATCATACCTTATCTATATCTAATTTAGATGATATTTAGATGAGACTTAGGACTTTAGACTTTATTATAGTTGTTGCTGGACTAAGTTAAAACTTTTGGGGCTACTGTGATAGAATGAATGTATATTGCATGCAATAAGGAAATGAATTTGGGGAGGCCAGGGATGCAACATATTGAAATTTGTCCTCCCAAAACTCATGTTGAAGCCCTGAGTCCCAAAGTGACCTTATCTAGAGATTGGGTATTTAAGAGGTAATTAAGTTTAAATGAGATCATGAGAGTGGAGCCCTAATCCAATAGGACTATGACCTTATATGAAGATCTCTCTCTCTCTCTTTCTCTCTCTCTCTCTCTCTCTCTCTCTCTCTCTCTCTCTCTCTCTCTCTCTCTCATTGTGAGGACACAATGAGAAGGCTATTTGTAAACTAGACGAATCTTCTCACCGCAACCCAGTCATGCTGGCACTCTGATCTCAGACTTCCAGCCTCTAGAATGGTGAGAAATAAATTTCTATTGTTTAAGCCACCCAGGAGTATTTTGTTATGCCAGCTTGAGTTGATGAAAACATGCAGAAAATAGAGGCTAAACCATACTGCTGCAGTGCTTACACAAAGGAATCTGAAAGCTCTTGCTAGAGTTTTGTCCTCTATTGGTTGCAAATAATACACCAAAAGTATTTTTTTATTGCTTTATAATGCATTCTTAAGTTTGCAGTAAATCTTTTTGGTAGCAATGAGCTAAAAAGAGGTTGCATGTTTAATTAAAAATTAAATACCAAATTTTTATTTCTCAAGATAGTAGATGATGAATGTGTAACTTGCAAGAATTGTTTGTTGACATTTACTATTCACTATGATGGATGGTACAGAAGCAGCTACAGAAGATGTGTTTGCGTATCAGTCCATGAAACATGTATTTTCATCTAAATCAAATTGCTTGTTATTCTAAATTAATAATGTTTATTTTGACTCCACATTTTCTTGAACATATTTGAAGCATGAATGGTAGTGGCTAATGTATTGGCTTTATGATCAAAAGACCATCAGAACCAGTTAAAGGGTCCCAGGATAACACCACAGTCATTAAATGCTTCAGATAGAAAATAAGTGAATTTCAGTAATTTTTTTTCATGCAATTCATGAAATAAAAGAAAAACCTTTGCAAGTTCATTCTGCTGAAAGAGAAACATCTGCTATTATTGTAAATGTTATTGCAAACTTGATTAAGTTCAAAATTGAACAGAAAATTATTTGTTTTTGTGGCAATTATATGAATGCAGTACATGTGTGACAGAGCACAGTACTTTGGCAAAAACAATATTCTTACTAAATTAAGGAATTTATGGGGCAGAAATGTTCCTCTATCTGCCATGGTGTTAATATAAGTAATAATTACATTTTCAAACAGATAGCAATATCTACTAATCAAAATAGAACCTGTATATGTCACATTTTATAATATTGTTATATATGCCCACATATAAACTGTGATGAAGCAGATGTTGCATTAATTAGTAAAAGCTTGAGCAGAGCTGTACATACTTTCTCACTTTGCTGCTCAGCATTATTTGTATTTTAGAAATGTTTTAACCTCTGAAGAACTACTTTGAAGTCAACTTAAGTCCTACAAGATAATAAGCCTTTTAAAAATTAAATCAGGCCTCTAAATTTCGGTTGCATTTGTTCAAAATCAGTTGAATAACTAAAAAAAAGTGTTTAATCAAGGGAATTTCAAAATTTTTGTGTTCAAACTTTTAAAAATTGCAGTTAATCAACTAAATCTTACAACCAGGAAGACACACATTTGTCCTCACAAAAACAAGAATAGTTGTTAAAATAATCTGTCAATTGACTCAAGTCCAATTTATGGCTTTTTTTTTCTTCTGGGTCAGGATTAAGGATTCAGTGTAGAATCAAATATTGCCTTAACTGTTGTATTAATTATCTATTTCTGCAGTACAAGTTACCACCAAGCTGAGTAGTTTAACACCATAACAATGTATTATCTATAGTTTTTATAGGTCAGGAAGTTGGAAACAGCTTGGCTGAGTCTCTCATGAGGTTCTAGTCAAGGTGTTAATAGAGTTGAGTTCATCTGAGGGCTTGACTTGGGCTGACAGATCCCTTTCCAAAGTGGCTCCCTCACATGATTGGCAAGTAGGTTCTGGTTGTTGTCAGCCTACCTGAGTGGCCCCTGGCTTCCTCTAGGGTGAGCAATTCAAGAAGCAAGGGAGAAGTGACAGTGCCTTTTATGATCTAGTTTCAAAGATCTCACACTGTCACTTCTACCATGTTCTCTAATCACACAGATCAACCTTGATTCAGTGTGTGCTGGGACCACACAAGGGTGTGGATACCAGAAAGTGAGGATAATTGAAGGTCATACTGAAGTTTGGCTACCAAACTGGCCATGTCCCTCTTTACCTCTTTTAATTAAAAAGGCATTAAAAAAAACACCAGTATTTCAATGAACTAGTTTATAGTTCCACCAGTAAAATGAGCAGTCAAATAAATTATTTAATTATGATTCTTGACACTTTTTATCCTCAAATGTCTCCAAGTTTTGACAGTAACTTATATGGTTACCTTAGCCTTAGCTTAAAAAGCATTACTTTCATGAGTTATTTTTGTGCGTGTGTATGTGTATGTGTGTGTGTTTGTTTATTTGTTTGCTTGTTTTTGTTTTTTACAAAGGTAGATGGCAGGAACTTGACTCCCTGTAGGACTATGGTATGTGCTGGGTTTATTTATTTATTTGTTTGTTTGTTTGTTTATTTCCTTGCCTGAGGATATTTTTCCATTGATTTTTAGAGAGAGTGGGAGAGGGAAAGACAGAGAAACATCGATGTGAGAGAAACACATCGATTGGTTGCCTTCTGCATGAGCCTGAACCAGGGCACGGGCCAGGGATGAGACTGCAACCAATGTACATGCTCTTGACTGGAATCGAACCTGGGACCCTTCAGTCTGCAGGCCAACACTCTATCCACTGAGCAAAACCAGCTAGGGCTCTTTCTGGAGTTTTAAAAAAATCCATCCCATAATCAATTAATTTCTTTCTTTACACACTCCCTTTGTATCTTGAACTTTTCTTTACATGACACTTATTGAACATTGTCTTCTCTTTAAAATGGAACTTCCACAAGGGCAAAAACATGTTTAAAATTAATAAATGGATTGAAGGCTATTCTGATGATCAATATTGTTATAGTGTTTGTAGTTTGATGCCAACTACAAACCCTTTAGTTATTCATTTATTCACTCAACACGTGTACTGAGCACCACTACTGTATTGTTAGAGGCCCTCCTAGAGGCTGGGGATTCAGTGCCTTGGGGTATATACAAGGGTTTTTCTCTTATGAGGCTCCCATTCAGAAGGAGGGTGACCAAAGCATACATCATAATTCCAGATTGTGATGAGTGCTAGATGTAATAAAATGTATTAATGCGATATGAAGTTCCTGGAAGTGTTGGGAGAAAAGGCTGCTTTAGACTGCTCTGTGCAGGTGGCATTTGAGCTGAGATTGAGTTAGCAAAGAGTCATCCATTGCAAGAGCAACAAGCTCTTTTTCAGGAAGGGATTATACATGAAATATAGGATAAAGGATCTGTGTTAGAAATGCCTATGTATTCGAATAGCTAGAGATTAAGTCAGATTCAATGATGAGAAACATTCTCAATTTTCTCAAAATGCATTTGATTTTCTTAAATGTAAAAGTATGTCTCTAGATTATTGCTATTGCTGTTATTACAATATTATTACTTGTCTTTATACAGTTGCTGTTGTCTGGTGAATACAAATGTGGTTAACTGATTTACTCACCAGGCACTCTGTAAATTTAAGCCATCTGTGAGTGCTTAATAATATGTTAATACATGCACCTAGTTGTGTTTCAGCTCATCATAGAGTATGAATCATCACATTCTTAGTTCTGAGGGCTTGCAGAAATCCTTGCCTTTTCCCTGAAGTCATTCTGTATTCAAACTCCTCAAGCAAATAAGATTCTGATATAAAAATACAGCCTTAGTTCATTCAATTCAGATCATGTCCTTAAGCTGATGCTTTTGACACATGTGTTCTTTACTAGTGGTAGACACATTACTTTATAAACCAACTCTAAGATGGTGTTTTGCATCGGAATGAACAGAAATTTGAATTTTAGATTGCTGACTATGCACTTGGGTTTATGAATCTTGATCATGTCAATGCTTGTCCATAAATTCTGCACTATAAATTATTAAAATAAACTAAATATTTGGTTGCATTGGGTTGTGCATATAACTTATTATTCTAAATTATTTGTTCTTTAATCTTCTCTAAATATTACATTTATTCAAGTACATTTGTATGTGGCTCATAGTACTCTGTACAGCACATATATTTCTGAGAAATCCTGTGTAAATCTAACTATTTTAAATAGAGTTATTTTCTAAAAGCATACAAAGAGCTTGGACTTTAAAGGAATCCTACAGAATCACTTTTTCTAAGTAAGAGTCTTTTTATATAGTAACTTATCACTACTATTGCATCTATAGGGAGGTCAGATTTTCATGGACCAGGTTTTCTTAGAAAACATCCATACACATCACATTCCTTATTCACAGACACTGCTCTACTTTATAAAGGACTGCAATATCTGCATACAATCTATAATCACCCAACTATTTTAAGAATGATCAAAGATGATGACAAACAGACTCTGTATCTATGTTATTCACGAAACAATGTCCACAATATTGCTATTTGATCTCTGACCTTTTCTAATTGACTTAGCATCTGGATGGCCTCAGTACTGCATGCCAAGAAAGTCTGTTGTGCTTTCCTGGATTTGCCCCAGTATTTTATAACAATTTATACCTTTCTTGTAGTTGAACTATAGTGTCTTAAGATTATTATTTTGTTCACACTGTTTTTGGTCATAGTGCTTCCAATTTGACATAAAACAGATACTTCTTAACAGCACATAATAGTGCAAGGAGCATGGATTTTAGATTCCAAAAGACCTCTGCTTTAATAATGGCTCTGTTTCTTATAAACTGTGTGATCTTCAGCAGTTTATTTACATTCCTGGACTCTGATCCTTCATCTGAAAGTCAGATAATGACAGCTCATAGCAATTTTGTGTTGATTAAAGGAATTAAGTGGTTACTATAATTGATATTAACAAATGGTACTATTGCTTGAGAGATTTTAAAACCATTCTTTATATATATGTAAATATAAACATACACATGCAGGGTGGGGCAAAATAAGCTTACACTTGTAAATAGAAGAGACTTTAAGACTAATATATTACTATAGATAAAGGGGGACATTTTATTTGTTGTGAGTATGTGAAATACAGGGATTATTCTTGTATTATTATATATTAATTATTGTATTATTTTCACAACTATAAACCCACTTTTGCCCCATTCTGTACACAGTGTGTGTGTGTGTGTGTGTGTGTGTGTGTGTGTGTGTGTGTATCTTTCTTCCAAAACATGCTTGTCCGGGGGGGAAAAAAATAGTATCACACCAGGATTTCAACCTTCAATTACCTATTAAACTTTTCTTTCCTGGAACTTAAACAAAAAATAGATGTGTTAAATATAATTTTAAAATGAGATAATCTTAAGATACATACTCTAAATTCTAAATACTTTAGCATTCTCTCATCAGTTACCAGGATCTTTGAGATACTTCATCTTTCTTGGACAGCAGTTTATCTCAGGGTAAACCAATGTGGCTATCTTACCTTAACCTAACTTACTATAATCTCTTGCATGAGTTTATAAATGTCAAGATACTGCTGTCAATTCCCTATACAACATTTCACCACAAATATTTGTCTGACCTTGTTGAGAGGCTAGTTCATATTTCTCGTTGTAAGAAGACCTGTAACCATTTTTTAAGGTATAAATCCTGCATACTTTATTATTGCATAACATAAACTGATGCTAAAGGCAACTTTTCCTGTCATCTCTCATTCATATCAAATAGAATAGATTTAAAGACTAACATATGATTGGAGACAAAGGGGGATATATTATAATGATAAAAGAATAAGTTCCTCAAACTCATAAAAACCTCAAATTTGTATGTAACTATTAGCAAACTCTCAAATTATAGAAAGCAACAAGATGTAACAGAAAAGAAAAATAAATTCACAATTATAGTGGAAGGTTTTAACCCCAATTTCGCAGTAACTTTTTAATAAGAATATTGAATATTTTAACTACACAATTATCAAGCTTTACCTGACATAAATAGAATACTGACAAAACAATTGCAAAGTACACTTAAAAATTATTAAAATTGATACATTCTTCCTGTCTTAATAATTACAAAATTATAAATATTATAATTATAAAAATTCAATATAATGTTAGAAACCTATAATAATAAAATTAGAAAATTCTAATATGAAAAATTATAAATAAAATTCAAAATATTATTAAGTAATAAATACATTAAAATGAGAAATGAAAATAATTTTGCACTGAATGAAAATAAATGTAAAGATATATGTCAAAGAGGTAAATTTCGAAAAGCACAACCAACAAAAAATAACCCAAGAAGAAACAGAAAATCTAAAACTGTTAGAGAAATTTTTTCTTTAGAAACTTTTGCAAAAAATTCCAAGTGAAAATTATCTTTTATATTCAAATATATTCTTTAAAATTATGTTTTAAAACCCAGTAGTTTGAAATTTGAACTTTTAATTATAGATAATATTCTAGTAGTGATTGTCCAATCCTAATATATGAAAACCCAAGGTTCGTAACGACCAACCAAAAGCTCAACTGAACACTGGAAGCCAGTCCTGCAGTCAGTGCTGGGTTGCCATGGTGATCCAGCACTGACTGCCAAGGAGGCTGCAGATCCGGCCCCAAGAGAGATGCCCAGAGAGATTGGCAGGGTCTGATCCGCAGCCTCCGTGGCAGCTGTTGATCAGCCATTGCCTCTCTTTCTCTCCGGCTTTGCCAGCAGCTGCGCCTCTATTTCTCTCTGATCAGGCCTGGAGATAAGCCTGGAGATGCTGACTGGCATAGAAACCAACCAATCAGAACCAAATCTGGGTTAACTGTGAGGAGCCAGTGGTGGCCTAGGAGGTGGAGCTTTTGATGCTGACTGGCATAGAAACCTACCAATCAGAACCAAATCTGGGTGAAGTGCGAGAAGCCAATGGCTGCCTAGGATGCAGAACTTCTGACACTGACTGGCATAGAAACTGACCAATCAGAACCTAATCTGGGTGAACTGTGAAGGCAGAACCTAAGGTGGAGGCTGAGGAGGGGTTTTAAGGGCAAAAGCTGTTTGGTGTAAGGTGTAAGGAAGCATTTCAATTTTTAATGACTGGTTTGTCAGTATAGTGCATATGGCTATCAGTCCAGATATAAGGATTATGTATTTTTGTCTGCCGAGAGCACCTCCTCCTGCTGCAAAAGGCTTTCCCTCCCATTTAAGCAATCCTATCCTATATAATCTATCTATACTAATAAAAGGGTAATATGCTAATTAGACCAGGTTGATCGGCCATCTTCCGGATGTCTGACTTCCTTCCAGACAAAGCCATGGTAGTGGGGGCTGAGGCAGAGGAAGTTAGGGGTGATCAGGCCAGCAGGGGAGGGCAATTGGGGGTGAGATCAGGCCAGCAGGGGAGGGCAGTTAGGGCTGATCAGGCAGGCAGAGGCAGTTAGATCAGGCCGGAAGGGAAGGACCACTGGGGGTGAGATCAGGCCAGCAGGAGAGGGCAGTTGGGGGGCAAGATCAGGCCTGTAGGGGAAGGCCTTGGGGGGTGAGATCAGGCCGGCAGGGGAGAGCAGTTAGGGCAAGATCAGGCTGGCAGGAGAGGGCCATTAGGGGTGAGATCAGACCAGCAGAGGAGGTCAGTTGGGGGCAACCAGGACATCAGGGAAGGGCAGTTGAGGGCAAGATCAGGCCAGCAGGGGAGGGCAGTTAGGGGTGATCAGGCAGGGAGGCAGAGAGGTTAGGGGCAATCAGGCAGGCAGGCAGGTGAGTGGTTAGGAGCCAGCGGTCCCAGATTGCAAGAGGGATGTCTGACTGCCAGTTTAGGCCCAATCCAACAGGCAGTAGGACATCCTCTAAGGGGTCCCCGATTGGAGAGGGTGCAGGCTGGGCTGAGGGAACCCCCCCCTCTGTTCACGAATTTCGTGCACCAGGCCACTAATATTTTATAAAAACACAAATGACTATAAAAGTTACAATTACAACTAGTACTAAATCGTGTTAATGACATTTTATTTTCTTGATTTATTCAGTTTTATAAAAATTCACTTGGTTACAAAATAGTTATTTATAAAGAATATTAGTATGTCCGTGTGAAACAAACCAATAAACCAAAGTTTAAATAATTAGGTATAAATAAGTAAATATGTGTGTTATTTCTTTTTGTTCTGAAATTATTTGTTCTTATGTTGAGAAATCAGTTGTTTTGTAGATAAATTTGTTTAAAAATGTGTAAAGAATTTCAAGTGACGTGAAACAATATTAAGTCAGTGGGTGCAACAACAGCAATAAGAAAATGTCTGACTAAAATAGTATAATTAAAAATATTCATATGTTAAACTTTTTCCCTTTTGAATTATAGTATTTATTTTACTTTTTTACAACATAATTATATATCAAAGTTCAAAAATGGAAAGTTTTCACTGTCCCATTATATCATTTTTTAATTTTGTTATTCTTACTAAAAGTAATTTAGTTTATAGAGGAAGGGATTTGTGTTAAAAGTATCCATTGCAGGTGTCAAATACACTGAGTAAAAGACAGATAACTTGGAGTAATAAGAATTTCTCTTTCAAACATATTGTTAAAATAGTAAAAAGATAAACAAGACTGGGGATGATATTTATAACATATATAAGGTATTACTAATATGGGCATTATATTCAGAATAGTAAGGAATTCCTAAAAATCAACAAGAAAAAAAAATAACTCACAAATGAAACTGGCAAAATCTTGAACAGCCACTTAAAGAGGGTATTCAAATGGTCAGTAACTATATAAAATTAATGCCAATTACATTCACAATGAGAATGCTACCAGTATCACTAAATGAACTGACAATTCCAAGAGTTGATGAGGATGAACAGCCAAAAAGAATTTTACTACAATGTGATTGGCAGAGTAAATTGGCACAACCACTTAAGAAAAGTTGAAGACACACATTTTCTATGACCCAGCAATTCCACTCCTAGATATACCAATGTCTGTGTAACAGTAGTTTATAAGAATATCTAAAGCAGGTACAAGGATATTCACAGCAATATCATTCATAATATCTGAAAACGAGAGTCCACTTAAATGTCCATTAATAATGGATTTACTAATTTTGGCTACAGTGGAATACTCTATAGGAATAAAAATGAATATACTATAGCTACAAAGAGCATGGAGATATCTTGCAATCCCAATGATTAACAAAATAAATTAGACACTAAAAACAACTGTGTGATTCTTTTCATAAGAGCAGTTTTAATTAAGTTGTAGTCCTGAATAATGCCTACTTACTTAGGTGGTAATTTGAATGAAGAAAAGCAAGAGAAGTTTTTCTATTAAAATCAGGGCAGCATTTTTCTTGGAGGAGGACACTGGGTGGGGAAGGAGTGCATGGAGAAAATCATGTGCTGGCAGTTTGTTAGGGTGGATGTATGCTTTATAATAATTCAGTGAATTGTATATTTTTATTTTGTGTACTTTATGTGTGTTTTATTTTACAATAAAATGTGGGCTTTCATATTTTTTAAATATTTTTCTTGATTTCAGAGAGAAAAGGAGAGGGAGAGATAGAACCATCAATGATGAGAGAGAATCATTGATTGGCTGCCTCCTGCACGACCCCTACTGGGAATCGAGCCAGTAACCCAGGCATGTGCCCTGACTGAAAATCGAACTCTGACCTCTTGGTTCATAGGTCAACTCTCAACCACTGGGCCATGCTGTCTGGACTGGGCTTGTTTTTTTTTTAAAGAAAGAGCTGTTGCTAATATTTTTTTGGCTTCCATTTCTTGGTATTACTTTTTGTAACACTAGTTGAAAGGTAGAGTGACTCCGGCAGCCATGGCAGTGGAGTTTTTATGAAAACAACAATTAACTCATCAGTCAACAAAACACCAAAACCACAACATCTGGAAGTCATCAAAGTACAAATCAGCTCTAAAGCTCTCTCATTCTTGCATGAGACTTAGAACACAAAAATATACAGGCTTCTGCCACATGATGTCCAAAGTACTGGTGCATTTGAGGGAAAGATCTTACGGGATTTCAGTTCAAAGCACACTACTATCCTAGCTAGACGGGTAGAGTGTATTGTGAGTTCCTCGGCTGGCTCTGAGGCACTGCACGCACAGTTATACATAACTACAGTCCCAAACAGTGGAAGATGGCACTCTTTGAAGTGTTAAACACTGCTTCCTGGAGGAATAGAGTTTCTTTATAGGGCCTTTTAGTGAACCATGAAAAAGTTATTGATTCCATTCCAATTTAATTTGTAAAGGCACTGGTACCATTCTCTTACTGCAGCAGAATATAGTTCAAAACATAGGTTCTCAATTATTCGGTGTCTTTTCTTATCTCCAATAGCTTTTTTTCTTTATTAGTAAATAATTTCCTATGATTAAAAACAGCAACTCTAGAATCCCTAAATATATTCTTTCTATAATAAAAAAGTGACAATAATAAAAACAACTTAAAATTTTGACACATTATGGATATTCATGAAGAAAACAAACTAAAAAAAACTTAGAAAGTGATTGTACTTTAAACAAAATTTAATTTATTAACAGTAAAATACCAAGGAAACTACAAAAATAATCAGGGCGGTACTATGAAGACAAAACAATAATGCTCTACAAGTGTGGATAAGAAAAGAATATTTTTCACAGATAAATTAAAAGTACCCTATTTCCAGTTTTCTGTAAGCCAATAGTTCACTTCAGTATTTTTAGACAAGGCCTTTGATTTGTATCCAACAGTAGAACAAAATTTCTGAAGGGAGAAAATAGCAATTCTTCCAGTAAGAAAGAAATCATTTGCCTAATAAATGGACAGATTGAAGCACAAAGGCCCTTTGGAAATAATGACATAAGCTAAATTTTGTTTTAATGTTTAAAAATGTAAAGAGTCATTCCCAGTGTGGAAAATATATATTGTTTTACTACCGTGGGCTAAGAAGCATATTCAATAGCAGGGATGGTCAATAGGAGTCAAATACTGTCTCCTACTTGATAAAAGCAGATCAGTTCTTCCACAATCATCCTGCGACCTCCCTTCTGCTGGTTGCTCAACTCCTGCCCTCCCTCTTCTACAGGGTCCCTGGCGAGCACTACTTATGCTCCTCCATCATAGAATTTTTATGCTTCCCAGTTCAAAAGTGTTTTTCATAAAATAGGAAGATCTTATTTTTTTTCTTCTTAGCTTTGTTCAAATAAAGGGCACATTAAATTTATACATTCTTTTTTATAAACGGTATTAACCATAAAAATCAACATGGTCATATTATTTTTTCTGCCTGCTAGGCCCCAACCAATATTTCTAGCTTGATATTTTTTCCATTTTCACCTTTGGAAGTCTATTATCACTTAACCTAAGTGGATGGCTAACCCAGTCATCTTCCAGTCTTGCACTTAAGTGACTATTAGGACGTACTTTATGAAGTTTGAAGTGACCCTCTATTTCTTCTCATATAAAATATCTATAAGATATCAGTAACTGTCAGATACTATTTCTAGGGAAAAGCTACTGCATTTTCTCCAAGGTCATAATTGAACTAAAGCATCCAAGGGCAATGTTCTTAGACTGAATTCTATTTTTTCCCCTGAAACGTATAAAACAGGATTGATAAGCCTATAATTCGGAACCCACTTACAGACTTACAGACTTACAGGAAAATTATATATTTCTAACATTCCTGATGAAAGAACATAGGTCAAAGGCAAAAAGGAAACAGGGCAAGAAAAGTACAAAGTAGAAAAAAAATCCTTGAATCTATCTTTACTATAGAATAAAATTTTTGGAATTCTAAAGAACTCTTTTAAAAAATTCTGAGGGCATGCCTTGATAGGCTAGCAGATGTGGGAGCTGAGCTTATGGTGAGCACTCCATGAACATTAAATGGACTGGATTTCGAAAATAAAATAAATTGGTTGGCTGTACAAGTTAGATATCTCTGAATGTCCATGTTAAAGTCTACCAAAGGCTTCCTGAAGCTGATTGGTTTAGACACATCGTCCTCTGTGAATAGCATTTGATCTCACATATATATTCTAAATCATTGGAAGCAAAAGAATCTGAGTTTATTTCAACTATTTGTGGGAGGAAGGGTTTCTCCAAAGATTTTTTTCCTCTTTTTCCAGTTTACTCATTATTTTTAATATGAGTTAAATTAAGCCATCAACTGTGACACTTATCCACTTTTCACCCCCTCACCTTAGTCCCTACCAAACCAATACACTTCCTCTCTCATCCAGGTCCACCCCCTCCAAACAGGGGGATGGTTAGACTGTCTCCTTGCCAAAGCCAATCTCACCATCTTTACCCTTGATAACATCCATTTTCATATCTTTAAGAATCTTACTCCCTAGATGTCCTCCCTTGTTCTTGCATTTACTTCGTTTCAATTTGCATGCACTTTTCTCTGGACTTATAAAGTGCTCAAGTTTCTCTCATTCTAAAAAGAAATGTCCTGGCTGCAAATGCATTCTCCATCAATATGCTACACTGTTTTCCTTTTCACTTTCAAGTTGAAAGTGAAACAATTTTTGCTCTTAAAACAAATAAAAAATAAAAAAATAAAAAAATAAAAAAAACAATTGCTTTCTAAATACCCAAACTATTGGCCACTTGGTACTCCCTTTTTTACATTAACTTACTGTATTTCACTACCTTCTTAAAACAGTCAACTCTTTGTTTTTGTTGTTTGTTTCACTTTATATCTTCTATCATGTTTCACTGAGAGTGTCTTTTTAGGATTTTTAAAATTCTTGATTTAGCAAGATAGGATTAGGTAAACTATCTTCAAGTTCATTTGAAAATTGTTAGGTTTTGTATAAAAGATTGATTGCAATTTTTAAGATGTGGAAATGAGACCCTTTGGGGGGAAATCCTCAGGTAGAATCAAGTGTTCCTGTAAAACAATTATTCTTTTAAAAAATATATGTTTTTACTTATTTTAGAAAGAGAGTAAGGGAGAGGGCTAGAGAGTGAAAAAACATCAATGAGAGAGAAACGTTCTCAATCGGCTGCCTCCTGCATGCCCCTAACTGGGGATTGAGCCCACAACCCTGGTATATGCCCTAACCAGGAATCAAACTAGTGATCTTTTTGGTTCATGGCTGTACACAACCACTGAGCCACTCTGGCTAGGCAACAATTACTCTTATTTCCCTGAGTAAAGTCTCCTGAGAGATGCTTATTTCCTGCAGGTAGTTGCTGTCATCTGGAAGTGGAGTTTGATGCTTTGAACTATAGTGCTTATCATATTATTTTAAAATATCAGTTTGTTCCATTTCCTGTTTTCCCATTGGAGTTTGAAATGAGCCCTATTTCCTAGGAAAGAATCTGAAAAAGTATTTTAATCATTTTTCTGAATGCTAACAAGACCAGTGAGTAATGTTTCCATGCTCACAATCCAAAGACTCCATATTCCTCAGCTGAGATCATTCCATTAGATGCAACTGCTTTCCTGAGCTGTTGCCTTCTGAAAGGGGCCTAAGAGAACCTGGCCACAGTTTCCCTGTCTGTTCAATTCATTCCTAATGCCAGGCTAAAAGTAGCACTGTAATTGCACACCACAAAGCTAGTCTGTATTTTATCCTACTCTGGAAATTAGCCAAAATATATGCACAAAACCTGGAGCTGGTCAGAAAGCCACAAAAGATGAAAATTTACACTCTTGGCAGCCGTGACAGTATTGCTGGCTTTAAAGTGCACACTGTTGCTTCCAGCTGGCATGACTGCAGGCCAAAGTCTCACTGGTTTCCATGAACTTCTACTCCCACCCATACATTAAGGATGGGACACACGGAAACAAAAATCACTAACACCAAGAAAAGTTCCAGTTTAAAGTTTCCAGTAGTTTCATACTTTGCAAACATTATTTTCTGACATTTTCATATTTGAAAAAAAAAATTTAAGTTCATATTAATCTTAGTAGTTAGTCATATCCAAACTATGACTTAACTAATGGCAGATGCACTTTCACACGATAGTGTCCCGAGTTAAATGATTTCACTGAATAAAATAAATAGTAATTACAAATAGACAAAATGTTACATTTAATGTAAAGTGAAACATATATTACAATGTATTGAAACAGATATTCCATATATATTTAATGTGCACGCATATATGCATATATTATATACTTTAAATAAATTAAAATTGTTATGTGGAAATAAAAGATAGCTGCCAAAATTTTTCCTAAAAAAACATACTTGGTTTCCATGAAATTTATGTTTTGGCAGCCTTGTAATAATAAATAAAACTCTAAGGGTTAGAATGTGATTTAAAGATATCCAGTCTACAGTTGATTTCCAAACAAAGGAGTCAATATAATTCTTGTGAGCTTCATTGTCTGCTGCCAGAAAACCTATTTATTTATGAATAAGAAAGGCTTAGATATGTTGCCTCTTTAAGGATCACAGTTCTTATTTGGAACATAAGATCTTGTAAGACTTTTAAAAATGATCCATCCTAAGTTCAGCTGCCATCTTAGTTCACCATTAGGGAACTCTGTACTGGAGTTACCCCAGGGCTCCTTGGTCTATTGGAAAGATGGCCATGGAAGCACATTGAGGTTTCCTTGCATTCTCAAGGAAACCTGGGGGACTGTCTTCAGTTATTTTTAAACTTGAGTTGGCTTGGTGTGATTTCCATATTATGAATTAGATACAGCTGTTCACATAATAATTTAGAATTACACTTTAAAGCTTTTTTTACTGAAAAGATATGTCCTCTAAATCTGTTAGCCTACCATAATATGCCAAAGCAATTAAATTAAATCCACCATTTAAGTACAAAAATAAAATATCGTATCCATTTCTGACCCAACTCTCCTAGGTATAATTCAGAAGACCAAGAAGTTTCCCAAACTCTGCTCAAGTATGAGCCTACTTTTATCAGACATTACCTAATAGGCTGTTAGTTGGCTTTCATGGTGAGAAATATTTTACATGGGTTTAAAACTGTACTTAGTATGCATCACATTTAGGATGTACCCAGTCTCAAGCTGCAGAATATATGTGAAACCAGAACTTCTCAACCAGTGTGCTACAGTGTGCCATGAACGGATGGCTGGTGGCTGAGATGCTAATTGTAGGCACAGTGACAGTGTCCAGGAAGGGCTGCCTGTGGCAATCAAAATCCATGAGCCACTTGTCTCTGTCTGCGAGGATCCTTACCTGTTTACTCCAGTGTGCCATACAAATATGATTTTATATACAGTCACAATGTGTAAAGATTGAAAAGTACTGTCTCAATAATAGACAATTTTCACTAAATCAAGACATCTCTAAGTAGGCTTTCCAGAATTTGTTTCAGAATTGGATCAATGGTTCAATAATGTCATCAAAGACCCAATCTCATTTCTTTCTTCCATTTTACCATCTCAGCATGTTGACATTTGTCTTCAGGCCTGTCACCTCATGATTACAAGATGGCTGGCAAAGCTCCACACTTCATAATCTCACACAAGAGCATCCGGAGCAGGAGGCAGGGCAGGGATCAAAAACAATCTTTTTTGTCATGTGGCCTTATCTTTTATAAGTGCTCTACCACACTTCCCTTTGCATCTTTACCTTGCATTGATGAGGGGTTACTTTCATGTGGACCTTGGCAGAGAGGAATAGGAATATCAGGAATGGCTTGGACAGTCTTGATTTATCAATGGGAGTGGGTATACTGTTTCCAGAACAGAAGGAAACAAGAGTTCAATTAGCAAGAAACATAGGAGAATGACTGCTAGGTAAGCAATCTTGGTGGCTTGGCTGGAGATTAATAAAAAAATGAAACAATGTTGTTTATAATTTTGAGTCATAACCTATTTCAAGTTAAAGGGAATATATAATTTCTTAAGTCTAACTGGCCTATTCTCAAACCTTGAAATACACCTGCTTCAAATTTTTATAACAAATTTAGGATTTTTATTAATGAATAAATAACTTTCTGATATATTGTTATAGCCACAGCAGTATTTGCAAAACAGATATGTGATAAAAGACATATCCAAAATATACAAAGAACTCTTACAACTTAACAATAATAAAACAAGCAACTCAATTTTTAAAACTAGGCAAAGGTTCTGAACAGATATCTTATGAGGAAAAAAATATTTTGATGACAAACACATGAAAAGATGCTCACATTTTCTTGTCATCAGGGAAACTACAATATGGGATAAAACTACACACCTACTAAGATGAAAATCCAAACTAACAATATCAACAGCCAGTGATGATATGATTTTCGTTTCTAATATCATTCACCAACAAAAGAACTAAGACTTCTTAGAGAACTGTATATTTCTATACCTGGGACTGGGCATATAGTAGATGAGACTGAGTCACCTGGGAGTGCCAAAAAGTCAGGAAGTGCTCAAAACACAAATAACCACAATGTTAGGGGGCATGTTAAAGGGACAAAGGAACCAACTAAAAGAGTTTCCAACAGCCAAAGTCACAATAATTTGATCTACAAAACAAACTAGTATTAGATTATTCTGAATCCAAGAAACAGTGCTGCTTTATCCTTGCAAACAGAAGTATCTCCTTTAAAATTGTACCTTTGAAGGCATACATGGTGGGGTAAAAGGGAGAAGTCTTTCTACCTATTATATTGTTCACATATTGTTCAGTAATATCACATTTTAAATAATATCACTTTCAGCTCCATAAAATGTTGTGCTGCACTGAAAAACCATAACTAAGATACAAGGTATAAGAGCTAAGTGTGTCACACATTTTCAGTAGAAATAAAAGATTAGGTCTGCCTTTTTCTTTCCTTAAAAGACCATGATGGAATGAATTAGATGAAGGTCTTTCATGATTCATCCCTCTAAATTTGGTGGTCTCTACTCCCAGAGAGGTTGCAGGCCACTTGTGAGCCAATTGTAGAAGAAAGAAGTAGGGGGCGGGGGGGATTAAGAAATTGAGCAAAAAAAGAAAGAACTCATGGACACAAACAATAATGTGGTGATTAATTGCAGGGATAAGAGGGGGTGGGTAGAGGTAGAAGAGGGTATAGGGGGGATAAATGGTGATGGAAAAAATAAAATAAAATTAGAAGAAGAACCAACAGCCCAGAAATGGAGTCAGGATACCTTAATTCTAATCCTGCCCCTTTTCATTATTTAAGCAGCAGTTTCACCTGAGCAAATATTTTTTATTTTGCTGAGTTTTTATTTGAAAAACAAGGTATTTTTCCAACAAATGGAACTCAAAAATGCTGTGGAATCGCTCCCTTCTTTTGAATAGCAAAGGCTAGCGATGGGTCACTTGTCCGTTCAGGGCAGGCTGAGCTAACCCCTGATCTCTGTGCTGAGCATCTGAGCATCATGGTTAAAGTTCTAAACTTGGAGAGGCCACAGCCTACCTAGAGGGCAGAGGAAATGGTCTAGGAGCAATTGTTTCCATATGCATTTCCAGAGCTGAGGCACAGGAGTGCTTTGGAGTAGGCAGGAAGAGGAAGCAATTTATCCTTTTTCACATTCTTCAGAAAGCTTCCTGGGGAGTTCATGACCTTGGTCTACCAAACACCTTTCTGGGTATTGATTCTTGAAAGGGAGTCAGAAGCAACCTTAGGAGTTTACAGGCAACCAACCTTTTCATCCACAGGCTTGACAACCTCTGTTTAAACAGAATTTGAAAGAGTAATTTTGCCAATGATATTTTTAGGCAACACATATTACTATCATAAAAAATGAAGTGTGTGTAGTTATCACATTTTGCTTAAGCACAAGTAATGATCATCCTGGTAATAATATTTGAGGCTTTGCCCATTGTTTAGCCCAATTGCAAATCAGCAGGTAAAAATTAGTAATGTCTTCTCTTCATCCATTAAAAAAGCTTAGAGAGTGTCCAACCAATGTCATATCTAATACACACGGGGAACATTCACTTTCTGACTTTTCTTAATATTCTTTTCCCAGACACAGGTTTATATCTACCCACACCTTACCAACACAGAGAGGAAGAAAACTGAATTCCAAGTAATGATATATATTTTAAAAATTCTCACATTATAACCATAAATGTACACTAAAAATGATAAGATACTTGTGGCCATGGGTGTCGGCTGCCCTCTGATATTTTTCTTCATCCTTCAATTACACTGGCCATTGGGAAATACATTTTCAGTGGTGCCTGAAGCCAATAATTATGTTCTTTAAATGATGTGCTTGAAATACATAGCTTTTCCCCTCACACCTCTCCAGCTGCCACCAAGGTTTCTCACAGTTCCTGTCTCTGGCTTAGTTTTGTGGGCCTTGCAGAGGAGCAAAGGACCAATACTATCTCTTCTATTTCTGGAGGACATGCAAATATACCACCTTGAAATATAACTAGAATGCCCTATTTAGCAGAGTACAAATAACAGATACGTAACAACAGTGTTGGAGGCAATAAAACATGTTTGGTTTTGCATAAATGATTAAAATTGTGGCTTGGTTGTTTTTAAGACTAAATGTATATCAGTAAGGAACACACCACACACACACACACACACACAAACAATGGCTTTATTTCTTCAACTACAGCTTGAGAGTGGACTGACCAGTGCCATATACAATATAGGAAAGGATATTTCAGGGGTGTGTGTGTGTATGTGTGTGTGTGTGTGTGTGTATATATATATATAAAACAATGTAAATGTGTGCATATATAAGGGTTTTGTTTCCTTATCCACTCAACTACTCAACCACCATTTGTCTTTTGATTGGAGCATTCAATCCATTTTATTTAAAGTAATTGTTGATAGATATTCTTTATTGCTGTTTTATTATTTATCTTTTTATCTTTTTCTTCTTCTTCATAAAGAACACCCTTTAGCTTTTCTTGTAATACTGATTTGGTGGTGATGAACTCCTTTAGCTTTTTCTTGTCTGGAAAGCTCTTTATCTGTCCTTCAATTCTAAATGATGGCTTTGCTGGGTAGAGTCATCGTTGTTGTAGGTTCTTGCTATTCATCACTTTGAATATTGCTTGCCAAACCCTTCTGGCTTGCAAAGTTTCTGTTGAGAAATCAGCTGGAAAAGCTTGTGAGAGCTCCCTTGTAGGCAATTAACTGCTTTTCTCTTGCTTCTCTTAAGAGTCCCTCTTTTCTT
The DNA here is from genome assembly GCF_963259705.1 of Myotis daubentonii. NCBI lineage: Eukaryota > Metazoa > Chordata > Mammalia > Chiroptera > Vespertilionidae > Myotis > Myotis daubentonii. The sequence goes on from NC_081841.1 coordinate 161,006,903, forward strand.
TAATATTTGGAATTTTATGATGTGTCTTTGTGTGCCGCCTCTTTGGATTCATCTTGGATGGGACTCTGCACTTCTTGGACCATATGTTTATTGCATTCACTACATTAGGAAAGCTTTCCATCATTTATTTCAAATAGGATTTCAATTTCTTTCTTTCTCTATGATCCTTCTGGCACCCCCATGATGTAAATGTTGGTATGCTTGAAGTTGTCCCAGAGGCTCCTTAAACTATGCTCTTTTTTTATTCTTTTTCCTTTTTGTTCTTCTGATTGGTATTTTCTACTTTATCCTTCGGATTGATGATTTGATTGTCTGATTCATCTGTTCTACCATTGATTTCCTTTAATGTATATTTCATTTTAGTTATTATATTCTTCATTTATGACTGATTCTTTTTTTATGTTTTCTATCTCCATCTTTGTTTCCTATCGCTTTGTTAAAGTTTTTACAAAGTTCATCTACTCTTCCCCTAAATTCATTGAGCATTCTTATAATCAGTGTTTTGAACTCTGCATCTGGTACATTGCTTTTCTCCATTTTATTTAGTGATTTTTCTGGAGTTTGTTCTGTTCTTTCATTTGAAACTTGTTTCTTTGTCTCCTTATTTTGGCCACCTTCCTGTGTCTGTTTCTAAGTATTAGGTAGAGCTACCGTGTCTCTGAGTCTTGGTAGCGTGGCTTATGTAGTAGGTGTCCTGTAGGGCCCAGTGGCACAGTCTCCCCAGCCACCTTTAGCTGGGTTTTCTGGGTGTGCCCTTTGTGCAGGCTGTGTGCACCCTACTGTTGTAGTTGAGCCTTGACAGCTGTTGGCATGTCAATGGGAGGGCCATTTGGCTAGGAGGACTGGCTGTGATTATGGAGGAGGAGCTGCTGTGCAGCAGCCAAACCCACAGAGCAAAATGTGTTTCAAGGGTGTTCTGCTGCTTGATGATTCTGCCACTTGAGTGAGCCACTCATGGAGGTAGTTTCATGATGCCCCAGCATGGTCTGAAACTGGCCACCAGATGTGCTGGCTCTGAGGCCTCTCAAGAGGTGCAGGCCAAGGTTAGCCACCACCTGTGCCCTGCCCTGGGCCAACTGGCGTGATCTACAGATCAATCTGTAAATGGCTGCTGTTTGTGCTAGACTTAGGCAGGGGTGGGCAAACTTTTTGACTCGAGGGCCACAATGGGTTCATAAACTGGACCGGAGGGCCGGAACAAAAGCATGGATGGAGTGTTTGTGTGAACTAATATAAATTCAAAGTAAACATCATTACATAAAAGGGTACGGTCTTTTTTTTCAATAGTTTAATTCATTTCAAATGGGCCGGATCCGGCCCGCGGGCCGTAGTTTGCCCACGGCTGACTTAGAGGTTCCTGAGAGGGGCCAACCTACAAATTAAGGCCACCTGTCACCAGTGCCAGGCCTGAGGCTACTTAACAAGAGGTATGGGGCATACTGAGGCCAGTTGCTATGTGTTTGGGGTTTGTGAACTGTTGAGAGATTTTAGGAAACCCCAAAGCATAAGCCAGGACAACCATTTAAATGAAAAGCCACTGGAAATGGCTTGGGTGGTCCCACAAATTGGGTAGTGTTGGGTCTCAGGGAGTCACCAGGATGAGGCCAAAACTGTTAGCTAGGGTAATGGTGACTCAGATATGATGCTTGTCTGCTGGCTCTGTGGGATAGGGTTCAGCAAAGAAACAATGGCCTCTGCCAGCACTTCCACTGGGAGAAAGCTGCCCCTATAGCAGTTATCCCAAAGCAAGACAATTCAGTTTCTCCCCATATGTCCCTGGCAACTTTCAAGCTGCTGCCCCAGAGCTGGAGCTCAGAGCAAGTGAGTCGGAGTAAGTCATGTGTGGGCCTTTAAGAGGAATGCCTGGGATTCCAGAAGCCCTGCATCTCACTCAGCCATAATCTCCACTAGTTTTCACAACCAGAAGTTATGGGAACTTATTTTCCTGGCACTGTAACCCTGGGCTGATCGGCCTGTGGTGGGGCTGGGACTCCTTGTTCCTCGGAGTGGACTTCTGTAGCCAACTTATCCCTCCTGATTTTTAACTGCCATACATGGGTGTGGGATCAGACCATTCAGTCTCCATCCCTCTGTCAGTCTCAATGTGGCTTCTTCTTTATATCCTTAGTTATAGGACTTCTGTTCAGCAAGATTTCAGGTGGTGCTGAATGGTGGCTGTTCTGTAGTTTAGTTGTAATTCTGATGTGGTTGTGGGAGGATGAGAATACTGAATTTACCCACTCTGCCATCTTGACTGGAAGCTCCACACAACTTTAAATAAATATTCCTCAATTTCAAAATAAAAACGTTCTACAGAAATTGGGAAGTGCTATAAGCTTAAGCTTTGCATTAAACAATTATATCTCATAAGGAAAAGGGTGTTATGAGAAAGAACAGTAGAAAACTAAAATTTTATAACGAAGGAAATAAAAAACCCCACAGAACCGTAACATTCTAATGAGCAGCACACGCTATTCCAGTGCACTGTACAAAGTACATGTCCTCTTTGGGATGGGGTTCGGGAACAAATCCCGCAGGAGGAAGACATCCCTGGAGGGGACAAGAACCTGAGAGGGTCTCCAGGAAGGATTCGTTCAGAAGGCTGCAGGTTTCCCATTGAGCTCCTCTTAGCCCCTGGCGTGTGGACAGGGGATATAACCAGGTGTAGCATTTTACACTCTTTAGCAAAGAAAAACCCAAGCCTTTTAAATATATTTTAAACAAGATGTTACTTTCTTAGATTGAGCTCATCATGCACCATGAGAGGTACATTGTTCTCTCCTGAAACAGACCTACAAAATAGGGCTGCTGAGAAAAGAGGTAATTGGAACTGACAACTAGAGAATTGAATTGCCTTTAGTTACCAGATGTCTAGATTTTTTTTCTTTTAGTGGGTTGGTTCTTCACGAGATGAGAATCATATGTAGAACTGGACTATCAATTGAGAATAGGAACAACCTGATTGTGTTGGGATGGTTCTTAAAAAGAACTGTCAGTTCTACTATTGGGGGTGAGGGGTCCTAATAATGAAAGACAAATTTAAATGTAATGACACAAGATAACATCAATTGAAAGATGACTATAATTTGTATATGTGATTCACTTGAGAAACATTCTTAACTACTTCATCAGCTCCCTACTGAATACCTGAATTCAGGTACTTAAATATTATTTCATTAAGTCCTCAAATATTCTTAATTTCTCTCTCTCTCTCTCTCTCTCTCTCTCTCTCTCTCTCTCTCTCTCTCCCCTCCACTTCTTCCTTTCCACCCTTCCTTCTTCTCTATCTCCATCCCATAAACTTGTCATAATGTGATGTTGAAGCTAGATAAAGGAACTTTCTACTTTCCTAAAGAAATCCAGAAATACAGGTTCCTATGAATTAAATAAATAAAATGGTCATGCTGTACTATTAGAGATTTTCTATATGACTGTAAGCATTGAATTTTTCATAACTATATTATGTTTCATTTCTCAAAGAAAAAAAAATCCAGTGCATTAATATGCCAGCTTACTAAAACCTAAATGCAACCATTATGTAAAATTGCTTTAATGATTTGAAAGATACATTTAAAAAAATAAGCTTGTCTTTGGGTTTCATTTAAAATGAATTATCATGTTTTAAACATAGGAGCAATATAAATTAAACTGCCATAGTATATGCCAAAAGTGAAATTTCAGAGAAAATAATTTCAAAAGCTTTTTTTTCTTTATATTTTTCCTTTGAGGAAAGTTTTCTTTTTTCCTGGAATTTTAACAATTTCATAGACTTTATTCTATGTTAATCAGTGCGTTCTCACTAGCCAATCTCAGTTACACAAGAAAGTAAGAAATATAATTGTTCAAAAGCACTGAGAAATCCGAAGGGCTGGGTTAATGTACTCAAATATGATGTCACCAAGTCTCAAACTCTCTCTCCCTCTCTTTCTCACACACCCACACACCATAGTCGTACTTATCTTTCCTTAAAATCTTATTGTTGTGAGTATTACCAATTTCCCTCCTTCGCGCCCATTGCCCCCGTCCACCTGGTTCCCACCCCAGCTTAGGCCTTCACTGCCCTATTGTCTGTGTCCCTGGGCAATGTATATATGCACACAAATTCTTTGATTAATGTCTTCCTGCCCCAATTCCCCCTTCCCTCAGAGGTTCATCATTCTGTTCCATGTTTCCATTCCCCTGGATCTATTTTATTCATCAATTTAGTCCTACTTATCTTTTTATTGATGTTATTCTTAGGAAAACTTGCCCAGAGTGGCCAGGATTGGCTAGCAAATCAAGTTCCAGATATTATTAACAGGGAGAGGGATGGTTCCAAATAATCAAATTTGAAACATGTTGAATAAATAAAAATTAATGGTCGTCTTTACCATAGGCTTCTCTGAGCCTTGAATACAGTGTAATACTCATGACTCCCCAAGAGGGATCGAATTCATACCTGCAGCAATTTCCAAGTTAACTACCCACGGAATCTTTTTCTTTTCCCTTTGACTGAGGCAGATCTGCTAGCACTAGTAGGACAAAGAAATAAACAAGGAAGCATATAAAACACTCTCTCAGCACAGTCTCGGGGGCTCCGTTCCATGCCCCCATTTTCTTGATTGCTTGGCTTATTCTTTGAGGACAGGTATGAATCCGAATCAGCATTTTAACAATGTCACTGGATGACTTGTGTGTACATTACACTTTGAGAAGTAGTGTCTTAGAACATTTTGAAAGGGTCATTAAAATTTACTGACTAAATAGAAAAAAAAAATCACCGACTACATGGTTTCCAGGTACACTTTTCTGTGTACATTTAAATATCCCTGCCATTCTGCCATGGGAAGAACCAGAATAGCTCAGACCAGCAAATTTATCCTTGGTTTCTGTTTCCCTAAAGCCACGTCGAGTTGAGTGATCCTCCAATACTACCCTGTCTTTTGAGGCCTCTTTAAATGGCCAGTTATAATTCATTCAGGAGATAATCTCCAGGCTGTCGTCTCGTTTCCTCTGTGATTGAGCATCACTCTGCTTTTTATGTTTAACCTGCATTCACTCAGCAGCATTTTATTTATGGTTGAACTAAATTTCCAGTCTTAGGACTGTTTCTTCCCCACTTTGTGAAATCTGCCAGCATGCAATATGCAAATATAAACGTTCAGACCTGGCAGGTGTGGGCTAGGCATAGCATAAAGAACTTGGTGTTGGTGCCCTGACTTGGAACATGGCCGGGCTGCCTTTACTTACTGTGAAATGGACAGCCCTGCCTGGCATTGTTATTTGCTGGGATGTGTATGTGTGCGCGCAGTAACTACAATCTCTGGAAAATCAAAGAATCTCACTGCTTACCAGTCCAGTGACTAACATGGCGCTCAGCACAGTGTGAACACAAAAAATAATGGAGCAAATGGTATTATTCTCTTCTCATTCTAAAACACAAAGGATTACATTATACAGAGCGAAGAAAAGGTCAAATTGTTTTGAAGTTTACAATACATGTGACCATAACAAACTCAAAAGTCTTTTGATGGTACTATCACTTTATACTGAAAAAAAAAACCAAAAAACAAGTGTTTGAGGTAGCAACATATGCCCAAAAATAAGGAGCGGAGAAATAATTTTGCTAATTGCTTCTCCTTGACATTTAAACACTGACTCAGTGACATTGCAGCCAGGTAGCGAGGTAAATCAAGCTCCCGGAAATATCAAGTTTTATCTTTTAAACTATATTTCCCTCTCATTCTGAAAAATCACATTGGAGAATCAACAGAGAATTTAAAGCACAAGTGAGTCAGCAGACATCAAATGAAAACACCCACCAGCACTGATGCAGATCTCAGAACCCTGAGCTAATAAACAAGGTTTAAAGGCCTTAATGGCCTCCAGCAGCTGGGAGAACATAAGGGGGGCGGAAGAAAAACGCCTTCCCTTTCCCATAACCCTGTTTTCCAAAAGTTTCCAGTGCTGCCCACCCACTCAGTTAATTTCCTAAGAGCTTGCTGATGGGGTGGACAGGCATAAGAACTCCCCAGTGCAATAAAACTCAGTGATGAAATTATAGAGAAATAAGCGGCAGACTTTCCACAAGAGGTATATGACTTTTCATACTTCCAGAAGGTCTTCTGCCAGGTAAAGGCACCACACTGTCTCATATTAGCCTGGAGAGCAACCAGCTGGAACTCAGCTATAGTCACACATCTCACAGTGACAGCACTGGCTCTGGGCTACCAAGGCTGAGCCTTTCACTGCTGGAAAAAGTATAAACCAAGCCTGCAAGGTAGGTAGGATTCCTGAGAAATCCTCTGCTTTCATTCATTTTATCTTCCAGACATGCCCTGTCCCCATAACAGGTTATCCTAGTAGCCGATCTAATCACCTCTAAGTATCCATACAAACCCCAAAGACAGTCAGTGGGTGTTTTATTGCCCATATTCCTCCTGAAATCCGCCTGAAATACTGCCTAGGTCTCATTATCTAAAAATACTCCAAAACCCTGTTGCTTTTTTCTGAAGAGACGTTCTGAAGAGCAGTTCTCCCTTCTGTGCAGTGGAATTCCAGAAGGATTATCTTCCCGGTTCTGTTCATTAAGGTCAACTAACTTTATGTTCAACATCATTCATGACTACTATGTACATAAGTGTGTTTGCAATTCACCCTGGAAGAGGTAGGACAGGAAAGTAATAGCTTGAATTCACATGACATTTATTTTCCTCTATTGATATCAAAGGGATTAAACAAAATGATCTCATTTCATATTCTAAAGTTCCTAAAAAATCCCCCCCCCTTTTTTCAGTATAGGACAGATCTGAATCTGCTGTTGCTGCAAATAGAATCCATAACTGATTTTACCTGTGTGCCATGTTCTCCCATGTGGGCTCACTTACTCCCCAGCCAATCCAATTCCAAGGACTAGACATTGCTTAAAAGAATTTTTAAAATATTTGTTCTTGCAATTGCTTCACAGGATATTTTCCCCTTTTATTTTCTCTTTTGATTGTTTGTCTATCCCATGTCCCCTCCCCCATTTCAGATTCTAAGTCTTTATTACTATGAACTTCTGAGCACTTCCAGGCTTTGGCACCTTAGCCATCCTGCTAAATGGTGCTTACTATTTGTGGGGACCCTGTCCACAGTGTGATGGATGTTCAAGGCCACTCTGAGCATGGGAATCCTAATTAGCGTTCAAGGCTAAGACGCTAATATGCAGGTGCAAGAAGGAAGGCACAGTAATCTATGTACACTGTGCAAGTGTACCCTTCTATAACCCAAAAGACTGATGTCATTATTTTAGCAAGAAGCCTCTTTGGTCTAAGTTAGTATAAAGTATGTTACTGACCAGCCATATCAGAGACAGCTGCTTAGTGAGGTTATAGCTCTAAGGATGGCTCCTGTATAGCTCCTATGTTGGAAGCTACTACAACTTTGTGGGAAAGATGTATTGTTACCTAGCCGGATTAATAATTGTATAGGACTTTACTTTGAAGAACTGCTATGTCTAATAGCTCCTGTCATAGCAATGGCTACTTAGACTATAATAAAGACTTTCTTATATAACCACAACTTCTCATGGCTTCTCGGTTGAATACCCAGCATCCAAGGGGGTCCAGTCCCTGGCAGAGGGGCTGGGACCCAACAGTTGGCATAGTAGAGGAGGAGTTAAGGAGTGAGTACTCCAACACTATTCCACTGAGATTCAAACATTGAAATTCAACACCTGGAGCTAATGAGCAAAACCAGTTATGTGGAAAGGAAGAAGAGCTTAAGGGAATGTCGGCCTGCAGTCAGAATGGGGAGAGGGTGCAAGAGAGATAACTTTCTTTTCTTGTTTCTTTATGTATATTCTAGAGGCCTGGTGCACAAAATTTGTGCATGGTGGGGGGCGTTCCTCAGCCTGGCCTGCACCCTCTCCAATCTGGGACCCCTCAGGGGATGTCTGACTGCCGGTTTAGGCCCGATCCCCCAGGGTGTAAACCAGCAGTCATACATTCCTCTTGCAATCTGGGACTGCTGGCTCCTAACTGCTCACCTGCCTACCTGCCTGATCATCCGTAACCCCTCTGACTGCCTGCGTGATCGCCCCTAACTTGCCCCCCTGCCAGCCTGATCAACCCTAACTTGCCCCCCTGCTGGCCTGATTGTCCCTAACTTGCTCCCCTGCCAGCCTGATCTCCCATAACAGCCTCTGCCTCAGCCCCAGCCTAAGCCACAGTCTGGCCTCCCTCTGTGGGAAGCTACTCCGCGGATAAGGGGAAGGCACTGCCCCCATTACCCTGCTATTGCTGCCACTGCCAGCCTGAGCCTTGGCCCTTTGCAGCCACACCTCAGCCCTTCGCAATTTCCCATGGCTACCTGAGCCTGGGCCCTTCACAGCTGGTACAGCTTTGTCTGGAAGGACGTCTGGAAGGTCGTCTGAAAGATGTCTGCTCTAATTAGCATATTACCCTTTTATTAGTATAGATTTATTTTATATTTTCCATTACTATTTATCCCCTCTATGCCCTCTTCCACCTCCATCCATCCGCCTCCACATCCTCAATCACCACATTGTTGTCATGAGTTCTCTCTCTTTTTTTCCTTTTTTGCTCAACCTATGAGTCACGCAGAGAGAGAGCTTGTTATTGTTGAGTAAACCACACCTGTTTAGCAATGTTTAGCAATGTCTTTTAAGAATTAGGACTGCCCTAATTCTGGCTGGGAAATCAGATGGTTAGAGCATTGTCCCAAGGTTGCAGGCTCAATCCCTCATCAGGGCACATACAAGAATCAACCAATGAATGCATAAATAAATGGAACAACAAATCAGTGTTTCTCTCTCCCATCTTCTCTCTCTCTCAAATCAGTTTAAAAATTTAAAAATTATCACCAAGGGGAAAAAAAAGGAATAAAATATTTCCTATGTCCTGGAGTCTTTGAAAAGAAGATGTCCAGCCTTGTACCTTATATTGGTGGAAGAATAGGTACAGTTTGCATTGGAAATATGTGGCCTTGACTTCTGTTCTGCCACATTATTGTGTATTATTGGACAAGATAGCTTACCTCTTTAAGCCTCAATTTCCTCATCTATAAATATAACTTGTTATATACATATCATGGGATCATTTTGGGGATTAATAATTGTTTAAAAGTATAGCACAGTGTAAAACATTTAGCAAGTTCTCAGAAATAGTAACTATTATCAATATCACGCTACAGCTTTTATTCTCATGTGTTAGCTTTATAAGATGGAACAACTAGATTGGGAAAACCTGTATTTGCAACTGGGTCTCACTTATCTGTTTATATTATTAACTAGAGGCCCAATGCACAAAATTCATGCAAGAGTAGGCCTTCCGTCCCCTGGCTGCTGGCACCAGCTTCCCTCTGGCACCTGGGACCCAGGATTTCTTCTGATTGCCAGCAGGTACCCGGGACGCAGGCTTCCCTCACAGCCCTGGCTGTGAAGGAAGGTCATCCAGAAGGATGTCCAGAAGGACATCAGGTCTAATTAGCATATTATGCTTTTATTATTAGAGATCAGATGATTTGTTACATGGTTATGTTAAATCAATGGGCACTGTTGAAATTCTAGATAATAAAGAGCTAATATGCAAATGGTCATCATGCTCTATCGCCCTCACGCCAGGGCTGGGGGAGCTGAGGCCATGCCCCCTGCCCTGGGGCCAGGTCCAGGGGACTTAAGCCTGTGCTCCCTCTCCTAGCACCTGGTCCAGGAGACCTGAGGCCAGGCCAGGGGACATGAGGCTGTACCCCCCACCCCAGTGGGGTTTAATGGGGGACCTGAGGCTGTGCACCCCACCCGGTGCTGGGCCAGGGGACTTGAGGCTGTGCCCCCCACCCTGCAGGGCTTGGCAGGGGTGAGGCCGGCCAGGTCTGGGTCTTGCACGATTTTGAGTGGGTGGGGACTTGACTCTGGGTCCCGCAGCACGCCCCTGACTCTGACAGGAGGGAGATTTTCATATACATTTTACTAATTTTCTTTCATCTCTGACACTTCTATTATAGAGAAAGGGCAAATAGCAATATTAAAATATTTCCTCTAATTTAATTCCCTTTTTTGTTAAAATATATTTTATTGATTTTTTACAGAGAGGAAGGAAGAGGGATAGAGAGTTAGAAACATTGATGAAAGGAAAACATCCATCAGCTGCCTTCTGCACACCCCCTACTGGGGATGTGCCCACAACCAAGGTAGGTAAAATCTGAGTGTAAATTGAATCAGATGCTTAAAACATGTGAATTTTACTGATATTCTGGTTTATTGATATTATCTCTTCTATTCTGGTTCAGTCTAGTCCACTCTGTTTCTTTAGATTCCTTCCTATCCTATCCAATCCTATCCTATCCTATCCTATCCTATCCCATTCAAATGAAATCCTGAGCTATTTATTTTTCTAGACACTAATGGGTCACAACCCACAGTTATGAAATTCTGGTTTATAGCAATGAATTTAAAAAAACTGTGGCTCGCCGCCCTAATCAATAAAAATTTTTGAAATAAAAAAGCATAGATAGATGTAGAAAGACATCTACTGCTATTTATGTTTATTAAATGTTAAGAAAACTTTTATCTTACTTTTTGGATAAAAATATAAGTTATATAATTTCCCTCAGCATACCATATATAAGGTCTAAGCTTAGCTCCCACTTATATGACATTGGGCCAGTGGACTAAATTCTCTAAACTTAGAATTTATCTGAAAACTGGGAATGAGAGCATATTTTTTTTATAGGTTTGTTGGGATAATTTAATTAACCATTGGGTTTAAAGCACTTGATCTGCCCATAAGTAAATAATGTTATTTTTAAATTAATATTAATTGCAAAACTTCTATGGATTACCTACTGTATGACTACATGCCAGACACTGAGAGAACACTAAGAACTATAGAGAAAAGCTATGATGATGAAGATGATGATAATGATAGTGATGAAGTAGAAGATAGAACATGAAGAGTAAAGAGACATTGTAATCTAGTAGGAAAGCCAGCCTATATATATACACTATAAAATGAGGCAGAGTATAACATTATAATATGCCTTAATTAAGACATATTTCATATGCTATCTAACAGTTAGTGTGAGACAAATATTTTTGAGTACATGCAATTCATGAATGAATGAGTTCCAGCTTTAGCCATTGCTGTACAACCAAAAGAAGCGACATATTGAGAGAACATGAACATCATTAATGCCACTTGCCAACTAAGATACAAAATAAATGTGATTATCAAATTTCCCATAGTAATTTTTACTTTATTAAATGTGTGTATTTCCAAAACAAGTGAGAATCACAGCTCTTTTTTGTTTTGAACAGATTATTTCATGTGCATCATAATATTATGGAGAGGAAATAACTGCTATTAAACTTCTTTTTTTCTTACTTAGCAATCAGAGAGCAAAGGCACCTAACTACATACCAGTTAAGGAAACTTAAAGTTGCATACTAATAACCCACAGTTTCTTCAAATGCTTAAAATTAATTTTTAATATTTTATAGATAAATCACTTTATAAATCAACAGACAAAAACTGTTATAACTATATTACTAATTATTTTCACATAAATATTAAAGGGCCACTTTAAAGCATATGTTCATTTTCTTATCTTCTCTCTCACACCATTTCTTTTCTATTTTAAAGCCAATAGAAAATCTCCTTAAACAGGTCTCAAGTTATGGAGAATGTGGAAAAGGGTTTCAGATTTACTTTTTTATGCAGTAACTTATGTTTTATCATTCATAGGATGCAGCCTATAAGGTGACACATTGTAGCCAGATAGAGAAGTGATATTTTTCAATTGCTATTGACTGTAGTTCTGTTTTTATTAACCCTCTTGCTGGTAAATCTAAATGCAGCTCTGTGGAATCAGATGTGAAATGATAACTTTCTTTAGTGCCATTCAGGCAATGGAGAATGATTTTCCACTTGTGGAAATATCATCTAGGAAATAACCTACATGGCAATTTGTCAAAAAAAAGAAATCCATCACAAAATTTGATAACACTATTTGAGAGTGAGGCATGTACGTAGTTTCACAGTTACCATTTGACCCTTGCTGTCCCCAAGATTATCAATCTTCCTGTTTCTTTCACTCCTTCATTCTCTCAGCCTCCTCTCTCCCTTTGCCAAAGAAACTAGCAGCTGGGTAGAGTGAATGCAATAGCTTTCAAATCTTTTTTTAATTCAATAAAATAACACTGTAAGGTTGACAAGGTAGGAACATTATCTCTGTTCCATAAAAAAGGAAACTGAAACCACAATTAAGTGACTCGTCTAAGGTAATGCAGCTAGAAAGAGGCACACATGTGACTAACATCTCTTTCTGGGTCATTGCTCTTTGGAATACTGAGGCATTGGGGGCGGGGGGGAGGGGGGGGAATGCCTATGAATACTGTTTCTGCACTTTCTTATGACCTAAGTTGAACTGTGTCCAGCAGGGCCAGTGGTGAACCTGAGGAGGGGTGGTAAAGGTTTTAAAAAAAACCAGACAAGATAATACAGTTGGGGCCAGGTGGATCACTGCACCTAGATGAGGACACGGTGACCCCGCCTGTAAGCCGAATCTTTATTTTATAGTCAGATCACACAAAGCAAAACAAGGGAGTGGTCAAGGTATTTACAATGTTCTTGAGATTTTCAAATCTGCTTTCCTGTTATTGCAATTCTCTGAACTCTATCAAGCTTTACCTGGGCCCCATCGTGTAATGGTTAGCACTCTGGACTCTGAACTCTATCAAGCTTTGTTTTGGCAGCACTTGCTGTGCCTCCTGCAGCCCACATCCCTCAGCTACCTAGGACTACAAGATCGAATTATAAGGTCAAGCTTACATACAACGATAGCCTTTGGCTATAATTGTGCTGGGAGGGCTTTGTCCTCCAAGCTGGGACTTGTATGTGGCTTTGCCACAAGAGGACCATGCCCTCTCATCAGTCTGAGACTTGATCCTGTCCAAACGCTGTAGCCATTCTCTACTTAACTAGAGGCCCAGTGCATGAATTCGTGAATGGGTGGGATCCCTCTGGGTGGCCTGCAGGGATCCGGTTGAAACCCACAGTCCAACGCTGCTTGCAGCTCCTACCTGCCACTCTAGCTCATCCCAGCCCCACTGTGCCTGCTGCAGGCTTGCACCTAATCAGTCCTGATTGGGAGAGGCTCACACTGCTGCAGCAGCACTCACCAGCCATGAGCCCTGCGCCTGGCACCCTCCCAAGGTGAGTGGCCTGCAGGATCGAGCTGAAACCTGCTCTCCGACATCCCCCGAGGGGTCCTGGATTGCGATTGGGTGCAAGCCAGGCTGAAGGACCCCACTAGTGCATGATCGGGCTGGGAATGGGCCGCAGGAGGGCTTCTGGGTGTGTTTGGCCCATCTCGCTCAGTCCGGATCAGTCGGACCCCAGCAGCAAGCTAACCTACCAGTCGGAGCATCTGCCCCCCAGTGGTCAGTGCACATCATAGCGACTGATCGACCAGTTGACTGTCTGCCCCATGGTGGTCAGTGCACGTCATAGTGAGCAGTTGAGCAGCCTTAGCATATCATTAGCATCTTACACTTTGATTGGTTGTTCTGCCATTTGGTCTATTTGCATATTACCCTTTTATTATATAGGATTATTTTAAAGTAACTAATCTTTTTTAGAAAATATATCAGTTATCCATCACCACAATAATGCTGTGTAGTAAACCTCTCCCAAACTCAATGGCATAAAACAATATGCATCTATTTTTGCCTTTGAGTTTCTGGATCAGCTGGGTGATTCTTGTGGACTCAGATGATCCTACTTGTATAGCTACAGAAAACTATAGACTGGACCAGGGTTGGGCAAACTTTTTGACTCAAGGGCCACAATGGGTTCTTAAACTGGACCGGAGGGCCGGAACAAAAGCATGGATGGAGTGTTTGTGTGAACTAATATAAATTCAAAGTAAGCATCATTACATAAAAGGGTATGGTCTTTTTTTTTTTTTAGTTTTATTCATTTCAAACGGGCCGGATCTGGCCCGCGGGCCGTAGTTTGCCCACGGCTGGACTGGACAGATGGCACTGATGATTGTGCCTAGATTCCCTTCCATGTTTTAATGTTGACTAAACATAGGCTGGTTTAGAATAGTATCAGCTTTGACAACTGGATTCTCCTCTCTGTGGCTTCTTGGCATCCATCAGCTTAACCAGTCTTGATAGAGGGGTGCCAAATTTCCAAGGGAGTGAGCATTAAGGCAGAAGACCTTTTTAAACCAAGGTTCAGGAGTAGACACTGTCACTTTCATTACACTCAATATGGCAAAGAAGATTAAAAGGGCAGCCCAGGTTCAAAAGATGGTAAAGCAGACTCCACCTCTTAATGATAAGAGCTGTAAAGTTACATTGCAAGGAGCAAGGAGTGGGGAGTCATGAGGGCCAATTTTGTAGTCAATCTAATACAGAAACAACCTTTTATCGTACCAGTGAACAAGGCTTTGGAGAAGACAAAGATGACTATACTACTCCCTTTAATATGTGGGAGTTTACAGTCTGGTAAGAGAGAAAAGCATGTCAAAAGATAATAATGATAGGCATGAAAATGAAAACCTTGATCTACAAAACTCAAGAATGTAAAACATGTAACTTTCTTAATTTTTCTGTAACCAAATTTAATGTGTGTCTTGAGTCCTACTTTAATCTATAAACATATTTAATCAATTATAGGTAACAAATCAATTCCAAGTTTCCTAAATAAATTTAAGGTCTTCTCAGTGAGGTCAGAGTTAACTTCTCTCCCCCTTGTCATAGGATCAAGGAGCCCCGGTATTGCCCTTAATTGCCTCTCATTTTTATCTGTGAAAATGTAGTATTCCATATGGTCCTCATTCTGAATCCTTCTTCATTTCCTAATGAATTTGTGCCTAATTCCAGGCAAATTTGTGTAACTAGGTCATATATGTTAGAATACACATCTAGTGACCTGGAGATTAAAGAAAAGATACATTTTATTTAGCACCAATTTTAATAAATAAACATTCATGGATATGATTTTGATATAAGCACATTTCAGAATGAAAAGGATTTCTATTTTTAGAAACTAAACAAAATTGCATATGGAGAGAGCACTGAACTGGGAACTGAGAGATCATGAACAATAATTATCCATGTGGCTCTAGCAAAATCATGTTGCTTCTCTGGCCCCAGTTTCTTCAGTTCTTTATTAAGTGAATTGGACTAGAGAAATATTTCAGTCCCTATCAGCATTCAAATCCTGCAGTTCTTAGGAAATTGAAGAGTCATTTGTGGCATTAAGAAGAAAGATGGAGAAAGAGAGAATCAAAAGAACACTGATAAGATCACAACTTATAGTGCACATCTGAGGATGATTTATTAACCTAGCTGAGCTAATAGTGTTTGAATAGTACATATTTTAGTATTATATAGGGTACGTAATATTAGTCTTGGTATGAAAGAAACATTTTTTTAAAAATATATTTTATTGATTTTTTACAGAGAGGAAGGGAGAGAGATAGAGAGTTAGAAACATCGATGAGAGAGAAACATCGATCAGCTGCCTCCTGCACATCTCCCACAGGGGATGTGCCCGCAACCCAGGTACATGCCCTTGACCGGAATCGAACCTGGGACCCCTCAGTCCGCAGGCCGATGCTCTATCCACTGAGCCAAACCGGTTTCGGCATAAAGAAAGAAACATTTTAATAGAGCACTGTGTACTCATTATAGTATCAATATTCAATTGCAA
This sequence comes from Myotis daubentonii, assembly GCF_963259705.1. Taxonomy (NCBI): domain Eukaryota; kingdom Metazoa; phylum Chordata; class Mammalia; order Chiroptera; family Vespertilionidae; genus Myotis; species Myotis daubentonii. The sequence goes on from NC_081841.1 coordinate 161,022,607, forward strand.
AGTAACATACCTCATTGTTATTATATTAATGATGTCTATCTATGATTTCCTCTCCAAAGTTAACATTATTGTCAACAGCTAAACTATGAAAGGACAAGAAGTCACTTTTAGATTCCCTAATAAGAAGCATAACTGCCAACACATTTCAATTTGAAATATTATTACTAATATTATTTTATAATCTGGTTAGTCATAAATTTTCCCAATTGATTTATAGTCATTGAAATGATCTATCTACTAACAATGGTTACTTTGTTCAATACTGATAAATGCTACTTATTGACCAAATGATTGATTTCTCAATTTTAATATTATGCAAGTATTTCAAGAATATTTAGTTGCCATAATTAATGATGATCCTAATGAATTAAACCATGCTTAATGCTGATTTAATGTAATCATAGGTAAATAAAATTTCTAGCTAAAACTTTTCAAAAAAGGCTTTGGGCAGAGGACATCTAATATTGAAACTGATGTGAGTTCGCTGCTTATTGTGAACTGCACATAATAATCTCATGTTGAAAAGCACTAACCCTGCGGGGTTTTGTTTTTTAACCTTAACTTTGGAAACAGACTATGATTACTCATGCTTTGGTTTTCAATTATTAAATCACACTACCCCATGACTTTGAGACCGACTACTTTCAAACCTCCGTGGTACATTTTGTTCCGTCTGCTACCAGTACCAACCAAGCTAAAATAAATAAATAAATAGATAGATAGATAGATAATTATTTAAAGCATAGGAAGGGCATAAAAGCTAATCATCATAGTTCTTACTGACTAGTTTTGTAAAGATACTGTCTTGTCAAGGATGAGGAAAGTTAGCTACAATTTACTATTTCTTCAGTCAAGAAAAAGTAATAATCTACCAAATTGACGCAGCAAATGGGGGAAACTATTTAATTGACATGCAGCATTGGTTCTTCAAATACAAAAGAGGTAGACATGACCTCCCATTCTATTCCCCACGTTGCTGCCCCCCCCCCCACACACACACACTCCTAATAGTAACAATTTGGAAAGGGACCAGGTATTGCCATACACCTAGCAGACTTTTAATAAACGTTGGGCAATGATGAGTTAAATATTAAAAATTGTTGTTATTAAAAGTCCCTCCCCTCCTTCACTAAAACAAAGCATAACACCTCAACGCAAAGAAAAAGTCATTTTGCTCTGATTTCATGAACTTATTTAGCTAACCCTGCCTTTGTTTTCCTTTTTACTTTTTTTTTCTCTTTTCTTCTTATTCCTCACTAGAGGCCTGGTGCATGAAATTAATGCCTTGGGGGAGGGTACCCTCTCCAATCCTGGACTCCTCGGGGGATGTCCAACTGCCGGTTTAGCCCCTGGAATTGGACCTAAACTGGCAGTTGGGCATCTCTCTCACAATCCAGGACTGCTGGCTCCTAACTGCTCACCTGCCTGCCTGCCTGCCTGATTGCCCTTAACTGCCCCCCCTCTGCCAACCTGGTTACCCCCAACTGCCACCCTGCTGCCTGGTCATCCCCAACTGCCCCCCCTGCCAACCTGGTCACCCCCAACTGCCCCCTCTGCTGGCCTAGTTGCCCCCAACTGTGCCCCCCCACCAGCCTGGTCACCCCTCACTGCCACCCCCTGCCAGCCTGGTCACCCCCAACTGCCCCCCCACTGCCTGGTTGCTCCCAACTGCCCCCCCCCACACCGGCCTCGTCACCCCATGCAGCCTGCTGTTCAGTCGTTTGGTCGTCCCTCACTAACCCCCCTGCCGGCCTTGTCGCCCCAGGCATCCTGCTGGTCATTACTGTTACTGTGCTGGTGTCCCGGACAATTTGCATATTCCTCGATTATTAATATAGATGATTATTTTAGCTACTCTGTAATGGTCTGAGTGTTTGAGTCTGTTGGGAAGCTCAGCCACCCCAAGCCTATTGTACTGTAAACCTAAAAGGAGCTTCTGAGTGCCACAGGGACCTGCCTCTGCTGGTACACAGGGCAGCCTCCTCAGGAGTTTCTGCTGAGAAGGGACCCGCTGATGGGAAGGGGCCCACTGATGGTTAGCTAACAGAGCTGAGTCTTTCCATGGACAACCAGGTGTAATCACACAAATTTCCTCAAAAGTAAACTGGTTGTAAGTGGGTGGGTGGCCCATGTATTTGTTAGTATGGAAACCGCCCATGCACAAGTGTGTTTTTTCACAGGTAATGTCCTTCGAGGGCCAGTTGAAATTCCCTGGACTTCCAAGGTAAGCAGATGCTTCTGTCTCTCACATGTCTCTAACGGCCTAAAGCCATATAGTCTGATAAAAGAGAGCTCTTAAGCAAAGGTAGGTTAAGTAAACCATAGTAAATTTTATGTAATGGATTATAACACAACTCTAAATACTCATGAGGTAGAAGAATATGTATTGGCATGGGAAACAGTTACTAATAAGTGGTTAAGGCTACAAAAACTATTGTTCCAAAGATGCACTATTTTGGTCAAAACTATAATAGACCCATGAGATCTTATTTTCTCTTATCTAAAGTACACCATCAATGTATTCTATGTATTGATTATAAGAGTTACTATAATTTAAGAAAATATAAATAGAAGTTCAGGCATTTTAAAATCAAGGTACAGTACAGCCGTGGGCAAACTATGGCCCGCGGGCCGGATCCGGCCCGTTTGAAATGAATAAAACTAAAAAAAAAAAAAAAAAAAGACCATACCCTTTTATGTAATGATGTTTACTTTGAATTTATATTAGTTCACACAAACACTCCATCCATGCTTTTGTTCCGGCCCTCCGGTCCAGTTTAAGAACCCATTGTGGCCCTTGAGTCAAAAAGTTTGCCCACCCCTGGTACAGTACATTATCTGATATAGTACATGTTATGTTTTTATGTTGAATGCTACATAGTACACTGTAATGGATTTTATATACATTAATAAGATGTGGCAACTTGTATATGTTGTATATTAAATAATATGCACTATAATTATATTATGTTTTTTGTTATATGTTATTTAAATACATCTTACATTTTTTAAAAAGGCTGGCATGAAATCACATTTGAGAGTTTTTTCCCCTCTACCTTTTTCAGTGTTCTGACTTTTTTCTGCCTTCAGTAGGTATTACTTTTGTAATTACAAAAAAAGTTTAAACTTTAAAAAAAATAATGGTTCAACTGTTAAATAAATCAAACAGCCAATATGTTTGCATTTTTTCTCCTCTGCTGATTTTCTATTCTCCTGATGGTAAAAATGATGAAGACTATAAAAAAATTTTTAAAAAATAAAATAAAAATAAATGATGAAGACTGTGGGAGCGCAGCCTAGCTCTCTCCCTTGGAGAAACCCCTCTGGTGCCTGGCATGCTGTGTGCACAGAGCCTTTGTGGGAAGTGGGGAGGTGAATGTGAAACAGGTTAGTGACCAAACTCAGCTGTTTTCCCGCAAATGGAGCCTGGGGCCTGCCATGGTAGGGTTCAGGGCCGCACCAGCCACCATCTATGTGGGCACTGTCATCCACCCAGGAGCAAGCAGTTGGCTGTCCCATGGTCAGTGACAACAATGGAGCAGCTGCTCCTTGGCCATGGCTGCTGATCCCAGACTATGGCCACAGTGGTCTGGGCAGCTTCTGAAGCACAGTGAGTCACATCTCCTCCTCTTCTCAGAACACACCTAGGGGTCCACGTGGGAGAAGCCAGGGGGGAGCCTGATCATTACCGCCTGTCCTTTTAGAATGAGGGCAGCCAGGGTACCCCTCTTCAGACAGAATGTTGGAGGCCAGCTGGTCCTCCCTCATCTGCATTGTCTACATCTCCTTTCTTATTCACTTTCCCTTCCATCTACTGGTGAACCCCCATCTTCTTCCAAATAGTGCCTTTCTTACTTGACATTGGGATTATCATGCCACTTCTAATGAATCAAGGCAATGTATGGAGGGGAGAGAATAAAGTGGACTTTGGGGAAAAAAAGCGAGGGGGGGTGCTATTTAGACATGCTTTTGAGCAAATATGTAATTTCAGCATTTGGACTATTGACCAAAACGGCTGGTCTGACTTCCATTGCACTTGCTTATTGAATACACTGTCAAAATGTATCTCCGAAAAGTCTATTTAGCAGTATTAAAACTAGAACCATGAATTTGACTGCCTGTATCAGATGGCCAAGAAGGAGCTGGCGAGGCAAGGCCAGGGAAGAGACCCAGAGAGGTGGAAGGATTTCAGAGGTTCTGCACAAGTGGTTGAAGAAGACAACTGCCCAATCCAGAGAAAGCAGTAAAAGACAGCCACTGGCAGATCTCTGCACATTTGACACTGATTCATTCAGTCAAGGGCAGAGATGTAGGAGGGGAGAAGCTGGACTTCACGTACACAAGGAAGGTAGTAGGGAGCGAAAAGTGAGAACACCTGACGCAGGGCTGACCGGGGGAAGACTCAAAGCAATTGGCAGAGGCCCTGCATTGAAGGAAAGTCGAAGATTGAGAACTTGGCCAAAAAGACTGTAGGAGAAGGAAAAAGAACAGTGGCTATTAGGGCAAAATAGTGAAAATAATTTCAAATGAGCAAGGAAACTGTACTATTTTTTTTTCTTTTTGCCAATAGTAGGAATTTGAGGTATGAGGAAATGGTTTAAAAATAAACCAGGGAGTGCTCGGGCTGGGTGGCTCAGTTGGTTTGGAGCATTGTCCCATACATCAAAAGGTTTCAGGTTCGCTTCCGCAGTTGAGGCAACTGATCAAGTCTCTCTCACACATTAATGTCTCCCTCCCTCCCTCTCTCTCTTCTTCTCTCTTTCTAGTCAATAAACACATCCTGGGGTGAAAATAAAAAATAAAAAACAAAAACAAAAAATAAACCAGGGAGCAACTAGAAATGTGTCACAGATATAAAAGCTCTCCATCTTCTGAAAAAGTCTGAGGAAAGGCCCACACTTGTGCTCTTGGAATGATGAACCAATTCTTCTTACCTGTCCACCTCTCAGGATAGAGTAAACAATTTGCACAGACTGAAATTTGAGGAACACAGGGGGTATTGACTTCCACATTAAAGTACCCATGATACTTGCCATGTTTTCTTTCTGAAGCTTACATTTCTGTTCAGAAAACTCTGTTAAAACAGCTGTTGTATATTTCAGATGTTCTAATAATACTGATCAGTGGGCTGAGATACTTCTGATTTTTTTTTTGCATCAGTCCAATGAATAAAAACCATTGGACATAACCTATTCAATCTATTTATGGGTCCTATGGCAGAAAGTAAACTTACATACTTTTTTTTGATAGCCACAAAAATATTTACCAAGTAAGTTGGTAAGTGATATAATGGTTTTCTTTTTTTAAAATGTCTCAAAATTTTTTCTGCAACCTATTGTTTTCCCACCTAAAACCACATATCTAGGGACTTAAAACAGATATTTCTTAAAATGTTTTATTTTATATCCATTAAAAAACTATTATTGCTTATTCATGATTCTTTACCCTTTGTGCAGCTGAGTTGCCTGAAGCAAGATAAGGAGAAATGTTCTAACCCACATCTCAGGTTGCGTTTGAACTTCAGTGCATATCTGACCCTCTGTGTTTAACAGAATGCCTTCTTAGTAGTAATCACCTCTTGCCAGAGTTTTCAATAAATGAGTGACAGTCGCCTGTAATTAAGTCCCTTTGGTTACTTTGTATAATTCTCTGAAGCTTTCTTCTTTCTTTTGCTTTTTCCTTCATAAACATTTTAGAAGAAAATGCCATGAAAACACATTACTTTTACCACAGAAAATACTAATTAAAAACTTAAGAAAAATGGTTATTTCCCTATACAAAATTAATAATGATTAATAAATTCTTACAATAGCTCTCTGTAAAAAAAACAAACAAAACAACTCAGTCTAAATAGCCTGTTAATCTGAGCATCCTAAGAATATTTTAAACTACTACTATATATCTCAGGATGTTAATAGAAGTCTAAGTATTATATCAACCTGCCCATTATTATAAGTAATATGGAAACTTATATAAAATAAAACAAAAAGCCAGATGTATCAAAAAGTAACACTGCTTATTAAGGGTTTGAAAAATGCCAACGCAGAATGGTGTTTGGGGTTCACATATCCAACATGCAGTATCATGAACTGTGAAGAGCTGATAGAGATGGTATTATGTTGCCATTGGAATGAAAATTTTCCAGTGACACCTGGAAACATTAGATGCATGAAAATATCACAATAGCAAAATGGTCCATCTATGTGGTGATTAGATTTTCATCCACAATCCAAAGTTTTCTGGTGGGCTGAACCTAAGAATGTTTGCATGTACACATCAGGAAATAGAGACAAGTAACAAGGATGAAATCATTGAAAAGAGGAAAAAGAGGTTTATCAAATGAAGGTGAGAAAATTAAACATTTTTATTATTCAATTTCCAAAGGTATGCAGCAGCAATCGTTATCACTGTTGGTATAATATGCTATCATTTTTTAAATATTAGGCATATATCTTGTGTCATGCCAAATGTTAGGTGATTGCTTTCTTCAAGAAAATAAAAGTCAACATAACTTTTATGGCTTGCTAGAAGTGTCTAGTTATTATTTATTACAAAGTTTCTAAAAATTAATTTCTACAATAGTAGCTTGCTACATATAATTCACAACCTCAGGTGAGCATGAACTGTGATATTGTAATCTTATGACAATTTATTTGTATTTGAGCCACAATTTCACTAGATGGTAGAAAATTAATTTCTTTAGATTTACATAGTGTTGAGGCATTGGACTTAACAGGCACAACCTATGATGTGTTGGTCAACCTACTCTTTGGAAAAATAATAATAATAAAAATAGCCTTGCTTGATAGTGTTTGCCAATTTCCATAGTGTAAATATTCCTGTCAAATTCATAGCACCTTTCCAATCGCTAAAGGTACACAGATGGGAAGAAATGTGCACCGTTGGTTTTTTCATGTGAACCAGCTCCCACACAGCATCGTCATGTATCTGTCCTAAATGTCATCAATAATCCTCTTTCCAGCTTGGTCTCATCTTTAGGTCACTCCCACTTAAGGCTTCTTCTGATCTTCTACTATTCTGTGTGAGGTCCACAACACTTTCTGTTATGCAAGAAACATTCTACTCGATAATGGAAATGTTATGATGCTAACTCGGGCCTAGGCATAGGAAACAGGTATTATCTCTTCTCCTGCACCAGGAAGGGAACTGAGGAACTGGTGGTCTATGGCTGTGGCTTTACGCTGTTAGAGCCTCAAACCCATCTCAAGTCCCTTGTCCTCTTGAGGCAGTGAGTCAGAAGAGGGATGCCTGCCAATTTTTCACCTTTCTTTGATTCCCAGGTGACAGCCTTCTACCTTTCTTCTTAGTCCAAACATCTTTTACCTAGTTTTAGCAGAGGTCAAAATAGATACTGCTTCATCATATATTCTTCCAAATGTTTTCACTTTGCCCTGAACTTTAGATTTTGGATATTCTAAAGCCAGGAATTTTATTCCTTTATAACATGGATTCTTCTGTGTGCTTTAGTTGCCAGAGCTAGGGAAGGTTCATGGGATATGAAACACAGGAGAAAACTATCTGTTAATATGTTTAAATATTTGCCTAATCTATGCCCTCTTCTGTTAAGGTTGGTTCTGGGTACTCTAAGTAAATAATTAATATAATACACACAGAGAGAATGCATATATGCATATATATATGTAAAATTAATTGTTTCATAACTCGCAATATAGTCATTTATCTTTAGAGATCATGGATTACACCTCTTTCCTGATATAGGAGTCTCTCCTCCTGTACTTAAATTTAAAAACTATATTAGAAGATCTTGTTAGAAAATAATCTAAATATTATATGGAAAAGCGTTCTGAATGCTGAGCCTCTCTATAATTCTTCTTTGGTCCCAATCTTGGTGAATGTAGTTTTCTGGTGTCCTCTTATTCTAATCCTTCATGGAATAAATATTTTCTAACTTTTAACTGTTTATTATATACTAGAGGCCTGGTGCACAAAATTCTTGCACTCGAGGAGGTGGGGGGTCCCTCAGCCTAGCCTGCGCCCTCTCGCAGTCCAGGAGCCCTTGGAAGATGTCCAACTGTTGGCTTTTAGAGCCATCAGTCAGACATTCTTAGTGCTGCCACGGAGGCAGGAGAGGCCCCTGCCACCGCCTCTGCGCTCCCCAGCCATGAGCCTGGCTTCAGGCTGAGTGGCACTCCCCCTGTGGGAGTGCACTCACCACCAGGGGGCTACTCCTGCATTGAGTGTCTGCCCTCTGGTAGTCAGTGCATGTCATAGCAACCAGTAATTCCACCGTTGGGCCAAAAACCAGCTCTCCAACATCTCCCGAGGGGTCCTGGATTGCGAGAGGGCGCAGGCCAGGCCAAGGGACCCCACCAGTGCATGAATGGGGCCGGGGAGGGATGCAGGAGGTTGGCCAGCTAAGGAGGGACTGCAGGAGGGCTCCAGGGTATGTCTGGCCATCTCACTCAGTCCAGATTGGCCAGATCCCAGCAGCGAGCTAACCTACTTGTTGGAGCATCTACACCCTTGTGGTCAGAGCACATCATCACAACTGGTTGACCTGTCGACTGCCTGCCTCCTGGTGGTCAGTGCACGTCATAGCAAGCAGTTGAGTGGCCTTAGCATATTACACTTTTATTGGTTGAATGACTGACTGGACAACCGGACACTTAGCATATTAAGCTTTTATTATATAGGATTATTATTTTGAGATTTGTCCCTTTTCTGAACCCTTCTTTAGACACATTTCCTTTGGCACAGAAGACAGAATGGATAGTGCTCAGAATGTTATTCAACCAGCACCAAGCAGCCTAAAATTACAAAAGGAATCTTTCCTCCCTTGATTTGGATTTTACATTGCTATTAATTAGCATCAATTTATTTATATCAGTAATTTCTACTCTTAAACTTTGTTTGCTACACTCCTAAATCATCTATATTGCAGACCCACATAGGATAGTGAAAGAGCATGGGTGCTGGGGTCAGGCTGCCTGGGCTCAAATCCCAGCAATGTCTCTTGCAGTTCATTGAGTTATCACTTTATTTAGCCTGTCCTAGCATCTCTGATTAATCGAGGCAATTATAGTGAAAGTACTTGGTGCAATATGTGCATTCAGTAAATATTCCTCTCCCCACCCTTTTGCTCCTAGATTTTACATTTATCCCTGTCAAAATCACTGAATTTCATTTTGAGTTTGGCTCACATGTGTACATACCAGGAATAGCTTGGAATCTCCATCTAACTCTTGTTCACAAGTTATTCAGGTTAAATCAACACTATTTGTTGTAAATGCACTGTGTGCAAAGCAACGAACTACTGCTAAAGGTAACGAGAGGGGTGGAAAGGGGTAGTTTTTAGATATAAATATTAATAAAGCACAGTCTCTATCCTGCAACAATCTAGAAGCTACTGGAGGATAGCTCTATGAAAATAACAGACATGGTGTAAATAGAACAGAGGTATGTGCACAGCTGTGTAGGAACATGCAAGAGGAAGTCATTAAATAAATTTGAATAGAGTGGGAATGTGGAGGAGGTTGTTTTCAAATGGATCCTTGAGTGATGAATAAGAAGCAGGGAGAAGGTGCTATACTGGTGGAAGCAGGAGTATAGAAACAGAGATTAAGATTAAAATCTCATCAAGGAGTGGTGATAAATTGTATATTTTTGCTTCGTAGGCTGGAGAAAGGAAGGGCATGTGCCATCTTTATGTTGATGCTCAGGCCTATATTAGCCTCAGTCATTATGTTTGAAGAGATGAACTGAAGTTGTAAGTCATGAGGGTTACAGAGTGGTTTTCCTATACTTAAAATTAACTTTTGGTTTCCCCCCCAAAGAAAAATCAGCTGTGTATAGTGCAAATAATTTCTAGCTCCTCTATGCAAACTTTGTTGTTTTGATTGTTTTATGTCTTCAGATCCATAAATCTCTCAAGAAATTTGCTTAATTTAAAATGTTATTTTTTAAATGGTACTTAATTGTTCAGTGGGGACCCTATTACCCTATTAAGCTGGCTCCTATTTCCTTTGAAATAATTGCATAATTTTATGCACTTCCTTACTTTCTAGCACAACAGTACTGTCTAGGCTCTTCTTATTCCTTCTCTGCTCCAGTCTTAAAATAAGGTATGGCTAGTGAAAACTGGTATTCACAAACCAAGGTCTAGGTTATAAAAATGTTCATTTTTACTGGAGTTTCCTTGCTTTTAGGCCTTTTCCACTGACCTAGACCTAGTGAAGAAAAAAAAAAAATATATATATATATATGTATATATATATATATTGAATTCATCAGCATATTAAAAGAATCATACACCATGATCAAGTGTAATTTATCCCTGGGATGCAAGGATGGTCCAACAATGAAAATTAATAAATATGATATACCACATTAATAGAATGAAAAATAAAAAAGACATGATCACCCAGCTGATGTGTTTCAGTTGGTTGAGCATCATCCCATGGACCAATAGTTGCCAGTTCAATACCTCGTCAGGGAACATGCCCAGGTTGCGGGCTCGATCCCCAGTCAGGGGTGTGCGGGAGGTAGGTAGCCAATTGATATTTCTCTCTCATCAATGTTTCTATCTCTCTCTCTACCTCTCCCTTTCTCTCTAAAAAATCAATGGAAACATTTTTTTTAAATGTTGTGATCATTTCAATACATGCAGAAAACATATTTGACAAACTAGAACATTCTTTCATGCTAAAAATGCTCAACACAATACAGGCCATATATGACAAACTCACAGCTAACATCATACTGAAAGGTGAAAAGCTGAAACCTTTTCCTCTAAGATAAGAAATAAGACAAGGGTGCCCACTCTCAGCACTCTTATTCAACATAGTTGTAGAAGTTCTAGTCAGAGCAATCAGGCAAGAGAAAGAAATAAAAGGCATCCAAATTGGAAAGAAAGACATAAAATTTTTTTATAGATGATATGATTTCACATAGAGAATATCCTAAAGACCCCACTAAAACACTATTAGACTAATCAACGCATTCAGTAAAGTTTCAAGATAAAAAATCAACATACTGAAACCAGTTGTGTTTCTATACACTAACAACACTTGAAAAGAAAAGAAAACTATCCCATTTGCAATAGCATCAGAAACAACAGAATACTTCAGAATAAATTTTACCAAGAAGGTGAAAGATCTGTATAGTAAAAAGTACATGACTTTGATGAAAGAAATTGAAGACGCAAACAAATGGAAATGTATCTCTGAAACTTCGATTCACCCTGGACGGTAGTACATGAGATTTTCAGAGAAGAGAAGAGTGAGAAGGCAGGTAGGGCCAATTCTTGGCAATAGAATTAGTGGAGAAAAGGAGATAAAGAAGGATTCTTTAGGACAACTAGGTGAACCAGAAGTGTGACAGACACATCATGAAATCAAGTAGAGATAGAGGAAAGGGAAAAGGGCAAAGGCAGGTCTGGGATGGTACGAGGAGGGCAGTGCTCCTCCTCCCCATGTCCACACTCGTTGTCACCTCTTTTTCTGCTGGGCTCCATAACCAGGCCAATCCACAATCATAGATCTGATGAAGCCCTTCTGTGCATGCTAAATTTCCTGTTTCTCCACCTCTGAATACAAAATGAGCATTAGGAAAAGAGAACTCAAAACTCTATATTTCTTCCTGGTGTGTGTGTGTGTGTGTGTGTGTGGAGGGCGGGGGGGGGGGGGGGGCGCGTACAGGGAAACAACCACAAAAACTTTTTCCCAGGAAAAAAATTTTCATACTTAATCAGAACTAGACTTGTTTACTTAGCTATTGGACACTTTAAGTTCTTGGAAAAGCCTATTTAATAGCAAAATAAATAATTTTTTTCTTGCTAAAATAAGGCAAAGCGGCTTATTAGATAAAAACTTCTCAGTCCATCGTCTTATCTGGTCATTGTTTCCCAATAACAATATCCAGTCAGCCCCTATCTGGAGGTTAATGTTAAACATAAAAGTGGATTTTTTTTTTTTTTTATGATTTCACAATTAGGGACTCTGAAGTTTTTGTAATCTGCCTAGAACTTTCTTTCCCATGGAGAGCCCCTAGGATCTATACACCCAAGGAATATTAGGAAAATAGGAATCATGGTGCCATATTATTATTATTACCTAAACCAGCACCCAGTGCCTCAACACAGGACCCCTTCAGTAAAGTATCCTGAAATGTGTAATTTTAACTTGAATTCAAAGGGGAGTTTAGCTATCCATTTCCCCTTTTCATATAAATTGTAGCACCAGCAATCTCAGGTGTGCCTGGAGGCTCACAGAGGGAAAGATGGCTCTGCTGTTCTCACCTAAAGGTAGAAGATTAAAGGTTCAAACCGAAGGTGAAGGTTGGATAAGAAAAAGAGAGGAAACAAAAGACCAGCTGGAGTTTCCTTGAGCAGAGAGATGTGACCAGGACTGCTTCCACATGAACACTGGGACCACCAGGGAGGAGGCGGGGCGGGGAGGTCATGGTTTCTGCCTTTCAGATGGAATAACCTAACCTCCTAGAAAAGTCTAACCCAGAGAATATCATGGGCTCAGGAGAGGCAGGGTAAGATGAGGAGCTCATCCTCCCTTAGGAGAAAGCCAGAAGCAGGCAGAGGTAAGCTGACTTGCCATGGAGTGAGAATCAGTAACAGTCCCTTTGCCTACAGAAGCTATATGCCTTTTCTATCAAAAAGTCTTTTTGTCAGGGAAAAAAATTTTTTCTCATGATAGGCTGGAGAAATTTATGGGAAATCAGTGGCATAATTTATCTTCACAACCGCAAAGATTTTGATTTGGTCTCACATGGTATGAGTATATCAAAATAGAGACAATACGTTCATTTGTTAGATGCATAGTTTTCAGATCCTACCCAATAAAATGTCTTGAGTAAATGAAAATCAAATTGGAGGGGCATCAAGAAAATGAAACTACACATGCTCAGTTCTGTGCTCAGTCCCTTCCGTGTTTTAACCTGGAGCCGTAGGAGTAATGCTCATAGGTGAGCAACCTGACAAAGAATGCTGCCCTTGATGAGCATGCTCAGCATTTCAGAAGATAATGTAGAACTAGAGTGACCTTGTAAACTGAAGCATTAATAGAAGAGGTTCACAGAGGACAACTGCCACATAATACACCTGAGGAAACAGTCTTTGCACAAGTTCAATAGGCCAAGGTTTGACAAATTATGAGTTAGACTGAAAAATAGAACATGGTGGGTGACAAGCTTGCTTGTATCTGCAGTGAAGCCCTGTTTATAGTTTAAAAAGAAAGTATGACATTGTAAGTTTTAAAAAAATTCAGTTAGTCTAGCCATTGTCTTTGGGGTAAAATCAGCCAGAACATATATTGGCATATGTTTAACAAAATAATGAGGGTAGTAGAGTATACAGACAAGACATGCAAAGATTCTTTAATTCAGTGTCACATCTGAAACAAACATAAAAAAACAAGACAAGGTTTATTTTGTTGGTAAAAAATAAAACTGAGGAGAATTTTAATAGTCATCTAATAGAAAAAGGTCTGTTAGGCAGTGGTGACAAGCAGTTCTCTTGCCCCACAGTGGATAAAAAATTAAAGAAAAATGGCTTAAACAACAACAGCCTGAGAGAGATTTATTTTTACCTCCATACTCGGGCAAACTTCAAAAATTCATTGTCTATGAAGCTCAATTACCTATTTGGTTAATATACGTGCTAAATGTGCTAAATGCATGCTGTGTTCATATTATTCAAGGTGATTTTTTTAAGCCCAAGTTCTTTCATATAATATTTAACACAACACTACTTGCAATTAAACCCTTAGTATGGTCTTTGGATGTTGTAATAAACAATATAGATTGTCCTGTCTTATAGCTGGTGACCATTGGTCAGGTGTTGAATCTCATTCCCCAAAGCAATCCATTCTGTTTTTAGCTTAAGAAACTTTAGGCTTCCTTGAATATCGATTTAGAGAAAGAAGCCAAATAGAAAATTAGCTCCCATGTGAATGAGTTTGCTTTCATGATAAAGTACTTTGGGTTAGGCATTATTGTCATTTTTAAAGTGGTCATAGTCTATTGTGCAAATTAACTTTTCAAAATCTAAATTACAACGAAGTGTAACAGTATCCCATTCTCGTGTAATATAAACATTATTTTTTATTTGTTATGTGCATATTACAACCCTAATGTAACTAGTTTATAAAGTTATATATTTTGCCAATTTAAATGCTTTTTTATTGATTGATTTTAGAGAGAGAGAGTAAAAGGGAGAGAAGGAGAGAGGGAGAGAGGGAGAAAGGGAAAGGGAGAGAAAGGGGAGAGAGAGAGACAGAGAGAGAGAGAGAGAGAGAGAGAGAGAGACATTGACTTGTTGTTCCACTTATTTATGCATTCATAGGTTGATTCTTGCATGTTCCCAGACCAGGGATTGAACCCTCAACCTTGGCATAGCCAGACAATTCTCCAACCAACTGAGCTACCTGGCCAGGGCTTAAATGCTTTTTAAAGATGTGTTTGTGTAAGGACTCTTAAACAATGCATGAGTTGGTCCAGGATGGCCTTCCAGGAGATCTTAAAGAAGGAAATGGGTTCCTATGGTCTGCAATAAAGTTTGTTGTTGTTTTTGTTGTTGTTGTTTTTTAAAGTTAGCAGTTTGGTAGGGAGATGTAATGTGGAATATCTTTTTAGCTCTATGTTTAGTCTGTTATTAATAGTACAAATATATTAGGTGGGTATGACTGCTGAGACGATATAACCGATAGATCATGGAATCATGGTGTGTACACAGATAGATAAATAGATGAGATAGATAGATAGAGATTTTATAAAACTTCCTCTCCAAACTCTTTGTTCTACTGACAAGTTAGGAAGAGAGGCCCAAAGAGTCCAAATTGCAGACTAGCATTTAGCCCAGGCTAGACTTTGAAATGTTTTCCTTGTATTTGTAATAGGTAGTGTTGTAAAAGACATTATTACTTAATAATGCTAGAAAACAGAGAGGCACCAACTTCTTTTGTAATTCTGCATCTTTTTACCAGTGTAAAATAATTATTTTAAATTAATAATACAGTTCTAGCTTTAGGGTTTGCTACTAAATTTCAATCCAGAGAACCAGACATCTTTGAAACTCTATAATGGAAATTCTAACAGAGTTTTAAGTTACCACTGTGTGTCTCTGCTATAAAACCATCCATGCAAAGAACATAGTTCATTTATCCACAATGTTATCAACATTGGCCTTAAATTAAATCTTCATACATTTTAACAAGATATAACAGTCATGATTTATTTGTGATATATATGACATAATCATAAAAACATCAGTGCACCAGATCCAATGTTTTGCATCTTTGTAATTCTTTAAATTATTTTTCATTTATAAAAAAAGTCAAAGTAATTTCACATGACATCAATATGCATAGAATACAGTGTATATAACAGTTAAACTCTTCTAAAATATTTCTTGTAACCAACAGTAATTTATTAAGTAATAAACCAGGAAGCTCATTAATGCAAAACCATTAATTTTCTTCTTTTAATATTATGAGAGAGATTCCATTTTAATTTCAAATGTGAATGGTTGATATAAGAGTGCAATTTTTATAGCAGTAGTTACAGACTGATTACATTTTGTTTATGTTAAGTAATTCTCAAGTTTTAATAATCTCTGGAATGTTACTCAGCATTCTATTAATAATAATAGTGTTTCAACACATTGTTGAATCTTATAATGTACCTGATATTTGGCAGGTGAGGTTTGAGGCTTTTGCAATAGACAAAGCACATACTTTGCCCTCAAGGTGCTTGTGGTTTAAATAGAGACAAACATAGACACAGATAATTACCAAAAGGTCTCACAATTGCAATAGTTGAAGTAGGACATTTATTATCTAGGAGATTTTGAGACATACAGGTATTACTCCGTGTGGCCTCTTGACATGCTGGCCAGCTGGTCTTCACATTTTGATATGCATATTCCTCTAACAAATGTTTCTTAACTCTCTGCCCCAACCCAATGCTCCTACCACATGCATCCATGTATGTATTAATGTCAATGCCTTACAGATGTCTAGCATTTGGGAGGTGGTACTCAATAAACATTGGTCTAATGAGTTACCTTAATTGACTTGCTTTGCTAAAAAGCAGGTTCTCAACTATTTACAAAATGTAAATTTGGTAGAAACTTTAGTTGAGGAGTGTTTCCTGCACACTCATGCTCACCAGAAAATAAAGTATGTAACAAGATGATATGAACTGTCAATGAATGCCTGACCTACCAATGAATGAGGCTACCTGCTCCTCATATGTAGAGAAAATGCAAAGGAGATCAAATATATTTATATTACTTAACTTCTAAAGTTCAATGAAGTACCCTCTCCTGGTAGCCAGATACTCTACAGCATGTTCTGGAGCAGAGTAAACAAAGAAAGTAAATGATGTTAGTTCTTTGAATCCACCACCCCCTCTAGACCCACTCCCCACTCCACAGCCTATATACACATATCTGAGAAGTTTGAGGAAATGAGAGCCAGGAACAGAAGAAGATGTGTAAGGCCTCCTTCTGGGTAATCCTGATAATGGAGGCAGTGGTTTTGATTGGAGGTTGGAGGTAATTGTGAATATATTGCTTCTTCTTTCCTGGTATATGCTATTTAGCAAAACTCCAGATCCAGCTAGACCTGTTGGACAATAGGGAAGGACAACAGAAAGAAGGTAGAGTGACAGAGCCAGGTGGAAGAAGGCAAAGAATATTCCATGTGTACAATGTGGGAATTCCAAGTCCCTATGGACATAGAGTGAAGTCAGGTATTAGCTATGAGAGTAAATTTATGTGTTGTCACCCTAAAACCTGCCCAGGAAGGCAAGGATATCTAATGAATAGAGCTCTGCTTGGTAGAAAACTCATGGTTGGCTAGTAGGGAGAATTGGGGTGGTCAAAACAGCCCAACTGTGCCTTATCAGAAATATTATTTCCACTTTAGTTACTGAGGAGGCCCAGATGGAGGTTTTAAGAGTGTCCAATGTGCCTCATGAGAGAGCCAGCAATAGGATCCATCCACACTTAGAGGGTCTTCAAATGCGGGTGTAAGCAGAGCCATAGGACACTGCTGGGTTGTGGCCTTGCCCTTCCTCCAAAATCTCCGTTCTGTAGCTGTGTGAAGTTGTACAATAACACCATACAATCTATAAGAAGCTTTGCATTGAACAGTACACACAATAATAATGCCCAATTTAAACTAGATATTTTGTGTTACACAGAGCTTACTAAAATTGGAGGGCCTGACTAGCTTACTAGCTGGGAGCCCAAGAGTCAAAGGAAGCATGTCGGGTGCAAACTCTTTGTTTATAAACATCTGATTTGTGAAAGTAAAATTTATTCTTATTATATGCTAGAGGACTATTTATTGTTTTGCTTTTGGAGTATGTGGGAATTAATCATTTGGAATAAAAAGATTTGGGACAGAGTTCCAGTTACTCAAATCTGGGGGGAGAAAAACCCAAGATAAAAATTAAGACTCACCAGGGAAGGACATGCAGCTGTGTAAAAATATGAAATATTATTTTGTGTTATAGTTTTTCCCGCTGAATCCTCTCACCTGCTCACCGAACTCTCTCAAATGAATCCCAAAGGCCTATTCACCCGCCCCTGCAGATGGCCCTCTTCTTTGCAACTTGTTCATACTAATAATTGTGAATGACCCCTGTGGAAAGAGAAACAAAACGGGCAAGAACCATTCAATATTTAAAGGATATCTGCAGAGCCAGTGTTTCTGTGAGGAGAGATTGAGGAACTGGCTACAAGCTGGGGAAGAAAAAGAAGGAAATCCATAGGGAAGGATGAAGAGACATCTTTATGGCACAGGAAATGGAAAACTTTGGTTGAGAGTTCCAGAGAAATGAATCTGGGAGCTGACTCAGTGCCAAGCTGTATGCAGAGCCAGCAGATAGAGAAACATTTTTATTTTTAATAATTCTCAAAGACACTTCTTCTGAAAATGTGATCCCTGGACCAGCAGAAGCATCTGCAAACTTGTTAGAATGCACATTCCTGGGCCCAACACATGATCTACTGAAGCAGAAACTCTGGATTAGACTCCAGAGATATGTGTTTAACAAACTCTGTTGGCGATTTTTGATACACACTCAAGTTTAAGAACCACTGCTCCAAGATGAAGGTACTGGTGATGAAACATGCCTCAAATACTCCACTCTCATCTTTGGCATTTCTTCTTATCTGCTGCATTCTGTCTACAAATTTTGATGCTTTTTTTTTCATGGGGTGTCTAGGACGTGCCAACTAAAAGTACTGGACAATGGTTAAAACTCAGACCTCATTCTTTTAAATGACTACTTTTAAAAAATATATATTTTCATTGATTTTAGAGAAAAATGGAGAGAGATAGAGAGATAGAAACATCAATGATGAGAGAGAATCATTGATAGGCTGCCTCTTGAACACCCCACACTAGAGATGGAGCCCACAACTCCACCATATGCCCTCACTGGAAATCAAACCATAACCTCCTGGTTCATAGGTCAATGCTCAACCATTCAGCCATGCTGTCTGGGCTCATGCCTCATTTTTGAATGTACCTAATTAGTTAAGTGACTAAAAATAAATCTTGGGATTGCAGTGGTCTAGTTATGACACCAGGGATAACAACCAAATGTGACTAATGATAACCATGTCATAAATGCCAGCTGTCCTAAAGATACCATTGATTTTAAGACATAAGTGAAAGGTGATAAAAATGAGATATGTTAAAAATTTTTATAAGCATTTGAAATGATGAATTATGACAAAAGAGAAGAAAATATATGCAGTTACAATGATAATTAAAATAGACAAGGTAATGCTAGTAAGGAAATAAAGCAGGCACTAGGGATAAGACCCAGTTCTAGAGCAGAACTAGGACGTAAGTTGAGAACAACATCCAAAATGTTGGGATACTGGCTTCCTTGCCTATGGATCCTGAGGCCGGGAGTAAGGCAACTCTATGGTTGAGAGGTTTATGGTCTGCTTGTGGGAATTAGAAAAATCTATTCAGGTCTGTGCACAACACCGGGGGAGGGACAACACACCCAGACATTGGCATGTTGGGAATGGGAGGCCACTAAGGACTGAAAGAATGAAGATCATCCAGAGTCACCATGGAGTAATATTACTTCCTTCACAATTCTTCCTTCAGATTGCTTCATCTATCTTCACTTGGGGCCAGATAAATGAGAGTATAAAGTTAATAATGTATTTTTTATTCTTCCTGTGCCAAGATTTATATACTTCAACTGTGGTTATGGGATTATGGGCACAGTTGCATATATTGAGAGTAAGGGCAGTGTCTTAGTCCCTTTGAGTTGCCGTAAGAAAATACCATAGAGACTCAGAAGATGGCGGCCAGCAGGATGGAAGTGAGAGAGAGTGTGAGAGAGTGAGGGAGTAAAAGGGGAGTATGTGGACATGTGGGGTGTGTGTGTGTGTGTGTGTGTGTGTGTGTGTGTGTGTGTGTGTGTGTGATCAAGGGACAGTTAGATCCTGCAAGACTCTTGGGGGCTGGCGGACCGGGCTCTCTTGGATGGGGAGTCCCTGCTACCGCTGCGGGCACTCCCAAATGGCTGGCGCTGGCACAGAAACCATACCATCTTGAAGGGCAGAGCTGCTGTGACTAGGATCCCAGCCTTACCACCACCCAAACTGGCCTCAGATGAAGATTGAGACCCTACAGCCAATTTGGACAAAGACCTACTTCCATAGCTGCAGACTCACGGACACTGACTTCACCCATACCAGTCTCAGGCTACTGTGAGTCCCATAGTGTGTTCACCTCCTGCCTACCCACCTCTGTAGCACAGGTCCCATGCATCTCAAGCTGACCCCCTGACTGTCAGTGCATGTGGACCCACCCAGACTACAGTGGAGGCGTCTCCCGAGCACCCAGCTGGCCCCTCTGACTGTCGGTGCATGAGGCCCCACATACTATGTCTAATGCATATTTGGGGCACCCAGCCAGCCCCCCTGACTGTCAGTATGCAAGACCACGCTGGGATTGTGGCAGCAGCACCTCCTGGGCACCTGAACGGGCCACCTAACTATGGGTGTGTGTGACACTCCTGCCAAGCCCGCCATCGCAGCTCAGGTCCCCCACAACTGGGCTTCTGGACCCTTCAGTAATAGCAGAAATGGAGAGACAAAACAAACCCCAAAGGAAAGAAAAAGAGGACTCACCCCAAAAGTGGAAACTAAATGAAAAAGAGGCATGTAACATGTCAGAAAAAGAATTCAGAGTAATGGTCATACAGTTCATAGATCAGATGCACAAGAAAATCAAGAACCTATATAAGGACCAAGAAGAAATCAAAAGTGATATAGCTACAATAAGTAACACAGTGGAAGGCTTTAACAGTAGACTAAGAATAGCAGGGGACTGAATTAGTGAGCTATAAGATAGAGCAGAGAAATAAGCCCAATCTGAACATCAATTGGAAAAAAAAAGTTAGAAAGCAGGAGGAAGCCTAAGGGAGCTTTGGGACAACATGAAACAAAGTAACATACATATAATAAGGGTGCCATAAGGACAAGAAGAGCAGCAAGGATTAGAGAACCTATTTGAAGAAATAATGTCAGAAAACTTCCCTGATATGGTGAAGGAAAAAATTACCCAAGCACAGAGTACCAAACCAGTTGAGCCCCAAAAGACCCACCCCAGTAATCCCTCTTCTAGGAATATATCCCAAGAAAACAGAAACACCAATAAAAAATGAATCCCTATGTTCATAGCAGCACAATTTATAATAACTAAGATCTGAAAACAGCCTAAGTGCCCAATAGCAGATGAGTGGATTAAAAAATGGTGGTACATCTACACAATGGAATACTACACTACTGTAAAAAAGAATGAATTTTTTACCATTTACAGTATCATGGATGGAACTGGAGAGCATTATGCTAAGTGAAGTAGCCAGTCAGAGGAAGATAAATATCACATGATCTCATTCAGTTGTGTAATACAATGAACAACATAAGCTGATGAACAAAAATAGAATCAGAGTCATAGAAGCATCAAACAGACTGTCCAACCTATTAGGGGAGGTGTGGGGTGAGGGGGTAAAAGATCAACCAAAGGACTGTATGCATGCATATGAGCATAACCAATGGACATATACAGGGTGGGTGGGGGTGAGGGCAGGTGCTGGAGAGCGGGTGCGGCTGGGGAGTGGTCAATGGGGGGAAAAAGGAGACCAATGTAATACTTTAAACAATAAAGAATTTAAATTTTAAAAAGTACCATAGATTGAGTGGCTTATACAGAGCAGAAATTTATTTCTCACAGTTCTGGAAGCTGAGAGTCTGAGATTAGAGTTCTGGTAAAAGCTCTCTTCTTGACTTATAGACTTCTGACTTCTCATTGTATCCCCACATAGTGAAAAAAGAGTTGGTTAACTAGCTAGCTATCTGACATTTTCTAATAAAGGAGAGAATCCCATTCATGAAGGCTCTCTCCTCATCATCTAACAGCCTTGCCAAAGCTCACCTCCAAAATACTCCCACATTGGGAAATTGGTTTCAGCACATGAATTGGGGGTTGGGAGACACCAGAACAATCAGTCCATTGCAAGTAGCAATGCCTTGGAATATAGATATTTTAAAATTTAAAATGGGGGTCAAGAAAGTGTCAACTAAAATAAGTTTGAATTTCTGACCAAGGAACTAAATCTATCTTTCCTAAGTATTTGACTTCAGTTTGAGATACAGATCTGTCCCTTTATTCTTTCATGGGGCACATCATACAGGGCATAATTTTCTACTTGGTCACATGTAGGAGGTTTTTGAGACAGGTTTATTATGATTATATCTCCTTCTCACTGTTAGCTTCTGAAAAAGCCTAAAATGTTTGAATTTGAAGGTCATACTCCACTCCATGAAAAATTAAATCATTTATATTCCAGATAACTGCTTATTAAACTAGACAAAATAATTCTTATGAGGATTTTTAGGAGAACTTTGGAAAATTTTTATTAAATATTTTAATTAAATAAAGTGATCCTATATAATAAAGAGCTAATATACTAATTAGACTGGATGGTGAAATGACTTTCTGGAACGATCTTCAGACAACCTTCTGGAAAGACCTTTGGGCAGGGAGTGGGGCCGTGGGGTTACAAGGCAGCTAGGGCTGTGAGGGACGAGGCAACCGAGGCTATGAGGGCCGAGGCAGCCAGGGCTTCAAGGGCCTACTCTTGCATGAATCTCATGCATCAGGCCTCCAGTAAAAAATATTAAATTGTTTTAATTAAAAAAACAGTTAAAACCTATAGTTAACATAAAATAGGAATCATATTCAGCATGAGTCATATTTTCTTAAAAATTAATCCCATGCTATGCTAAGCATGAATTGAGAACAACTGAACTAATAAGACAAAACTGGGCCCACATGGAACCTATCAAAATATTAAGCATATTATTACAAATGAGAGTCCTCAATGACTAGCTATACTTGGCAGCAACATCTTTTTATAGAAGAAATAGTTGTGATTCTCAGTTGGTTGGTTACAATTAACCAATTACAGTAATTTTTCAGGGCAATTTTACCTTTCTAGCCCTGTGTCTAGTGACATGCTCTGTGAACTTTGGCCAGAACATATCTTGCTATAGGGTTAGGTTGGTGGATGCCACACATGCCCTTCTTGCTTTCAGGAATGGTGTGGCCTTGGTGAGAGTCTCTGAAGTCTGTCTGTGCTCCAGTCTCAACTCTCCCTCTCTCCTATCAGTTTTAGCTTATACATATGTCCTCCAGTGATTTCAAAAATTTTTAGAAGTTTCCTTTTCCTTTTTTTAATTTAAATTCTTCATTGTTCAAAGTATTACAAAAGTCTCCTTTTTTCCCCCATTGACCTCTCTCTGGCTGCCCCCACCCCCCAGCATGTGCACTCGCCCCCCCCACCCCCCGTTGTGTCCATTGGTTTTGCTTATATGCATGTATACAAGTTCTTTGGTTGATCTCTTACCCACTCAACCCCCGCTTTCCCTCATAGGTTGGACAATCTGTTCGATGCTTCTATGACTCTGGTTCTATTTTGGTTCCTCAGTTTACATTGTTCATTATATTCCATAAGTGAGTGAGATCATGTGATATTTATCTTTCTCTGACAGACTTATTTCGCTTAGCATAATACTCTCCAGTTCCATCCATGTTGTTGCAAATGAATTCCTTCTTTTTTCACATCTGCGTAGTATTAAATTGTGTAGATGTACCACCATTTTTTAATCCACTCACCTGTTGATGGGCACTTAGGCTGTTTCCAAATCTTAGCTATGGTAAATTGTGTTGCTATGAACATAGAGGTGTATAGTTCCTTTCTGATTAGTGATTCTGTTTTCTTGGGATATATTCCTAGAAGTGGGATTACTAGGTCAAATGGAAGTTCCATTTTTAATTTTTTGCAGAAATACCATATTGTTTTCCACAGTGGCTGCTCCAGTCTGCATTCCCACCAGCAGTGCAAGAAGGTTCCTTTCTCTACTCATCCTCTCCAGCACTTGTCCTTTGTTGACCTGTTGATGATAGCCATTCTGACAGATATGAGATGGTACCTCATTGTTGTTTTGATTTGCATCTCACAGATGATTAGTGACTTTGAGCATGTTTTCATATGTCTCTAAGTTTTCTGTATGCCCTCTTTCAAAAAGTGTCTATGTCCTTTGCCCATTTTTTTTATTGGATTGTTGAACTTCATGTTATTAAGTTGTATGAGTTCCCTATAAATTTTGGAGATTAGATCCTTATCTGATGTAACATTGGAAAATATGTTATCCCATGCTGTGGACTTTCTTGTCATTTTGTTGATGGTTTCTTTTGCTGTGCAGAAGCTTTTGATTTTGATGTAGTCCCATTTGTTTATTTTCTCCTTAGTTTCCATTGCCCTAGGGTCTGTATCAGTAAAATATTGCTACGACAAATGTCTGCTATTTTTCTGCCTATGGCTTCTTGTAGGATCTTTATGGTTTCCCATCTTACGTTTAAGTCCTTTATCCATTTTCAGTTTATATTTGTGTATGGTGTAAGTTGATGGTCTAGTTTCTTTTCTTTTCTTTTTTTTTTGCATGTATCTGTCCATTTTTCCCAACACCATTTATTGAAGATACTGTCTTGACTCTATTGTATGCTCTTGCCTCCTTTGTCAAATATTAATTGAGTATAATGGCTTGGGCTGATTTCTGGGTTCTCTGTTCTCTTCCATTGGTCTATAAGTATGTTCTTGTGCCCATATCAGGCAGTTTTGAGAGCAATGGCTTTTTAGTATAGCTTGATACCTGGTAATATGATTCCCTCCAACTTTGTTCTTCTTTCTCAAGATCGCTGCAGCTATTCGGGGTCTTTTCTTATTCCAGATGACTTTTTGGAGAGTTCGTTCTAGGTCTGTGAAATATGCTGTTGGTATTTTAATGGGGATTGCATTGAATCTATAGGTTGCTTTGGGTAGTATGGACATTTTAATGATGTTGATTCTACCAATCCATGAACATGGTATATTCTTCCATTTGTTTATGTCTTCCTCTATCTCTTTTTTCAGTGTCCTGTAATTTTCTGAGTGCAGGCCCTTTACCTCCTTGGCTAAATTTATTCCTAGGTATCTTAATTTTTTTTGTTTCAATGGTAAATGAGATTATTTTTTTAAATTTCTTTTTTGTGAGTTCATTATTGGTGTATAAAGAAGCCATAGATTTCTGGGTGTTAATTTTGTATCCTGCTACATTGCCAAATTCATTTATTGCTTCAAGTAGTTTTTTTTGATAGAGTCTTTAGGATTTTCTATGTACAATATAATGTCATCTGCGAATAATGACAGCTTTACTTCTTTTCCAATTTGGATGCCTTTTATTTCTTCTCCTTGTCTGATAGCTATAGCTAGCACTTCCAGTACTATGTCAAACAGGAGTGGTGAAAGTGGGCATCCCTGTCTTGTTCCTGTTCTTAGGAGGAATGGTTTTAGTTTTTGCCCATTGAGTATGATGTTGGTGAAGTTTCCTTTTCTTAAAAGAGATGATAAAAATATAAAAATCTGCTGAGTGAAAAGTAGTTTATTCTCAGTAGGAAGACAACTTCAGAGAAATTGGACATATTGATAATGCTGGCAAGAGGTAGAATGGGAAAGAGGAAAGAATATAGTTTCTGGAGTTAGTGTCCAGGGTAGTGATTCTGCCACCCATCACCTAAGCACATTACATAATCTCTCCAAGTCTCTGTTCCTTCTTCTATATAATGGAACTCATAACTTCTACCTTTTAGGATTATTGTAGGAGGCATAATTTTTGTGATAAGGTCACAAAACTTAATCCATCTTACAATTTGGATAGGTAGAGAAAATGTAGTACTTTCAATTCATTTAATATTAATCTGCTCTTTCTCCTGAACCTCCACTCATGCTTAAATAAAAAATAAATAACAAATACCTACATTAAACATTGAAGTAATACTAACAGATAAATCCTCAAATCTCAGTAGCCCAACAATCCAGTGTGGATGTGGTCTAGTGACTCTCTTCCAAGTGGTAACTCAGGGATCCAGGCTTCCTCATCTTTTATCTCTATCATTGCCAAACTCTTTTGGTCACCCTAGACATTAACATCTACCTGATAGATGGAGAAAAGGAGCTAAAAGGGGAATGTTGTATTAACACTTAGCCGTCTAGGCCAGGAAGAAATACACATTACTTACAATCATTGACTGTAACAATGCAATTACTACATTTTGTTGATAACTATTCAAGTGCTCTGCCTAGACATAAGAGGAGCTAGGAAGACATCTCCCAATTACCTTTATCCAATATGGAAGGGTAGCACAAATTTTTGCCATAAAAGATTTCTTCTTAATTTTCAAGTATTAGGTGTAGTGCTGCTGCCTCTAATTTAATGCTTCCAGAGAGTAGGCACCTCTCCATGGGACTGCTGATCACATAGACCAGGGGTCCCCAAACTTTTTAAACAGGGGGCCAGTTCACTGTGCCTCAGACCATTGGAGGGCTGGACTATAGTTAAAAAAAAAACTATGAACAAATTCCTATGCACACTGCACATATCTTGTTTTGAAGTAAAAAAACAAAATGGGAACAAGCACAATATTTTTATTTGCATGTGGCCCGCGTGCCGTAGTTTGAGGACCCCAGACATAGACGATGCTCTCTTGGAGAGTAAGGCTGACTTATTCAATTTTTTATCTCCAGCAACTAGCTGTGTTCTAGCATGCAAAAAATGTTTAATAATGTTTTTAGAATAAATCAATATAAAATGAGCTATTAAAGCAAGTTGTAATATATCACACTTCAATTCAGTAGCTTTCAAAGTGTCCCCAGACCAGCAGCATCATTGTTATCTGGGAACTTATTAGAAATACAAATTCTGGGCCCTACTCTGACCTACTGAATCTGGGGTACGACCCAGAAATCTCATGTTTTCCTTTCAGGTGATTCTGACACATACTATAAAATTTGAGCACCATTGCGGTAGGTAGTTCATTAACATTTTTCCTAAGAATGTGCAGGTTTAAAAACTTGTATTTATAAAAGAGCTAAGTCTGCTTTGTTTCTTTTTAAAGTAAAAGCTATTGAATTTGATAAGTAAGGAATTTCCTTAGATATTCTTGAAATATTTTTTTATTTGGTGGGCCACATGCAAAGATTCCATGAGTTTATGAACAATGTGTTTTGAACCCTGACATTTTGTAACTTTTCCAGAGACATCCTGTCATTGTTTTATGTACAGAATTTCCATTGAATTAGGTGAAGTGAAGAGAATAGGTCAATAGCAGGATATGGACTCAGATTACCTAAACAGAGATATGTCGCCCCTCCCACGGCCGAGTTCTTCCAGGCTGCACGCTTCATTTTCTGCTACTCTGGTGACTTCCTCACCCAGAGACACAAGGCTGCATGTAATCCTATATTGTCCACATATCACAAAGCTAAAGTTTTTAGTCATTTTCACCATCCTTTGAAAAGATTGGTGCCACCTAAGATTACTATACCTTTTACTTTCAATTTTATCATTAGACCATATTTAATTTATCAGTTTTTCCTGGTGGACTAAGTCAAGCTAATAGTCTATTTATCTATTAGACTAAATTTAAGATTAGCTAATAGAATTGTATCTGAGACATCGCTTTAATTGAATTGGGGCTGAATGCCATTCTGAGCTGACTTTATGACAGCTAATCAATGCCTTTAATGGGACACTTCATGATGCCACCACTTCCTTAAAGTAAATGCCCCCGTGTAATAGAGCTATGCCAAATGTCATTAAAGCAAATGCACGTAAACTAAGATGGTTCCAAATGTGTGAATTCACAGTGTTTTGCCTTTATTATTCCTATAAATAATAAGAAATTATTATCTATTTAAACATTTATACATAAGAAGTTGTTGTCCGTTTCTGCCAGAAACACCTAGAAGGTTTTTAACTTTTCCTTCAGAATCCCCATGTAGGTTGACATAGTGACTGATGGCATCATTACCCAGCATACCCTTGGTAACTGTAATAATCAGTATTGTCTGAAATAAATAACAGGTTTAACTCACCATAGAACTTAAGTTTTCCTGAAAGTACCAGGACAGTTTCTCAAATATTAATGTGAGCTAACCACCTGCAGCTCTTATTAAAAATGTGGCCTCTAGCCATAGCGGTTTGGCTCCGTGGATGGAGCATCAGCCTGCGGACTGAGGGGTCCCGGGTTCAATTCCAGTCAGGGGCATGTACCTTGGTTGCGGGCGCATCCCCAGTGGGGGGTGTGCGGGGGGCGGCTGATCAATGTTTTTCTCTCATCGATGTTTCTAACTCTGTCCCTCTTCCTTCCTCTCTGTAAAAAAATCAATATATATATATATATATATATATATATATATATATATATATATATATATATATATATATAATGTGGCCTCTAATTCAGTAGGTCTGGAGTGGGTCTGCATGTATAACACACTGATTTTAATGTTGCCAGTCCACACATTTTTGGTGCAAAGTCACTAGAAGGCATCTTATTGGAACCAACAGAAAAACAAGTGAAAAATAACACAATAAATACTCTTACAAACTGTTGCAATTTCTACATTTCCTATGTATTAAATATCCAACTTGTAAGCATTTTTTGAGTAGTGTATGTGATGGTAATAATAGTCTTGTATTTCTAGCCAGTATACAATAAAAGAGCTTATGCTTTCACCTCCATGCTAATGTGGAAACAAACGTGAGTATAGAATGGCTAGAAATGGCAGCTTCATTTTCAAGCTTGTAAGAATAATAATATAAATATTTGCTGTAGCTTATTTACTGTATATTTATTTTCTCTAGCTGTTTATTATATAGATATTTGTTCTAGATTATTTACTGTATATATTTGCTCTAAATCATTTACTGTGTGTATATTTGCTCTAGATTACTTACTGTCCTTGTAAGGACTAGCAGAGCAGTCACTTGTTCTGAAGTGCAAGCTTTTTCCTTTCATAAACGTAGTGTGCCTTCTCCAGAGCAACCTGCACTTTAATAATGATCACAAAGCTATGCTTTCTTAGAAAATTAATTCTAGCACATGTCTTGGCCAGTTTGATTTCCGCTCCCAGGTAATTCCCATTTCCCCCCAAGTTACAGCAAAAGCCTCTTTATTTTCTTACCTCCATAGACTTCTCCCTCTCACCCTGCCCCTCACCTTTGGGTTCCTCTCAATGAGCCTGATTGAACAAGAGCAGTCAACTCTGAGTGGTACTCTTCCTTGTAATTACTGTTATTTTTAACTTGAGAAAACCACCTGGTTGGACTGCTGCCTGTGTGCCAGGCAGAGACAGCTGTTCTCGGTGTCTGCCACAGCCATGCCGCAGCCTGCCGGGAAATATGCTACAAGCAGGAGTTTGGCGTAGGGTCAGTTTGGACCTAAGGCCTCCCTGACAGCTCATCCTCACTCTGGTTTGCTGGCATCATCAGCAGTGCTCCTCCAACCCAAAGAGAATGCTGCTGTTCTCTTGCTCTGTCTCTGCAGCACACACATACACACGCACACACACATATGTGCACACACAGACACACATTCATTTTCCACAGACTCTCCTTGGAATGGAAAGGGAAGTCTTGTAAGGAATTGGATGTGTGCCACATTGCCATCGGCTGTACTGTAGGTGCTTTGGAGAGAGCTTGTGAAGAAACATATGGGCCTCATGGAAGAAACAGCTGCTTGTTCAAAGTAAAAAATAAAAAATAAAAGTTGCCCCACTGTTAATTTGGAACCTCTAGAAGGGAAGCTGATGTTGATTAAACGAAGGAAGCTGCTGGAGGGTTTTTTCTGCCCATATCCTTCCAGCTGAGGCATCTCTATTCCATGGAGTTTTAAACAGATATCATTAAGGATGTGTTCTGTATTTAGATTCTGAGAAGATTTAAGAAATCCTCATACTAGGCAAGTTCAAAAATTGGATTACTTCTTCCTCCAAACAAGTATTAAAGGAGAGAAGGAGAAAGAGAGGGAGAAAAAAAGGGAGAGAGAGAGAGAGAGAGAGAGAGAGAGAGAGAGAGAGAGAGAGAGGTTGATTTAGATTTGCACCAAACAGCCAGCATGGTCAAGATTTCCAAAAGGATTCTTGCACCTTCTCCCAAATTTTTGGACATTTTAAAAGATAATTAAGAACTGAAAGCAACTAGTCATGGTTTTCAAAAGTGTAACTTTAATACCCAGAAATGATTTGATAACAAGATAATTTATAATACAATTTTTTAAAAGTTTACTCACACACTTGAAAATGATCTAAAAATATACACATCATGAAGGCTATAAGTTTCTTTAAATTAAAAGGAGCACCTATGGCCCTGGCCCAGTGTGGCTCAGTTTGTTGGTGCATTGTCCCTTACACTGAAAGGTTGTGCGTTTGATCCCCTGTCGGAGCTCATATGGGAGACAATAGACTGATGTTTATCTCCGCATTGATGTTTCTCTCTCACCCCCTCTCTCTCTTTCTAAAATCAATACGTATGTTCTTGGGTAAGGACTAATTTTTAAAATTAGCACTTATGATAATAAGAATAAATATTAAATAATTTTTATTTCTATGTTTCAATATAACAAGTGGAGACCACAGTCCTTTACTTATACTTGACAATATAGAACATATAGGAAAATCCACTGCCACATGTTTGCTCAAGTAAGGATCCTTAGATACTAATGAAATCATTATGTGTCTATTAAATGGGTTACCACAAACACATGTGTGTGTTATGTGTGTATACATACAGACGTGCATGTGTTCATACTATAAATACATAGTATAATTTAATTTTTATAATTTAAGTCATATATTTACAATTATTTCTTCACATAGTAAATAGGTGACATGAAACAAAATACTTTTCTGAGGCATGAGATTAAGAATGTTCTATTTTCTTC
This sequence comes from Myotis daubentonii, assembly GCF_963259705.1. NCBI lineage: Eukaryota > Metazoa > Chordata > Mammalia > Chiroptera > Vespertilionidae > Myotis > Myotis daubentonii. The sequence goes on from NC_081841.1 coordinate 161,052,963, forward strand.
TTTTTGTCCAACTGTACTTTCTGATTTTTAGACTTAGTATCAACTACTTATAAAGCAAAAATAAAGAGTGAGAGGAGAGAAACATTTTACAGGGTAATTTAACCTGCTTTCAGGTCACCCTGAGATGTTCTGGAGCTCAGCTCTGAAGAAGAGCAGGCACTGATGTTAAGAATCTGCCCTAGCAGGGTATACTTCTGGTTGTTAAGGATTCTCTTTATCTAGAGAAAAAGTCCTTAAAATACTCTCCATGGGCCAAATCTAGCCTATAACCTGTTTTGTAAATAAGTGTTATTGGAACACAGCTATAACCATTGATTTATGTGCTGTCTAGGGCTGTCTTTGACCACAGCAGCAGAGTTGAGTAGTTCCCACAGAGACTATGTGACCCACAAAAATCTAAAATATTTACTATCTGACCCTTTATGGAATGTTTGCTGACTCCTAATTTTATCTCAAGGCAAGGGACTTCTATAATGTTCTTGTATTTAATACAGAGCCCACCTATTCCAATGCTTAAAGCTATGGTTGGTGACATTGTCAAAATCTGAAACATCATTAAACTTTTTAATGATTTTTAAAAATATATATATTTTTAGTGATTTCAGAGAGGAAGGGATAGAGAGATAGAAACATCAATGATGAGAAAGAATCATGGATCGGCTACCTCCTGCACACCCCCTACTGGGGATTGAGCCCACAACCCTGGCATGTGCCCTTGACAGGAATCAAACCTGTAGCCACATGATTTTTAATACCATTATTTCAAGTAAATTCAGTTCATGTGCATCTAATTCAATCAAATGTAATTCAACAAAATGTGCTTTTGGAAGATATTTTTAGCATTCAAAAAAGCACACACATCCTTCCCAGATCCCAGACATTGTGCTCCTGCTGGGGTGAATAAACTCCAGACCCTAAAAATGAGTTGTAATTAAACTTGGGATTAACAAGGTCAAGTATGTGTGAGTGCTTTCTCTCTTTTTAAAGATGCTAATTTGAGTAAGAATTAGCTCTGAGAAAGTTGGCATAAGATCCTATTTTAAAGTTAAAGTGTCACAAGTTTTTATTCTCAACAAAGATAAGTCCCTCAATCAAGTTTCTTCTCTACATTTTATTTACTTTGGGCATAGATATCAGTAAAATACTGTATGTCAGAGTAATTGCTTAAAATATACCTGTCCTCTTCAAGAAGTACCATTCATTCTTCAAGTTCAGTGTAGACAATCAGAGGGAAGCAAATACAGATTTACTGATTACGAGCCCAAGCATCCCAATCAAATTTGCCAAACATGCACTGCTCACTTACCAGTGTTGGCTCTCTAAGATACTCAAGTGAGAGACTCGCTCAAAAAGCTCCCAATGTGATTTATTTGGGGGTCTTATAGCTCGTGATTCCTCATGGACTGTGTGAGACCACCCTGGAGAATCCGTACCTCTTGCTTTCCACTACACTTTTTCTTCATGGCTTTCCTTGAAGGATAAGTATTTTCTTATCAAATCAGAGAGTTTTTTCCAAGCCTGCTGAGAGAGAAAGGCTTAGGATCTGTGCTTAGTCACCAATCTCCTGTAATTACCTAACTGCTAGTGATTGTATAACCCAAAAAATTATCCTTCAATTAATCTAGTGCAAAAATGAGAAGGCTGTGACAGAAATCCTACATAAATATTAAGGTACTATTATGAATGATATTCTTATGGTTTAGAAAGTTAAAATTTAATATAAAATCATTGATAAAAAGTAATAATAGATTTGCATCGAGCTAGACAATTGATATGAATTATCTCATGTATTTTCCCCAAAAGTTTTATGAGGAAATTTATATTATTATCTATGTTTTACATAAGACTCATGAAGATTAAATAACTCTCTGAAGATCATAAGTTAGTAAAAAGTAGAGCAAGGACTCAAGCCTGGTCTATCTGTTTGCAATGCTTATGTTTTATTATCTCCCAACTTAGTACCTTGCACATTTCTATATGTGCCCTATACAGTTGACTCCACATTTCTTTTTGTTACACAAGAAATGCCAGTTGTTTAAATCTTAAAATAAAACTAAGAATCTGGGTAAGTCTAAGTAAAATTGAGGTAAATTTGTATATCTTCACGATATTGCAATAGAGTATTAGGAGATAAAAAGAGGTGACACCTTAATAGACTTGATCTTACCTTATTTAAATTTAAAAACTATCATTTTTATAAGTAACTAGTGACCCAGTGCATGAAATCGCATGAGACCCAGGACCCCGCCTGTGCCGCACAGGAATCCCCTGAGTCCCTCCCTGCAGGGCCAGCGCCACGAGGGACTCCCTGATGCACCCCCTGGTCAAGTCCCCGCCCGCGCCCGCCCATGGGACACAGGATCAAGTTCCCGCCCACCCGCACGCACCTGCCATGCACATAGCCTCCTGTTGATCAGTCATTATGGTGTGACAGTGTCATGACCACAGGCTTTTATTATATAGGATAAGCAATTTTTTTCTCCTAGGGTAGAGACTAGGGTTTATCTTTCTTTTGGAAAAATGTCTTAAGTGAACATTTAGTTAAGCATATTTAGGGGCATGTTCCCTGTGTTCCTGACTAAGCCAGGAGTTCTTTGAATTTCCCCTAAGCTAATGATTTAAGCTGAGATAGTAATTATTCTACTCAGTAAAGTGAATATATGCCCCTAAGAGTTGGAAAGGTTTTTCCATTCTTAATTTGTAAGTGCACCATCTTTGCCTAGATGCTATGGTCCAGTCTTGGTTGATGCATATATGTGCAATGAAGCTTTTAATGACAGGAGTAGTAACCCAATACACTTTAAGTTCTCTTCATGTTACACTAGAGAAGTACAGTGACAGGAATTAGATGAAATTTGGTGCCTTACAAATTGAGTGTAACAGTTGGTGCTTGTTCCATATGGAATATACAAGATTAGAAGGTAATGTATTTGTCTACCATCAAAGCTATTTTATCAGAGTCATAGGGTCAGATCAAGCCCATGAATGTGGGAGGTGGGATTTCATCTGTATGGCTTTTCCCATTGTAACCTCTCCTGGGAAAGGCTTAGGGAAGTGGGCTTAGCTTTGGGAAGCAAAGACTTCTTTATTGCCCATCTGGGCCCAAGTGTTAACTGGTTCTGGAAACGGAGGCAACAACTTGCTGGCAGTGTTCATGGCAGTGGGGTGAGCTATCCTTTGCCACATAGAACTTCAGGAGTTGGTCAAGGAGCTGGCCTAGTAAGGAACTATAATATTTGTTTAGACTCTAAAAGAGTAGCCTCATTTAAGAGTGACCGTCTACAAAATTTTCTTTGTCTTCAAGGTTCATTAAAGCCAGTTGTCCTTTGAGGAATTTGCAGAGAAACAATCTACCTCAAAATGTGCTGTTGTATTATCCCTTGTATAGGCAGGTGGGCTGGGGGGAAGTGGAAGGCATGAGGTTGAGGCTTGGCTCAGCAAAGCAACAAAGTCACAAAGGTCAACCATGGCTGAGGTGGCAAGAGGAATAGAAGAGGAAAAACCAGAGAGACCTGATCCCAAAGACACATGAGAGGACACCATGGGGATGTTTCCTAGAAACAGTTTAGGGACACTTAGGGTGGGGGGCAATCTCTAGCAATCATGCCATAAGGACTATGTATTTTTTAAATAAAAAGTTACTTGGTCATCATAGACTATTGATACCTAGGGTTTATGTGTTACATGAGAATGATAAAAACAGGTTTAGAAATAGTCTCATCTTTAACAGACTTCTCCTGCTGTGGTGGCAGCCTGCCTTGACTTCTCTCAGGCCCAGTAACTGATCTGTCTACTGAGGGGTTCATGTGTTCAATGGTATACAGATAATAAAAACGTACTTTCTCATAAAGACCTACATCCATGTAGAAAACTGTCAACTGCTACTCTTCATGAGATAAAAAAGTGAAGGAACTCTTCCAAAGAAACCAATGTTCAAAATGCAAACCTATCCACTTCATTCCATGCCTTTTTCCCAGGACTCCTCCCCCACAGAGATTCAGGTAAAACATTCACTACACTCACCAAGTTTGAGCATTAGGAACGTTTATCACTGAGTATGACCTGGCTACAGCTTCCATGTGCTATGCAGCCAGGAATTTATTAATTTACTCAGAACCCCTCTGTACGAGGTGCTACAATCGGAGATTAGATGATCACAGTGTTCACTTTCATGTTGCTTATGGGCTCTTTCTGAAAGGATTTAAGAAGACATATATGAGTGACGATAACATAAAAATGGCAAGTTAGGATCACAATATAATAGAGATCATACAAAGATTGAAGGAAAATTGATGGTACTGATTTCCTGAGGGAAATTGCTTTCTACTCAGATTTGGAGTTCCTTTCTAAGAGTTCTGAGCACATAAAGGGCTTAGGGAGAGCAAATATATGACAAATGCTTTGTGGATATTTCCTTTTTAACCAAGGCTAAACTTAAATTAAAATTTTTCCTATAAGGTCTTTGTGTAAAAGAACCTGAAAATCAAAGTAAATTTTATTTTCAAATATGGTTTTGTAAAACACGAAATATCGAAGCAAATAATTTTTCTGTTGCCCTTCTTTTTTCTCTTATGACTTCATAAAAGGATACAGAGCTGTGATGTGGGATCTCAAAGTATGTATCTCAGAGCATACTTTTATATGATCTCAGAGTAATTAAATACACTATTAGATAATCTCTCTCAAATATGAGTTATTTTAAATATACTTTGATGGGTATCCTCTCTATCATTTATCAATCTGTCTATCTCTTTATCATGTACCTATCATCTATGTGCCTGATGTACCTGTCATTAACTGTGAAAATTTGGAGACTGGAGTTAATTGCTCAGAATGGCTACTATTGTTCAACATGGGCCTTGCCCACTGAGTAACATAATATAAACCCATATTTATCTAAAAAAATCTTTACATTTGTCTTGGCAATTGCATAATTGTTATTTGAATTTCAAACTTCTGTTATGAATGTAATTGAAAAAATATTCCAGGCTTATAGTAATGGTTGATTGCTTCTACTATTAAAAATAAACAAATACACATACAAAGCCAGAATCCAAAACCAAAATCCTTAGTTTGAACCTGTGGAAGATTAATTCCATAGGAAGATGGATTTGCCTTTTCTCTGAGTGTGGCAACATGAATAAATTTCAAAATATTCCACCCTCCCTGCCCAAGGAGCTGAAAAATAAATGATCCACTGATGAGATTTAATAATTATATGAATACCTATAAAATAATAGTTCTGTGGTAATTGATTCAGAGAAATATTCTCAGAAAGTAAGCACCCTTATAGCTCTATCTGATTATCATAACTGTTGCTTTACCAGAGAAAATGTTCTATTTTCCATTGTGATAGGTATTGGAATGGTTATAAAATTCACATCCTGCCCTCAAGGAATTTAAAATCACTATGAGCACTTTCCAGTTTGCTATAGTCATGAGTAGATCTTCTCTGGGATGTGGCAGCACAATAAAGCTACCAACACAACATAGAGTTTATCATATTATAGCTTATTAGCTATGTCTAGGTCCTTTTCAAAAGAAGTCACCTCTCTCTTTGGGTCCTCCTGATCTTTAAAGGCATGGTGGCCTGTCTGATGAACTCTAGAGCTCATCTCCTTCTTGAACAAGCTGCTCTTCTGGGCAGCTCTTTGAGCCAATGATATGTCCTTTTTGGTTCAACACCCTCAACAATCAGTGCTCTGCTATTCTGGTTGATTTCTCAGTCTGGTTCCCTCCAGCCCCTGTCTTTTTTAACTCAATCTATTGTATATTTATTAAGCTCTTGCAACCCCCCCCCCTCACTCTTTTACACACACACACACACTACTGCTCTGGTAAAACTTCTTTGCCCTACAACAAATGAGCATATATATTAGATGTTAGTGTATACATGATGTATGATGATATATGAGAGGTAAATAATGGATGCATACAGCTCACTTTTAAGTATTCATGCCTAGAAGTATGCATTCATTTTGCCTTTAAAGAAATTTTAAGAAAGGTTTTAGAGTTTTGTAAAATCTAGAAGGTGAAATAGTTTCTGGCACAAAATGTAAGAATGGGAAACAAAATGGAAGTGATTTAAAACACATGATTTCATTTTACATGAACTTTAGAGATGAACAGTATTATATCTCTTTATTTTAGAGTAAAAAAAGACAAATTTCACCATAGAAAAAGGCAAAAGGGAAACATTTTTTAAAGGTAAGAATATTGCAGAAGAAATCAACTGAATAACATAGTGGGGGTTTTGTTTTTTATTTTGTTTAAGAAAAAATAAAACATAAAGATAAATTTTGATTATGACAGAATCGGCTGATAAAATATGCCTGTGAAGAGAAATCTGTAATTTAGGAAAAGCCTTATAATAATTTATTTTTATAATCTGACCTGGCCACTTCCCTCAGAGCACATTCCATCTCTAGTGCAATCAGCAGTAGCTCCATCAAAGTCTGCCGAGTATAAATATTAACTCATCTTCAAAGAAGCATGTGAGTACTAAATTCAAACCTATTTTGCTTTTCTAGACAGGTAATAGATTATAACTATCTGCTTGGTTCCCTGTCGCTGCCTCCTGTGACCTTCAGAACTGAGATCACTAAAACACTAGAGATTCAGCCTTAATCAGTTTCTCAGTCTAGACTCGTCTCCAGGGACTTGGAAGGAGCCCAAAACTAACAACACTCTGTCTCGACCACTTCAGAACTGCTGCAGGTCTGGCTCAAAATGTAAGAATTTATTAGGCTCTGACCGTAGAGTCTAATAAAGAATTTGAGATCACAATGTATATCCTTGCCTTTCCCATTTCACTAAACGATCCCCAAGTTCCCCACTTCCCCATGACATTCCACAATTAGAATTCTGCCTGAGGTCCAGCCTCTATGTAGGTACCTGCCACCAGCTGTCTGAACTTCTTAATGGCATGAGGCATATCCTGCCAGATCCCCACCCATTGCTGACTGTTGAATCCCGCCCCTTTCCCAATGCTAACTTCTCCCAGGCCTGCTCTTCAAGTTTCTCCCTATCACTTATTCTACCTCCCAAGTTCCGGTTTCTTCCTATTACTTGTTCTGCCTCCCAAGTTCATCCTGATCTCTAGATTTCACCCTCCTACGCAGGCCTTTCCTGTCACTGATTGAGCAATATAAGCACTCCTCCAAGTACCATCTAATCATCCTGGCTGACCTTTGTATTGTCTCCAAAGGATTGTTTCACAGGCTTTCTTATGATTAGACACATTCACAGATATAGGAGGACTCAGAGATCCTGCATTCCAGCTCTCATATAATATAGATAAACAAGCTAAGATCATACATCGTGTTTATACTTATAAAAAAATTCTCTCCCAATGATATGTTTTTTATTGATTTGAGAGAGAGGGTAAGAGAGATGAGAGGGAGGGAGAGAGAAAGAGAGAGAGAGAGAGAGAGAGAGAGAGAGAGAGAGAGAAATGAGAGAAACACTGATCAGTTGCCTCTCATATGCATCCTAATTGGGAATTTAACCTGCTACCTTTTGGTGTACAGGAGGGACCACATTCCAACCAACCAAGCTACCCAGCCAGGGCACATCTTGATTACACTTTTTACACAAAGAAATACTCAAGCATACATAGGTATTACTAAGTATTTCTGATCTTAAACATCTCTCAGAACTAGCTCCCAGTCAAGGCTGTAGTAATGGGATTAAAATACACAGGTTATGTTATCCATTGTTAAGAGCTGCAGAGCAATATAATTAATCAATACTGTGTTTGTTTCCTCTGGACTGTGGTAATCTAAAGGACATAAAATAAAATCCCCAAACAACTGGGAACAAAAGGTGTTAAACACCAGAGAACAATATGTGCTAAATGTTAAGATTCACACCATCAGAACTATGAGAGTTACTTGGGACTTAAGCTGGATTTTGAAGGATGCACATGGATCCTTCCAAATGAATAGGAAAAGAGAGAGAAGAGTAAACCAGGAGCAAAGATTCAGAGAACGGGATCCTTTACTAGTAGAATGAACTAACCCAGCAAAGGACCAGGCTGATTGGAGCAGGGCTTTGTGCTGGGTAAAAAGAAAATGTTAAGGATACTTGTCAGAATCTATGTATCAAAGTTCCTCCTCCCAAAAGCAACTTAGGAAAAAGGCTCCTGGGTTCAAAAGCATAGTGAGAACACATGAGACTAATCTCCATCTCAACTGTGACATTGAGCTAGAAGTTCAACCTTATGGACTTCACTTTTTTGGTTGTTGTTTTCAGTTCTAAAAATCTCTATATGTAAAAGGCTAAGCGACCATCTGACCATCAGACCAGTAGCTATGATGCACAATGATCACCAGGGGGCAGACGCTCAATGCAGAAGCTGCTAAGCTGCAGTGACTTGGCATCAGTGGTTCTTGGGTGACGCACCCCAGAACCAGAGAGGAGGGAGCCCAATTCCAGGGTGTGTCACCAGAGAACTGCCCTCTTGCAATCCTGGACCCCATGGAGGATGTCAGAGAGCTGGTTTTGGCCCAATCCCTGCAGGCCAGACTGAGGGACCCCACCTGCCAGAGGGACCCCACTCACTCCGCAGATGCCCATCAAGCTGTGGCACTGCTCCAGATGCAGCCAGCCAGGGAGGGACCATGGGAGGTTGGCTCCAGGGCATGCCCAGCCCATCTCATCCAGTCTTGCCCCGCTAGCCACTTTCTAATTAATTTCCTTTCAATGTGCATGAATGCTTGCACCAGGACACTAGTAAATAATAAAAAAAACTAGGGATGCCTACACCTTGTTCCTATATCGAGTAAAGGATATGTTAACATAGCATTGTAATATACATTGGTCAGTATCTTTGTTTCATAAACATGACTCCACTGCAGCATCTCCAAACACCAGGTTCACTTTTGTTTAGGGAAATAATTATTGAATGCGCACTATGCACCATCCTATTTAGTATTGTCACAAATAGGTCTGATGAGATCTATCAAGGTTTTGAGTTCATTCTACTGCTCTTAGGTTGGTCTTCAGTGACCTTGGTATAGTTCTTGAAACCTCGGATTTCCCACAGCATCGCAGATAACCATTAACCACTGGTTAGCCATTATGGTTGAATTTATCCCTTCGATTTTGACTGAACTCAAGTGCCCTATGGAAAACTTGAGCCAGATCTCGAATCCAGGACTTTGTTCATCAGACCTTGTACCCTACCTCTCCTTTGCCAACTCCTTGATCCTGAAAATAGGACACTGTCTTCTATGACCCAGAATCAGGCTAATGCCTTGAAAACTGGTGCCTGGAAACTTACAAAGCTTTTTCTTCACACCATACATGTTCTAGTTCTTAATAAAAGGTTATTTCTGTCAAGCCAAAGAGGACCACTTTGGCTGTCCCCTTCCCCTAGCCTTCAGTGAAAGCCCCGGAAATGCTTTTCAGTCATGCTTACCTTATGGATGAGACATCCTCATATTGTATACACAGGTCATGACCCCAATACCAATCTCCATCCTGTTGAAAACCTAAGGGCCTAGTCACGCCATGAATTCTTTTCCTAGTTTGAAGCCCCCAACCAAGCCCCCTGTTTATTGCTCCTTTAGCTTTGCTGAAACTACATGCTTTCCCACATTTCTCCTTAATTTGGCTGAGGAGGATCCTGGCTTTAGTGCAGTACTAAACTTATATCCCACTGAACTTAAATCTGAAACCTTAGGGCTTCCACAAAGTAGCATTTAAATAATCTCAGGTGTTTACAGTCCTGCAGGGGAGTTTTAGCTCTGTAATACATTCAGACACCACTTTAGTTGCACATTAAACATTTTAACATTTCTTTATGTCAGTGACAGCTTTCACACACAAAGTCAAAGATTCAGATCAGATTCAGGCACCCTAGCTTTTCAGTGAATGGTGTCTGAAATTAAATGACTTTGCCTTGGCCTAAAGTGGGGGCTGATGCTCAGCATTTCCTTTATAGAGCCACAGTTCACATTCAGAGAGCTTCTAATTGCCTCTTTAGCGATGTTGCTTGTGTTCGGCAATTCCTGTTCCTGAAGCAAGAGATTTGCTGTGATGCCAGGCAGGGTCAAGCTTCTACAGAGCAGCTGGTAAAGTATGTGTGGATTGTGGGAGAGCAACACCCAGGCTGATTTTTCAAAGCCTGATCTTATGATTTAATCAGATCATTGTGAGAATTTTCACTCATTAATGAGCAAAATGTTCAGAAAAAGATTTTGATTAGTGTCATAGTTTCCTATCTCTGGAAATAGCTCCTTTACAGCCCTAAATTAAATATAGCTTCAAGGAGAAGTATTGGGAATAGATTTTTAGAAAACCTCACATCATTGATCAGTATATTTTCATGTGCCTAAACTTTTACAGTGTGAATTTCTGGTTTAGTTAATTTTTCAATCTGTTTAATTTGCTTTGGATGATAGAGATAGGGAAACCATTTACAGAACAAAAACAAACATTAACAGTTGCCATGCTGGACTTTTTCACTTAAGAACAACTTTTTTTATTTAAAAAAAGGAATATTTCAACATGTAAAAAAGTTATTAGATTGATCATGATGTATTTCAGTTATACTGAATTAAGTTTTGCTTTCAAATAGCTAACATTTTGGATGTTGCTGCTTGAATTTGAATAAACCATTCATCTTAAATATAACACTAAAGCTATCTTGTAAGCTCCATATATTATGTTAGCCTCACGGCATTAATCTGAGAAAGGGAATTAGTTTGATTTAGATGGCTTAAGCCAAATCCAATTTTTGGATTTGTCTGTAAACATGGGATCATGACTGTTTTTTTGAAGATTTGCTAGGTTTCCACAGTTACGATTATACTCCAATGAAATGGCATAAGATAACAAGATGGGGGGAAATAAATCTCACATATGAATTTGATCTTGGTATTTATTATAGGTTTGAAATTGCACAATCCTCTTGTCAACTTTAAGCTCTATTTCCAGTTTGATTTTACTTTGATATTATATACCTAAAAGTGGAGAATGACATTGTAGAAAGAGTGCAGAAGTCCTGAATGGGTTGATTAGTTTGTTGGAGCACTCTCCGGTACACCAAAAGGCTGCCAGTTTGATTCCCAGTCAGCGCTCCTACCTAGGTTGCAGGTTTGATCCTGGGCAGGGCGCATACAGGAGACAACCAATTGATGTCTCCCTCTCTCTCCCTCTCTCTCTCTCTTCCTCTCTCTAAAAAATCAATAAAAAATATATCCTTAGGTGAGGATTAATAAAATAAGAAGAAAGAGTGTAGTGCTGGTAGCTCTCAGTTCTTGCCCTTTATACCCTAGAACACTCTAAAAAAATTTTCTTTTAAGTAAAAAAGGACTTTACAATATACAAAAAACTAGAGGCCCGGTGCATGAAATTTGTGCACTGGGGCGGGGGGGGGGGGGCGTCCCTAAGCCCGGATTCTGAGAGGGTGCAGGCCAGGGTGAGGGACCCCACTGGTGCACAGTCAGGGTTGGGGAGGGATGTAGGAGGTTAGCCAGCTGGAGAGGGACCGTGGGGGGGCTCCAGGGCATGTCCAGGCCATCTCACTCAGTCCCGATCAGCCAAACCCCAGCAGTAAGCTAACCTGCTGGTCTGAGCGTCTGCCCCCTGGTTATCAGTGCACATCATAGCGACTGGTCAACCAGTTGACTATTTGCATCCTGGTGGTCAGTGCACATCATAGTGAGCAGTTGAGCGGCTTTAGCATATCATTAGCGCATTACATTTTGATTGATTGAATGGATGACCAGACAACCGAACACTTAGCATATTAGGCTTTTATTTCATAGGACTAGAGGCCCAGTGAACAAACTCATGCATGGGTGGGGTCCAACTGGCCTGACCCCAATCAGGGAAGATGGGGGCTGGGCCTGTCAGGAGGAGGAGATTGCTGGAGGTTGGCCGGCTGGCCCGCCCAGATCAGGGCCCTATCAGGGCCCCAGATCAGGGCCAGGCCAGCTGGAGGAAGGGGCCGTAGGCGATTGGCCGGTGGGCTCTGCCCCCAATTGGGGATGGGGGGCTGATTTGGGCAGGGCCAGCCATGGGGAGGGGCTGTGGGTGGTGGGCCGGCTGGCCCCACCCCTGAATGGGGTGCATGGGGGGTGCTGGATGCCATGGGTTGTTGGCCGGCCAGTCCTGCCCCTGATCGGGGTGAGGGGGCTGATCTGGGGTGGAGCCAGACAGGGGGAGGGGCTTCTGGAGATTGGCTGGCCAGCCCTGCTCCCTATTAAGGTAGGGTGGCATCAGGGTCAGGGATGGCCAGTGGGAGGGGCTGCGGGCCAATCAGGGTGGTGGGGGCATGGCCAGCTAGGGGGAGGGGCTTCAGGGGGTTGTCCGGCCAGCCCAGCATGCTCTTGAGGTGGGGTGACGATCAGGGGCAGGGCTGGCCAGGGGGAGGGGTTTCAGGAGGTTGGCCACCCAGCCCCGCCTCCTATTGGGGTGGGAAGTATGATCAGGGGTTGGGTGGCCAGGAGGAGGGACTGCAGGAGGTTGACTGCCCAGCCCTGGCCCCTATTGGGGTGGAAGAGTCCGATCTGGGGCAGGCCGGCAGGGGGCAGGAGCCCTGAGGTTGGTCGCCAGCCCCACCCCCTGATTGGGCAGTTGGCTGGCCACAGTGGGCACATAGCGACTGGTTGTTAGGTTGTTATGGCTGTTATGGTAGCTGTCTTTTTATATATATAGATGTGCCCTGCTAAAGCATATTCTATCCAGCCAAATGCCATTGGACACACCTTTTCTGGATCTTCTATATTTCTTGGACCCTTGTACCATTAATTGCACTCCCCCTGCCAAATCCTAAACTTAGTTTAATCCAACTGCTTCAGGAAATGGCAAGGTATAGCAGAAAAATAGAACAGAAGTTTTATGTCAGAAAAATTCTGATCCTGCTACTTAATGTATCTTTCTAAACCTTGTTTTTCTAACTCTAAATGTAATTAATATTTTCTTCACAAGTCAGAGAAAAGAATAAATGAGATTACCTACATACAATGTTTAACATTGTCAGATAAAACCCATTTAACAAGTGCTAGCTCCATTTCTCTATTCCCACATGTGGTTAGGTACTCTTTGTATCGGTCAAAACAAAAAAAGTATAAAGACAAAATTATAGGACACCTTGCAAATTTAACTTGGATTTATCTCTATAATATTAACTAGAGATTTGCAAAGGTAGGGAACCACCTTTCTCCACTATCTTTCATAATCTGAGCACTTTTAAATCAGCCTCTAGATTTCTTAATTCCCCCCAAAATCCTTAACTACTAGAGCAATTATTGACTAACCCGGTGAGATTTCCTCTTTTTCTCCTTTTTTATTGAGTTCATTTTCAGCATAGCTAAAACTTTTCTTTCTGTGTAGTTGTCCTTAAAAGAGCAGTCACATTGGTAAATTATTATAAATTATGTGAACTATATTCACCTAGATCCCCCTGGGGTCTCTAACACTGGCAAATAACTGCTAGAAGGAACAATGGCGGAGGTACCTGAAACTTCCTTTTGTTGAGTTCTAATTTTTATACAATAAAATTGCATAAATTTTGGCTTTTCCTCTTCTTTTGGGATTTAAAGCCTGAGGCTATAAAAGAGTTCAAATCTGTGAACAGAATCATAAAAATGTCTTGGTGCTCACCTGTTGAAAGCTTCAAGGAAAACAGAATTCTAATATCTCTATACTCAAATTTTGAATATTGCTCTGTTTGTCATTATATTGATCTTGTGTGCAAAGACCTTATTATTTAGATTCTTGGTAATCATGTTTTTCTTCAAATTTCCCAAAACAGCATCTCCATGATCCACTCAAGGTTAGGTGTAGGCCAGAGATTCTGAGACACTTCACCAATTTGCTACACCACGTTGATCTATATAGCATACCTTTGTTATGATGCTATATCACTATTTTACATTTGAATATCAATAGTAGGGATGTAAGTAGTATTATCATAAACAGTGTGTAATAATTTTAGTGATATTATAAAATATTACACTAACATATTCTCAGAAATCATTGTGTCCATTCTCTGTGGAGGGGTCCTGTGGTCCAAAGGGACCGAGCATCTGTGATCTTTCCCAAAGAATGAAATTAATACAGCACCATAATAATAAAAGCTAATTTTAATTTTGCAATACTTTTAAAAACTCAAGTTATGAAATTTTGAACCTATTTAAATTTTACTGATTCAGGGTCACTTTATTGAGGTTAGTATTAATATAGAATTGGAAATGCATGGTATATTTACAATGAATCCTAACACTTTTAATGGTCAGATATTAGGACCCAGGATTCCATTGCCCACAATGGAAAATGACTCACCTAAACTAATTTTACACATTACAGTAAAAAATACAGTGGTTTAACAAATGTATATACATGTGCATTTTGAGCAGAATTTATTTCTTCATCCACTTGCCCATTTATTCATTTACCTATCCATTCATTCATCCCAGAGCAGCACCATTAATTGTGAATGGTGCATTACTCTATCTATAGCATTCCCTCAGCTACAAATTTTTCTCACTCATCCTTAAGTCCTATTCATTGTTTTATTAGAATATATACCCATTCTCCTTTGTGGTGGTTAATTATACGTGTCAAACTGACCAGTTCATGAGGTGCACCGATATCTCACTAAACAGTTTTTCTAGGAGTACCTACGATGGTGTTTCTGGGAAAATTAGAATTTGAAAGTAGATAGTTCTTCCCAATGTGGGTGGTTATCATCCAATCAATTTCAGGCTTTTAAAGAACAAAAAGGTGGAAGAAGGGAGAATCTTCTCTCTGCTTCACTACTTGAGCTGTACATCAGGCTTTTACTGTTCTTGGAATGGGATTTATACAATTGGCTATCCTGGATCTTCAACTGGCCGACAGAATATCATGAAACCTCAGCCTCCATAACCCTATGAGTCAATTGTTTATATAAGTCTCTCAATATATAGGTATATAGATTAGATAAATAGATAGACAGTTAGATAGATAATCTATTTGGTGTTTTGTTTTTTTTTCTGTGACTTATTCACCTGTCTACTTTCCCCTCTCTATGTAGGCTTCTCAGTCAATTAATTCCCTTCCTAACCCTCCTGAATCTTTGAATTCTTCTATTCTGTCTCTTTAGCTTTGAGGGTTGTGGTAGATAGAATTCTAAGATGATCCCCAAGATTCCCAACCTCTGTTGTACATGTCCGATGCAATCTCTTCCCCTCTAGTATGGTAAGGACCAGTGAACATGATGGGATAGTCACTCTTGTGATTTTATTAGGGTAAGGCTCTGTCATAGCACAGTAAAGATGGATTTTTGGACCTCAGAGGCCATGTTGTGAGTGGACAAGGTGGCTAGGGCCTGAGTGTGGCCCCTAGAAGTTGAGACTGAATCCCTGTTGACAGCCAGCAGAAAACTAAAAGCTCAGTCCTATGACCTCAGGGAGGTGACTTCTGACAACAATTTGAATGTGCTTAGAAAAGGACCCTGAGCTTCAAATGAAAATTCAGTCTGGCTGACACCTGGCTGGGGATCTAACTACAGTGTGCCCAGGCTTTTGACCTACAAAAACAGTAAGATAACAAATGTGTGTTATTTTAAGCTGATAAGTTTATCAGCAGACCCAGGGTGTTGAAAATTATGTTGAACTGATAACTCTATTCTAATCAAACCAGCCAAGGGTGAGTTGGGAGAAACCAAGACAATCTCAAATGAGGTGGATGTCTACCTACAGCCTGCCATGTTTTCAGTATAAATGGGTGTCATATATACTGGCAGGTTGCTGACAACATCAAGAATCACACAGTTTTATGTAACCACTCCTCTGTCTTCTGGGAGATTTTGCTTTGTCAATTATCCTCCATGGAACTCCCTGGAGTGGTGTTGGGTTTATGCCCTTCATATTTCCCTCAGCTTTTGTAGCTCACTTTCTCTTCATGCAAATTTGGGGATCTGGGGGTTGTTTAAGGCCAGTGTTTCTCAACCTGGGAATTATTGACATTTGGGGGATATTGTGGGGAAATATCCCGTGCATTCTAGGAAATTCAGCAGCATTCCTGGCCTCTACCCACTAGCTGCCACTCATGACAATCTAAAATGTCTTCAGACATTTCCAAATATCTCCTAGAGGCAAAATGTCCCCTATTTAAAAACCTCTGTCTTAGGAGGTTAATAGTCTTAGGGTTTGAAGCTTCCTTGGCAATAAAATTATTTAAAAAATATGTCAACTATTGATCTATTTGTTATCAGTCATTTTTAGACACTAGCAACTGTCAATAAACCTAAACTTTCTTCCTAGACATAATTTTTAAGCTTGATACCTTGGCTACTCTCGGGCTATCTAAGTTGAGTGGAAAGGCAACACCTGAATTTTAAGCAGTGACAACAGATCAGACTCTTTAAATCTTATTTTCTGCAGTTTGTATTCTAGAAAACAGTCATATTTTCCATTCCTTCATAGTGTCACATTTCTGGATTCTATTTCCTTTCATTTCTGTTCACAAACTAGCCAATTCTTAATTAAACTTCTTTCGTTGTTGTAATACCTTAGCTAATAGCAACCAACACATGTTCGCTTTGACTCTTCCCAAACATGTCCTGAGAGTTTCAGGCTCAGCTGGCATATGGTCTCCTTCAAAGTAGTCATAAATAACAGTTTACTATAAGTTCTCCCACTGTGTAACAGGTCTCCATAAGGTTCTAGCCTTCAGTTTGATTTTATGCAGTTTGCCACCCAACCACTAAGCCACATATTTTAGGTTTTGCATTTTTGCAGCAGACCACTTCAAGGTACCAATTTCTATATGAGTCAGAGTATGTTAAGTTTTCTAACAAGCAGTCCCTAAATTCCAGTAGCTCAGGACAATATATACTTATTATTTCCTGCTCGTAGCACATTCCATTGTGGGTCAGTGTCTGTGGGATGCATGTTCCAATCTGTCACTCAGGCAGGCAGAATTCTTCCATCTTGTGGCTTTGTTCTCCCCAAAGTCTTAAGTCTTCTAGTCTTCTCCATTCAGTTGGTAGACAAAGAGATGATTACACATAGGAGATGTTTGTGCACCAATCCTGTGCATGTGCACATCACTTCTGTCCCTGTTTCTATCAGTCACAACTCTGTCAGGATGTCCTTCTAACAGCAAGGAGCTTGGAGATGTAATAGCCATCTACCAAAAAAAGAGGATAAAATACTATTGGCAAGCACTAGCAGTTTCTGATACAAAGTCCAGAATGAAATAGAAATTCAGAGGGCTCTAAGATATATACATTTAACAGATTTTAATGGAGGCAACTCAACAAATTATTTGAGTGAAATGCTGAAAATATTACTAGAATATGTTAGAAAGCATATGTTTTATTTAGTAATAAGAAAAACATAACATACCAGTAATAACATAGAAACAAAATAAACTAGAGACAAATAGCATAGCAATAAAATTAGAAACTTTAGTAGGAAAAAAACTGTATGAAATGGTCTTGTTCTGAAAATAAAGCAAATTATAATCTGCATGATTCTGAGGACTTGATGAGGTGAAAAAAATTCTTGGACCTTGGTATTTGAAATAGGTCCTTTGTGAAGCATAAGTTTAGAGATATAGAGATGTACTTTCCTTCTCAAAGAATTGTAAACCTCACCACTCACAGTAGGTAATATATATAATAAAAGCTTAAGGGACTGTTATGGCGGAACAACCAGAATGACCGGTCAATATAATGTGCACTGACCACTAGGAGGCAGGTGCTCAATGCAGGAGCTGCCCCCCTGGTGGTCAGTGCGCTCCTACAGGGGGAGCACTGCTCAGCCAGAAGCCGGGTTTATGGCTGGTGAGTGCAGCAGTGATAGTGGGAGCCTCTCCTGCCTCTGTGGCAGTGCTAAGGAGCAGTGAGCTGAGTGGTAAGGAGCGAGCAGGCAGGTGGTAAGGAAGGAGGGATCCTGGATTGTGAGAGAGATGTCAGACTTCTGGCTTAAGCCCGATCTCAGGGGGGATTGGGCCTAAACTGGCAGGCAGACTGGACTGGGAGAGGGTGCAGGCCAGGCAAGGGAGCCCCCTCTCCAGTGCACGAATATCACGCACCAGGCCTCCAATAGTTATATAATTATGTAGTAAACAAAATTACTGGCTTGAAAGTGTTTAGACTCTGTAGAAAAAATAATACAGAATATTTACTTATAGTTGTAAAATAGAATCTAAATATTTTTTCATTTAAATCATTTTTTTATTTTTCAATTATACTTGATATACAATATTATATTAGTTTCAGGTGTACACCCCAATCATTAGACATTCTATAACCTACTAAGTGAACATCCTGATAAATCCTGCACCCATCTGACACCATACATAGTTATTTGAATAGTATTGACTATATTCCTTATGCTGCACTTTATATCCCCATGACTACTCTGTAACAATCCATTTGCACTTCTTAATCCCTTCAACTTTTTCTCCCAATCCTCAACACCCTTCCCATGTGGCAGCCATTAAAATGTTCTCCGTATATATGAGTCTGTTTCTGTTCTGCTTGTTTATTTTGAGTTTTAGATTCAATTATTGTCTGATATGTATTTATTGCCATTTTATTGTTCATAATTTTTATCTTTTTTTCTCCTTTAACATTTCATGCAATACTGGTTGGGTGGTGATGAACTCCTTTAGCTTTTCCTTGTCTAGGAAGCTCTTTATATGTCTGTGGATTCTAAATGCTATATTTGCTGGATAGAGTAATCTTGATTATAGATCCTTGCTTTTCATCACTTTGAATATTTCTTGCCAATCCCTTCTGGCTTCCAAAATTTGCTAAGAAACCAGATGACAGTCTTATGAGAGTGCCCTTATAGGTAACTAACTGCTTTTCTCTTGCTGTTTTTAAGATTCTTTCTTTGTCATTAACCTTTGGTGTATAATTGTGATGTGTATTGGTGTGAGCCTCTTTGGGTTCACTTTGTTTGGGACTCTTTATGCTTCCTGGACTTATAAATCTATTTTCTTCACTAGGTTAGGAAGTCATTTTTTTTCAAATAGGTTTTCAAATTCTTGTTCTCTCTCTTCTTCTTCTAGTACCCCCATGAAGTGAATGTTGGTACTCTTGAAATTATCCCAGAGGCACTTTAGACTATCTTCATTTTTTTAATTCTTTTTTCTTTTCACTGTTCTGACTGGGTATTTTTTGCTTCCTTATATCACAAATAACTGATTTAATTCTCAGCTTCATCTATTCTACAGTTGATTTCCTGTAAATTATTTATTTCAGTTAGTGTATTCTCCATTTCTGACTAGTTCTTTTTGATGGTTTCCATGTCCTTTTTCATGCTGCTGAAGTTCTGATTCAGCTACTCTTCCTTTAAGTTCATTGAGTATGCTTATAACCAGTGTTTTATACTCTGCATCTAGTAGATCACTTGTCTCTGTTTTATTTAGTTCTTTTTCTGGAGTTTTGTTCTGGTCTTTCATTTGGGACATGTTTCTTTGTCTTCTCATTCTGGCAATATCCCTGTGTTTGTTTCTATATATTAAGTAGAGCTGCTACATCTCCCAGGCTTGGTAGAGTGGACTAATGTAGTAGGTGTCCTATAGGGTCCTGAGGCATAGCCCCCCCCCCCTTCCCCAATTCACGCAGGCTGAGTACTCCAGTTACACATCCCCACACTGTAGGCTGTGTGCACCCTCCTCTTATGGTTGAGCCTAAATTGTCCTTGGCATGTCAATAGGAGAGATTTACCCCCAGGCTTATCTACTGCAATGATTGACTGTGACCACTGATAAAGATTTTTTTATTGTGACAATGTAAAAGAAAATTCTACATATAAAAACAGAAAAACAAAGGTCCAGATGTGTTTAGAACAGTGATGGTGAACCTATGACACTCGTGTCAGAGGTGACATGCGAACTCATTTTTTTGGTTGATTTTTCTTTGTTAAATGGCATTTAAATATATAAAATAAATATCAAAAATATATGTCTTTGTTTTACTATGGTTGCAAATATCAAAAAATTTCTATATGTGACATGGCACCAGAGTTAAGTTAGGGTTTTTCAGAATGCTGACACGCCGAACCCAAAAGGTTCGCCATCACTGGTTTAGAATAATAAATACCCTGGTAATTGGGTGTGGGTGAAATTACTATAGTTAAAAGTAAGAGTAAAGAACAGGCCAACAGTTGTCACTTTAAACATTGTCCCTTGCAGAAGTTATACTATTTTGAATATTATTATGCCTAGAAAAGTTTCCCAAATATGTTTGCCTTCAGCTTTTTGTTTATAAATAATTATCTGTTATTACTTGAATTTAGAAAACCTGGGACTATTGTGAAAAGCAGGCAATTTCCCCACCAATTACAGCTTTGTGTGAAAATGGTGACTGGGAGATAGTAATCGCATTGGAATAGAACTACCTTTGTGAAAGCCTCACTCTGTGGGGCTCCTTCTATAGTTCAGATAATGTATCCTTGTTATTCGGGCTCTGAGGCTTATCAAAAGAGATGAAATTAATCATGCTGGGCTGTGTGATATGTTTTGGAGAACGGACATGACTCCACTAAAATGAAAAAGGCAAAATAATTTTCTGTGGGCTTTTGAATCCTAAGGTTACCCTCCTATTTCCCCCTACAGTCCATCTCCAGATTAAAGCTTGGGGCAATCACCAGATTTTAAAGTGAGCAGGGAGGAGCGGGGAGGGAGAAGGGAGGAGGCAATCTGCACCTGGAAACCATTTTCTTGATTTGTGCTGGCTGGAGTCCTGGAGATTTAACAGCAACTATGCCTCTCTGGGATTTCTTTGAAATCTGGGCAGGATGATTTGTCTGAAGGGAGGGTTTTGGGGGATGTAGGGTGGGGAAAAATCTATTCCTGGTTGCCACATTGTTGTTCGGCAATGGAGGAACTTGGCCTGACTAGGGTTTGAGTTTAAAGGAAATCTATGAGGCAGCCTCAAGTATGCAGGAATTTGCTGTCCTGAACTTGCCAAATGTTCCAAGGTAACTGGGTATTGTATTCACTGTAGGAGGTTGCCAACATCAAGGCTCACACAATTCTATGTTGGGGACCTTTCCAATAGCTGTACAAATTATAATGTGTTTTCTTTTGTGTTAGCACATTCCAAGGATGACAAATAATCATCTCTTTGCTTACATTACCTGGAAATGCACAGCAATACATTTTCTTGTAAAGTTTCCTTTGTTGTGCCATCAAGTATTTGCATACTTAGAAGTTATTTTTTGTTCTTTTTTTGTTTTTTCATTTGTGCAAACTAAACAGTGAGCCCCCAAATGTAAAATGTATGTTACACAAGACGAAGGACAAAAATATAACAGGATAAAAGTGATATTTTAATTTACATGAACATTTTCATACAATTTTATACAGTATTCATCATTAATGAGTTTGCACTTCTATGTTCCTATCCTCATACAGTGCAAAACTGTAAGCAAACTTTTGAAAGGTACTATTGTAAGAATTATAACTTTTGGGGGAGTTCTTACTATATGCTAGGAACTTTACTCACTATGTCTTATCCTCACATGAAGACTGCTCAGGAGAGAAGCTAACTTACTTCTTACTTCTTCAAGGCTACGCAGCTAGTACATGTTTGCTCCCAGATTTGTACTGTGGGTGTGGACACATCAGAGCTCAGACTCTTCAGAGTAAGCCTTTTAATTATGCATTGTCTCACAAATCTCTTCTCTTTAATAGAGCAAGCTTGGAACTAAATATCATTTTTTATTCTTCTCATACAAAAGAGGCCATGTGACCTGATGGTTAGGCCCTGAAGACCTGGGTTTGAATTTTGTCTCCACCACTATGACTTTGTGACCTCGAGCAAGACCCTTAATTTACATGTCACTGAATTGCTCCTTGTCACTGAATTGCTCCAGCTATAATAAGCTTGCCTATGCTATAAAGTCATTCCTTGAATTAAAATACAGTAAGAAAAATCCAGTTTCTCTATGAATGTTAATTAGCACTCCTATAAACTTAGAGAGGAAAATTATACCCAAAGAAACATAATAAATAGTAAGTATAAGTCAACACTTTTGACCATGTCTTCCTTTATGTCCCATCATGAACAGGCCTCTACATACTTTGTCTATTTTTATTTTCTTTTCCTTCATATCTTCATAAATAAATATTTGCTAATTGGCAAAAATACAAATTCATTCTTTTGCCGATATAATCACTAGCAGATCTACTGTTTCTTTTTTGCTTTTATTCTTTCTTTTGTTATTTACAGGGGTGGGCCAAAGTAGGTTTACAGTTATAAGTATACAAAACAGCATTTATTCTTATTTCATTATTATTTACTAATTATTGTATTACTTATTTCTATTACATCTGTAAACCTACTTTTGCTCCCTCCTATATAATATTCATTCAGCAGCCACTATGTGCTAAACTTTGTGCTAGCCACTGGGAATCCTATATAATAAAAGGGTAATATGTAAATCGACTGGACAGCAGAACAAATGGTCGATATGATGTGCACTGACCACCAGGGGGCAGACACTCAATTCAGGATCTGCCCCCTGGTGGTCAGTGCACTCCATAGGGGGAGCACCACTCAGCCACAAGCCAGGCTGATGGCTGGCGAGCGCTGCAGCCCACCTCTGTGGCAGCGCTAAGGATGTCCCACTGATGGCTTAGGTCTGCTCCCCTAAGCCGTCAGTCAGACATCCCCTGAGGACTCTCAGACTGCAAAAGGGTGCAGGCCAGGCTGAGGGACGGCCCCCAAGTGCACAAAAGTCATGCACCAGGCCTCTAGTCTATTTATTTATTTATTTATTTATTTATTTATTTATTTATTTATATATGGCTAATATGCTAAGTGTCTATCCAGGTAATGATGTCACGTAGCAATGCCCAGCTTCCTCTCCCTAGCCACTAGCCTCCTTGGAATTTCTTCAGCCCAAGAACACGATTTGCTTTATAGCCAGGTGCAAACATTTTACACTTTAACCAAATGTCTATGAAGCATTTTCCCTTGCCTCATCTCATTTGATCCTCACAGAAGTTCTGGAGTAGATAGATAGGAGACTTGGTGGAATCCTGTTTTCTTTTCATTAGCCAGAAAATGGAGATTTAGAAAGCTTAGAAACTTGACCCAACTTGAAAGAAGAAATGGTGGACCTTGAAAATGACTTCAGATTTTCTCACTGCACAGAATACAGTTTAACACTGCTGCAGTTAAATATTTTACCCTTTGTTCTCCCTGCATGATCTACAATAATAATCTGCTTCGTGTTGATATTTACTGCTATGTTGCTGACAACTACCTGAAAGAGAAGTTGGGGTGCTTCCCTTGGCTGGAAAAAAGTTTAGCTAAATCAGAAAGCAGGTCTAAATTAAGCAAGTTTATTCTATATCTTGAAAAGGCTAAGTTGACTCGCACATGTGTAATACATATAAAGCTCTTGATGGCATCAATTGCACACATTTTGATCTGTCATTGTTGATCATGAATTTGGTTGACACTTCTATTATAGAGAAAGGGTGAATAGCAATATTAAAATATTTCTTCTAATTATTTTCCTTTCAATGTGCATGGATTCATGCACCAGGCCTCTAGTATAGTTATATAAGGCTCAGTTTTGTGTTTTCAAGAAGTTCGCCTTCTGGTGGGGACAAGAAAAAAAGCAAAGCTAGGTCTCATGTACCTTCACACCAGGTCACATATGCTGTGATGGGGTCTGAGAGAGCACTGTGACAGTTTTAAACACAGACTGGCTGACTCTGAAGAGCTGATACCTAAAATGAGATTTGATGGATGAATGGAAGTACATCAGGCGAAGAAGGTGAAGGAGAGGCAGAGGGCATTGCAGAGGAAGAGAGCAGTGTACACACAGGTGCAGCACCATTAAAATTCAGGACGCTCTCCATTAACTGCAAGTAGTTTGAGCTGGTGCAGGCACACACACAAAGGCAAGTAAAAGGACATCTGGCAAGGTAAGCTACAAGGACCCGAATTATGGCCCGTGAATTCAGATGTTGGTAAAAGTCCACAAATAATGCCATGCTACTTAAAAGAGAACATGCTGTGAAGAGAATAGATGGGAAAGGGTTAATTCTCAAATGGCTAGGGTTTTCTGAGAATTCTATTCAAGGAGCCATTGTAATTGGGTGAGTTGAATTATAGTACATCCGTTGACCTTGTCATCAGTTGAAGAGCAGTTAAATGTCAGCACCCTTACCAAACAAGACCTGCAGAATATAGTAAAAAGAAAATGAACAATAAAAAACTATTGGACAGAGTGGGTTTCATATCTGTTGATTTAAAATGTGAGAGTAAATTTTTCTTCCTGAATGTACAAAATTATAGATTAGGCTAGCTTACAGGAGGGAGTGTTGCTAAAACTTCATGCAGTTTTTATGAGATAAGCTCTTCTAGGTTGAATGATGTTGCCATGGCTTACCTCAATTATGAAATAAATACTACAGAAGGTGGGCAAGGGAGAGTAGTGACAAGAAATTGCCTTTCTCAGAACATTTGTATTTTATTGTACCTGTCTAGTTGAAACACACAATTCCTCAAAGCATAGGTACACAGAACTTTTAGCTGAAGGTACATAAGACCTAGCTTTACCTAGAGGAAATGTTCATTGGGAAAAATCTGGAAAAAGTATTACAATGAAAATAATCATTCTTCTGAAACATACCCTATGGAGCAAGGTTCCCCAGTGAAGCCTAAGTTTGCTCACTTAGAATTCAATGTGCCTTCACATCCGCTGGGTTCTCTTCCACTAGGAGACTATTTGTGTGGAGAAACGGGTAGCCTCTGAGAAAGAATGAATCAAAAGAGGCGTATAAGTTTTGTTGAATATCAGTCACAGTCTTCAGGGGTTAGGGCAAAGTAGAAGGACACTTCTCACTCAGATGGTCTTCCAGACCCCATGTCCTGTGCAAACAGGATTGAGGTGAAGATGAGACCACTAAAAGTAAAAAGTTGAAAAAAATGATTTGCAAAACCATCAACTGGAGGCTTTAGGAACACAAGGCAGCACTCATTTGGGACTTTAATAGCCATGTAAACTGATATTTACAGCGTTCACCATGGATCATGTAAGTGTTGCAAGTATATTTAAATTACTGAATCCTCTCCACAACCTTGTGAGCTAGATATTGCTTTTATTAACAATGATTAAAGGAAATTGCAACATAGAAAAGTTGAGAAACTTGTCCAAGGTCACATGGCAAGTAAGTAGGAAAACTGGGATTTGAACCTAGTCACTCAGCCTCTAAAGCCCATGTTGTGAACCATAGTGACACTTAAAGGTAGTAGGGAGAAGGGAGCTCCTTCGCTGAGACATCCTTCAAGGGTCCCAGGCACCATTAACAGCATTTGCACTTTTGCATCTCATGTGCACTTCTGTACAATGAGGGGTGTTGTACTGAAGGACCCAGGACTTCAATAGCAACAATTTGAGCCGGTGGGGGCAACATTGGAGTGGGAGGGTGGAGGGACTTGGGGGAGTCAGAGGTTCATCACCAACAATAATAATAGGTGCTGGAGGAGGAAAGAAGGAAAATCAAGCAAATCATGTGGTTGTTGAGTGGTATTCATCAGTCCACATTGTAACACCCCTCTCTGCACTCCTGAGCTATAGGAGAGACAGAAAGAGGGTGGGAAGTCTCCCCAAGGAGAAGGGCAAGAGTCAGAGGAATGTTGTCCATGAACATTGTATGACCCAATTTTGGGTGTGGCCAGAGAAAAATTAAACACATTTGTAATTATTACCAGTAACTAATATAAATATTTGGAAAGTCCAAAATGACCTCTTATAGCTCATTTTAACTGTAAAATAATGCCAAGAAGAGTGGTGAAGTTATGGGACAGTACAACAGAGTCTTACCAGTGGAAGTAGGGAAGGATTTGATTTTAAAAATTTAATTCAGTCACTGTCCAATGGAGTAAGAAGCTCTCACAGGTATCAAACTTCCTTATATCCCAGTGTCCTTGTTGATAAATAGCAATACAGCAGTTATTCTCTGATAAGTTGTAAAGATTAATGTGAAGACAAGAACCTTAGTAATAACAGAACAACAACATCCTAGATAATGACTTAGTCCTATATGTAAAATTTTATTTTTAACCAGGGATATAGCATATTTTCCTTTCAGCATTATTTTGCAATGCTACAGTGTCTAAGGCCATATGCTAAACTAAAATTTCCATTGTAAGTAGTGATTTAAATGTTATATACAAATGAGGTGGGTTGTTCCATTTCACTAAATGAAAAATAATGCTGCATGATGCTGTAGAACTGGCCAAATAAAACAAATCAAGCTTGGGAAATCATCCCAGAAATCATAGTAGAATTTTTAAATACAATTCTATTAAAAATGTTTTTATTGACTTTTAGGGACTGGGATAGAAAGATAGAAATATTGATGAGAAACATCATCAATCAGCTGCCTTATCCATGACCCCTACCTACTGGAGATCAAGCCTGCAATCTGGGCTTGTGTCTTGACTGGGAATTGAACCAGTGATCTCTTGGTTATAGAGTGATCTCTATACTCAACCACTGAGCCACACCAGTCAGGCTAAAATTCTGTTTTAAAACATGAAAATAATTTTATCCCATCCTAAGTGACATTTTTCATAAAACAAAATATTGTAGTAAACAAAATGATGACCTATGGTGTATGTGAAATCATAAATTTATGAAACCATGTTTCCCAAAGAAAAAAAGTAACTGTAAAAAACTTTAAGAATTCTGTTCATTTAGGATTCTAAGATAGCTACCCTATAAAGTCCTCCTTAACCATGTTTTTGCGTGTCAGAGACTTTATGTCTTGTATAAATCAGTTTTAGGAAACATTCTAACACCACACTCTTACATTTTTCTACTGGCTTTAGAACTTTCTAGTTTGGTATCACTAATGTCTTCTATGCAGTGATTATGAAAGAATAAAAGAATGTTACAAACTGCACAGGCCCAGCTGCCAGGCCTAGCTGCCTGTTTTATCTCAACTCCCTAGGCTTCCCCCACTAGAGATAGGAACAGAGGGAATGACGCCCTCCCCAAGGCTATTACAGGAGATAGCCCCAACAAAGGATGGGTTGAGTAAACCCAGCTTCAATCAACCTTGAGAGGAACAGGCTGTAAAACACCAGGAAGGAGTGCCTTATCCCTATCAAGCTCCTCTTACCCTCCTGCATGCAACCCCTCCCTGATGTGTGATTTTAGCATATATATAGCTGAAAAACCCCTTGCTGGGCGCACAACTCCTCTGCTCTTGTGTGAGTATGGGTTGGGCCCCAGCGCGCTGGAATAAAGAATAAAGCCTCTTGCATTTTGCATCAAGTGACGTCTCCTGCGGTTGATTGGGGTCGCCGTCAATCTGTGGGACAGAGTGAGGGTCCCGCTTCGGGGGTCTCACATTTGGGGGCTCGTCCGGGATTAGACGACCACCCCTCATCCGCGGAGCCGACCTTGGAGGTAAGAAGGGGTACCCCGAGTTGTTTGTCTCTGTCTTGTGTTTGTCTTAGGTGTCTTTGTTTGTTTGGTGTCTGTGTTCTTTTGTTTGATTTTGTGGACTCACTGGACGGACGCTATGGGACAGACTCAAACTACTCCTTTAAGCATTATGGTCATTTTAAAGTCAAGGGCTGGGTCAAACCTGCTTGCCAGCCTCAGGTGTGGTTTTCCAGAACTGCTGAGAACTTGGGACCTTGAAACTTACTGAATTCAAATGATAAAAACTTATGTCTTGCATTTTTGAAGGTTATTCTTAAAAATGTTACTGACTGAGAAAAACTGTGTGTTGTGATAGCTAAATGCCTTTGCTGAATGAATGTCTGGTGAAAGTGTGCGAGTGTGGAGGGAGGGGGCCTGCCCTCTCCTCTCCTTTGTGTGGCTCCAAAACTTTGGTCAGACGGGTACCTGAGTGAAAATCTAGGAGGGAGAGCAGCTGAGGAAATGGTTAATACAGAAAAGAGGGGGGCCGTCGGCAGGGAAAGCAGACCAGAAGTTTTGTTGATTTTTACTTATCTGCTGGACTCAAGGCCGCAAGCTGCTAAGCTCAGTAAGTTTCTCTCTGCCCCGTTTTGTTCTCTTTAACCCTTCCAAGACTAAATTAGACGAATACAGTATACTTGAAATTGCATAAGGAAGGAAGCACCTGGTCTTAGTAATCTAAGAAATACTGGCTGTTTACTTTATGGTAATCATTAAAGGATTGAGGTTTCTAAGAATAAGGAATTACTGAGTAGAAGGTCTGAGGCATGGTTATGCATTTTTAAAAGACATAGAAAGAAGGTTTAAAGGATAATTTGAAAGTATAAAATTTAAAAAGGTTGTGTATGTGATAAGAAGGAGAAGAGAAATGTTGAAAGGAAATTAATCAAATGATACAGGCCAGTAGGTCAGAAAGAGTAAATAATTTACATTCTGCCTCCCTAAACAGAGGGTAAATAGTTATGCCAAAGTACTTAGGAAAAATGATAAAAGAAATCTAACAGTTACAAGGAAAATCAGAAGATGTTAAGGCAGGTCAGTGGCTTTTTCTCCTTATGTAATTCCTCCGAAATTTGGCAATGCTTAATAAGTCATGGCAATACATTTCTTTGCATAAATTCAATAAGACCAGTTTCCAGTAGTGGTTTTATTTAATGAAAACTTTGACTGGAGTATCATGTTTTAAAGAAACCTGTCTGAGCTCTGAAGACTTGAAGCCAAAAAAAGGTGCCACAGGAAAAGCCTGGTATCCTGCTTGGGAGCCCTGAAGATGGCTGGCGCTGGAGCGTCAGGCCCATGCCCTACCATCACTGGCGGTTGGTCAGAGTAGAAGGGGAGCAGTAAAGATGCCTCTGCATCCCTGCGGAACCCCCACACACTCTGGGCCGCAACGAGTAGGAGGGCTACTGAGATGGGCCTTAAAGCCTAGAGCGTGGGCTCAGGTGGAGTTGCTACAGGTGAGGGATTCACCTAACGCAGCAGATACTGCAGGCAGGCCTGATGGCAGCTGGATGGCTTGGCTTCCTGGCCCTACGGGGCACATTAAGGTTCAACCATGAAATTCCAGCACAGGTAGTCAGTTACCATTCTTGTTGTATTTATGCAAACATCAGGCCAAATTGAATACAGTAGATAAATTGATCTTGATTTGGCTTTTTGATAGCCATAGAGGAGTTTTAAGGAGAAAAATCCTATTTCAACAGAGGTTATTAAAACTGAAATGTTTTCTTTCCCTCCCACCAGACCATTTGTTACAGTTTGTCTCTGCCAGGTCACAAGCCTACCTCCTTCTGTGCCCAGGCCTCATCGTCCCTCTGACAGATAGCAAGGATCTCTTGGCTCTGAGAGAAACTTCTGTCCCTCCTCAGCACGAAGCAGCTACAGAAGAGAATTCAACACCCATTTTCCCTGAAAGAATTCAGAGCCAGGATCCTTGAGGTAATATAATAAGCAGTTAGACAGACATGAGCAGAGCAAGGACGATGGGTCAACTGGCACTGACTCCCCAGAAGCAGGAGGGAACTAGGCTGCAGACAAAGCAACCTAGGAGGCTGCCCTAAAACCAGTGGGGCCTTTACAGATTCTAGTGACTCTTCCAGACCCTGTACTACTCATCTCACCAGTTTACTCAAGTTCTTTCAGGTTTTGCAGTCTACCCAGCAAGCAGACCAGAAGCACGTCCAAGATGATCTGCCTGTATCCGGTTCATCCCTTCCAACCTGGTGACACTGTTTGGGTAAAGAAATTTGCCACCCAAGGACTGAAAGGACCACCCCCACGGCGGTCAGGTCGACGGGATCCCGACTTGGCTTCATCACACCTGGCTTAAGACAGCCCAGGCAAAATAGAGAAGTCTAGGACTCAGTGGACCCTCATATCCACCCTTATGGGTCCTCTTATTATGTTGCTTTTAATTCTTACTTTTGGGCCCTGTATCTTAAACCGACTGGTCACCTTTCAAGTACTAGTGCTCAGGCAGCAATACCAGTCTCTCCGCCAGAGAGATAGTTTCGAAGAGGAATGTCTAGAGACAGAAGTTCCATGATTAGAACTTACCAAAAAGCAAATGGGGGAATGAAAGAATAAAAGAATGTTACAAACTGCACAGGCCCAGCTGCCAGGCCTAGCTGCCTGTTTTATCTCAACTCCCTAGGCTTCCCCCACTAGAGATAGGAACAGAGGGAATGACGCCCTCCCCAAGGCTATTACAGGAGATAGCCCCAACAAAGGATGGGTTGAGTAAACCCAGCTTCAATCAACCTTGAGAGGAACAGGCTGTAAAACACCAGGAAGGAGTGCCTTATCCCTATCAAGCTCCTCTTACCCTCCTGCATGCAACCCCTCCCTGATGTGTGATTTTAGCATATATATAGCTGAAAAACCCCTTGCTGGGCGCACAACTCCTCTGCTCTTGTGTGAGTATGGGTTGGGCCCCAGCGCGCTGGAATAAAGAATAAAGCCTCTTGCATTTTGCATCAAGTGACGTCTCCTGCGGTTGATTGGGGTCGCCGTCAATCTGTGGGACAGAGTGAGGGTCCCGCTTCGGGGGTCTCACAATTATATTATTCTTATAATAACCAACCTTCTTCTCCTTTTTTAAAAATTCCCTATCACAAAACTTACACTGTGCCTTACAATGTAACTTGCTATGCAGAGATGTAAAATATATCTCCGTGAGTCAAGAGTAGCATCATAAATACTCTATTATGGGACACTAATGAAGGGGACTGTGCCAAGGTACCGATTGCCCTAGCTTAACAACGGGTGCATAAAAGAGTCATAAATCAGCAGTTGTTAAAAGCTGGATTGCAGTACTTAACATATAAAATATGGTCTGTGTCAAATTCAGAGTTGCAGATTCTCCTAATCCACTGGTAAACTGATACACATAACAAAACGTAACCAGTATATTAACATCAGCCTGTGCCCACTTGACTTTATGTTCCTTGGCCCTTGTAAGTGCAGAGACAGTTGCTGAAACCAGAAAGCCAAACCTGTTGGCTGAGTAATGTCCCTCACCATCTAGGGCCTCCGGAAAGTATACTGTAAGTGAACCTTTAACAGGTTTCTGGTGGAGATAACTGTGAAGTATTCAAAATAAAGTTGGCTATGGCTATTTCTCCTAAACACCTATTTTTCATTCTAATAATGAAAATGGATACATGGTTAGAGCTATGTTGGTTTTCTCTAGAATATGTCCTCTATTGAATATTTATTCCATATTCAACTCCCATTTTATACAAATCACAGCCAAAACAGTCTTTTATAGCCTGGCATTTCATGGAAAGGAGTCTCTTTGGGAATCTAAAGAATAAGATTCAGTGGGAAAATTTAGCCTCTGGCTGCTTTATAAAATTAAATACTTCAACCAAACAATTTGCATAATGAAATGGTATCATCCATAAGAGATTTGGGAAATTGTAGCAAATGAAGCTAAACTACAGTTTAAGGATATGTTGTAAGGGGTAGATAAGTGAATCTTCTTAATCCAGATAGTTTTATGTGGGTTTTTTGTTTGTTTGATTGTATTTTTTCTGGGAGTAATCTCTTCACTCAGTTTTTGAACGGACCATTCTCATTGAAAAACAACAGCTGTTTGCTCTTGTGTGTACACTAATTCTCACCATTTACCTGAGGAAGATTTTAAAATTCCTGGTGCCTCTTTCATTCTTTAATCTTGTAGTTTACATATTTGGCTAATAAGTCAGTAGATGATTGGAATTGGGGATATCCATTAACACAATATAAAGGGGTGTCAGGAGTTATCCTGAACTTCTCCCCTTGACCCTGAGTTGTTTACTTACGTTAAGCATTGGTTCACATCGCCACACACTCAACTGTGCCCTTCCAGGAAGAGGCAGCTCTGCAGTCATAAATTTCCTCACACCTGTGCTAGACTCCAGAATCATTGAGCTATTACTCTGTTCCTTTTTGGAGACTGACTATCAAAGGGAATTGTTTCGATGAAGAAAGGGAATCAGAAATGTTCACTATGAGTTTTCTGCAAATCATAATGTAATGTTTTCTGGACTCCTTGGATCCTATCCTTAGTTTTTTTTATTTGTTTGTTTGCTTGCTTGTTTGTTTTTGTTTTTGTCTTTTTGTGTGTGTGTGTGTGGTGTGTTTTTTTTAACCTAAGCTCTTGATAAACAGGAAATTTCTTGTGAGGTTGGAAAACCTGCATTAAAATAAGAGAATAACAGAGTTTTACATCTTAATGAATAGCATAATGAATGTTCTTCTGTCCAATAAACATTTTAATTAATTGCTTTTATTTTTAATTTCTTAAGAAGCTCTGGTATTTCCAGATTCCTAAGTGGTTTGGGACCATGCTCCTCCAACTTCACAGCTGTCATCATCAAACATTATTGAGTACTGTTGTGTACAGCACCATTGAGTTCTGGAACTAATCAAAAACCACTTTATGGAACTGAGTAACCATACCTAATTTGTACAAAGACCTCCTCTCCCTCTCTCCAGCTGAACCACCTGCTCTTGGCTGCTAGAGCGTCTTAGAGAATCTTTGCTTAAAGAATCCTTCATTTCTGGGTACTGGGATGATTAGGGACAATTGACTATTAAAAACAAATAATTAATGCCACATTATCAACTACATTTGACTGTAGAGCTAGCAATTTTAGTGGGCCATCCTGGGAAGAATTTGGGGCTAGTGTCCAATATAAAGAACAAAGAAAGGAAATACAACTTTTCCTGATCTTTTCCATAGCCTTATGACTGTAATTCATTAAAGGTATTCCTTACTACTCTGAGCTCCCAATACACATACTATAGGTGGGTTTTAGGTCTGGAACCATTATCATATTGCAGTCAGTTTATACTGTTTATCCTATCTAATAAAAGAGAAAAATGGTAATTGGCGTACGATGATACCCTTTTCATTGGCTAATCAGGGCTATATGCAAATTAACTGCCAACTAAGATTGGCAGTTAACTGCCAACAAGATGGTGGTTAATTTGCATATGTAGGCACAATGCAGGGAGGCGAAAGGGAAAGCAGGAAGAAGCCCCCTGCCACTGACAGTGATCGGAAACCCAGGGGGGAGCTAAGAGCTGGGGGGCAGGGCAAAGGCGGCCCTGGGGCTGCCTTTGCCCTGCCCCCCAGCCATGATGGGAGAATCAGGTGCCTTTGCCGCCCTGGCCAGTGATACCAGGAAGTAGGGGTGGAGCCAGAGATGGGAGCTGGGCACGGTCGAAGCTGGCAGTCCCGGGAGCTAGGGGTCCCTTGACTGGGCCTAAAGCGGAGCTCACGATCGCGGGGCTGCTGCAGCTGCAGGTCCCCGCTGCCCGGGCCGGACGCCTAGGCCAGAGGCGTTAGGCCTGGGCAGGGGCAGAGCCTGCAACCACGAGGAGCTGGGGGTCCCCTGCCCAGGCCTGACACCTCTGCCAGAGGCCTCAGGCCTGGTCAAGGGGCCGATCCGGTGATTGGTGATCGGAGGGTGATGAGGGTCAACTCCTCTGGCTGAGGCATCAGGCCTGGGTGGGGGGCGGAGCCGGGGATTGGAGGGATATGATGGTCTCCTTGCCCAGGCCTGAAGCCTGGGTCAGAGGCGTCAGGCTTGGGCGGGGGGGTGGAGCAAGCGATCAGAGGGAGATGGGGGTCCCCTGCCCAGGCATGATTCCTGGGCCAGAGGCCTCAGGCCTGGGCGAGGGCCAGAGCCAGTGATCGGGGGGAGATGGGGGTCCCCTGTCCAAGCCTGACACCTCTGGCGGAGGCGTCAGGCCTGGGCAAGGGGCTGATCAGGCAATCGGAGGGTGATGGGGGTCTACGCCTCTGGCCGAGGCATCAGGCCTGGTTGGGGGGCGGAGCCTGGGATTGGGGGGATATGATGGTCCCCTTGCCCAGGCCTGAAGCCTGGGTCAGAGGCGTCAGGCTTGGGCGGGGGGGTGGAGCAAGCGATCAGAGGGAGATGGGGGTCCCCTGCCCAGGCATGATTCCTGGGCCAGAGGCCTCAGGCCTGGGCGAGGGCCAGAGCCAGTGATCGGGGGGAGATGGGGGTCCCCTGTCCAAGCCTGACGCCTCTGTCAGAGGCGTCAGGCCTGGGCAAGGGGCCGATCCTGCGATTGGAGGGTTATGGGGGTCAACGCCTGAGGGCTCCCAGTATGTGAGAGGGGGCAGGCTGGGCTGAGGGACACTCCCCCCCCCCCCCACACACACACACAGTGCACGAATTTCGTGCACCGGGCCCCTAGTACTGTCATAAAAAAGTAACGCAAAAGTTTCAGTGACTTTGCACAACAAGGTTTTTGTCTTATGCAGGGAAATTGTAATGCAGATCAAGTGACTTTCCAAGGAAGCTATCCTCCATGCAGTGACTCAGTGATCCAGGCTGCTTTGATCTGCTAAACTGCCTTGTCAACATGCCATTTCCAGATCACCTCATAGGGGAAGAGAGACCAAGAGTCTCCCACCACTTTTCATATGACTTGGCGTAGAAGTGACAATGATCTTACAACCCATTGGTTAGAAAGAGCCATGTTCCCTAACTGCAAAGAGTCTGTGAAATATAGGAGAGCATGCAGATATTTGGTGAACTTTAAATATCTTTGCCACAGTGATTTAAAGCATAGGCTACTAGTATGTAATATTGGTAAGAGGTCAGCATTACATTAATCTTGCTTTAGATATCATTTAAAAAATGAAACACAGAAAGGTAGTTAACTTTTCCAAAGTCACAAAGTGGTTCATCAGGGATTAAGCCTGGGCGACCTACCTCTACAGCCCAAACTCCTAACCATGAGTGAATTTGCACAGTGTCACTATCAATTTTCTGTGGCTTTTGGAAAATCATTTTATGTTTCTTAGTTTTCCCATTTTCAAACTAGAGATAAGGATATCTATCCATTGGAACTTACTGATCACAAATAAGGTACATATTGTGCATATAGATTTTTTTTTAACATTTTTGAAGTACCACTAGAGGCCAAGGATATTTTATATCTACTATAATCTTCATAATACCTCAGGATGGGGAGGAGGATGAGGATTAGGATGATGATGCTAAAGACAATGACAATTAGGATGATATCTGGCATTTATTGAAGACAATATCATGCTCTATACTAAGCACTTAACATAAACTATTCACTTAATCTTTATTATACTGCTATGACTTGATAATGTACAGATTTTAAATAAGGCCAATAAGTGATAGAGCTGGGGTTCAAAAACCTGCCCTTTTCCCTGGCCTATGTGGCTGAGTTGGTTGGGCGTCATCCCGTGCACCAAGAGGTTGCTGTTTCAATTCAGGTCAGGGCACATGCCCAGGTTGCAGGCTCAATCCCTGGTAGGGGGCATGCAGGAGGCAACCAATTGATATTTCTCTCTCATTAATGTTTCCATCTCTCTGTTCTAAAAAAAATATAGAGTTGCGTAATGGTTAGTTGAAGTTAGCTTCTACAACTTCAACTAACCATTGTGAGAGAATATTTTTCCCTAATTTATTGTGTCTTAAACGTTAAACTTTACTTGGAAACATACAAAATTTTGAGAATTCATGATTCTGAGATCTATTTTCCTTACTTCTGAAATAAAAATAATTTAATTTTTTATTCTTCTCTTTTTAATAAATTACAGTTTATCTAGGTTTCTTTCTTCCCCTCTTCATATACTTGTTTGTTTCTTTGCCAGTCACATACCATGCCTGGTATTATACTTGGGGGCAAGGGAATGACTATTTTACAATTCTTTCTGAAACTGCTCTTAAAAATAATGAGCAGACATCAATTTTAATTATTCATTGATTCATTCATTCAACAAATATAGGATGACCATCCACTTCATACCTGCCAGGCTGTACTAGTATGTAATATTGTTAAGACACTATGAAAAAGTACCCGCCTTCTTGAAACTTAATAAGGGGAGACAGACAACAAACACACAAGTGTGTGTGTGTGTGTGTGTGTGTGTGTGTGTGTGTTAGAGGTTGAGATAAGTTATGGAAGAAAATAACGTGGGTTAAGTAGATCAGGAATGCCAAAATGACAAAATATATTTTTATAAGGTCATCATGGAGCATCAAGTAGAAAAACCAATAAACAACTATTGCAATAAGCCTACCAACTTTTTCTAATTCATATTGAAATTAAAACCTGAAGGGAAGGGAAGGGAAGTAAAAACCACTTTATTTTATTTTGTGTATAAATGGAAAGTGTGGTGCTATTTAAATGTCCAGTATTCCCAAGAAGTTCCTGATCTTATCAACACGTTTAAAAAAATCCATAGTGTATGTCTTTCTGTCTGTCTACCTATCCATCCATCCACCCAACCACTCATCTATCTATTCTAGCCTGTCATTGACAATATGGGCCAGAAGAGTCACAGCCAGGACTGAGCTCAGAGGCCCATGAGAGTAAAAGAAACATATTGCCTGGACATTATCAGAAGGCCATTATTTACTTAATTAACACCCCTTTTGTGAGCTTTATTGTGTGGCTGGCACTGTCCTAGCAACTGGAGATATGAGATTATTTGCCTCCTGGCCCTCAAAAAGCTTACATTGTAAGCTTTCAAACCCCGCAATACAGCTCTCTATAGTGAGTTTTCACTCTTGGCCTGGGTAGTTGCTTTAATAAAATGTTTTCATTAATTTAATATATCTAAAATATTATCATTTCAACATATAATCAATGTAAAAATTACTAATATTTTATACCTTTTTTCATACTAAGCCTTCAAAATCCTATGTATATTTTATATGTACAACACATATCCATGCAGATTGGCCTGAATTCAAGTCAATAATTGCCAACTGTGGCTATTGGCTGTCATAGCTAACAGTACAGCTATAGAAAATGGTATATGATTGATTTTTAAGGGGCGCTAGTATATGTACTAGCCTAACTCTTTTGTCCCAGTCCTTACCTATGGTTCAGGAATGTTGTCTTCCTACCTGGTGGTCAACTTCACCAATCATTTCCCCTTTTCCATATGACACATAACCTTAACATACAAAGTGATGTCTTCCCTGTTACAGGCTTGACTTTAACAGTGAAATCCTAACCTATGGGTACTCAGGTTACCGAGTGTGTAGGCTCTTACTGTATTGACCTGACTTCTTCGCTCTTGGTGGGTGGGCCAGCATGTCAGTTAACATGGTTTGGCCACAAGTGGATAGACTCTAGTAATGACATAACATTTTGCCACTTACTTTTTGCTTGTCATGAAGTCTAGAGCTAGACAGTCCCAAAGATGGCTTGGGGATCAAGGCTCAAGTGTCTCTTTACCTTTGCCATGCCCTCTGCCTCTGCCATGCTCCTCATGTCGGCTTATGCTCTGGTTTATTGCCTCAGGATCTCAAATTGTTCAAGAAACATTTTCACCACACAAGCTCAAAAATGGTCTGAAAGTGAAAGAATGAAGAACAGGACAATAACGTATTGCTTTGAGCCTCAATCTCTCATTCCTAGAGGGAAAATATGTCTGAGCTGCTCCCAGGAGATTTTCCTTGCATCTTATTGGATAGACCTAAGCCATATGCCTACCTTTAGCTAGAAGAAAAATGGCAAAAGTCCATCTGAATTTGGAATTGTTGGGTAACATTTACTTTAAATGAAGCACAAGGTCAGAGCAAGAGCTAAGCATGAGCCTGACTTAATCTCAAATCAGTGAAAGTGACTATAGGCTCTTTCTTTGTTTCTTTCTTTCTTTTTTTTTTTTTTTTGCTGGAGACAGGTTCTAGGCTGAGATCAAACCTGGGGTGAAAGAGTGTAGTGGGGTGGTTGGACGCCCGTGGATAAGTGATAAAAGGAGAGGACAGATGAAAACATCACTGGTGACAGAACCAGTTTTGAGAACATTTGAATGCCAGATAGAGTACTTCTTACTTTATTATGAAGATAAGGAGAACCTATTAAAATTTACTGAGCGAAGATGTGCCAATAAGAAATTTTAAACTGGCGGCATTGTGAAGTTTGGGTGTAAGTGGAGGTAAGTCAGTACCTCCACTGGGTCTCTGCCTATGTGCAGTGCTTTCCTCCGCACACAAAATAAGAGAGAGAAATCCGCACGGCATGGACAAAGACTTTTAATATAGTCCGCAGGATAACCCCGAAGGAAGCTCTACAGTGTCTGGGAAGAGCATGAGGAGTAGGACTAAGCTGGCACTTTCAGACTAGAGAACTTAAAACTCACTATAAAGGTTGGCCAGTTATAAGAAGCATTTCCCATATAAAAATGTAAATAGGTAAAAGATTCAAAATGATTATTTTTCCCTTTAAAAAATGATAATATCATAAAGGAGCATATATGGACTAATGAAAAAGTTGAGGCTCTTGAATTTGAGTAAAAGAAGATATTTTAAATTAGTATTATAAGGACAAAAATAGTAGTGAAATTAAGATATCACTCCT
Source organism: Myotis daubentonii (assembly GCF_963259705.1). Lineage (NCBI taxonomy): Eukaryota > Metazoa > Chordata > Mammalia > Chiroptera > Vespertilionidae > Myotis > Myotis daubentonii. Next base: position 161,091,245 of record NC_081841.1, read on the forward strand.
TAATTTCATATTTCAGTTTTAAGCTGAGTGGCTCTTCATTCTCATGAACAACCACAAGAGAAAGGTTAAACAGGCATAGCCAATGCATATTTTTGTGGTTATGTCTCTTTGTCTTCAGGTAGAAAAAAATGAGCTTAATTATTTTATAATCATTACAGTTTTCTCAGTCCCATTGCTCTTTGACCTTACAGCAAATTCTCCCTGGATAGCTTAATATTCTCTACCATTTAAAGTCAAATTCCTATATTGCTTTTATTTGAAAAGGTCTTGTAGCCATAGATATAATTGCCTGATTAAAAACCCTTCAGCTTCCATGTTAAAAGTACACTGCTTTTATCTTCTAATGGGATGAGTTCAGATGGTCCCAAGCAATATTTTTTAAACTGCCACTTAATCCTTTACAGCTAATAAGCTGTTCTACAAGATGATGGTGATTATCCACAAGGTTGTGTAATTTATCTTAGCAGGTTTTTTTCTCTTCAATATAATTGATGTCAACAAAACGCAGGAATCTGTAATATTAGGATAAATTAATATCAATCTTTGAAATTACAATGTATTATAGAACGTAAAACAAAGTTTAGAAGACACATTTCCAGTTTGCCCTTAAGAAAAGAAACATTTCTGAAGAGTCAGTGTCCACTTCTCCTATTTGTTTTAACTGGTCAGATTTTATTGCTTTTGTTCAAAGATCATCACTGATGGTTTGGTGTAAGGAATTGAGTATAATGTGATATTTAGAAGAACCAGCAGAACAGTGATTTTTCTAAGCATGAATATATGTAACACATCAGAGATAATAACCTAATAGGAATCACCACTTATTGTACTAAGTTTAATAACTTAAATTGAGCTCTGATATTTAAGCTGCAAATAAAAGATGGTAAATGTTAAATATTACATAGATATCTGCACTAAAGAGTGAGCAGCATCTTTTCCAGAATGCTATTTAAATTTACTAGGTGTTACTCCAACTGCTAGTGGGTCCAGAAACAGTGGGATAAAACTGAAATGAAAGACATGTGCCTCAAATATTTGTAAAATGCTTAGCTGCTCTAGGAGAGCCTGCTTGAATTGTAGCTAACGTGTGGTCTGCCAAAGATCTATAGATGTATTTGAGCTTGGGGAGCTATGATTTCTGATCACTTCAGAAGTCTTCAAACAAACTAAGAAAATCAAGTTTTTTTTTAATTGTGTAGAACATTTTGGTTGACTTTCCAGTTGTGAATATTAATATCTATGTATCAGAACAAATGAAGACCCATTTGGCTTCAGGCTTCAAAGACAGTTGACTTAGTAGAGCTGTGGTCCTTTGTCCTCCATTTGTTTCTCTCTTCTTTGCTTCAGATATGCAAATTAATGGAGATGCTGGCCAGAGCAAAGCAGTCTCTTAATCTTTGTCCCCAATACTGAGACTGTATTATTTAGCTTTTGGTTCACACAGGACAATTTCATGCCAGAGAATATCAACACACAGAGATATTTCCAATTGGCTTTCTCATTACTACAGACTCAGGAATACAATGCTAAACCCTGGGCACCCTTTGCCTCAGCTTCCTTTATCTTTCCTAAATCTGTAAGACAAAGGATTTAATCCAGCTCTATCATTTTTTTCTTTACAAATTGTAATTATTATCAACAGTAATAATAAACTCAGTCTTTACAGTTTTATCATTGAACCAGGCAAAGTTTGATGAATAAGTTTTGAATAAATCCAACTTTTGCCCAGACCTCATGAAATGAAGTTTTCTGACTAAGGAGAATTTTACTTTTTCCTACTCCAGCATAGCAACACCAGAAAGTTGTTTGGAAATTACTCTGTAAGATTTCCTGCTCTGCAGTGTGTTTATGTCGTCCCAACTAACCCTGTTTTATAGAGATTGCACATTTAGATGGTATATACTCCCATTAGCAGTGTACAATCATTGGGTGTGAAGCCCCTCAAGTCCAGCCCTCTCTGTTATGAGGACCTTGAGAGTTATAGCCATTTGACAGAAGGTACAAACTAGTAATAAATGGGAGAACTCACCCTTGGGCTTTCTGACCCTCAGTGCAATAAATTTTTCTCAATTACCTCTCATCTCTTACTGCACCACTATCATATAAATTGACATTTAATAAAATGGCATTCACATTTTTGTTTGACTTGACACAAGTGACACAGTTATGATGATTTTTATGCAACTTAATAGTCACCTCTCTCAGTTGCAGTATATTAGGAACAGAGTAGACATTGCAACTTTGACAATTCTGGCAGAGCTTTGCCACTGAAGAAAACAAGACAGAAGGTACAATAGACAAACATTCCAATTTGTCTTCTGTCATCATTCTCATCTCTCCTATGGGGGAAAGAGAATGTTAGAAAGCTAATAGTATCTTTCATACTTTGGATCACTGTTGGGGGTGAGGGGGGGGATCCAAAGTTCATGCCTATGGGATTTGAATTGAGGAAGGAAATAGTTAGAGAAAGCCCATTGAAGAATCTAGAACATCTCAGTTATTGAAAAAAAACATTTTGAAATAGAATGCATAACTGAAATAGAGAATGGACTAACTCCTGCTCATATTTCCTTGCTAAACTTAGCCACATGCAATTCACACATGTTTCTCTTTTGATCTTAGAGGGTGTATGGCACACAACTTCCCATAGTATTTAATAAACTCCTTTTGTTACAAGCAACAAAAACAAAACAAAACAAACCCTCGTGCTCCTTAGCCTTAAAAAGGAGGGCATTTTGTGCACATCACTGCTGGGGAGGGGGCCAAAATTTGGCCTCATGACAACTGAATGCAGGGACTCAACCACTGTCCGGGTATTTCTTTCTCTTTCTTTTCATTTCTTGTCTCCACTTTCCTCTGATTATTAGTTTCATTCTCTGCTGTCACCTATGATAGTTCTTTCTCCACCCAGCCAGAGATATGTGTTTGCCAGCAACTCCGTGATTACATTCTTTTAGCCTTGCAAAAGGGAGACAAGAAAACTCTCTACCAATTTAACTCAGGTAGACAAATCTTCCAGAAAGATTTTGTTTGCCCTGGCTTGGATCATGTGGCTGCTTTGAACCAGTCACTATAGACCAAGGACTTGAGAACTCTGTTCTTCCTAATTTTGGCCATGTGTTTATACCTGCTGCCAGATTATTTACCAGAATAAATGAAAGTAGCAAAGACCTGACCACTTTAAGAATCCTAAGCATAGCAACTATCTTAATTTTCACCTAATAATAACTAATAGCCAACAATTACTGGATGCTTACCATGCTACTACCAACAGTCTAAGGGCTTTACATTTATTAACTATTTTCATTCTCATAAGGTGAGCTCTATTATTAATTCCACACTAGAAGAAACTGAAACTCACTGGGGTTAAATAATTTACCCAGGTCACACAGCTAAGTGGCAAAGTCATAGCAGCTTGGTCCAGGACCTATTCTTTAATTTGTACAGTGTATTTTTACATCCTGAAGGCCTACTGGCAAACTTTTGCCCACATCTACAGAGAATCTTCCTTTATTATTTTTGGTACTTAGCAATATTTTCTCATTTAAAGTCAACTTCTTCACTTTAATTAACTCTTTATCACCTTTTGCTTCTTCGTGAATTTGTTCAGTAATTATTCCCTTTTTGCCAGTATCTTTGAACGCATTTTCTAAATTATCTTCCTTAATTTTAGTAACAGCCATAATCTCTTACTTTTATCATTCAGGTTTTTTATATTTTATTATTATTTTTTTAATCCTCACCTGAGGACATGCTTAGAGAGAGGAAGGAAGAGAGAGAAAAACAAAGATGTTAGAAAGATTGATTGGTTGCCTTCCATACATGCCCTGACCAGGAATCAAACCCCAAACCCAAGTATGTGCCTTGACCGGGAATCAAACTGGCAACCTTTCAGTACATGGGACAGTGCACCAACCAACTGAGCCACTCTGGCCGGGTTCATTCAAGTTTTTCAAAGCATTGTATTTTACTCAGTGCCTCTGTTTCATTACTCCTTCCCATTCCCTGGAAACCACCGCATCTGGCGTCTGCCCTATCCTCACTCCCTCCTATACACACTATTACAGTGAAGTGGTTTCTTCAGTGATTTCACTACCATTGAGTTCCCCAAGGGTAAATCCAACGGATTAGCCTGGATTTTACCTCGGTACCACCAAACATTCTTACTTCCTTACTTTATAATGCTCAATGTACCTCATACCCCTAAGAATATTCCTTCTCATTGTTTTTTGAACATCTTTCTTCAGCCACTCCTTGAATGATACACTTCTCCAGGGGCCTGCAGTTTGCTCCTCTGTTTTCTTGCTCTGTGATCGCCCCTTAGGAATTGTGTCACACAGACCTGAGTCTAACTTCCATCTCTATGCTGGGAACTCCCATTTATGGGTCCAGTGCTGGCTCTTCTCCCTGAATTCTAGGTCCATATATCTGATTTCTCCAAATATCTTCACCTGGACCTTATCTTATGAATCATATAGATCCAATGAATAGCTTTAACCAGAATAGAAGTTGGATCATATTTTTATTTTATAAAAAAGAAAAACACTCAAGAAGCAACATAAAGCTTGAGTTGGGATTCTTAGTAAGATTATTTAAGAAGACATTGAAATAGTGCCAAGGTAAGGAAATATTGAATTAGAACACATTGGATGGAGAAGAAAGATATGAAATATTTCAAACAAAATTGACTAAATTGGGCAATTGACTGATTGTAGGTACAAGAGAGGAGTGCTTCAGAGTGACTTCTAGATTCCTGACTTAGATACTTAAACAATGATGCCATCAAACCAGATTGGAATACAGGAGAATGAACAATCTCTGTAAGGGAAAAATCATAAATGCAGTTCTAAGACCCTGTGTCTACCCTCTGCTCTCTTTTCTGCTCACCATTCTAAACATACTTATATTTACTTTAGCTTAATTAACTGGCTCCAGGTTCATCCCCACAGCTGCTGGATAGAGACAACAAAACCCCTTTAACAAAGCTGAAATGAAAACATTTTAAGAAAAGCAAAATGAGAGGGAAAAAAGAACTGCTACTCCAGAAGGAATTCTCTAGATGAAAGCAAACTGCCTGGTCCCAGAGTAAATGAATTTTAGCTACTTGCTCACTTGTATCTCTCTGATATAAAGCATCTCTTCCCTGTTTCCACCCCCCTGGCCCCCTGCATTGACTTTAATCATTGACCTTTGTCCCCTCTTGCTCACTAAACTCCCTTTTCAGCATCTGCTTGTTCTTCAAGAAGCAATTCTTGGTACCATCAATCTATTGTGGATACTGTTAATCACTTGAGTGCTTTATGCTGAGGGGTATTGTCTTTATTCCTTTTTATCTATTCTCTACAGAATTCATTCCCATAGCTGATACCAGATCAGCTCCCAGCCCCAAACCGCAACTTTAAATTTTGTTTTGCACAGATACAAAGAAGTTGGAGCCAAATGTTTCTTGTATTAGGTTAATAATCCCGCTATAAATCACCTATGTGTATTGCAATGATTTTCTAAACCTGGCTAATGTGAGCATTGTTACCACAACATGAATGCCCTAGAAAACCAGGAATAGCTAGTGCTTCATATGTATGAGAAAGACATTATATATTGAAATATTGAGCAAACTCCTTCTGGCTTTACAAAGTCTATGATGAGCCATTTTTTGGCTTTTAATTTTGTCACAGGCATGGAACAAAGAAACAGGTTTGGAAACAAGAATAAATCTTAACTCTACACAAAAGCATAGTCCACTAGAATTCCACCAAGGAGAATCATCCCATGCAATTTCCCTGTGCAGTAGCCCATTGCTTCATATGATGAGATTATTCTGCTCTTCTCAAATGCACACATCTGAGAGCAGGGAACACTGGCTAAGGAACATGAATTGGCCTTCTGAGTTTACTCATTCTAAATGCAGATTCATCCTCAGGGTTTGGCTGATGATGATGTTGAAACTACATTGTAAAACGGAGGTGAGGTGGAGGAGTCTCATGCAGGGCACTAGCAAGTAGGGAAGAAGAATACCACACCACTAACAATACTACAAAAATCCTACAGATGTGTGAGTGGGCATAAAATTTTATATTTATCTGTCTATACATTTGATTGATACACCCCTGCCACACCATTTACTAAGTCTGAATTTCATTCGTTGCTTTCTCCCTTTTAAGGATATTTAATTTGATGTAAGCTTGGCAGAAATATTTGGGAGCCAGAAGACTATACAATTGATCTTCACAGGCTCTCAAATCTCCCAATGAAAATAAAACATCTATAATAATAGGCTAATATGCAAATGGTCGTGATGCCCTCACACCAAAACTACCAATCAGCAGGAGGCTGCGTGTGCAGCAGGCTCAGGTGGGCAGCAGGCTCAGGTGGGTGGGGCTGCATGTGTGGCGAGGCTGGGGTACATGAGGCTGTGTCCCCCACCCGGTGCAGCTTGATGGGGGACGTGAGTCTGCATCCCCCACCCGGTGCTGGCTGGGGGACAGGGCAAATAGCAATATTAAAATATTTCCTCTAATTAATCCCCTTTTAATGTGCACGAATTTAGTGCACTGGGCCACTAATAATTAAATATCTTTCAAAGGGATCCACCACTAAATTATTGTTATAGATCTTTAGGTGAGATCCCCCAAAAATAAAAAATAAAAACTACTCTCCTGAGTAAAATATTTTTAAAATTTCTTGCTTGAAAAGTATTTTATGTTTGACTTTGGGTGGTGGGCACACAAGGCAATATAGAGATGATGTATCATAGAATTATAGACTTGAAACCTATGTAATTTTATTTACCAATATCACTCCAATGAATGTAATTAAAAGGAAAACAATTTGAAAAAATGAACTCTAATTAATATTTGTCTTAAAACTAGAGGCCCATTGCATGAAGATTCATGCAATAGGCCTTCTTTCCCCTGGCTGCCAGCACCAGTTTTCCTCTGGCACCTGGGACCCAGACCTTCACTCTGGACACCGCCTTCCATCTTCACTCTGGACACAGTCTTCGCTGTGGCTTGAGCCTTCAGTCTTTGCTCCTCGCTCTGGCGGGAGTCTTCAGTCTCCAGCCAGAGCTGCTCCTGTAGCTCCTTCCGACCCCACCCTCCCCCTCATAGCTTGATTGCTGCTTCACCTGCAGACCTCGCCAACAGGCACCTGGGTTCCAGGGGGCTGCCTTTCCTGTGGCGCGGCTTTCCAATCAAGATCACAATCACGATCACAATCACGGGCCGCAGACAAGGCAGATCCTGGGTCCCAGAGGGCCACCTTGCCTGTGGCGCGGCTTTCTGGCAGCTCCTGGGGTCACACATGGGGGCCTGGATGGTGGCTCCCAGTGTCCTGCCCTGCCTGCAGTATGCAAATTGGCCGCCATCTTTGTTGGTGGTTAATTTGCATATTGTGCTGATTAGCCAATGGGAGGCGTAGTGAAGATATGGTCAATTACCATGTTTGTCTATTATTAGATAGGATAAGAGTAAATGATTACTAGTTTCTCAACTTTGAAGTGAAAACAATTGATATCTAGTGTAAAAATGAGCCTAAACAGTGCCTCTTTCATGTCCATGTTGCTACTTTTAGCAAATGTGAAAAAGCACTTCACCGGGTTCACATCACAGCTCATTTATTAAAATTCCTATTGAAACCACACCCATAAAAAGTGTTAGTTAGAATCCCACAGCTCCTGAGCATGCCTCCAAGACTGTTTAAAGATTTATAATGCCCTGAGAGATTGAGGTCTATATGGGAAATCTTAATTCCTGCTCTGAGCCTTACAGATTTTATCCAAGAATTAATGGTGTTAGTACAAACATACCCTAAAGGGTCAGACTTGCTAATGCACATTTAATTTTTGCCATGGATGACCGTCTCCCCTGAGAAAACTATCCAATCATAAATGTAACAAAGATTTGCAGCAAGGGTATGACACTGAATATAGAATAAGTGGAGAAGGAGATAGCTAGGTTTTGATCAAAGTCTTTAACAAAATCCCTTTACCACTGGGATTTTGGTTAACTAAAGCTCATCACTTTTAATCTGGAGAAATGCAGGAGGCCCAGAGGCCCAAATAAGAGAAAGTTATGTGGCTAACATGCTGAATACATCTCTAAAAGGAGAAATGTCATTACTTAGGAGGTAAATTCTCTGAGAAGTTAGTGCTCACCTAAGTTCTGATGTCTTATAAATAAACCATCATTATTGTTTATACTAGAGGCCCAGTGTACGAAATTTGTGCCCGGAGGGGGAGGAGTGTTCCCCAGCCCGGCCTGTGCCCTCTCACAATCCAGGACCCCTCAGGTAGGGTCCCTAGGCCTGGTGGCAACCAGGGCCTATCAGGGCTTTACTTCCTCCAGCTTCCAGCAGCTGGCCCCACCCCCATTGCTGCCACTGCTTGTCATCTGTGCAGCGCTGCCTCCCCTCTCACTATCAGTCACCTCCCTCTGTGGGTGACAGGCATGGGTGCAATCACTTGGCTAGCCTGGGCCTCCCTCTGTGGGGCAATCGCTGGCCAGCTCCGCACACCTGCCACAGCGTCACTGGTTGGTGGCCTGGGCCTCCCTCTGTGGGGTGATCATGGGGCAATGGCGGGGGCCCCCCAATAAATCACATCGCACCTGCCTTGGCTGGCCTGGCACCAATGCATGTCATAGCATGGTCATCTGGAAGGTTGTCTGGATGGTCGTTCTGCTGTTCAGTCATTTGGTTGATTTGCAGGTTACACTTTTATTATTATAGACTAGAGGTCTGGTGCATGAAATTCATGCACGGGGGTGTCTCTCAGCTCGGTCTGCACCCTCTCCAATCTGGGATCCCTCTTGCAATCTGGGACCACTGGCTCCTAACAGCTTGCCTGCCTACCAGCTTGATTGCCGCCTAACCGCTCCCCTGCCAGCCTGATGGCTCCCAACTGCCCTCCCCTGCCGGCCTCATGGCCCCCAACTCCCCCCCCCCCCGACAGGCCTTCTCACCCCCAACTGCCCCCCGCCAGCCTGCTTGTCCCCAACTGGCCCCCCCCTCCTGAGCTGATCACCCCCAACTGCCCTCCCCTCCTGTCTGATCACCCCTAACTGCCTCAGCCTTGCCACCATGGCTTTGTCTGGAAGGACATCGGAAGGTCTCCCAGAAGGTCTCCTGGTCTAATTAGCATATTAACCTTTTATTAGTATAGATTCTCCGAAGGTGTCCTCTTTTTACTTACTATTAGATTTAATGTAAAAGAAAACATAAACTATTTTAGCAGCATAATTCACAGTCTACACTGTATGCTTTTTATTGCAGGGAAATGGCAATCCTCAGACGTTTTGTAACATGGTCTCTAACAGCATTCACTCATTCATTTGGACAGTAATAAACAGTTATTCTGAACAAAAATCTCACTAGGGTATCAAAGCTTATTGGAAATTATGACAAGTGAGCAAAGCTGAATTGTTGGTAAGTCAAGTCGTTTTTGCCTTGAAACTGGGTTCTAAGTTTACCTCATCAGCATTTTTAACTTTCAGTTTTCGGGGTGTGTGTTTTTTTATTCTATCTTCAATGCTGGTGAAGGATAGAAATTGTTTTACTTCATGAAGCCAGTAAACTTTTAGAAATGCATTATTGTCATAATCACCAACTTGGATTTACATGGATGAAGGATTCTCTGCCCAGAGTTTCATAAATGAAATCCTCTGGGTGTGTCTTTTATTTAAGACCTCTCCCTCCCCCAATCCTGAAAGCATGGACCTGCTACAACAGTTCTCCTGGACACTCAGTTCACATGAGGAGGGAGGCTAATAGATTGTGTGCCAGTTACCCCGACGTTGACTCCTACTGAGTTTTGAGCTAACACATGATTCAGATATCCATGGCACGCCCAATCACCATCTGATAGCCAGTGTATAATAGGACATGCTCAGAATAACTATATAGATTATAGAACAAAGTATACCTACTTCACTTGAACGTAGACTGATTTTCTCAAGGTACGTTGCTGGTATGTCAGGAGCTTGTTCTTGTCCCAGGTATAGGCAAGCTCTTCTGTTCTTCAGCATACTCTCAGCATGCCTCTACCTCTCACTTCTTTAACAGTTACCTCTTCAAAGTCAAGTTAGCTAATTACTTTGTTAAGTCATGAATGAATTAAAAGTTAATCACTTTGAGCAACTATAGCAATTGTTTCACTGTAATGGAAATTTACATGGCTATATTTAGAATCCTGCCTAACTAGAAATAAAATTACCCTCTGTGATGATTACATTTATGTTAGCTTTACTGGATCTCAGGATGCACAAATAGCTGGTTAAACATTATTTTGGGGTGTATCTGTGGGGGTGTCTCTGGAAGAGATCAGCTTTTGAGTCAGTGGGCTGAGGAAAGCATCTGGTACTCCCCAATGTGGGTGGGCAGCATCCAATCCGTGGAGGGCCTGCAGAGAACAAAACGGCAGAGGAAGGTGAATTTGAGGATCCCTGCCCCGCTGCGTGGGAGGATGGCCCTGGTGCTCAGGCCTTTAGACTCAGACTGGAGTCTATACCAGTGATGGCGAACCTATGACACGCTTGTCAGAGGTGACACGCGAACTCATTTTTTTGGTTGATTTTTCTTTGTTCAATGGCATTTAAATATATAAAATAAATATCAAAAATATAAGTCTTTGTTTTACTATGGTTGCAAATATCAAAAAATTTCTATATGTGACACGGCACCAGAGTTAAGTTAGGGTTTTTCAAAATGCTGACACGCCGAGCTCAAAAGGTTCGCCATCACTGGTCTATACCATGGGCTCTGGGCTCCCGGTTCCCGGGTTTCAAAACACACACCGGCAGGCTGTCCTGGGTTTCCTTTTTGCAGACAGACGATAGACCGGGGAACGTCTCAGCCTCCCTCATCGCATGAGCCAATACAGTAGTCCTCCCTCACCCACAGTTTTGCTTTCTACGGTTTCAGTTACCCACCATCAACTGTGGTTCAAAAATATTAAACAGAAAATTCCAGAAATAAGCAATGCCTAAGTTTTAAATTCCATGCCATTCTGAGCAGTGTGACGAACTCTCCTACCATCCCACTGGGTTCCGGCCTGGGACGTTTCTCATCCCTTTTTCCAGTGTCCCAACACTGTTTCCATACACACCCCATCCTCCCCTTCACTCCCCGTTAGTCACTTAGTAGCCATCTTGGTCATCAGATCACCTGCTGGGGTATCATAGTGCTTGTGTTCAAGTCACCCTTATTTTACTTAATTTCACATTCACAATACTTTTATTACAGTATATTTTTATGGTTGTTCTATATTATGTTATTTTTATTCATCTCTTACTGTATCTAATTTATAAACTAAACTTTATTCTAGGTATGTATGTATAGAAAAAAAAATAGTCTATATAGGGTTCAGTACTATCTGAGGTTTTAGGCATTCACAGGAGTCTTGGCATATATCCCTGCAAATAAGGGGAAGCTGCTGTATCTTGTAATAATTTTTTTTGGTTCAATTTCTCTGGAGAAGCCTGACTGATATTCTCTCTATTTGGAAACCTGTTTTCCCTCCAAATCTGTAAAGTTATCAGTGGGACCAATGGAGTGTGCACATTCCCATCCCAACCAGTCACCTCCCCTCTGTCAAAGGCCTCCCCAGACCAAAGACAAACTCATGAATAATGACATTATTCTGCACCCTGTTTCTTATGTTATTGGGCTCTCAGACCTCCCAGGAGAGTACCTAAGTGCACAGCTTCAGGAATTTTATACTATTTATTCATTTACCCACTAGTTCACAGTCAGTAGGTCTTCTTCTCTTTTTAGTGTACTAGTATCTAATGTCTTCTGCATCTTACCAGCTATTACTTTTGTGCATGAAAAACTAACTTTCAGCCCCCCCAAAACTAGCCAATCATCTAACAATCAAGGCAACCTCTGCTTCTCAGATGCAAAGCAGATTTCAAATCACAGATGCCATTTGGTTTAAGAGAACTGAAATAGACTGGTGTGTTTATTCCCCAGAATTCCCTTTGTTTCTGTTAAAGGTACTACACTTTTAATATATAATTAAATATTACTATAAAATACATAAGCATATATTTCTGAACTTTCTTACTGCTAAGTGAAGCCTAAGTTTCTTTTCAATAACTTGTTCACTGATTATTACAATATTAAAGAAAGATCCTATTGATAATTACTAAATGATCTGCTCTCTCTGAGTCACTGTAAAGTATACACTTACATTTTAACTATTTACATAACTAACAATAAAAACTAAAACCAATTGTAAAGAATGACTAATGTAACATCCAAACAAAATTGAGGCTCCTCAGTTTGCATATGGATTGGGGCAATTCCTCATCTAAATCAATTCTCTCCTTGACTCACAGGAATAAGCATTTGAATTCTGTCTAAGAATTTTACCCACAAATGGGGAGATAGATATACCTCATCTCTGGTTGGATCAGAGTTATTCAGAGATTGTATACTGATATATGCTCAAGCAGAGCAGCCCTATTTGGTCAGTTTGTTTTTTGGTCTTTAGTATTACTACTCTCAGCTCCCTATAGAAGAATGTCAGAGGGTCAATGCCCACAAATTCAAAGTCAGGAAACAAGGTTTCTCCTACAAAAAAGAGGAAACTCTTTTCTCCAAATTCAAAGCCATCTTAGCTTGTTTCCAAAGATTGAGAAGATTTTGAGTGAAGGAAAATAGCTGCCATAAAATAATCATTTGGGGGTCTAAGTGCGAATTTTAAAAAATACGCATGGTTTTAAAAGTCTGTTGCCAGTGTTAAAACACCTCATTTGTCCAAAACAAACTTTCAGGAGCACAACCAAATTCTATAGCATTCAATGAAAATCAAGACAATGTTGGACCAATACGAAATGCTGACAGGTACAGTAATTATGCAAAATAAGGTAGTTTTCATTTTAGAGATGTGCAGAACAGACAAGAATGTGAGTAATTGTGTGTCTACCATTTAAGTACACATTCCATGTGCCAAGAGGGTACCCTTAAATCTTGGTCCAAGCAAATATGTTCTTGCCTTCCTTTCAGAAGACTCTTTGTTTAATCTCTCTGGAAATTTTGTTTTATTTTTTAAGTCTCCTCATTCAGTTGCTAATGGACAAAGTTCCTTTTTGTCTTTAGCTAGATATTTTCTTCTGAAAGACAAACAATGGTATTTCTTTTTATTTCTGCTGGGGATGATTTGGGCCTTGTTATTTGAAATCCATGACTATGACTAAGAGGAGAGAGGCGATGTTATTGCAAAGAGATGAACAAAAAGATGTCAAATGAAAATGTAAAAAAATTAAAATATTTTAAGCTATTAGGCACTTTCACAAAGATAGTACCAAATAGAGAGCTCAGACAGAGTGAAAATGTTAACATACAAAATTCTCATGAGAGTTTAATGGAAAAAGGCACCAAAAATGATTATGTCTGTGATAAATATATATATAATGAGAGAAAAAGGTGGATTATTAGTAGGATGTCAGGGGGGTTGCAGGCAAAGTTTAAAGTTCAACTTTAATGATGTAATAGTCCTCAGAAATTAGAACAATCATATTGGATCATATATTTTATTTAATTAAAACATGTAAATGGCTTTGGAAATTAAAAATGTAATTTCTTTAAACCAGAGAACAAATTTATAGAAATTGTACTCAACGGATTTGATAGAATTGCAAGATTAGCAAATACAAGTACAAGATACCAATTTTAATTCAAATTTCAAATAGCCCAGCCAGTGTAAATAATTTTCAAGATAAGTATATTCCAAGTACTGCAAGAAATATAGTGAATAGACTGCAAGGCAAGGATGTGTTTGTTGAAACAAGAATTAGGGATGACCCTAAGCAGCTGGAATTTGTACTTTTAAGCAGACACACAATGACGTATTTTCCTGTTTGCTCATCTCTAATATGAAAATTCTCTTGTTTTGTATGAATATTTCTCAGCGTGGGACATACTTATATTTTTACAATTATCTGTTGTTTATTTGAAATTCAGATTTAAGTGAACATCCTGTATTTTATCTGACAACACTAGAAAATTCTAGAATTATTTTTAATGGCAGTGACATTTAACATTAAAAAGATGTTGACCCAAATTTCATATAATTTGGAATATTTAATACTGAAAAGAAGTTATTTTAGAAAAGGAGAGATTTCTCAAATATAGTTATGATCAAACCTTAGGAAATGCATTTTTCAATGTATCTGAGTTAGAATTTTTCCAATCCAAAGTACTTAATCTCCAGTTTGTCAAGTTTGGGTTTTGATTTTGCTTTTTTGAAATTTGGAGATTTAGGGAGGACAAAAGGTATTAATATCCTTGCAAAATCTGTGTTTCCCTCTTCACGTTGTTACACACCATCCCCATTGTGTCCTTGCCTAAAACAGTCAATCTAATCTGTCTTCTGTCATTTTCTCTTCACCACCTTGTACATGGCTTTCCAGGCTGTTTCAGGATGGGTCCAGGGTCTTCAGTCTGACCCTCAACTCTTTTTTTCACAAGTCATGACTTTCTCAGATCAGCAGTGACCAGAAAGCTGACAGAAATGTTTAGTCAGGTAGGCTTCCCTGGGATACTGGTTTGTTTGTATCTCTAATTATCTATAATAATAAAAGGGTAATATGCTAATTAGACTGAACGTCTTCCGGACATCATTCCAGATGTCATTCCTGACAAAGCTGGGCTGGAGGGAAGCCAGCTCGGGTCCCGGGTGCCTGCCAGTGGCTGGAGGAGGAAAGCCTGGCTCCTGGATGCTGGAGGGAAGCCAATGCCGGCAGCCGGGGGAAGGAAGGCCTACTCTTGCACAAATTTTCATGCATCAGGCCTCTAGTTTAATATAAGTGATATGGTTAATAAATGTTTCTGTGCCCATAAAGGACCTTAAAAACACACCACTGCCCTTTTGTCTGATAAAAACCATCACAATGCCATTTGACATTAACAATGTAGATGCCACATGTAAATTCTAGAAACTTTCACTCCAGACATCAACAGTCAGAGCTATTGCTACTCAGAGCTATTGCTAATGAATTCATTAGCAGCAAAACTATTCTCACCTCAGCCTGGAGTCACTCTAAGAGGGCTCCTGAAAGTAAATCTGTGTCAGGGACTCACTGGTTGGGTGAGATAGAAGTTTAACGATTGAAATATCTGTACACAACAGAGTGACCTTGTAGGCCACCGTGAATAGGACAAAAGGAAAAGTAAACTTTAAGTCATCTCAACAGTGAATTTAATACTTTAAATAGAAAGCTCCTAAATCAAGTATAGCTGTGTGAAAGTATTTGAATTTGTAAGAGTAATTTATATATCCTGGAGAAAGGTGATTGTCAGGTATACGTATTACAGATATTTTCTCCCAGACTATAGCTTGACTTTTAATTTCTTGTTTTCACATTATTATTATTTTATTGAGGCATAAATGACATAAAACATTGCATTAGTTTCAGGTGAACAACACAATGATTTTGGTGCCAAAATTTCTGTTCAGGTCTGAGTTCATTGTCTCGCAAAATTGATGAATGAATTCACAGACAAAAATGGTTAGCAGAAGCAAAGTTTATTGAGAGAAAGACAACTCCCTGTAGCAAGGAGCAGCAGGAAGAGGACCTAAAGCGGATTACCTGCAAAGCTTCTTTGTCTCAGGGGCCCTTAAGCTAGTCCTGGAAAAGGTGCAGCTGGGGTTCCACCAGAGTGAAAAGCAGGCCAGTGTCCAGCTTTTGTGCCTTGTTGCAGCCGGGTGTAGTTCAGTGTCCAAGCGACTTAAAGCCTAGTAGTCCGTGTGTGGTCTCCCACATGGCCTGAAGCCATGTTTGCACAGGGGAGCATGTCCTCCAGCTAGGAACCCAGTTCGCCAGAGAGAGAAGAGCAGAGAGTGGGCTTTTTCGTCTAGGCCCTAGACCAGTGATGGCGAACCTATGACACGTGTGTCAGAGGTGACACGCGAACTCATTTTTTTGGTTGATTTTTCTTTGTTAACTGGCATTTAAATATATAAAATAAATATCAAAAATAGAAGTCTTTGTTTTACTATGGTTGCAAATATCAAAAAATTTCTATATGTGACACGGCACCAGAGTTAAGTTAGGGTTTTTCAAAATGCTGACACGCCGAGCTTAAAAGGTTCGCCTGTGATTGGTTATCTGCAGACTATCTTAGCAACAACCATACATTTTTAAAGCTCACCTCTTCTGCAAGTATCCTTCTTTCCTTACCTAGCTGGCTTGCCTTAGTAACTTCTACCTAACTGGGTTCCCCAATTCTACTTCCTCCCCCTTATGGTCCAGTCCCTGACCACCTAACTTTCTTCTGTCTCCTCAATTTGACACCCATATATATTGTTTGTTTATTTTTTCCATTGACACCCTTCACCCCGCACCCATCCCTCCCAACCCTTTACCACACTATTGTCTGTGTCCATGGGCTATGCATATATGCATTTAAGTTACCCAGTTAATCTTTCCCCCACCTACCCATTCCCCCCTTCCCTCTGAAATTTATGAGTCTGTTCCATGCTTCTATGTCTCTGGATCTATTTTGTTCCTCAGTTTATTTCATTCATTGGAGTCCATATATGAATGATATCATGTGATACTTATCTTTCTCTGACTGGCTTATTTCACTTAGCGTAATAGTCTCCAGGTCCATCCATGCTGTTGCAAATATTGTCTTAATGAGCAGAAATTATAAATTTTGACAAAGTACAGTTTGTAAGATTTTCCCTTTTAAGAGTCCTAAGAACCTTTGTCTGCCCCCAAGGTCATGGATATAATCTCACATATTTTATCCTAGAAACTACTAGTATAGTTTATCTTTTATACTTAGGGATGTAATTCATTTCAAGTTAATTGTGTGTATCACATGAGTTATGGGTCAAGTGGATTTTGCTCAGTGTTGTTTGCTTAAAAAAAAAAAAGTTATATCATCTCCAATTGCTGCTTGCTTTTTTTTACTTTCCAGTAGCTTTAAAGTAGTAGTTGTTGTTTTTAAATTTTGTCAAGAGTCTATAATTATTAACATTAGGTGTTTTAGTCCATTCAGGGTGATATACAAAAATACTATAAACTGGGTGGCTTAAAAACACTATTTCTCATAGTTCTCAAGGCTCGCAAGTTCAATATCAAGGTGCCAGCAGATTCAATATCTGGTGAGGGCCTGCTTCCTGGCTCATACATAGCCAGCTTCTTTGTTCTACACGGCAGAGTGCTATTTCAATTCAAGCTACTCCTTTATTGCCAAAACCCCTTTCAGACATGAGTAACCTCTTCAGGTCAAGGGAGTTTGGTGATAATGCCTAACTAATTCATTCCTTCTGGAATATTGCCAGACTATCTTGTACCAGCCAGTTGTGCCAAACTACCAGGCTTCCAATTGGTGGGGTCTTTGAGAAACATGAAATATTTTAGGTTAGGTGGTAAAAAAACACTAAACAAATTGGTTTAAATAGAAGTTGAGCACCTGGACAGCATTATGCTATGTGAAATAAACCAGTTAGAGAAAGATAAGTAGCATATGATTTCACTCATATGTGGAATTGAATGAACAAAATAAACTAACAAGCAAAATAGAGATAGACTGATAGATAGAGAGCAGGATGACAGCTGTCAGGTGGAGGGGGAGTTGAGGGTCTCGGTGGGGGTGGTGGAGGAATTGGTGGAGGTGGTGAACAAAAAAACTCATTGACACCAAGAACAGTGTGGTGACTGCCAGCAGGGAGAGGGTGGGGAGATGAATGGTGATGGCAGGAGACTTGACTTGGAGTGAGGAATACACAATACATGGTACAGATGATGTAGTATAGAATTGTATACCTGAAATCTATATAATTTTGTTAACCAGTGTCACCCTAATAAATTTAATAAAAAGCATAAAATAAATAAAAGCTGAGCAATCCTGCCTTAGAGGATATGTGTGTATATATATATATATATATATTCTAATAATAGACAAACAGGGTAATTGACCATACCTTCGCTACACCTCCCATTGGCTAATCAGTGAGATATGCAAATTAACTGCCAACAAAGATGGCGGTTAATTTGCATACATGGCTCCGGCTGGAGCAGCGAAGGCACTGAAGGTGGCTCCGGCCAGAGTGAAGGCCTGGGTGCCGGGTGCCGGAGGAAAACCGGTGCCAGCAGCCAGGGGAAGGGAAGGCCTACTGCACGAATCTTTTCATGCAACAGGCCTCTAGTATATATATAAATATATATATAAATTTATTGTGTTGCTTGGTACTCATTTTTTAGTTTTCAATAAACCCTTTCATAGCAGTGAGATAAAAAGCACATTTTTTAATGAAAAATTAAATAATAAATTTCTATTTCTCAGGACAGTTGATAATAAGCAAGTAATTTGTTTGTCTATATTTAATGTTCAACATGAGGGCAATTCTAACAGCAGGAACTGTGAAAACCAAAGGACACATCTAATAAAGAGCTACCAACATCTGGAAGCAGGTCCAAGATAGTGACAGGAAGATGCTGAGCTCACCCCCTCCTAAGAACACCTATATTTTGAGCATTCACTCCTCAGAGCCAAACTGAAAGCCAACTGAACAGCTTCTGTCAACAAACAAAAGAGAGACTTCAGAGGGAAGGTGGGGGAATGTGAGAGTTCTCTGGAAGATGAGGGAAGATTCAAGACCAGAGGAATTGGGTAAGTGCAATTGTTTACATTCCCCTGCACCTGGATAGAGGGCAGGAGCTCTATCCAGCATCTCTGGCTGATGTGTAAGGCTGCTATAGTGCCCCTGCAGCCACTCCTCCAAAAACTAGAGCCAACAAAGACAGGAGAGCTCAATAGTGTGCATACAAGGGACTCCTTCACCTGGGAATTGATCCAGCTGGTACAGTAGAATGCTGATGTATGCATCCACGGAACTGCGTGTACACAGAACTGCAAGGCTCCCCTGCCTGGACAAAGTGCAGAGCCAACAGAACACTGAGGTACCCACTTGCAGGGATGCCCTGTCCAGAGTGAGTACAGGGATAGTGGAGTGCTGCTGCAGGCCTGTGGGGCTGCCTGCCTGGAAAGGGTTCAGAACTATCAAAATGAGACCATGTGCTCACACAGAGTTGCCCCATCTGGAGAAAGTGCAGAGCTAGTAGGGCATTGCCAGGTAGCCACTAAGAGCAGCCGTGCCAGGACCCAGCTCCTGCAACAGGCACTTAAAGCAACAGGTAGACCGCATGCAGGTGGTGCAGCCCCATCTGAATCAGAAGGGAAAGGAAGGAAGTACATACCCGGTTGTCCTGCCCAGAACCGTCTCCCTCTGGCCAAGCAACATACCAGGTACTACATGTGCCCCCCTGACTACAATGCAACCAGCTTGCCAAAACCATCCACCACACAGTCTATACAGAGACCACTTTTTCAACATTGTGAGATTGCTATTTCATCTCATTCATAGAAACAAACACAGAAAGTCAAACAAAATGGGCAGACAGAAGAATATGCTCCAATTAAAAGAACAAGAGGAAAACCATGGAGAAAAACTGAAACAGAGATAAGCAATTTGCCTGATAAAGAAGTTAAAGAAAAGGTCATTAGAACACTCAACAAACTTTCGTAGAATAGAGGAACTCAGAGAGCACTACTGCGAAGAGTTAGAACCAATCAGAGATAAAGAATACAAGAGCTGAAATGAAGACTGCATTAGAAGGAATAGACAGTAGGTTAGTTAACATAAAAGAATAGATAAGAGACCTGCAAGACAGAATAGTCGACACCAGCCAATAAAAACAGCAAAATAAAAAGAAATAATTCTGAAATATGAAGATAGTATAGGGGACCTCTGGGATAGCATCAAGTGCTCTAACATTTGCATGTAGAAGGAGAAGAGAGTAAGGGGCAGAAATTATATTTGAAAAATTAATTGGGGGAGTGAAATAGGTGAAAAATGTAAAGGAGAATATAGTACATAATATTGTGATAAGTTTGCATGGTGACAACTGATTACTAGAATTAGTGTGATGATGACACCGTAAGATATATGAATGTTGAATCACTCTATTGTACAACTGAAAGTAATATAATATTGTATACCAACTGTAGTTAAATTTAACAACTGAAACTGAACAAAAAATAAAAAGGAAATCAAGCATAGAAAAAGGGGCTGAAGGAAGCAAGAAGCAGATTTTTAAAGAATTCCCAAATGCATAACCTTAGAGGAATTAGAGAGAAAAATTTATTTGTCTTTAAAAGATTTTATTTTTTATTGTTCTATATAATGAAGTCTTCAAAATAGTGAACTTAGATTATAAATATGTCTGCCATCTCACTCAGAACCTTAGCATTATGTGCCATAATGGGAAGTGCATATTAAGCAGCAGAGCACTTCCATTTTAGTAAGAGCACCCTGAGGGACTAAGAAGACTGTTCTGAGGGAACGGGACACTGACAGGAGGTGAGCAGGTCAGATGCCATGTCAAGATTCCAGGTGGAGATGGTGATGCTCAGGAGAGTGCAGTGGCAGTGTGGACAGAACACTGTGGATGTGAGATATTCAGGAGACTGAATGGACAGATTTTGTATCAATTGGAGAGTAAGAGGAAAGGATGGAGAAGAGTTGAGAAATCATCAACAATTCATTCATTCATTTGTTCAAAAATAGTTAAGTGCCTGCTGTGTGTCAGGCACTCCACGAGGTAGTGGAAATATAGCCATTCACACAAGAGACCAACCTGTGCCCTCATGGGAATTTACATTTTAGGTGAGGGAGCAAATTATTAAACGCATACACAATGATACCTGTTTGAAAGTGGAGATAAACTGGGTGTGGTGATTAAGAATGAATATATTTTATTGCCATTAATTATGATAGGAAACTTCAGGTTGAGGATGGAAGGAAAAAGGGGATGCTTTCATTGAGAACATGCTAGTTTTAAGTGTCTGTGCAGGATGTCCTGAGAGTAGTTGTGCAACTATCTCAGCTAATTCTTAAGATTCTCTCCAATTTCAAATCAAATATTTTTGGTATTCAACCCATCATTCTCTCTATGAGTACATATTCCAGGTGTCTCTGCTACAAAGAGTTAAAGGAATTAAAGAATTATACATTAGTTAGCATTCGCTGAGTGTTCACAAAGTGCCTGGCACTGTTCTAAGCTCCTTACATAGATCAGCTCATTTAATGTTCACAGCAACCCTTGGAAGTAGTGTTATTATTATTTCCATGATCCAAATAAAGAAATTGAGTTATGGAGACAGTACTGCACATGGTTTCCCATGGCCACACAGCTGGTAAAGGGTGAAACACTGGAGGCTATTGCTCTAACTATTACACTGTGACATCTCTCCTTAACACGGATACCGTTACTAGCACTATATAAGCACATTTTTTACTCAAATTTTTCTTATTCCTATATTTGTGTTTGTGGACTTATTAACCTATCTAAACTGATTTTGCTTAATCTCTTGAGCACCTCCTTTAATAAAAGGGAGTCTTCCCAGGTCCTATAAAATAATTACTTTCCTATTAGAGAGGATACTGGTCTCTAAGGCTCTACCAACTTGCCTTGGGATACTTTTGTAAATGACTTCCTATATATATAAACAGTATAAGTTTTCCATCAGTGTTAGAACTAGAGTGTAATGCCAAGGAAGCAAAATTTAAGGAGGCAGTTACTATCAGGTTCTAACCCTACACTTGCACAACTCCAAAAGAATGAGTGCCGCCTTAAATTTTGTGGTCTACGCACCTAGCTTGCCTCATCCTGGTCCAAATTGTTTTCTACCCTTTCTTCCTAGAGATTAAGTTCCCATGTGCTTTTATAGCATCTGAAATTACACTATAACAGCATTTTTCCCTTCTGGTCTATGTTCCTAGCTGTTTGAGGGTAGGGACAAAGTCTGTCATCTTCACAATTATATCTCCAGCCCTTAGTGCAGAGTAGGTGTTCAATAAATATTTCAAAATGAATTACGAGTTCATTCAGAAACTCTAGGAAACTGAGTACATTAAAGCAGCAGGACATTTTCTCTATCCTTGAAGCTCAAACCTCAAAGAGAAAAGATATGAATCAGATAGCCACACAGCAGTGAGCTGCATTCAATAACAGAGGCATGAGCAGAAGTTTCAAGAGCACAAAGAAGGGAGCGAGAACAACCATCTGGGAGATGGAGGGTGTCGACCAGAGCTTCTGCCTATTCTACCGGTCCCATCGGCTTCTTCCCTAAATCCAAGTCTGCAGGGCAGCCATGTGGATTATCTGAGAGCAAACAAGCAAGGATGGAAGAGTCATTTGTGAACATGAATTACCTAATGAAGCAGTTGGACAGGGAGGAGGAGGAGTTGATTTTCTAACAAATTAAATTTGGCATGCTGCAAGACATCCCAAGTGGAGTATTCCTAAAATGCTGGGTTTGAGGTTCAAGATAAAAAACAATCAAGGACAAAGCTGTAAAATTGGAAGTCATAGCATAAATACAATAGTTGAAACTTTGGTGAAAAGATAGCCTATGTAAAAATATTCATATAAAATTTTATATGAACAAGACTGCTGTTTCTTGCATTTTGTTCTTTTTTTTAAAAATCCCCACCTGAGGATAATTTTCCATTGATTTTTAGAGAGAAGGAAGAGGAGAGACAGAGAGAGAAACATCGATGTGAGAGAGACACATCCATTGGCTGCCTCTGGGCGCACCTGGACTGGGGTCAGGGACCAGTGCAGGAGATCGAGCCTGCAACCTAGGTATGTGCCCTTGACTACGATCAAACCTGGGACCCTTCAGTCCGCGGGCCAACTGTCTATCCACTGAGCCAAACTGGCTAGAGCTGTTTCTTGCATTTTAATTGTCTCTTTCTCAGACCCTTGTGATAGCAAAATGTTGGTTTTTATACAATTTTTTCCCCTACAGTACTGAATCTTGATACAGTCACTACTATATATGTTAACTATCTTCAGGCTGTCTGTAGTAAGTTTGAATTATTAGATTCCTCTGAGACCTAGAGGATTTTTCTTTCTGTCATTACTTACCATTTATCTATCCCATCTATAGAATATAGATGTTTTACAGGAATATTTCTAGGTACATAAATAAATTATGTGGCTGGTTGCAAAGATTGGTTGTTATAGCAAGTTTCCAGTGTATTATAATTAATAACCCAAACTGTGATAAGAGAGAGAGAAAAAAAGGAGAAAGACTATGTTCTTCTCAATCCTCACTGGTACCTTCCATAAAGTGCCAGAAAAGATTTGCCATAATGGACTCTGTTACCAGTGATACACTTATGTCATGGACACAGCATCTTGGGAAAGTGAAGGTGCTTACAGATATAAAGTGCCATCCGTTAGAAACATCAATGCAGTAGCTCCCAGACGCTATGGACAACCAGATTAATCACACTATACTTTTCTTTTTACAAATGCTTATTGGGCTGTATATGGAGGGGGGAAAGTTAGATTCATTCCCCCCTGCCCTCCTCCCTTCTCTTTCTCTCTACTTCCACTGCTTGGCTCCACAAAGGGTTGGGAACAGCTGAAAAGAGAGTCCACGTTAAAAGGTAGTGAAATTGATAATGGAGATCAAGGAAAATTTCACTAAAACAGAAATTTAACAGTAGCCAAAGGAAGAATACAAGTTTGCAGACTCAACGGGCCAGCTGGGTGTTGCTGCTGGGCTTCACAATGGGCGCTGAATTTTCTGGAAGGTGGAGCAAAATGGGAGATATAAATGTCTGCACATAATTCTTGTTCCAAAAAAAAAGAGGAATAGAGTAATAGAGTAGTATCCCAGGGGAATCAAAGTTATCCTAGCAGTGATCTTATAAGGTCTCTCATGGGACTACGAGGCATTTAAATTTTTCATTTAATTTTCACAACAAGGCAAGTATCAGTTTTAATAGCTCACAATTGAGGAAACTGGACACAAACACAGAAAACAGTTTGTCCAGTCATGCTGGTGCTAAAGGTCAGTGGCAGGATTCAAACCCAGCTCATCTGATTCTTTTTATTTTTACTGCTGCTTTCATAGCTTGCCCTCTCCTGAGAAACACTAGCCTACCCTGCTTCCCTTAATGCATTCCTGAAAATCCTCTGTGAACCCAATATATCTATCATCCATCTAGTAAATACAGGTGTATATATATGTATATCTCTCCCACATATGTATATTTATCACTCATATACATATGTGTACATACATTCACATATATAGATACATATGGTAAATCAAATTGTTTTTTTTATTGGGAAGATTTATGAACCAGGGATATTTTATCTCATAACTAGTATTCATTTGGCAGTAGCTCCCAGCTTTTAACCTCATCTTTAACATACAAATTGAAAACAGTGGGGGGTCCATGGAAATTCTCCACAGACCCCCATAGACAAGAGTGAAATGGAGCTATTCTGAAGGAGGCCTGGCTTAGACACGGGGAGTACTGTGCTCTCAGAGACCCTGCAGGGCACCACTCCATCAAACACAATTTTAAACAAATGCCTTTAGCATTGACAAATGTAACTGTCATATTCACTGTCTTGTTTAATGGTTTAATTTGTACTTTTAAAAAATTCTGTTGCGTAGATTGGTCTGGAGCATCCTTCATTTTAAAGGTGAAGAAACTGAGGCTCAAGTTAATGATGTGGTGTGACCACTATTAATCTACTGGCATTTGTGCTCTTTCTTTAAATTTTTTTTTTAATTTTTATTAATTTGAGAGGGAGATAGAGATTTCTTGTCCTACTTCTTTATGCATTCCTTGGCTGATTCTTGTATGTGCCCTGACCGGGAATCAACCTGCCACCTTGGTGTATGAGGACAATGCTCTAACCAACTGAGCTGCCCAGCCAGGGCTTGCGTTTGTGTTCTTGTCTGGATTGAAGCCCCTTATAGAAGTCGGGTCATATCTAAAATGGTCATTCGCAAAGTGCATTAAGATCTGCCTTCTCATTGGAGAGAGAGTATAGCCTGAGGGACTGTTCTGCTGCCCTAATCGCAATTCTGTAACTGATCTTGAGATCCACACTTAGTGAGTTTGCTTCTGTTCTTCCACATTTGGGAAGAGAAACTGGAGACCTGTCTCTCCCAGAATGAATAATGTCTGAACATTCATCATTCAGGAAGGCAGAACTTGGTGACTGTGCCTTCAGGGCACGTTTGACTGCTCCCATATGCTCTCCCGCTGCCTCTGATTCTATTAGCTGAATATCATAGAAAAAAAGCAATGAATTTCACAATCTACAGCAGGATCTTCAGAATAGGGTCACAGACTCTTAGAATGTCCATGGATGGGCTTTGGAAGGTCTATGGACCTCCTGATATCATACACAAAATTTTGTGTGATGTACATTTTTAAAGAGTCTATAGCTTTCCTCAGCTTTTCAAAGGGGCCTGCAAATTTCCAGGAAATTGTGACACAAATCATGGAGCCTCTGCACAGAGAGGTACATCACTGACTGTGGTAGATCACAGTGAATGGGTCCTTCACTGTAGGTTTGGCCCAGGCAGAGAACCATGAAGCCAAGGTCCTGCGAACGTTAGAGAAGGGATAGAGTTTTGGTTTCTATCTAGAAGGTGCCTTGTCAGTATCAGGGGGAGAATACATTGTAGCTAGCACTCGAGGGACTGTTCCATAAACTGCCAAGTTGACATTAATTAAACACTAATGACCATGACTGAAAAACATTAATTCATATAGCAAAAGATCATCCTAGTATGTACTCATGATTAATAATAAAACACTGGTTAAACTGATAGGATGATAGCAGAATAAATATCTTAAGCTCTTCAAGCATATAATAGGCAGCAGTGCTTCTTATATTTAGGGATTGGGTCTATACCTTTTGTGTCATATTCAAAGTTATCTAAGACTCCAAAAGAGTATAAGAACCACTGATTTCATACAAACTTTCCTCAGGATTTATTACTAGGTGTTTGAATAAATTTATCTTTTCCTATGTTGACATAGCTACAACTTTTGTCTGTATATAAAAATAAGGTGGCTGTTTCTTCCTGCTCTCAGCTGTTAAATAATCAAGAAGGCCCCTGAAATTGCCTTCACACACCAACAGAGGCTGTGCTGCTTCTCTGAATACAAACAAGATGAAGAGTGGCTTGCAAATATGGGTCCTGGAGTCTGAAAGCATCAGGAACATACACAGTGGAGAGAATTTAAGACAGAAACAGAGCAGTTCAAATGGCAGTAGGGATAAACACAGGGAGGGGGTAAAGCACCGCGTGTGTTTCAGCAGGTGGGAGACACAATTCCTCTCTCTGCGCCTCATCTCAGATAAATGCGGGAGGTGCGCACAGCAGGTCTCCATATATCTTGTTCCAGTTTTTCCCTAGTTAGACCCCCGTTTCATTCAATGCTTAATATCCCATTGAGAAAGCCAAAAGCAGCATTTTTGTATTTTTATGCTCCCATACCATTAGGAAGAAAACACTGAGATAAAATTGGAAGTCTAGGCATATCTCAGAGATATTGAGGGTTGGCTTCCTGGCCACCATAACAAAGTGAGTGTGGCAGTAAAGCGAGTTGTAATCTTTTTTTGCTGGTGGAGGATCTTGCCTTCAATTTGTAAAAAATGCAACATCTGTGAAGCCCAACAAAGCAAGGCGCAATAAAACAAGGCATGTTTGAACACAGGGAATAAGTAACACCTGTGAAAGATGAGAGGCGAGCGATGCAGCATTGGGCAGAGGGAGCCTTCAGACAGCATTGCTGATCAGACACCTATGAAAGGAAACAGGCTTGGGGAGAAGAGCCCCACACCAGGACACAGATCAGAAAGTCCCAGCCAGCTCAGATGAAGTTCTAGAGGAAAAAACCTCACTAGAGAAATCCTGAACTAGGCAGAAACAACTAAGCCCCACTCCCCTTCCATTCTCAGTCCTTTAATGGAGGTTGTTCTAAAGGAGTGTGGCCTTGAGTTGCAAGTTGAGACGGAGTGTGAAATTGTACCATTGCAGCTGAAGGGCAAGTTCTTTCTTGAGGGGAGATCTGAGTGACCCACCTGCACAACTGTCACAGCCCCTTCCCATTGACATGAATGATGAATCCTTAGCCTTTTTTTAAAAGTCTGAAATAATCTAAATTAATAAATAAATTGCTTTTCCCAAGGATTATTTAAAATGATAGCAAGGGAGTCTTTTCTTGTTTTATTATTATTATTTTTTTTGGTTTTGTTTTTTACTCTGTAATAGAGAGGCTAGAAATAAAGGAAATTTTAAAGGATACAACATGGCACAGTGGAAAAATAGGGTTAGGCATAGTTGTATCTCAAGAGTCCTTCAGGTTGTTATCATCCTGTCCACAAACACTGATGAAGACATTACTGTATCCTAGAGAACTCTCTATAACAAAACTGTTGATGTGAACATCAGTTCCTAGAGTGAACCTTCACAGTCTAATTGCGGTGATCTAAAAATCAGTAGTAACAAAGCAAAGTGTTAGAGACTCTCTAGTCTGTATATGACTTCATTCTCCTTGCCATTATCATTGTCGACATCACCATCATCACCAAGTGTTATTCATGTGCTATTTTCCTTACTCGGCCCTTTAAATGCATGACCTTATTTAAACCTTACATAAAAATCCTATCAGGTAGCTAAGAACATTTGTTGAAAGAATGAATAAAAGGAAGGGAGCAGAATTGAGGTGAAAAGAGGAGATACCCTCCAGGCACAGGGAACGAGAGCCTGAGAGCTCTAGAAGGTGAGGACTCTGGCACAGTCAGAATCCACCTACCCATAATTCCTTGTAGCTGCAGCCCACATTCCATATTGACAGGGAGTGTAGAAAAAGGTAAAATTGGTGGAATGAAGTAGATCTTGAAAAATGTTGTGATCTAAGCTATGATAGTTACTTTTTGTGTTGAAATGATGAGGAACTACTGGAGGAATTTAAGCCTTAGCTGCCTATCTCTCCTCCTGGGTAATCTTACCCTCACCCAGCTCTCAGGATCTTTATGCTGTAGTATAACAGATACCCACAGTGAAAGCACAATAGTGTCATATAGCAGATCAAGTCTTCTCTAGCATTGCTACTCTTATTAGGCAGCACCTGTGAGAGTTTTAGGAATGCTAATTAGCCCCCATACTCTGAGCATGGGGCTCTGGGATTTTCATTGAACCCACCCCCAGGTGATTCTGAAACTCAAAATTTGGAGGAACTCAGCTCTGAACCAGAGCTGTTTTCGAGTGCGGTGGTCTGCTCCCTTGTGCTGGCCTGTGCACTGTTTCTGGCTCCTGAGGATGTCTGCACAGAAATTGAGGGTGTTTAGAAACATTTAAGCAGTTCATCAGAAAGATATGTTGGTTGACTATTATTTAAATTTTTGGCTTTGTATTTTCTAGTGGCTATTTTATCTCACTTTTCTAAATATTTTATTTTTATGATATTTTACAAAAGTAACAATCTGTGAAGGAGTTGGATGCACACACACACAAATTGGCCCTCCTTCATCACAGAAGCTTGAGGTGTTGTCTACACTGAGCCATTGTGGCTCTATTCACAACTTCTTTTCCGTTCAGGCATCATGTTCACAGAAAACATTGAATATTCCATTTTGGAAAGGTAAATGTTAACTTATGTTTTGCACCTTGCATATGCTATTATCATTCCCAGGGCCCCCTGATTTCCTGCTTTGGGGTCACTTGACAAATGAGCCTATTTTCCCCCAAGTGCTGTTGCTAGGAAGCAAGATACCAGCTTCTCACACTTCCCACTGACTTCAGTTTTCCAGATGTGTTCAGACCCCGAGATTAAACAATAGACAAAAGAGGCCAGAAGGAAAGCATTTTAGTGCAATATATTTGGGTAGTGTTATCATAAGCAAGGTTTGAATTGGCCTATTGAAACAGAAAAAAAAAATATGGATAATGTTCATGTTGTAAAATCACCAGAAATATTTAATTTTCATGGAAACAAAATACCCTTTAAATATATCATTAAAAATCTGTGGAAGTGCAATATAATACTGCCAAGCTTCCTTTGGGGAGCCCTTGTGCTTTATGGTTTTGAGGGGGAGTTTATAGTCCTCTTCTGCTTTTAATGAAATAGACAATGAGCTGTCTTCAAAAGGAGAAGGATTTCTTCAATAGAAAATAATTAAGTGAAATAAACGAATCCCTTACTTGTTTTACAGGAAAAAAAAAATCACACAAAATAAGTGTGACCAAAAGATGATTTAATGACGGAAGCTGACTCAAGTTGTTATGGCAACTAGAATCTGAAAGTACCTGGTTAGCCTGTGTGTTTTATTTTCCTCCCCGACCCCTCCTTTTTTTTTTAAGAAAGAAAAAAAGAATTGTCTTCCATCTGGTTTAATCACAGTGTTAAAATACCAGCGTCAAAGAAAAGTACCTAATAAGGATAATTTCACATCTGTTTCAAGACAAGTGATATTTCACCTTAACAAGAAATAAATACAATTGTAGGCAAAAGTCTTTCAGGAGAAGAGAATATGATTGTACATTATCAAGTAGGTAAAGACTCTTAATAATTTAAGTACTAGAGGCCCAGTGCACAAAATTTTGTGCACTCGGGGGGAGGAAGGGGTCCCTCAGCCTGGCCTGCGCCCATTCACAGTTCAGGACCCCTTGGTGGATGTCCACCTGTAAACTTAGGCCCACTCCCTGAGGGATCAGGCCTAAGCTTGCAGTCAGACATCCTTCTGGCAGCCAGGGAGCCCTCGGGGGATGTCCGACTAAAGGCTTAGGTCCCCAAGGGATCGGGTCTAAATCGTTAGTTGGACATTCTCAGTGCTACCATGGAGGTGGAAGAGGCTCCTGCCACCACCACTGCGCTAGCCAGCCATGAGCCAGCTTCTGGCTGAGTGGCACTCCCCATATGGAAGTGCACTGACCACCAGGGAGCAGCTCCTGCATTGAGCGTCTGCCCCCTGGTGGCCAGTGCACATCATAGCAACCGGTCATTCTGCCATTCAGTCAATGTGCATATTAGCATTTTGTTATTATCATATAAGATGTCCCTATTTCCCCCCCTTTACCCCTTCTACCCAGCTCTTGCCCCCCACTTCTCTCTGGTCATCACCATACTGTTGTCTGTGTCCATGGGTTGTGCATATATTTTCTTTGGCTAATCCCTTCTTAAATTCACTTCTTTAAATTTTTATTTTCAGATAAGTGCTTATACTGCACTATTATATATTTTCTATTATATCATTTAGAATTAAGATATTTTTAATTGAACCCTTGTAAATTTTAGCACAATTTAATAAATTATGCTAGAAGCAATTAGGAGATTTTTCATGTAATGCATACACATTTCAATTAATATTTTATTAATTTTTAATTTTTTAATATTTTAATTTGAAATAATCTCATACATGTAAAAAAACTATAAAATACTACAGCATATTATATGTACCCTTCCCCCAATTTCTTAGGTGTTAATAATTTAAACACAACCATTATACAACTAACAAAATTTGGAATATACTTTTCTTATAATCTCTTTTCTGTTACTTAATCCATTTACTTTGTTTTTGTTAATCTTCACCCAAGGATATTTTTCCATTGAATTTTAGAGAGAGTGAAGGGAAAGGGAGAGACACTTTGATTGGTTGCCTCCTGCACATGCTTTGATAGGGACTGGGGATCAAGCCAGCAACTGAGGTACATGCCCTTGACTGGAATTGAACCTGGGACCCTTCAGTCCACGGGCTCATGCTCTATCCACTGAGCAAAACAGGCTGCAGCTTAATTCATTTACTTTTAATCTATATGTGTCTTTATATTTAAAGTGGGTTTTGTTTTTGATTCACCCTCATAATCTGTCTTTTAATTGGTGCGCTTATGCCACTGACTTTCAGAGTGCTTACTGATAGAGTTACTGCCATATCAGGCAGCTTCTGCGGCGTTTGGGGCGGGCATGCTTTGCCGCCCCGGAACCTGCCAATCTCGGGCCCTGGGGTGGCCGGCCTGCCCTGGATGGTGGCATGCTGACAGTTTGTGCTGTCCTGCCCTGCCTGCAGTATGCAAATTAGCCGCCATCTTTGTTGGCAGTTAATTTGCATATCGTGCTGATTAGCCAGTGGGAGACATAGCAAAGGTATGGTCAATTACCATGTTTGTCTGTTATTAGATAGGATGTGCTAAGTGTGGTATTCTTTACCTTGAATTATGATAGCTAGATCCATCATTCCTTTCTTTCCTTTTTTTGTTTTTCTTCCCACCTGAAGAGGAAAGTGCAGAATATTGGTTGTGCAGAGGGTCAGAGGTGATGTTCAGTTTTTATAAGTACCGCGTGCTAACCGATTGCGCCACTGGAGCTCCAAAGAGGTGCTGTTCAGTTTTTGATGTTCCCACTTTAGTAACCTCTGTCAACTGTCTACGTGAGAGCTTTCCTTTTGTTTTGTGTACTAACTATAAAGAAATAAGACAACCTTCATTGGAATGGGAACTTTAAAATATATTTTTAAGCCATAAGAATAAATATTGTATGAAAAAGTTTATTTTGCCCAACTTGCTGCAGTCAGCTGCTCTTTAATATCACAATATTCTCCTTATTTTGTACTTGAAGGTGAAATTATTATGAAACCTGTATTGGCAACCAAACAATGAGCCAACCAGAATAGCTCCATTGGAATCCAAGCTAGTAGACACATTTAGTAAGTAGGGAAGGATGCTTTTTGCTTCCTTTTGTAAGCAAGTTATGGATTCTTAGGAATATTCTCTCCTGGATCCATAAGCGAGGGGCAAGCCCGCTGAGGTGATTCCTGCTGCCTAGTTGTCCCAAGCAGAGGTGTTTCAGTACCTCAATTTTCATTCTTTGTAAAAGAGAGGTATTGATCCAGCTTAAGCCTCTAATACATTCATTTCATATGCACTCTATTCTCAGGAGTCCTTTATTCTCAGGGATCCTTTATCTGTAAAGAGGTTAACCTATAGGGAAAAAATGACTGTGGCTATTTGTAGTTCTACTGAGCTGGGGGTGTTGGGAAGGATAATACCACCAGTTTAATACAATAAAATCAGGGGTTGCCTGTGGGCTCCTGTGATCTCTATAGGTTACTCTATAAATGACAAAGCAGGGTTGTCTGTTTGAGAAAATGATGCTGCTGATTGTGATCAATGTATCCTTTCATTTTGAGTTACTTCTCTGATACTCCAATTGAAAGAGGTTAATTAAACAGAAAGCTGAATGCACAGAAATAAAGTAGTGAGCTGATCATGAGGGTTTCCTTTAAGTCTAGTAGTCTCACCTGCTGAGTACCAACATGTTAATATTTATTAACACCAATGATTTATACATTATACCAAACAACTAGGTGTGTTGTGGCAGGTGATATAAGTAAGTTGTAATAGGAATGGAAATTTTCTACAGTGGTTTAGAATTTGGAGTCTCAATTTTCTTGGGAATAGAAAACACTGAAAAAAGAAAAGCTTCATTTCTAAAACAGTGGTTAATATATGCAGTGAGGTAGTAAGTAAGTATTAAACCATGTAAGTTAGTATCTTCATATTTCTAAAACATCAGAAAACCACGAGTTACTTGCTCTCTAACTACTAGAATCACTCACGTTTAACTAGACACAATTGCCAGGTAGGGAATATTTTCCAAAGAAGCAGGGAATTTGTAAACTCACTATGGCAGTCTCTATTTATCAGGAGAAAGATTCTAAATCCTCAAAGGTGTCTTTGACAAAAATTAGATTAAAAATTACTGTACAAAAGAGATCCTATAAGACTGACTTCGATTTACAGAGCTAACAGTGGCAAAAGTAGAAATCCAAAGAAATGTCTTAAAAACCAACTCTCAAGAACCCTGCGCTAAGCTTCTTTGAAATTCCTTATTAAATGAATTTTTCTTCATTTGGAGTCCTGTTTGTGTAGAAGATAATTATTTCTGATATTTTTAAGGTAATAGGTAATTTATTATCCTAAGGATGGCAGGTCTCTCTCTCTCTCTCTCTCTCTCTCTCTCTCTCTCTCTCTCTCTCTCTCTCTCTCTCTCCTTCCCTCCCTCCCTCCCTCCCTCTTGCATAGCACCACTGAGGCATCAGTCTCAATCTTTCTCATCTATATCTTTATTCTGAGGTAAATTTCCAAACACAGAGTGCTTGCTGAGAGAACACTCTTGGGTTGTTTTTTTATGCCTGGGTGCCCTAAACAGTCAATCTGTGAGGAAGCTTAGGATAAAACTCCCCTTAAATAGGAACAGTATTGCTGCATAACAAACTTATACAAAACTTTCTGCCTGCACACATTGCATATTTATTACCTTATACTATTTGGAGGTTGGGAACTCAGCGGTAGCTTAACTGGTCTGAGGTTTTGGTCAAGATGGTAGTGGACCTGCATAATCTGAGGCTTGACAGGGCCTGCAACATCCATTTCAGAGGCGGCTCACGCACATGGCCGTTGACAGGAAGCCTCTGCCCCTCACTGGCTGTGGACAGGTAGCTTTAGTTCTCTGCACACTGACCTCCCCCCAGGGCTGTTGGAGTATTATCATGGTATGGTGACTGGCTTCCTTCCCTCAAAGGAAGTGATCCAAGAGAAAGACAACAACAAGAAAGCCATGATGCCTTTAAAGACCTGGTTGCAGAAGCAGACATCACCACATCTGCCACACTATTTGTTAGATGCAAGTTGCTAGTTACAGCACCACTCAAGGGGGGGGGGGGGGGAGGAATTAGTCTCTGAGGGAAGTAGCAATATAGTTTAGATTACAGTTTAGAAGCGCCCCAAATAATAATTAGCTGGCACTGTCTAATTCCTGCTCTCAAGACATTATTGAGCCCTAGCTGGTTTGGCTCAGTGGATAGAGCATCAGCCTGCGGACTCAAGGATCGCAGGTTTGATTCCGGTCAAGGGCATGTACCTGGGTTGCAGGCACATCCCCAGTAGGGGGCGTGCAAGAGGCAGCTGAATCGATGTTTCTCTCTCATTCTAACTCTCTATCCCTCTCCCTCTTCCTTCTTCTCTGTAAAAAAATCAATAAAATATATTTTTTAAAAAAAAGACATTATTGAGATATGAGGAACACACAGATGGCAGCATGAAGAGATCAAGGAGACAGAGAAGCCAAGAGTTAGCAAAACCCTTGAGACAGAGAAAAAAATATATATAGCATGGAGGGTAAGGTGAGGAGCTGGCTGCCGCAGTAAATATTGTAGAAGCAAAGAAGCAGAGCACGTAGGTCATCATGATGGCAGGAGCCTGACAGCCTTTTACTGTTGGTCTAGGATTCTGTACCAACACATGCAATTCAGCTGCATGTTTATTCTGGAGCTGGTGATAGCTGGAGCCTTTATTTCCATACTATCATCACTCTGTTACTTTAGGTGGCTCTTGAATGTTAAAAAAGGGGCAAATATAATCATTTGAATGAAAGAGCTACATATCTACCATGAAAATTTGGGAATTACTGAAAAGCATACCAAAATAAATGCACCAATAATTCTAATACTAAAAGGCATATATAGTTCATAGTTTATCATTTATAATTTTCAATGCATTTTTACATAGTTAATATCTTGCTTTCTTTTCTTACCATTGTATAAATGTTTTCCCACACCATCAAAATACTTTGTACATCTAATTCTTTTTTAAGGTTATTTTTACTGATATCTTTTTTCTTCCTGTTCTCCACATTGGATAGTCTGTATTAATTTTCTTCAAATTCCCTGATTCTTTCTTCTTCTGCCAGGTCAAATCTACTACTGAGTACACTCTCTTGAATTTTTACTTCAGTCACTGTCTATTTCAACACTAGAGTATCCTTTTTGAAATACTTTCTATATCCTCATTAATATTCTGTATTTTAATCGTATCTTTCCTTTTACTTAAGGAATGTTTTTCTTTAGTTCTTTGCACATATTTATAAAAGCTTTGAAATGAAGCTTATCTGCTAAGTCCAACATATGGGACCCCGCAAAAATATTATCTATTGCCTGATTATCTTTCATATGTATGGGTAACACTTTCCTGTTTCTTTGCATGTCTCATTTTTCAGAAAAAATAATTATTTTATATAATGTATTGCCTATAGTGTCTGATTTTCAGCCTGGGACTTGTTATTGTTTGATTCTCTTTCTTTGTTTAGTGGATTTTCTTGGATTAATTCTACAAAGTCTATTTTTTCTGAAGTGTGATATCTCTGTTGTCAGTGCTTAGAATTCTCAACTTTTTGAGGAAACTCCATACTGTTTTCCACAGTGGCTGCACCAGTCTGCATTCCCACCAGCAGTGCATGAGGGTTCCTTTTTCTCCGCATCCTCTCCAGCACTTGTGTTTGTTGATTTGTTGATGATAGCCATTCTGACAGTTGTGAGATGGTACCCTATTGTCATTTTGATTTGCATCTCTCAGATGATTAGTGACTTTGAGCATGTTTTCATATGTCTCTTGGCCTTCCTTATGTCTTCTTTCAAAAAGTATCTATTTAGGTCTGTTGCCCATTTTTTGATTGGGTTGTTACCTTCCTCTTGTTAAGTTGTATGAGTTGCCTGTAAATGTTGGAGATTAAACCCATATGGGAGAGATCCTTGGCTAATATGTTCTCTCATGCAGTGGGCTTTCTTGTTGTTTTGTTAATGGTTTCTTTTGCTGTGCAAATTCTTTCCTGTTAAATTTCTGGTGGGTCTGTTTGTTTGCTACTAGTATCCAAATGATTCTCTAATTGTTTACCAGTATGATCTCCATTGGAGGGACAATGCTTTTACACAGGAGTTCCTTCACTCTGTTCCAAAATAAGTCAGCCCCCTCAGGCAGTGCTCTAGTACTGCCAGTCCTCAAGTCTTGCCTCCTTACGACAGTGGTTCTCAACCTTCCTAATGCTGCGACCCTTTAATACAGTTCCTCATGTTGTGGTCACCCCAATTTCATTGTTACAAATTGAACATAATTAAAGCATAGTGATTAATCACAAAAACAATATGTAATTATATATGTGTTATCTGATGGTCTTAGATGACCCCTGTGAAAGGGCCGTTCGACCCTCAAAGGGGTCGCGACCCACAGGTTGAGAACCACTGCCTTAGGAGAAACTCTGTTAGCTGTTCTAGAGCTGAAGTGTGTGGGATAGTGTGTTTCTTCCAGAGGGATATCTTTGCCCTAAGAGGGAGCAGCATAGGGAAATGGTAGTCCCATTCTTCTTGAGTTAACCTGACTGGCATGAAACTTCTGCCCTATGAGCAGATGCTGGAGGATAAGGGGAGCTGTTGGGGGACAACAAAAGCCCTAAATCTCTTTGGCCTGCAGCTCATGACTTGCCATGTTTAACAAGAATAGAGTTGGAGTTGGGTAAAGCTGGAAGATTCTATTTTCTTGGCTATACCCACCTGGAATAGATCTGAAACATAGATCTTGGACAGGCGATGAAGGAGTCCTCCTGCAGTGACACCATTGCCTTACAACTGAGAGGTGGAGAGAGGAGGTAGAAAGTGAGGAGAAGGGAATCAATCTGTTCTTGGCTTTGCCCAGCCGGAGGGAACCTGTGACACTGAGAAGGATGCATGCGGGGGAGGGGGAGCTGTTTCTGGATCAAATGCCAGAGATTACTACTGTTCTTACTGAAATTGTAGACTTGTTTTTGAAAATAAATTCTTCTCAATTTATTGCCTGCTCTCAGGTCAATTCCCAAAGACTTTAAATAGTTGTTTGGTAATTTTCACCAGTTTTCTGATCCTTTCGCTAGAGAGTCTGTACACACACGCAGCCAAAGTCTTTGTGTAGATTTCTACAGCTGATGTTTGATCCCAAGGCTAGGAGTTGGCACAGTTATTCCTGAACTCCTTTTTTAACCTACTTGTCTCATCCTTGGCTCCTCCCCAAACCTAGAAGGCTTACTGCAGCAGCTTCATTTCCTGTGAAATCTCCCTTATGATAAAGTCATATGAAGAGAAGCTTTTAGAATTAAAAACAAAACCTACCTTTATCTTTTCAACAAATTTGTTTTTCAAGATGGTTGTTATACCCTGAACTAAGAAAGTCCAGCTTGACTCAAAATCTAAGTAGTGATACTGTTGCTCTAGTCCTATACATACATTTCTCATAAAGCACTGAAATGCTTTTATTCAACAAATGAGGAATCACAGGGCATCATGATTTAAGGAGGATTCAAATTTAAATATTAAACTGGCATAACAATGATATCAGCTTAGGTAAAATAATAGGCCAACTAATATGAGCTAAGAGGGGGTAGAAGAGAATTTTGAAATAAACTGCCAGAGTGAGTAGATGGCTCACTGTAGATGTTCTATAACTAAAAAAAAAAAAAAAACCCTACTCCTGACTCAGCTGGCTGGGCAGCAACAGGTTGGTGACTCAGAAGTAATCATTATAAAAAGAATGGTGGGCAGATTGACTAAAAATAGTAAGACTGAGTGACCCATGGCATAAAATGATGAAATACTTTTTTTAGTTAATTTTTAGAGAGGGAGGAAAGGGAAGACAGAAAAACATTGATGTGAGAGAAATACATGCATCTGTTGCTGGTTGCCTTTCATACACACCCCGAACAGGGATTGAACCTGCAACGTAGGCATGTGCCCTGACCAGGTATCGAATCCATGACTTTCTGGTGCCTGGGACAGTGCTCCAGCCAACTGAGCCACACCAGCTGCTTTGAATGCCGCTGTTTTCTATTAGTGATACTAGCATTCCCCCAGCCACTTAACATTGAAAAGCAAATGAGTCAAATATTTTATTATATACTAGGGGCCCGGTGCACGAAATTCGTGCACTGGGTGTGTGTGGGGGGGGAGAGGAGTGTCCCTCAGCCCAGCCTGCCCCCTCTCACATACTGGGAGCCCTCAGGCGTTGACCCCCATCACCCTCCAATCGCAGGATCGGCCCCTTGCCCAGGCCTGATGCCTCTGGCCTAGGCGTCCGGCCCGGGCAGCAGGGACCCGCAGCTGCAGCGGCCCCACGATCGTGGGCTTCGCTTTAGGCCCAAGCAAGGGACCCCTAGCTCCTGGGACTGCCAGCTACGACCATGCCCAGCTCCCATCGCTGGCTCCACCCCTACTTCCTGCTATCACTGGCCAGGGCGGAAAAGGCACCTGATTCTCTGATCATGGCTGGGGGGCAGGGCAAAGGTGGCCCCAGGGCCGCCTTTGCCCTGCCCCCCAGCTCTTAGCTCCCCCCGTGGGTTTCTGATCACTGTCAGTGGCAGGGGGCTTCTTCCTGCTTTCCCTTTCGCCTCCCTGCATTGTGTCTACATATGCAAATGAACTGCCATCTTGTTGGCAGTTAACTGCCAATCTTAGTTGGCAGTTAATTTGCATATAGCCCTGATTAGCCAATGAAAAGGGTAGCTCGTACGCCAATTACCATTTTTCTCTTTTATTAGTGTTGATCATTAAAAGCATAGCAGAGCATATATGTTCAGTAAGAGTCATACTTATAAACATTCATACGACTAATGTATTTAATAACAAAAACATTACTATTCCATTTGCATATACATTTGGCTATCTCCACAACTAAAGGATCCCTAAATTTTATTTTTCTTATATATTTTCCTTTTAGATATTCTTATACTTTTTTTTACAAAAAAAAAGGAAAGTTACTATATGTAGTTTTCTGTGACTTAATTTGTTTAACTCAACATTATTTTTTATAATGTTTACCCATATTGTGGGTCAGTATAGCTCACTTATTTTTTTCAAAATTTTTTGTTTGAAATATAATTCACATGCCATAAAATTCACCTGTTTAAAGTATACAATTCCCTTGTTGATTTCATAACCTTGTGAATTTCACCACTACCTAAGTCTAAGACATTTTCATCACCAATAAAAGAAACTCATGGTCTTTAACAATCATCCCTAATTTCCTTCATCCCCCAGGCTCTCACAACCACTTTCTGTCTCTATGAATTTTCCTATGAGAACATTTCATATTATGTCTGATTTATTTTACTTACCACAAAATTTTCAAGGTTTTTGACCCATATTGTAGCATGGGTCAGTACTTAATTTCTTCTTATGACTAAATAATTTTCCACTGAGCAGTGTACCACATTTTTTTAATTCATTCATTAGTTTGTAGACATATGGATTGTTTCACATTTTGGTTACTATGAATAATGCTTCTATAAACATTCATAAACAAGTTTTCTTTTGTGTGTGTGGACATATTTTTTTAATATGTTTTTATTGAATTCAGAGAGGAAGGGAGAGAGAGAGAGAGAGAGAGAGAGAAGCAACAGTGATGAGAAAAATCATTGATCAGCTGCCTCCTGCACGCCCCACACTGAGGATCAAGCCCTCAACCCGAGCCCACAACCCAGGCATGTACCCTGACCAAGAATCAAACCATGACTTCCTTTTTTTAAATTTTTTTTTTATTGCTTAAAGTATTACAAAGGGTATTACATATGTGTCCTTTTTTTCCCCCCGCCCTAGACAGTCCCCTAGCCTCCCCTACCCCAGTGTCTTATGTCCATTGGTTATGCTTATATGCATGCATACAAGTCCTTCAGTTGATCTCTTACCCACCTCCCTCCTGCCCCCCAACCCTCCCCGGCCTTCCCGCTGCAGTTTGACAGTCTGTTTGAGGCAGCTCTTCCTCTGTATCTATTATTGTTCAAAAGTTTATAATGGTCTCTATTGTCCATGAATGAGTGAGATCATGTGGTATTTTTCCTTCATTGACTGGCTTATTTCACTTAGCATAATGCTCTCCAGTTCCATCCATGCCATTGCAAATGGTAAGAGTTCCTTCCTTTTTACAGCAGCATAGTATTCCATCGTGTAGATGTACCACCGTTTTCTAATCCATTCATCTACTGATGGGCACTTAGGCTGTTTCCAGATCTTAGCTATGGTGAATTGTGCTGCTATGAACATAGGGGTGCATATATCCTTTCTGATTGGTGTTTCTGGTTTCTTGGGATATATTCCTAGAAGTGGGATCACAGGGTCAAATGGGAGTTCCATTTTCAGTTTTTTGAGGAAACTCCATACTGTCTTCCATAGTGGCTGCACCAGTCTGCATTCCCACCAGCAGTGCACGAGTGTTCCTTTTTCTCCACATTCTCTCCAGCACTTGTCTTTTGTTGATTTGTTGATGATAGCCAGTCTGACAGGTGTGAGATGGTACCTCATTGTTGTTTTGATTTGCTCTCTTGGATGATTAGTGACTTTGAGCATGTTTTCATATGTCTGTTGGCTTTCTGAATGTCCTCTTTTGAAAGGTGTCTATTTAAGTCCTTTGCCCATTTTTTGACTGGATTGTTTATCTTCCTTTTGTTAAGTTGTATGAGTTCCCTATAAATTTTGGAAATTAGGCCCTTATCAGATATGACATTGGCAAATATGTTTTCCCACACAGTGGGTTTTCTCGTTGTTTTGTTGATGGTTTCTTTTGCTTTGCAGAAATGACCTCCTTGTTCAAAGGTCAATGTTCAACCACTGATCCATGCTGGCCAGGCTGGACATATGTTTTTAATTCTCTTGTTATATCCCTAGGAGTGGGATTGCTAGGTTATATGGCAACTCTGTTTAACTTTTGGAGGAACTGGCAAACCATTTTATAAGGTGACTCTGACTTTCTTTCTCACTAGCAACTCATGAAGATTCTAACTTCTTGAAATCCTCACTAATGTTAGTGTTCCATTAAAAAAAATTATAGCTATCTTAGAACATGTAAAATAGTGTTTCATTGTGATTTTGATTTTCATTTCCCTAATGATGGTGCTCATTTGTCCATGTGCTTGTTATTTGTGCTCCCCCCACACACCCAGAAATGTCTATTCATATGCTTTACCCATTTAAAAATTGGGTGACTTGTTTTTTTAATGGTGGATTTCAAGTGCTCATATACAGTGGATACAAGTCTCTTATCACATACAAATTTGCAAATAAAACCTGTGGGAATACAGGTCCTCAGACACCGGGTATTAGATGAAGATATGAGCAGTTGCTCTAGCTGGTTTGGCTCAGTGGGTAGAGCATTGGCCTGCGAACTGAAATGTTCCAGGTTCGATTCTGGTCAAGAGCACATGCCCGGGTTGTGGGCTCAATCCCCAGTGGGGGACTTGCAGGAGGCAGCCAATCCATGATTCTCTGTCATCATGACTATTTCTATCTTTCTCTCCCTCATCCTGCCTCTCTGAAATCAATAAAAAATATATTTTAATTTTTTTTAAAAGATATGAGCAGTCATCCTAAATAATAAAAGGATAAGATGCAAATCAACCGAATGGCAGAACGAATAGTCACCATGACATGCACTGACCACTGGGAGCAGACGCTCAATGCAGGAGCTGCCCCCTGGTGGTCAGTGTGCTCTCACAGGGGGAGTGCTGCTCAGCCAGAAACCCTGAGCCGGCTCATGGCTGGCAAGCACAGCGGCGATGGGGATGTCTGGCTGATGGCGTAGGCCTGCTCCCCACATCAGTCGGACACCCCCCGAGGTCTCCTGGACTGCGAGGGCACAGGTTGGGTTGAGGGACACCCCCCCAAGTACACGAATTTTGTGCACCAGGCCTCTAGTAGGCATATAAGACAGTCTTTTTTGCAGACCAAGTAGCCATTGCTAACAGGGAGCCATCAGATAAAACAATTTTTCAAAGTAGCCTCACAAAACAGCTGCAGCAAACATAGGAGCCAGCCACCTGTTGGTCAGTAACACACTCTTACACTAGCTTAGACAAAAGAGGCTTCTTGCCAAATAGTGACATAAATATTTGTGTTATAGAAAGGTATGCCTGCACATTGCATACAGTAAGATTGCTGTGTCCTTGCTTTTGCATTTGCATATGGCAAGTTGGCCTTGAACATCCAGTGTATTCTGATTAGGGTTCCCACAAAACACTTTTGTGGATCTTGTCTATTCACTTTCTTCATGCTAGTGCTATTCAGTGCACAAATGGTAGCTTTAAAGAAGTCCAAATTCTAGATTTTTTCTTTGATTCATTCTGCATTTGATGTCATATCTAAAAAAATTGTTGACTGATTTAATGTCACAAAGATTTATGCCTGTATTTTATTGTTTTACACTTTTAGCTCTTAAATGTATGGCTTAGATCTATTTTGACTTAGTTGTCATATATGATATGAGGTAGGGGCCAAATTAATTCTTTTATACGTGAATATAAAGTTGTCCCAGCAAAGTATCTTAAAATGATTATTCTTTCCCTATTGAATAGTATAGGAAGTTAAATGGTAACCCCAAAAAGATATGTCCATACTTTTTAATCTCCAGAACCTGTGAATATTATCTTTAAAAAAAAAGAATATTTGCATATGTAATTAAGGATCTCAAAATGAAATTATCCTGGATTATCCAGGTGGGTTCTATACAGGGTAGGGCAAAATTAGGTTTATTATTGAGAATAAACTGGGTGAAACACAGTTTATTCTTGTATTATTATTAATTACTAGTGGCCCAATGCATGAAATTTGTGCACATTAAAAGGGAATTAATTAGAGGAAATATTTTTATATTGCTATTTGCCCTTTCTCTATACTAGAAGTGTCAGAGATGAAAGAAAATTAGTAAAATGTATATGAAAATCTTCCTTCTCTCAGAGTCTGGGGCACACTGCAGGACCCAGAGTCAAGTCCCTGTCAAACCGTGTGCACCTTGAAATTGCGCTAGACCCAAACCTGGACAGCCCCACCCTGTCAAGTCCCGCCGGATGGGGGGGTGCAGCCTCAGGGCCCCTGTCAAGCCCGGCTGGGTGGGGGGTGTGTGCAGCCTCAGGTCCCCTGGCCTGGTGCTGGGCTGAGGGCATAGCATCAGATCCCTCAGCACACCCTCAGGTCCCCTGGCCCAGCGCCAGGGCGGGGACATGGTCTCAGGTCTCCTGTCAAGCCCCGCCAGGCAGGGGTGCAGCCTGAGGTCCCCTGGCTTGGCACTGGCGTGGGGGGTACAGCCTGAGGTCCCCCATCAAGCCCCGCTGGGCAGGGGATGCAGCCTGAGGTCCCCTGGCCTGGCACCAGGGCAGGGTGCACGGCCTGAGGTCTCCCGGCCCAGCGCCAGGTGAGGGGCATGGCCTGAGGTCCCCCATCAAGCTGGGCTGGGTGAGGGGTGCAGCCTGAGGTCCCTCGCCCTGACCAGATGCCATGCAACCTCAAGTCCCTGCTGTTCGGTTGTGCCATTATGGTGTCCCAGCTAATTTGCATATTCCTCTCCTCTATTATATAGATAACTAGGGGCCCGGTGCACAAAATTCCTGCACTGGGTGTGGGGGCGGGGAGTGTCCCTCAGCCCAGCCTGCCCCCTCTCACATACTGGGAGCCCTCAGGCGTTGACCCCCATCACCCTCCAATCGCAGGATCGGCCCCTTGCCCAGGCCTGGCGACTCTGACAGAGGTGTCAGGCCTGGGCAGGGGACCCTCATTTCCCCCATCACTGGTTCTGCCCCCAGCCCAGGCCTGATTCCTCTGGCCCAGGCACCAGGCCTGAGCAGGGGACCCCCAGACCCCTCTGATTGCTGGCTCTGCCCCTTGCCCAGGCCTGATGCCTCAGCCAGAGGCGTAGACCCCCATCACCCTCTGATCACCTGATCGGCCCCTTGCCCAGGCCTGACGCCTCCGCCAGAGGTGTCAGGCTTGGACAGGGGACCCCAAATCCCCCCGATCACTGGCTCTGGCCCCCGCCCAGGCCTGAGGCCTCTGGTCCAGGAATCATGCCTGGGCAGGGGACCCCCATCTCCCTCTGATCGCTTGCTCCACCCCCCGCCCAAGCTTGATGCCTCGGACCCAGGCTTCAGGCCTGGGCAAGGGGACCATCATATCCCCCCAATCCCCGGCTCAGCCCCCCGCCCAGGCCTGATGCCTCGGCCAGAGGTGTTGACCCTCATCACCCTCCGATCACCAATCACCGGATCGGCCCCTTGACCAGGCCTGAGGCCTCCGGCAGAGGTGTCAGGCCTGGGCAGGGGACGCCCAGCTCCCTGCAGTTGCAGGCTCTGCCGCTGCCCAAGCCTAATGCCTCTGGCTGAGGCGTCCGGCTCGGGCAGCGGGGACCCGCAGCTGCAGCGGCCCCGGGATCGTGCTCTCTGCTTTAGGCCCAGGCAAGGGACCCCTAGCTCCTGGGACTGCCAGCTTCGACCGTGTCCAGCTCCCATCGCTGGCTCCACCCCTACTTCCTGCTATCACTGGCCAGGGCGGCAAAGGCGCCTGATTCTCTGATCATGGCTGGGGGGCAGGGCAAAGGCCGCCTTTGCCCTGCCCCCCAGCCCTTAGCTCCCCCCTGGGTTTCCGATCACTGTCAGTGGCAGGGGGCTTCTTCCTGCTTTCCCTTTCGCCTCCCTGCATTGTGCCTACATATGCAAACTAACCGCCATCTTGTTGGCAGTTAACTGCCAATCTTAGTTGGCAGTTAACTGCCAATCATAGTTGGCAGTTAATTTGCATATAGCCCTGATTAGCCAATGAAAAGGGTATCATCGTACGCCAATTACCATTTTTCTCTTTTATTAGTGTGGATGTTGTATTATTCTGATTGATTGTATACTGATCTCAACCAGCATTCCTAGGTTAAATCCCACTTGGTTACAGTGATATTCTTTTTTATATGCTGCTGGATTTGGTTTCCAGCACTTTGTTGAGGATTTTGTCTATACAGTGGGGCCTTGACTTACGAGAGTCCCGACTAATGAGTTTTTCGAGATAGGAGCCGTCTCCTGGCCGATTTTTTGCTTTGAGTTGCGAGCTAAAATTTGGGTTACGAGCCAGCTTCAGATACCCCACC
This sequence comes from Myotis daubentonii, assembly GCF_963259705.1. NCBI lineage: Eukaryota > Metazoa > Chordata > Mammalia > Chiroptera > Vespertilionidae > Myotis > Myotis daubentonii. The sequence goes on from NC_081841.1 coordinate 161,135,837, forward strand.
GCTAGTTGGCGCAGCGAACATCACAGTGAATGTCACAACATCAGCCCAGCATCACATGTCTCACTCATTCACTTTAAGATTTGACATACGAGTAATTTGAGTTACGAGCTCCGTCACGGAACGAATTAAACTCGTAAGTCAAGGCCTCACTGTACTCATTTGATGTATTGGTATGCAATTTTGTTGTGATGTCATGGTTTGGTTTGGTATCTGGGTAATGCTGGCCTTATAGAAAGAGTTAGGCAGTATTCCCTTCTCTTTCAAAGTTTGGAAGTGTTTTTGAAGTATTGGTGGCAATCCCTCTTTATATATTTGGTACCATTTATTAGGGAAACGACCTGTGGGCTTGAACTTTTTGTTGGAAGTTTTTCCTATTGCTAACTCAATCTCTGTCCTTGGAGATTTTCTATTTATTCTTGAGTTAATTTCAGTAATTTGTATCTTTCTTGAAATATATCTGTTATATATAGGTATATAATTGTTGACACATTTCAATTGTTTTTTCTATCACCCTTAATCTTTTTTATTTCTGTAATGTCACCTATTTCTTTTCTGTTTTTAGTAATTTGAGAGTTCTTGCTATTTTGCTTTGTCAGTGTAGGTAAATACGTCTCAATTTTGTTTTTGAGAGAAGGCAAGTGTAGGTTAATCAGGATACTGGTAATGTATGCTTCCCTCTTTCCTATTTTCCCTAGCCTTATTAAAGTATATTTGACACATAACATTGTGTAAGTTTAATATGATGATTTGATGTATATGTATATACCAGAGGCCCAGTGCACTAATTCGTGCACAGGTGGGGTCCCTTGCCGGGAGCCAGTCCATCCTTGCTGTTTCAAGGGACCTGGCATATATGGCATACGGTTCTTAATATGTTTGCTCACCTTCTTGGCGCTGTGTTTTAACCAAGGTCACCTCTCCGAGAAAGGTTGAATCCCCAGGTAGGGATTTTCCCCTGAAGTTAGGGAGGGAATAAAACCCCTCAACTAAGTGCCAGGCGGGTAATTAATCCCTTTAACTACGAACAAATCATGCTTAAACTACATAATCTTTTCTCCCTGGAATGGAGATAAGAAACGCCCTAACCTTTGTAATAGAGATTGAGAAGACAGAACTTAGAACACAGGGCTTGGAAGACAGGACCAAGAGAGACAGAGCCTAGGCACAGAACCTACACAGAGCATTCTCTAGAGACAGAAGAACTTCGCTGGCGAGAGCATGCCGGAGGATCCTGGACAGGGACTGGCCTCGGAGCCTGGAGGCGGAGCCTGGCGAGAGAGCATGGCAGGGGATCCTGGACTGAACCTGACTGCGGAGATTGGCAGGAGAGCCTGACTAGAACCTGGTGACTGGACCTGCCTGGAGAACCTGGACAGAACCTGGCTGGAGATCCTAAGCAGAACCTCTCTGGAGATCGAGACCAGAACTTGGCTGGAGATCCTGGCTAGGCTGCTGATCAACTGAACGCTGTCTCCGTGTCCTTCCTTCTTCGCCGACTCCGTCTACGCCTTTGGGGACCCCTGGACCTGCTCGGGCTGGACCCCAGCATCTGGCGCCCGAACAGGGACCCCTAGGTAAGCGCCCCGCACTCGGGACGGATAGGACTCCACCGTAGGAAGAGGGTGGATAGTCTTTGCCCCACAATCGGGACGGATCAGACTCCACCATAGGAAGAGGGTGGATAGTCTTCGCCGACTCCGTCCACACCTTTGGGAACCCCTGGAACAGGATTCCCTTAGGTAAGCCCCCCCATTGAGAACCTCCACACTCGGGACGGATCGGACTCCACCGTAGGAAGAGGGTGGATAGTCTTCGCCAACTCCGTCCACACCTTTGGGAACCCCTGGAAAGGATTCCCCTAGGTAAGCCCCCCCCCATTGAGAACCCCCACATTGGGGACGGATAGGACTCCACCAGGGTGCTACAGACCCCCCTATAGAGGATAAGTAGGGTTAGAAGGTGGATAGTACAGAACTTAGATTGAGAAGATTTGCCATACTGAGTCCAAAGAAAGAAGACTCTGTATTGATCCTTAGATTGAGAAGATGTGCCATACTGAGTCCAAAGAAAGAAGACTCTGTATTGATCTTTAGATTAAGAAGATGTGCCATACTGAGTCTAAAGAAAAAAGACTCTGTATTGATCTTTTAACATATGTGCTTGCTAGCAGAGGAATTAAGGTTACTCCCAGTCAGACAGAACGTTTTATACAAGAAATACGTCCATGCTTTTCTGAGGAAGGAAAGGTAAATGTAATGGCATGGGAGAAGGTAGGCCCAAGGAGCCTTATCCTTAACCCCACTGCAGCCTTTCTACCCTGGGAAAGTGCAGGATTGGCAAGCTCTCCCTGGGATGATAGATCAGGACTCAGGTAATAGCGGAAAGCGCCAATCCTACTCTTAAAATGGATATAAGAGAGCATTTGAGGTTTTTTTTTTAATGCTTGCTTTTAAAAAATAAAAAAGGGGGAATTTGCCGGGAGCCGGTCCATCCTTGCTGTTTCAAGGGACCTGGCATATATGGCATACGGTTCTTAATATGTTTGCTCACCTTCTTGGCGCTGTGTTTTAACCAAGGTCACCTCTCCGAGAAAGGTTGAATCCCCAGGTAGGGATTTTCCCCTGAAGTTAGGGAGGGAATAAAACCCCTCAACTAAGTGCCAGGCGGGTAATTAATCCCTTTAACTACGAACAATCATGCTTAAACTACATAATCTTTTCTCCCTGGAATGGAGATAAGAAACGCCCTAACCTTTGTAATAGAGATTGATAGGATTGAATCAACTGGTATAAATACAGTTGTAACAAGACAGAAACACTCAGAACTCAGAACACAGAACTCATGAGACAGAACTCAGAACACAGAGCTTAGAACAGAATTCAGAAGACAGAACCTACATGGAGCCTGGAGACAGAAGAACTTCGCTGGAGAGACATGGCAAAAGATCCTGGACTGAACCTGACTACAGAGATTGGCAAGAGAACCTGACTAGAACCTGGTGACTGAGCCTGGCTGGAGAGCCTGGACGGAGCCTGGCTGGAGAGCCTAGTGAGGGAACATGGCTACAGAACCTGGCTGGAGCTCCGAAGCAGAACCTCTCTGGAGACCCAGACCAGAACTTGGCTGGAGATCCTGGCTGGAGATCCTGGCTAGGCTGCTGATCAACTGAACACTGTCTCCGTGTCATTCCTTCTTCACCGACTCCGTCCACACCTTTGGGGACCCCTGGACCTGCTGGGGCTGGACCCCGGCAGTCCCTCAGGGTGACCTGTGGGAATCGGCCCCACCTTGCACCCCCAGCCTCGCAGCCCCAGCTCGTGCCCCCAGCCTCACAGCCCCATAGCCCCACCTAGCACCCCACCTTGGCCTGTGCCATCTGCTTACCTGCTCCACCATCCCACCGCAGTCCTGCTCTCCTCAGGGCCCATCGGGGCCGGCAGTGCCTCCACTGCTGCCCACTGCCAGCGCTGCATTGCCAATGCCCACCATGTTCTGTGCAACCCCCTGGTGGTCAGTGCATGTCATAGTGAGCTGTCAAACTCCCAGTCAGACAATTTGCATATTAGGCTTTTATTATATAGGAAGATTGTGACATGTTTACCATAGTGTGGGAACCACGCCAGAGGCCCCTGATCGTTAAGGCCAATTAGAGCACAGAGGCCTTGTTGTCAATACACCAGACTGTCCCAGGCCACTCTGCACCTAGGCTAAGATACCATAGGCAGCTGCAAGGCCACAGCAATCTCACAGTACACTGTGCCCTTCTGATTGATGTCATGGTTGGCAACTAGCCTTCTTTGTCTCTGGAATAATGTACAGGTTACTGACCAGCTAGTGTGAGAAGCAGAGAATAGGCACAGAGAATGTAACTCCTATGTGTGCAGGAGAGGCTAGAGAGCTCAGATGGAGCTGAGAGCTGGTTTTACCACAATGGAAGGCTAAGAGCTCAGAGAGAACTCTGATATAGCTACCACGTTAACCAGCTAGAGTGTGAAGATGAAGCTAGAAAAATGAAGTGGGAGAGAAGCTCAGAGATAGTTACTATGGGAGGCTACAGAGATCAGCCAGTGTGCTGGGCAGGCGAGACAGGAGAAGCTGCTGAGTAAGAGAGGCTAGAGCAGCTGCTGAGGCAGAGAGCTTAGGTACCACTATGATGTGAGGTGGAGAGTCTAGGGGGCAGCATGCAGCTGCCCAGATAATAACTGTGGGTACAGAGATTAATGCTCCTTTGTGGGAAAGATGTATATGTTAACCGGCCGGTGTACGGCTGCCTATCTGTACATGGGACTTTGCTCTGAAGGACTGTTCTGTCAGACAGCTATATGGCCACTGGCTTCTGCAATAAAGACTCATGCTGATATACCCACAATTTCTCATGCCTTCTCTGTCTAAGACCCGGTGTCCTAGGAGGTCCAGCCCTAGGCAGAGGGGCTCAGATCCAACACCTGTGAGCAGAGGATAAAGGAAGAACTTGGACTAAGTTCCCAACAGTTAGTACAGTCGGCAGGGTTCGAGAAGGAACCAGCCCTGGCATACATTTGGTACAATTTATCAGTGAAGCCATCTGGACTTGAACTTTTTTGAAAAGAATTGAGAAGAATATATGGACTCAGAGGAACTCAGAGCAGCAGTACTGAGCAGTGCGCTTGCTGTCTCTGACACACAGTAAGGTTAATTAACACCATTAACTCACATAGTTACCGTTTTTATGTTGGAGTGAGAACAATTAAATTCTATTTCCTTAGCAACTTTCAAGTATACAATGCAATATTGTTAACTAGTTACCATGCTGTACATTAGGATACTAGAATTTGCTTATCTTAAAACTCGAAGGTGTACCCTTTCTGCTAGATATCTGATTGAGCCATGTTTGGACCAAACCACCCACCAGCAGAATAAAAAAATAAAATAAAATAAAATGACCCCTTTGGATGCGTCATAGAGCAGGAGAATATCTCAGCAAAATGTTTTCCAATTCCTGACCCACAAAATTGTGAGGTAGTTAGTTATGCAGCAATAGATGATGGCAACAGAATCTCATCAGTGTTCATGTACAAAATAAAACACATGCATGTGTAGGTGACTGGTTAAATAAATTATAGGGCAGATATTCATTGGAAAATATATGCAGTGGTAAAAAAAAAATTAAGTATGTTTTATGCACTTAAATAGAAATATCTCTGAGATTTGTTTAGTGAAGAAAGAAAAATGTAGAATAGTATGTTGAATATGCAACTGTTTTGTAAAAAATGGGACAAGGAGTATATAAATGTGTGAAAAGGGAGGCAAAATATATTCATTCATATTAGTTATCTGCAGAAAGTGAGCCTCAGTGTCTAGGAAATTTTGCCTTATACCTTTTATCTTTTATCATTTTTACATTTTAAGAAAACATATTTTTAAAATGAAATTAATAGGATTAGATACATTTTTGATACCCTAGTCCAAAACCTTTAAAGTGACTTGCTCATTAGTCTTCTTGTCTCTGATCAGGCCCTTACTTAGTGACAACTGCTTTGCTTCTTCTCAGTAGCAACCTTGATCTGACTCCTTGACAGAAAATGAAGGGACAGAACGGAATTGATAGCTGTGTCTCTAACTCCTCTCCCTGAAAAAGCCACAGAATGTATCAGTTACTCAGCCTGCCCTTATCTCAGCCAATGGGAAAGCGGGGGAAACTAGCCCAAGGCCAAGAGTATGCTAGCCACCCCCCTGTCTTTGTGTAACCAGACCCTAGCTGCACCCTGCCCTTGCGTCACTAGCCCCCGGCCCTCACTCAACCAACCAGAATCGGCCAAATCAGTGGTCAGAGTGTGCACCCACCCCCTACCCCAAGCCCTATAAATTCTTTGTTCCCTTGGGACTCGGGGCTCTCTCTCGCATCCAGTAATGGAGGCGGAGGGGGACCAAGCCCGGGCTTGAATAAAAGGACTCTTTGCTTTTGTATCGGACTCGGCTCCCTGGTGGTCTGTCTTGGGGGATCTTGAAATATGGGCATAACAAAATCTCTTTAGATCTCTGCATATCTCTCAAGATAAACTTTAAGTTCCTATCTATCCTAATATATAAAAACCCTGGTCTGTCACAACCGGAGGCTTGACCAACTGGAAGTCAGTCCAGCAGTCAGCGCTGGGTTGCCATGGTGACCCAGCGCTGACTGCTGAGGGGGCTGCGAATCAGGCCTGGAGAGAGGCCTGAAGAGAGAAGCAGGGTCTGATCCGTAGCCTCTGTGGCAACTGTTGATCAGCACTTGCTTCTCTTTCTCTCCAGCAGCCGTGCCTCCATTTCTCTTCAGGCCTCCACCAGGGCTTCTGATCAGCCCTGTCTTTCTGATCAGGCCCCATTGATAGGCCCAGAGACACTGACTGGCATAGAAACTGACCAATCAGAACCAAATTGGGTGAACTGTGAGGAGCTGATGGCTGCCTAGGAGACAGAGCTTTTGATGCTGACTGGCAAGGAACTGACCAATCAGAACCAAATATGGGTGAACTGTGAGGAGTAAATGGCTGCCTAAGAGGCGGAGCTTTTGATGTTGACAGCCATAGAAACCGACCAATCAGAACCAAATCTGGGTGAACTGTGAGGAGCCAATGGCTGCCTAGGAGGCGGAGCTTTTGATACTGACTGACATAGAAACCAACCAATCAGAACCAAATTGGCCAGCAGAGGAGGGCAATTGGGGATGAGATCAGGCTGGCAGGGGAGGGCACTTGGGGGGGACCAGGCCAGCAGGGGAGGGAAGTTGAGGGCCATCGGGTCAGCAGGGGAGGGCAGTTGAGGGGGACCAGGCTGGTAGGGGTGGGCAGTTGTGGGTGAGATCATGCCATCAGGGGAGGGCAATTAGGGGTGAGATCAGGCCAGCAGGGGAGGGCAGTTGGGGATGACCGAGCTGGCAGGGGAGGGCACTTGGGGGTGATCGGGCTGGCAGGGGAGCAGTTAGGTGTTAACCAGGCCAGCAGAGCAGTGGTTAGGGCAGTGGTGGTGAACCTATGACACGCGTGTCAGAGGTGACACGCGAACTCATTTTTTTTGGTTGATTTTTCTTTGTTAAATGGCATTTAAATATATAAAATAAATATCAAAAATATAAATCTTTGTTTTACTATGGTTGCAAATATCAAAAAATTTCTATATGTGACATGGCACCAGAGTTAAGTTAGGGTTTTTCAAAATGCTGACACACCGAGCTCAAAAGGTTCGCCATCACTGGGTTAGGGTGTGATCAGGCTGGCAGGCAGAAGCGGTTAGGGGCAATCAGGCAGGTGAGAAGTTAGGAGCCAGCAGTCCCGGATTGTGAGAGGGATGTCCAAGATTGGAGAGGGTGCAGGCTGGACAAGGGATACCTGCCCACCCCCCCAGTGCATGAATTTTGTGCACTGGGCCTCTAGTATATATATAAAAGGCTAATATGCTAAGTGTTTGACCATCTGACCAGTCGCTATGATGTGCACTGACCACCAGGGAACAAATGCTCAATGCAGGAGCGGCCGTGATGTGCACTGGCCATTTACAAAGAAATGGTACTATGGACCTGGCACCCACAAGGCAACACTTGGCTTCCCCCAAGTGGGACACAGGCCTCACCACCACCCCAGAGCAACAGCCCATTAAATCATAGCCAACACTGCCGTGACTCCATGGCCAACCCAGAAATGGTCATTGTGGGCGCCAGGTAATAACATCATGTAGTAATGCCCAGCTTCCTCTCCCTAGCAACTAGCCTCCTTGGAGTTTCTTCAGCCCGGTAACATGACTTGCTTTATAGTCATGTGCAAACATTTACACTTTAACCAAATGTCTGTGAAGCATTTTCCCGTGCCTCATCTCATTTGATACTCACAGAAGTTCTGGAGTAGGTAGATAGGAGACTTGGTAGAATCTTCTTTTCATTAGCCAGAAAATAGAAATTTAGAAAGCTTAGAAACGTGATCTGACTGAAAAGAAGTAAGAAATGGTGGACCTTGAAAATGACTTCAGGTTTTCTCACTGCACAGAATATAGTCAAACACTGCGGCAGTTAAATATTTTACCCTTTGTTCTCCCTGCATGATCTGCAATAATAACCTGCTTCGTGTTGATATTTACTGCTGTGTTGCTGACAATTACCTGAAAGAGAAGTTGGGGTGCTTCACTGGGCTAGAAAAAGTTTAGCTACATCAGAAAGCAGGTCTAATTAAACAAGTTTATTCTACATATATAAAAGGCTAAGTTGACTCTCGCATGCGTGATACATATAAAGCTCTTGCTACCGCCAATTGCACGCATGTGTTTTGATCTGTCATGGTCAATTGTGAATTTGGTTGACACTTCTATTATAGAGAAAGGGCAAATAGCGATATTAAAATATTTTTTCTAATTAATTGTCTTTCAATGTGCACGAATTTGTGCACCAGGCCACTAGTCTATGATATTTAAGGTTTCTCTTAGTTCAGCCTAAGTCTAATTCTCCAGCCCTGATCTCCTATCACTCCTCAGTCCCAGCATTTTATCTTCTGGCAATAGTCAATAATTTATAGTTTCTTGAAAACATGACAATGTGTCACACGTTATGCTTATGTGAATGCTATTTCCACTACTTGCAATTACTTTTCTCTTTTCCTCTTCTCTCCCCCAGAATCTCCTGGTGAACTTCATTTGAGCCTCTCAAAATAGTATTTTGATTTCATTTACCATCATTCATCACTGGAATGAATCACTTATTTATTTTTTTGCACCTATATATAGACTATATGTATCTTTTTTTGCAATTCTGACAGTTTTGTGTGTGTTTTTTGTTTTTAATTTAGAAACCTTTTTAAATTTACATACCTGTCATCACTATTAGATTGGGATTCCATTGAAAGCAGAAATAATCTTTGTGTCTCAGTTTCAAACTCAGCCCATATAAGATGGTAAATTCTCAGAAACTGATTGCGAACAGAACTGAAAGGTTGTTTTATAAATGTGTGTGTGTGTATAAAATTTATATATATATATATATATATATATATATATATATATATATATATAAATAAATAATTTGGCAGCCTTAGGTCTTATTTTATATATTTTATATTGAATGTGAAAACATAATCAGAACTAGTGTTTTCTAGTGGTAGCATTACTAAAAATATATATATATTTCCTTCAGACACTTCAAATGCACAGTTTTCCCAGGCAAACATTTTTTTCTTTAGGCAAGATGACACAGTGACAAAATGTAAGGCAGCTTTTTGGCAGTATAGCTAGAATTCAAAACAATGATAAAGGGGGTTTGTCAAGGAGAAATATGGTGAAAAAGTGTTTTCTCAATAATTTTATTACAAGAATAATCAATTAAAATGTCCATTTTCTATGAGTTTACTTGGCAATAAATAAGCCCTGATTTTTTTTTCTCTTCAGAAAGATCATGTAGGTGTCATTTGTTGCTGAGTAACTATGAAGCAAGGGAACAGTTTACTTAATTACAGAAAAGATCTATTGCACATTTGTATATCACGCCTGGGTAAAAAGATTTACAGGGAAAGTTATCTTCCTGCAAAATCCCTGGATAGTCGCTTACAGTGTCATTTGAATACTTGAGATGCGGAACAGTAGATGTTCTAAACCTGTTCATATTCTCTTAGTGACAAGCGAATGCTTTTTATAGCTTGTATTTGCTGTGGGCTTCATTTGGAGGTTCAGCTGTTCCTGATAAGCAGTTTTCAATAAAAATGGAAACATCAAGCCAGGTCGTGCCCACTCTGGCGTTCTGGAGATTCTCACTTTCCTCTGAGCATGTTTTAGAGTTTGGGAATGTATGAGGTGCAGTCTTCCCTATTTTATGTGAATTCGCATGTCATTTTACTTTAAGTGTGTTTACATAACATCATTTTGCTTTTAAGCATTTAATCAATTAGAGCCATGATTTCATTTAAATACCTGGATGCCTCATAAATTCAGTTTTGCTCAAACCAAGGCAAAACTTTAGACATCATGATGGTGTTCCTATGGAGCTAAGTAGGACCTAACAGTGTTTTTATTTTTAAACAAACGCTTGGTGGCTGCTTGACAAACACGTCATTCTAATTCCATTGTTATTTGTTATTATGTACAAACTAGAGGCCCGGTGCATGAGATTTGTGCACTCAGGGGGCGGGTGGAGCCCTCAGCCCAGCCTGTACCCTTTTGTAGTACAGAAGCCCTTGGGGGATATCCAACTGCTGGCTTAGGCCCGGTCCCCGGGGGGAGTGGGCCTAAGCCAGCAGTTAGACATCCTTAGCACTGCCGCGGAGGTGGGAGAAGCCCCCGCTCAGCAGCAGTGAGCATGGTTTCTGGCTGAGCAGCACTCCCCCTGTGGGAGCACACTGACCACCAGGGGGCAGCTCCTGCATTGAGCGTCTGCCCCATGGTGGTCAGTGTGCATCATAACCAGTCCTTCTGCTGTTCACTTGATTTGCATATTAGCCTTTTATTATATAGGATGGGAGTATACACATATATACATTTTTATTTTTAAGTATTCTTACACAGGTGATGCATACTGTATATACTGTTCTAAGCTTACATTTTCCACTTATTCACCTTGGACATTGTTTCACAACTGATTAAATTTTCTTAAACACCTATAGAACATTTCATTATCTGAAGTTACTGTAATTTAATGCATCTTATAAAATGAGTATTTAGATTGTTTCAATTATTTTTATTATTAACAATAAATACCTGCATAAATATTTTCTATAACATGTGGGGGTATAATTGTGTGATAAATTTCTAAAAGTGGAAGCTTTTAGAAAGGGGTGTAGGTTTAAGTTGCTCATATGGAAAAAGATGTGTAGGTTTTGATTATTATAATAGCTTTATTAATTCAAAAGAATGTCACAATGGCACAGTAAACCTACTTTTGCCCAGGTAATATCTTAGCTCAGGCTGCAATAGCAAATATTGTAAACTGGGTGGCTTATCAACAAAAATGTGTATCTCACAGTTCTGGAGGTCAGGGTGCCAACATGGTTGGGTTCTAGTGAGGGCCCTCTACTGGGTTGCAGACAGCTCACTTGTGGTGGTGTGTCCGCATCAGGTGGAGAGCAGAGAGCTGGAGGGAGAGTTCCTGTCTCTCTGTAAGGGCACCAATGCCAGTCAAGAGGGCTGCTCTGCCCTCATGACCTAATCACCTTCTGAAGACCCGCACCTCCTCATACTAGCATATTGGAGACTGGGATTTCAAATAGGGATTTGGGGAGGGGAACACTAACATTCAGTCCGTAACATAAAAGATACTTAATTCCCCATTTCTACATAAGTTACCTATGAGCTTCCTGTTTGAAAAATGACAAAATTATTATATTGCCACTTCGTCTCTCCAGATCCCCATCACTTAATTTTTAGTTGATATATTTCTTTGATATTATTTTTATGCCTTTAAATATATGTATACTAGTGGCCCAGTGCACAAAATTTGTGCATGGGATGGGGGGGGTTTTCCCTCAGCCCAGCCTGCCCCCTCTCTAATCTGAGACCCCTTAGGGGATGTCTGACTGCCGGTTTAGCATGCCAGCAGCGGGGGCAGTTAAGGGCAATCAGGCAGTCGGACATCCCTCTCACAATCTGAGACCTCTAGCTCCTAACCACTCACCTGCCTGCCTGCCTGATCGTCCCTAACCACTCTGCCTGCCAGCCTGATTGCCCCCAACTTCCCCCACCGTCAGCCTGCTTGGCCCCAACTGACACCCCTGCCATCCTGATTGCCCCCAATTGCCCCCCCCCCCGTCGGCCTGCTTGCCCCCAACTGGTCCCCTCTGCCAGCTTGCTCGCCCGCAACTTCCCCCACCACTGGCCTGATCACCCCAACTGCCCTTCCCTCCTGACCTGATCCCCCCTAACTGCCTCTGCCTCAGCCCTGCCACTATGGCTTTGTCTGGGCGGTGGCCACGGAGCCAGCTGGGGTGACCAAGGAAGCCAAGGCTCCCATTAATTAAAATTTTCTTTTCTTTTTTATTTTTTTTCAAGAAGCGTGCCTAAGAACTACATTTCAATTGCACTGATTTTCAAATGAGAGAATTTAAATTATTTATTGGATCAATTTTTCTCCCCAAGTACCTTTGAGCACTTTTCTATTGTTTCCTGGCACTGAATATTACTGTGAAGCCTGAGGTTAGCCTGATTTCTTTACCTTTACCTTAAAGGTAGCTTGATCTTCTTATCTAAGTGCCTACTTTCATTATCTTATTTCAATAACTTTAGTAGGGTATGTTGTGGTATTGAGCCTTCAGTGTCAATCGCTCTGAGAAAATGTCTTTTTTTTTTTTTTTAAAGGAAAGGAAGTTTTTTTTTGTTTGTTTGTTTTTTTTAAATATATTTTATTGAATTTTTACAGAGAAGAAGGGAGAGAGATAGAGAGTTAGAAACATCGATGAGAGAGAAACATCGATCAGCTGCCTCCTGCACACCTCCCACTGGGGATGTGCCCGCAACCCAGGTACATGCCCTTGACCGGAATCGAACCTGGGACCCTTTAGTACGCAGGCCGACGCTCTATCCACTGAGCCAAACCGGTTTCAGCGAGAAAATGTCTTTTCATGTCTAAAGATTCACACCTGTTTTTGTTTGTTTGTTTGTTGTGTGTGTGTATGTTTTCTGGCAAGGTTTTTTGAATTGCATCTGTATTTATTTTTATATCTACAGTTGTTCCTTAGTAACTGTAGAAATTTGGTTCTCAAAATCTCCTGTGAATACCAAAATATGTAGATGCTCAAGTCCCTAAAATAAATGGCATAGTATTTGCATAGAACCTACATAGACTACAGTTGGGTTTGCCTACAGATTTCTTCATGTGAACTCATCATAGTGCTTGACATGTAGCAAATTCAAGTTTTGCTTTTTGGAACTTTATTGGATTCTAAAATGTCTTTTCAATCCATGAATGTGAAACCCATCAACATGGGAAGCTGACTGCATTTTAATTCTTTTCTTTGGGCTCCTGAATGCATATATTGGATATTCTTTTATGCCTTTTTTGTCTGTTACATTTTCTATGTAATTTTAACTTTCTTTAACATTTTACTTGTTTCTTCCTGACCTGTATTTGATGATTTGTACTGTGTTTTCATAGGGTGTAGTGCCCCTTTGCTCTCTTTTTATGTACCAATTTTCTGTTACCAGAACTGATAAAGTTTCATTTTTCTCTAAAAGCTAATGTTATATCTCCTTCTGTTACAGCTTTCTTGAGCTTTTTATATTCCTGCTATGAACTATTGCCACCTACCATCTATGTGAACTTGTAATTTTTTAGTGCTTCCAACTCTCTAAATTAGAAATAGGGTAATAATTGTTCTACTTGATAGGGATGTAGTGGAAATTAAATGAGTTAATTTATTTAAAGCACTTAGAATAGTGTCTTACCAATGGTAAGCACCTTATAAATGCTTGTCATTATATTTGTGGTTTTATTTTATAGAGGCAACTCCGTTTTTATTTTTATTTTTATAATTCATACAGATATTTGATCCCAATCTTTATCTGCTTTGTGGCAACATTGTTCTCGTGAGTGTTTTTTTGTTTGTTTGTTTGTTTTGTGTGTGTTTTTTTTCCAATCTGACATCTGGCTCTTTGGAAACATACATACTCACATGTATGTAGTAAAGTAGATAAATAATTAAGTGGCCTAGTCAAGGAAAATGTGAGCAAAAGTTAAAATGAAATACTAGGAAATAGGATTATAAAATAAGTTGAAGACTCCTAAAAGCATATTTCTCACAATTCTATGCAGACACATTTTGAAAGAATTCATGAAATGTAGAAATATCTATAAAATATATCTTATCTAAATGAGGGCAGGAAAGGAGGAAAAACCTAAAGAGACTAATGATAATTGAAGAAGTTGATAAAATCAGGCTCCAAATGGTGTTGTAGGTAGGGATTTGTAACCCTCAGGGACCAGGTTATTCCAATGCTCTTCTACGTTTTGAATAGCACAGTGAAGGAAAGGCTTTATAGGACCAGTAATATATCTAAACCTGAAAATAGCACTTTTACTCACAAACACGTATACACCATAGCAACTGCACCTACCACCACCACAAATATTACAGAATAAACTATTTTTTAAATTAAGATATAATCCTATATAATAAAGAGGTGATATGCAAATTGACCATCACACCCTCACACAATATGGCCACCCCCATGTGGTCAAAGATGGCCGCCTTCATGTGGTCACAAGATGGCTACCACAAGATGGCCAGCAGGGGAGGGCAGTTGTGGGTGATCAGGCCAACAGGGAAGGGCAGTTGGGGGCAAACAGGCCAGCAGGGGAGGGCAGTTGGGGGCGACTGGGCCTGCAGGGGAGGGCAGTTAGGGGCAACCGGGCCGGCAGGGGAGGGTAGTTGGGGGCAATTGGGCCAGCAGGCGAGCAGTTAGGCATTGATCAGGCTGGTAGGGGAGTAGTAAGGGGGTGATCAGGCTGGCAGGCAGAAGTGGTTAGGGGAAATCAGGCAGGCAGGCAGGTGAGTGGTTGGGAGCCAGCAGTCCCGGATTGTGAGAGGATGTCCGACTGTTGATGGGTCCCAGATTGGAAAGGGTGCAGGCTGGGCTGAGGGACACCCCAACCCAGTACACCAGGGCCTTTAGTTATTATATAACATTGTATTACTTTAAGGTGTGCAACATAATGATTGACATATCTATATATTGGGAAATGATTACCACAATAATTTTAGTTAACATCCCTCAACACACTTAGTTACAATATTTTTTCTTTTGATAAGAACTTTTAAAATTTGTTTTCTTGGCCTTGGCCAGGTAGCTCAGTTGGTAAGGGCATCATACTGATATATCAAGGCTATGGATTAGATCCCCATTCAGGGCACATACAAGAATCAGAATCAACCAATGAATGCAATAAATCAGTGAAACAAAAAAATCTGTTTCCCTCTCTCTCCCTCCCTCCCCCTCTTTCTTCTTCTCTTTTTCTAAAATTAATAAATAAAAATATAAAAATAAAAATTAATTTCTAGAAAAATATACTTCCTTAGTAACTGTCAAAAATACAATACCGCATTGCTAACTAGAGTCCCTATGTTGTATATTATATCCCCAGAACTTGACTTATAATGTGAGTTTGTGCCTTTGGACCACCTTCACCCATCTCCTCTGATCCTTGCCTCTGGCTACCACCACTATATTCTCCATATCTGTGAGTTCAGTGGGTTTTGTGTGTTTGTATTAGATTCCACATATAATTGAGATCATATGGTATTTGCTTTACTCTGTCTCATTATACTCTCTTATTTAACTTAGCATAATGCCCTTGAGGTTCATCCATGTTGTGGCAAATGGCAGAGTATCCTTCTTTTTAAGGCTGAACAATATTCCATTGTATATATACCACATATACTTTATCCATTCATTCATTGGTGGACACGTAGGTTGTTTCCATATCTTGACTATTGTAAATAATGCTTCTATGAACATGGGGGTGCAGGTATCTTTTTGAGATAGGGATTTCATTTCCTTCAAATAGATATCCAGAAGTGAAACTGCTGGATCATACTGTAGTTCTATCTTTAATTTTCTAAGGAACCTTCATACTAATTTTTATAGTGTTCACACTACAGAATAATCTTAAGGGTAGAATTCATCATACTCTAAAAGAACAATGAAGCACCAAAAATGGGGTTTAGAAGAGGAGTGCAACAATGTTTTAATATTAGAAGTTACACTAATCTATATATATAAAAGGCTGAGTGTCCATCTGTCCATCCGACCAGTAGCTATCATGCACACTGACCACCAGGGGGCAGATGCTCAATGCAGATGCTGCCATGATGTACATTGGCCATTTAAAGATAAACAGCACCACAGACCTGGTGCCAACAAAGCAACACTCGGCTTCCCCCAAGTGGGACACAGGCCCCACGACCACCCCGGAGCAACACCCTACCAAATTACAGCCAATGCTGCCAAGACCCCGTGGCACAAAATGCGGCCCACAGCCCAGCCCAGCCCAGAAATGGTGGCTGTGGGTGCCGGGTAATGATGTCAAGTGTCAATGCCCAGCTTCCTCTCCCTAGCGACTAGCAACTAGCATCCTTGGAGTTTCTTCAGCCCAGGAACATAACTTGCTATATAGCCAGGTGCAAACATTTTACAGTTTAACTAAATGTTTGTGAAGTGTTTTCCCATGCCTCATCTCATTTGATCCTCACAGAAGTCCTACAGTAGGTATATAGGAGACTTGGTAGAATCCTATTTTCTTTTATTTTTTAAAATATATTTTTATTGGTTTCAGAGAGGAAGGGAGAGGGAGAGAGAGAGAGAGATAGAAACATCAATGATGAGAGAGAATCATTGATCAGCTGCCTCCTGCACACCCTCTACTGGGGATTGAACCTGCAACCCCAGCATGTGCCCTTGACTGGAATTGAACCTGGGACCCTTCAGTCCACAGGCCAATGCTCTATCCACTGAGCCAAACCTGACAGGGCCCTATTTTCTTTTTACTAGCAAGACGTGAATAGCAATATTAAAATATTTCTTCTAATTAATTTCCTTTCAATGTGCACGAATCCGTGAACCAGGACACTATAATATAAATTACTATATCGATCAGGTAAAATCATATAATCACCTCAACAGATTCTCCCAAAAGTATTTTATAGAACAATTTCTGTTCTGCCTAAAATCTGTAGGAATAGTTACATATCCCTCCCTGATGTGTGTGTATTACATATATATTAACATATGTATACATATCATATATATATATGTATATATATATATATATATATATATATATATATATATATATATATATATATATATATATATATATATATATATATACTAGAGGCCTGGTGCACAAAAATTTGTGCACTTGGGGGGAAGGGGGGGTCCCTCAGCCTGGCCTGTGCTCTCTCACAGTCTGGGACCCCTCGGGAGATAACAACATGCTGGCTTAGGCCTGCTCCCGGGTGGCAGAGGGCAGGCCCAATCCCTAGGTGCAGCCCCTGGTTGGGCTCAGAGCAGGACTGATTGGGGAGTTGGGGCGCCGCCCCCCCCCGTCATGCACAGAGCAGGGCCAATCAGGAGGTTGGGGAGCTCGCCCCTGTCACTCACAGAGTAGGGCCGATAGAGGAGTTGGGCACCGCCCCCTGTCACACACAGAGCAGGGCGGATCAGGGGGTTGGGGCACCGCACCCTGTCATACTCAGGGCAGGGCCGATGGGGAGGTTATGGCTCTACCCCATCACACACAGAGCAGGGCTCATGGGGGGCGATTGGGGCATCGCCCTCTATCACCCACAGAGCAGGGCTGATCAGGGGGTTGAGGAGCTCCCCCCTGTCATGAACAGAGCAGGGCGGATAGGGAGGTTGTGGCCCCACCCCCTGTCACACACAGAGCTGCAGGGTGATCAGGGGGTTTGGGCGCTGCCCCCTGTCATGCTGATCCCGGTGCCGGGAGGTCTCGCGGCTCCACCGATCCCAGTGCTGGGAGGCATATTACCCTTTTACTATTTAGGATAGAGGCCTGGTGCATGGGTGGGGGCCGGCTGGTTTGCCCTGAAGGGTGTCCTGGATCAGGGACTGAGGGCTGTTTTCAGGCTGGCGGGTGACTGAAGCTCCCAACCGCTCCTTTTTTTTTCTTTTTTATTCTGGGCCAGCTTTAGCTCGGAGGCTTGGCTCCAGCTCTTAGGCCTCTGCTGCTGAAAGCAGGTTTCTGGCCTTTGTTTACCTTCTGTATTTGAAACAATGTTCCCATCCTGCTGGCTGAAGCCAGGCTGACTAAAGCAGGTTTCTGGGGTTTTGTTTAGCTTCTATATTTGTAACATAGTTGCTTAGAGTTGCAGCTCAGAGGCCTGCAGTGGCAGGCGGGGAACGTTGGAGTCCTCCGTCACTGAAGCAAGCAAGCCTCATGTTCGCTTTAAGCTGCCTGGCTGCCGGCCGCCATCTTGGCTGGCAGTTAATTTGCATATTGCCCTGATTAGCCAATGGGAAGGGTAGCAGTCGTATGCTAATTACCATGTTTCTCTTTTATTAGATAGGATATATATATATCTCCACACATATGTGTATGTGTGTATACCTTCTCTATATTTCTAGGTAGGTATACATTAAATAAACAAAAGCTTTTATACTTAATGGTGAATAGTTAGATGACATTCCTATGAAATTATGATAAAATATGCTTTCATCACTTCTATACTTTTATATTTCTCTGAAATCATGAGCTGATGTAACTGGACAAGAGTGAAATAGGTAATAGTGTCAGAAAGTTAAGTGAAAAACATCATTATATGCAAGTAATATTTTTTAATAATAGAAGAGCATCAACTGAAAATGTATTGGAAATGAGAATGCAATGATAATAATAGTGCTAGTCACAAATACACACACACACCCATACAAATTATATAATATATGAATAAAATTGCAACAAAGACACGTAAAGAAAACCTGAACAAGAAAAGTTTAAATTCCAAATAAAGAAAACCTTAAGCTTTCATCCATTTATTTTTTGTTTATTATGTTTGTTTTGACTTTAGGGAGAGAAGAAGGGAGAAAGAAACATTGATATGAAAAATAAACATTGATTGGTTGCCTACTGCATGCCCCCTGACCAGGGGGATTGAACCCACAACCTGAGCATGTGCCTTGACCTGACCAGGAATTGAACTGGTGACCTTTCAGTGCACAGGATAATGCTCAACCAACTGAGCCACACCAGCCAGGGTTCATCCACTTATTAAAAAATTGGAAAAATACACCTCGTTCTTATAAGACCAAATACTATTAAAACTGTGAACAGGCAATTCTTAATTTTATTTATAAATAAAATGAGGCCTCAACTAAAATAGTCTTCAAAATTTAAAAAAAAAACACACATGAGAAAATTATACAAATTGTATTTACAAAAACAAAATATAAGGCTGGCTATATTATGCATTACGTGTTGTTGAGTCAGCTCTGACTTCTGGCCAGTGTATGAATGAGTGCTGTGCACAAAGTCCTGCACTCAACAGCCCTGCTCAGCTTCTGTAGGTGCACACTTATGGCTTGTTTTATGCTGTCAATCCATCTCCTACTTAATTTCCTCTTTTTCTGCTGTCTTCTAGCATTATTGTCTTTTCCAAAGAACCCTGCCTTCTCATAATGTGCTCAAAGTAGGACAGCTTCAGTTTGGTCTTAATAACCTCCAGCGATGTTTCGGGGTCAATATGATCTAGGACCCAGTTGTTATGGTCCCTAAAGGAGGGACCAACAGATATAATGATAATTCTAAATTAATGAATTAAAACTTTATTTTCATACTGGAGAATCTATAGAAATCAGAACTTGGTTTTCCAGAAATAGAATCAAACATAATTTAATTTATGGTAGAGGAGTCAGTGAGAGAAGAATTACCCATGCACCCCCACCCAATTTACGCTGTGCCTGTCCATATTATGTTTGACTTTTTTCCCCCTCTTGACCACTTTATCATATGTCATGGTGATTGCTTTTAAAAGTAATGCTCACTCTAACACTGATTTAAACTCCCTCAGCAATAAACTTAATGTATTTTTTTCTTGTTTTATCACATCATTAAAGCATTAATGTTTTCTACTGCACAGAGGCCGTGGTAAGCAGGAAAGGGAGAACTGGACCAACTGGAAGCTAGGGAGCCAGCCTCACCTCGGGAAAGGTGGGGCAACTGGGCAAGGAGCTTAAATGGTCTGTGACTTTGAATTCAGCTCCTGCCCTGTAAAAGGTGCACTATGACCTGTTCCGCTATGTATTACAGCTACTATAGAGGGGGGCTGGTCAGGAGACCCTGGAACAGTGGTGGAAAATGAAAACCACCAATGTTCATACTTACTTTCACTTCTAAATGTTCTAAGCTGTTTGAAAAGTTTCCTTCTCTTTAGGACTTATTTCTAGAAATAAGAGAATGCTTTAGAAAAATCCTTCTTATTTTTGTTTTCAGGATTGTTTCAGTCATTAAATTAAGCTCATAGGC
This sequence comes from Myotis daubentonii, assembly GCF_963259705.1. Lineage (NCBI taxonomy): Eukaryota > Metazoa > Chordata > Mammalia > Chiroptera > Vespertilionidae > Myotis > Myotis daubentonii. The sequence continues at coordinate 161,155,797 of NC_081841.1, forward strand.
ACATACTGAATTTTATATGAAATCTCATAATGCAATCTCATGTTAACTTATTCACTAGTCATAAAATAAAATTGCTGGGATAATTATATAACTCATATTTTATTAATGCTTAATTAAAGATATAGGTTAAGTAATTGTGGTATATCACAGTACTGGTGAACCAGAAAGTTATAATAAACAATACAATGACAGAAAATTACTAGGTAGAGGCGTTTAGTTTTATGGATCTTTTAGTCAAATTCATAAATAGATTATATCATTTTCATGTGTTTTAGGGATTCATATTAACCATTGTAAATAAATTTCTGCCATGGTAATAGTATGATCATAAAGGTGGCTTTCTTTGACAAGCTGGAGCAGATATCAACGTGCCCTTTGGGTTTTTTCATAAATCCAATTTTTAGATCTAATGTCAATTGTGACTTAGAAGTAAATTGAGAGAAAGATTGACAAAAAGTCATAGATTGAATAACCACAGGGACTTAGGTTTAGGGGCCTCAGGGGGCACTGTGACTTATTGAATCATAACCTTAAGCCAAATTAAACAGTTCCCTCTTTAGTTCTCTCCTGCCAGTCAAAGGCTGGCTCTAGTCCACATTGCAGTCCAGAGTGAAACGGTTGTCGTTGGCTTCCAATGCTATTCGTCCCTGATCTTTCAAATCACCATTGGGCCCAGACACTGTGTGGTCACAGGTAGAATATTAACCTGACTATGTAGACAATGGTGACAAAAGTTTGTTGTTTTAGGTTTCTCTAGGACAGTGGCTTATATATTTTATTACAACTTGCATATGTAAATAGATCCTTTAGGAAAACAAATGGATCAAATAATGAACAAAAAGAAAATAGAATATTTTAGCTAATTATGAATTAGGCCTTACTATATAATTTTTCATAAAGTAAACTATTATTTTTAAAGTTATTGTCAATGACCTAGAATATCAGGGCCTGGAATAGCTTTTTTTCAAACTGCAATTCAATATCTGAACTTCACAGAAAAGATCAAACCCGGTTAGTTTAATTTCGCTTCTGAAGTGTGGAGAGCTGTCTCCCCCTGAAGCCCTCCAGAAATGAGGGGAAATTAATTTTTACAAGACATAGGTAGCTGGCACTGAGCTCTTGGTCTATGTTCTACTCTATTCTCTTCCCATTGATGACATATGAGGAAAGTATATCAAAGGAACAGGTAATAGTCCTCAAATGGAAAATACTTAGAGAAGTAAGGAACTGTGCTTCACTCTGTATTTCCATGCATGGTTGATTTTCAGTATTCATTTTGATTTGCATGAGGTATGACTCATGTACCTGCAAATGAAAAATGCTGAATTTTTTACAGCATTAGTAGACAACAAACAAGCTGCGATGGCTGGCTCAAGGTCCACACGCAGTATCACCTCTACAAAGACTTTCTGGCAACTCTTTCACCTAATTAGCACAACACCTCATGGCAGTGATGTTCACTGTAAACTTCCTTCGTTCTCCTTTTCTCCCTTTGCTTTTCCTTTCTCCAAAGAGTAACTTATGTTTGCTGAAATCCATAGGATTTAGTAGAAGATGACACACAGTCAATATAGCCCACCACCCTCAGGAACCAGGGTTGGTCTGTATGTCGGAAGCAGAAGAGCACATACAGATGGGCATAAAGAAAAAATGTTTGATGCAACAGGTTTCTCAGAGTTTACTGGACCTTTCTAAAATGTTTGTGAAGAGATGGGGTGAGAGGTTTACTGAGGCACCAAGGCCTGAACCCAGAGAGGTTTTCTATTTCCTGGGTATTTCTAGAACAAGCCTGACCAGGCAGGGGTTCTTTAAATAGGAGTCACAAATCAAAGTACAGTTTATTTAATCCTTGTGTGTGTTTTTAAAGTAAAACCTTTATTCAACTTATTGTGCAAAACGTTGTAAAGAATAATACAGAGACATCACCTGTATACTTTACCAGGTTCACCTCATGGTGACATTTTACAAAACTATAGAATACTATGACATTCAGGATACTGGAGTTGATACAAAACACTGGTCTTATCCATATTTCTGTAGTTCAGCTTGTACTTGTGTGTGTATGTAGTTCTATCAATTTTTATCACATGTATACGTTCATGTAGCCACCACCCTCATCAAGACATTAAACAGTTTCATCACCACAAGTATTCCTACACCCACTTCCCTCAGTATTTCCTCTCCCAAAATTCTTGGCATCCACTGAGCTAGCTGTTCAATCATCTCTGAAATTGTGTTGTTTCAAAACATCATATAAATAGAACTATATGGCATGTTCCATTTGGGAATTGGCTTTCTCCCCCCACTGATTATATTTACCTGGGGTTTCATTCAATTTGTTGTCCAGGCCACTAATTGTTAGAAGGGCTCCTGATGGGTCCTTGTTACAGGCTCACCTAGTAGTTTCCACTGGTCTTCTGATAGGTTCAAGAGAGAAATGAGCCTTCCTGCTCTGCCTTCTTATGCTAGGACAGAGGTCAGACATTCCCAGTCTAGATAGCCATGTGTTGGTAGAAGGAAATTACACGCCTGAACGCTCTGTTATTCTTCCAGTCTTAGAGTGCTAAACCCATTCCAGTTCTCTTTACCAGATTTCAGACTCTTATGGTTGCCTTTCACATTATTTCTAGGCTTTCTAGTCACACTGATTGGAGCAGAAGCCCTCATGGCGGTTCACATTTTTCTATTTATCTTCTCGCTCCCTTATCCCCCTTCCCCCAAATATCCTATCCTCTCTCTTGTTTTATAAGTTCACATATTTACCTCATATGGAACCTGAATACAAAAGTTAGGATGCCTTTAACCTGTAATTCAGCATATGTTACTAAGATTGACTGAAATAATGAAGTAACAATAAGAAGGCTTGGAAGTAGGGGATTACAGATTTGGCTAATTCAGTGAGAATCTTGGACATTGTTTTGGTGTTTTGTTCATGATGGGAAGATATCTGTTGCAGCCTCCAGCATTATATCACCTAAAAGGCAACTTCCAGTCTTAGGGAGGCACAGGTTCCAGTTTTATGTCTTTAAAGGGATACTTTCCTTGAAGCCCTCCAACAGATGGTCTCTTAAATCTCATTGACTAGGGATGTGTCACATGTAAGCCTGCTACCAGTGGGAATATAATTACTGTAATTGTCTTGGAGTAATTAACATTTACTTTATCTGTAGTTTTGGAAGGATTTCATAGTTAAAGCACACTGGTATTGAATTTCAAAATAATATTGCAGCTTCATTTGGAAGGAAGTGGGTGATGATGGTTGTGGTTAGGCCATACTAGACTACTTCAGTGTGTTACTTGTCTTATTTTAATCGTGAAGGCTGATTTGATTTTTGAAATATAAACTGGTAGAGATTAGATAGAAATTAGGACTAAAGAGGATGGGATGCTGAGATAAACTGATTCAACTACAGAGTTGGTCATTAACCTGTAAACGTCTGTTTGTAAGAAAGGAATTGGATTTTAGGGCTAATGGTCATAGTTTCAAGTCAGGCTTTCAGTCACAACTGATAACAGGGCTACCAGGTTAGTAGGATAGCCTAGGAAAGTGCAAACAATGGCCCAGGGGTCAAACAGGAACCCAGACGTCATCCAAGTCATGTTAGGCCTCAGAGGCTGCTGATGGATTGGTTCAAAATTCGACAGATCTTACTCCACAAACACAGGGCATCAGTGATGCTTGCTGGAAAGAAAAGGCAGTGGCTCCCATTGAAAAATCTAGTTATCAATGATTATTTGCCATCCTAAAGTAAGTAACTCAGCAATGCGCTTTTCAATTTTAGAAGATTCATGTCATTCAGAAATATTTGAAGTCTTTAATTTTTCAGAACACTGATTCAATTCAACAGCTGAGAATTATTGAAAACTAAGGTTCATTTAGCAAAGCACTGTTTGATATTATTTAGAAAATAATCCATGATCCGGCTTAGGGCACTGACACTAGGATGGAAAATAAAATTAATTGGTTGAGTTATTAAATATTTATTAATGCTAGCATTAGTTGAAAATTTATGTGCCTAGTTCTACTCCAGGTACTGATGGTTCAAGTCTCTATTCCTTGGAGAGCAGACATTCATTGAAAATTTACTAATTAGATGCTAGACTCTAAACGAATGTGAGGATGCAAAGATGAATATGTTCTCTAACTTCAAGCAGTTTAGTCTGGAAAGCAAAATAAGACAGACTTCTTACCTATCCTGCTTATCATTGAAGTCCAGTGAACCAGCAGAGACACTGGCACAGAACTGATGCTCAGAACCCTTTTTGCATAAATGAATATGTAAATAACCAACTACAATATTGCATGGTACTGCTATACTAAAAGTGCAAAGGGAGTGTTAGAGTAGGGAGGATACTTGAAAGGTTAATTATGCTTTCTGTGGAAATACAAGGCAGGAAAGGGAGAGCCCCAGAAGGAATAACATTTGAACTAAAACTTGAAGGACGAGCAGGACTTGGGTAAGTGAGACGTGAAGAAACAGAATGCACAAATGTATAAACTTACTTTGGAGTCTTGAGAAATGTGCACATGAAGGAACCTCTAGTGGATAATGAGTGGATGATGGCTGGAGATGACCTTGGAAAGGTAGGATGGAGTGATTTGGGGAAGACTTAAATATACTCTTTAAGTGACTTATACTTTATTTTATAGGCAATGGAAAATCATCAATTGCATTTAAAGTATAAACCTCATGATAAGATATGATTTATATAAAGGACTAGAGGCCCAATGCATGAAATTCGTGTAAGAGTAGGCCCCCTTACCCCGGCCGCTGGCACCAGCTTCCCTCCGGCCACTGGTGCCTAGGACCTGGGCTTCATCTGGAAGGTTATCCAGAAGGACATCTGGAAGGATGTCCCAGCATACTACGCTTTTATTATTATAGACTAGGGGCCCGGTGCACGAAATTCGTGCACTGGGTGTGTGTGGGGAGGGGAGAGTCCCTCAGCCCAGCCTGCCCCCTCTCACATACTGGGAGCCCTGAGGCGTTGACCCCCATCACCCTCCGATCGCCTGATCGGCCCCTTGCCCAGGCCTGACGCCTCCGCCAGAGGTGTCAGGCTTGGGCAGGGGACCCCCATTTCCCCCTGATCACTGGCTCTGGCCCCCGCCCAGGCCTGAGGCCTCTGGCCCAGGAATCATGCCTGGGCAGGGGACCCCCATCTCCCCCTGATCGCTTGCTCCACCCCCCGCCCAAGCCTGATGCCTCGGACCCAGGCTTCAGGCCTAGGCAAGGGGACCATCATATTCCCCCAATCCCCGGCTCCGCCCCCCACCCAGGCCTGATGCCTCGGCCAGAGGAGTTGACCCTCATCACCCTCCGATCACCAATCACCGGATCGGCCCCTTGACCAGGCCTGAGGCCTCCGGCAGAGGTGTCAGGCCTGGGCAGGGGACCCCCAGCTCCCTGCGGTTGCAGGCTCCGCCCCTGCCCAGGTCTAACGCCTCTGGCTGAGGCGTCCGGCCCGGGCAGCGGGGACCCACAGCTGCAGCGGCCCCGCGATCGTGGGCTTCGCTTTAGGCCCAGGCAAGGGACCCCTAGCTCCCGGGACTGCCAGCTTCGACCGTGCCCAGCTCCCATCGCTGGCTACACCCCTACTTCCTGCTATCACTGGCCAGGGTGGCACAGGCGCCTGATTCTCCGATCATGGCTGGGGGGCAGGGCAAAGGCGGCCCCAGGGCCGCCTTTGCCCTGCCCCCCAGCTCTTAGCTCCCCCCTGGGTTTCCGATCACTGTCAGTGGCAGGGGGCTTCTTCCTGCTTTCCCTTTCACCTCCCTGCATTGTGCCTACATATGCAAATTAACCTCCATCTTGTTGGCAGTTAACTGCCAATCATAGTTGGCAGTTAACTGCCAATCATAGTTGGCAGTTAATTTGCATATAGCCCTGATTAGCCAATGAAAAGGGTATCGTCGTACGCCAATTACCATTTTTCTCTTTTATTAGATAGGATACTCAGGCAGCATTGTGGAGGATGGGTTGGACACAACCATGAACCAGGGATTAAACAAAATAGACATTTGCAGTAATCCAAGTAAAAATGCTGAGAGCCAGAGTTAGGGTACTGGCCTTTGGAATGACAAAGTGTTTTGTGGCATTGAGAGAGATTTTAGAAGTAGAATTAATGAGACTTGATAATTGATTGGGTATTTGTAGTGATCAAGGAGATGGGGAATCAATTTTTACTCTGTGGTTTTTGGTTTGGGGAATCAAGTATTGTGGTTAACTAATCAAGGAATAGTGTTCTTGGGGAGAGAATTGAGATAAGCTCTCTCACTAAAAATATTATAGCCCAGGCAGAACAACTGACATAAGACAAATATTAATAAGGTGTTAGTTACTTGGAATGTGTAATTTTGGTGTTTTTAAAGTTTTATTGAAGTATAACATTCACAAGACATAAGTGATCAAAGCAATGAATTCGGCACAAAGTGACACACCTACATAAATCATCACACAGGTTAAGAAATAAAACATGATTAGAACCTGTAAATTAATAAATAATTAATAAATATGTTATGCTAGCCCGGCTGGCTTGGCTCAGTGGTTGAGCGTTGGCCTGTGAATCAGGAGGCCATGGTTTGATTTGGGTCAGTGCATATGCCCAGGTTGCAGGCTTATTCTCCAGTAGGAGTTATTTGGGAGGCGGCAATCAATGATTCTCTCTCATCATTGATGTTTCTATCTCTGTCTCCCTCTTCCTTCCTCTCTAAAATCAATAAAAACATATCTAAATAATGCTAGTCTGGCAATCAACATACCTATCGGTTCTAAAACAAAGAGGTAAAATGTCTACAAGAAAATAAAAGAAACTTGAGTCTGTTTCTTACCTCATTGGATGAAATGGCTAGATTTTTTCTTTTCAGTATTGAGAACTAAGTTTGACCTGATTTGACTTAAAATGTAGATTCTGTGAAAAACGACCAGGGAGGCAACTTGAAGAGGTAAGTAGTTACCATTCAGAGTAGTTGAATCTGAGATACAGCAAGAGGCCCATGTGCCTACAGTAGGAAAGTATGCCAAACATACCAAGGAGCTGAGGACAGAACAAATGGGGTTTTCAGATAAATTAAATAGTCCTTTTCAAATTGGAGGTCATTAGTGCAGAAGCTGTGAATTATAGACATTGATTTTCTGCTTCTTACTTGGGCAGTAACTATAGCTAATATTTATTGACCTCTTACTGTGTGCTGGGGACAGTTCTATGGTCTTTATAGGTATTAAATAATTTAAACCTTGCTATTAGAATCATCAGATGAAGTGCCTGGTGCAGAGAGCAGCTGTGTGATTTTCCTGAAGTCACAGCTGGGAAGTTGTGGAATGGGGCTTTGAACATGGGCACTTGGCTACAGAACCAGTGCTGAATATTTCCTACACTGATCCTAACCTCCATGGAGGACACAATACCCTGAAAAGCAGCAGAGTAACTTGTCTAATTAGTGGTGGATAATAATGTTCCCAAGCCACTGCTCATTCAATGACATAGCACCAAAGATTCTGGAGGAATAATTTAATCAAGAAGCAGTATAATGGTGTGTACACATAGGAAGAATGTTTAACCTCTGTTTATTCATACACCTAATATTCATTTCTTGGACACTTGGTACAAGTCAGATAATGTGCCTGTTCGGAATTCTGCTTTTGGATATCTTAGAGAAGTAAGCATACCAGCAAATGATTTCAGTGTGATAAATAATCTTATAACAGGGTCGATGGCAGCGTGGGACAGGGAGCGAGGCTTCCTGCCTGGAGGTTGAGTATGGAGGAAACGTTTGAATTGCCTTGCAAAGGATGAGCAGAAATTTGTCAGATAAGGAAGGGGAAGACTTGGGTGAAAAACCTGGCTAGAGGGATAAAAGAAAAGGCTGGAAGCACAGGCAAAATCAGGCTAAACCTGTATTTCACCTTTCTCACAGATTTCAAACTTCTTTGACCCTGACAATTGTAAACAAATGTTTAATTGCATTCAAAACAAACGTTTCCTGAACTGGCTTCCCCATTAGGAAAGTATTGTCTTTTATTTTTCCTCTCCCTTTTTTTCCTTCCCTTCCGTTTTTTTCAAAAATCTAGAAAAGTTTGAGATCCACACAATTGTTTAATTGACCCAGCAGGAGATCATTGCCTGTAGTGGGAAAGAATTTTTGAAAGGACTTACATATTTACTAGAGGCCCGGTGCACGAATTTGTGCACCAGTGGGGCCCCTTGGCCTGGCCTGTGGGATCAGGCTGAAACTGGCTCTCTGACATCCCCCGAGGGGTCCTGGATTGAGAGAGGGCTCAGGCCAGGCCGAGGGACCCCACTGATGCACGATTGGGGCCAGGGAAGGACACGGGAGGTTGGCCAGCTGGGGAGGGACCACGGCAGGGCTCCAGAGTGTGTCAGGCCCTTCTCTCTCAGTCCTGATCTGCAGGACCCCAGTAACAAGCTAACTTACCGGTAGGAGCGTCTGCCCCCTGGTGGTCAGTGCATGTCATAATGAGCGGTTGAGCAGCCTTAGCATATCATTAGCATATTACGCTTTGATTGGTTGAACGGCTGACCAATCGACCTGACACTTAACATATTAGGCTTTTATTACATAGGATAATTTAGAAAAACCACTTTTGACTTTAGGGTAAGGATTAGAGCAAGATAATTCTGGTGGCCAGATGTGAGGTCCAGACCCAGTGAAGAATTATTCAGAATTATTCAAAAAACTGAGGAAGGAAATGAGCCCTGTGATTGAGAAATTAGACTGCAGAGGATGATTGCCATTATAATTATAACAAAAGAAACAGTCTGAGACTCAAAAATAGTTTAGATATGGGATGGAGAGAGAAAAAGGACTCCAGACCTAGACATGTGAGAGTTCATACACTTGAATATTAAAGTTTATGAAAACTTAATAAATAAATTCCTTTTTAGCTTCAGAGTACTCCTTCCTGACAACTGTCAAAATGACCCATCCTTTACATATCAAATTTTCTTCTCTCTAGTATCCCAATTAAATGATCCTGCTCAAATGTTCTTTTCTCTATTTATGACCTCATGACAGGCTTTTAATTTTTCCTCCAGCACTTCAAAGAATTTCCTATCCAGTAGATTATGCACAGAATCCCATTAGAGAATAATTTGAAAAAGAATAAAATGTTTGACCCTTATAAAATTCAACATGAAAAGAAATATAAGAAAATAAGTGTCTGGCCTTAATGTACTCTAAAGTTGTAAAAAGGTTCTGATGATTTAAGGAAGAAGTGGGTTAGCTCTTTAATGAGAATATATTAAAGGATATATTGCTGTTTGGAAGAAGTTACTGTTGTGGTAGTGTGAAAATCAGATGGCTTAAAAATGAAAATATTTCTTTTCTATACTTTCTGTGGGTCATAAGTGCATAGGCAGCTTAGATGAGTCCTCTGGCTCAAGGTCTCTCACAAGAGTAGCGCCAAGGTGTGGCCGGAGCTGTGGTCTCCACTGAGGCTTCCGGGGACAGGATGCTCCCAAGCTCACTCAGGTGGTTAGCAGGATTCAGGTTCTCACCAGTCATGGAACTGAGGGTCTCACCAGTTGTCAGACAGGTGGTATCTGGACGTTCCCTCAATTCCTTCTCTCCCATCTGAGCCTCTCCATTGGGCAGTTTACAAGATGTCAGCTCACTTCATCAGAGTGAGCAGGACGAAAATACAGTCTCTTTGAAGCTTATATTGGAAGTAATATCCTCTCATCTCTTTTGTCCCATTCTATGAATTAGAAGTGAGTTACTTGGTTCAGCTCACCTTCATGGGAGGGCATTACACAAGAACCTGGATACCAGGAGGTGGGGCCATGGCAGAGGCTGCTTACCACAATTATTTTGTTGTTGTTGTTAGGGAAAGGATAAAGACTAGGGATAGAGATATCCTTTTATGTTTTCACAAATATAGGTATTTTTACACAAAAGTTTTGATATTTGTTTAAATGTCACTAGGATATTTCTTAAAGAAAATAAGAAATAGGTTTTCAGGGCTTTTAATCAGTTGGAATGCAGAAAAATTTGGCAAACACAGAAAAATAAATTTGGAATGGATCAGGAGACCTGAGTGCTACCTTGAGGCCTAACATTAACAAAAATTCATGATCTGCTTCTGCAAAGCTATAAACTCTTTGTGCTTCAGTTTTATGATCTATAAAATCAAATGGTACTTTCCATCAAGGGCTTTCAAGCTTTTTTTGACTGCAATGCACAGTACAAAATTTATTTTACATAGGGACCAGCCTGGTATACACATATGAAACCAGTTCACAGATAACTGAAACAAAAGTTTCTAGAAACAATAATTATTCCTACTAAGCACAACACTCACTCTGGTATTTTCCTTTATATTTCATTCTGTTAAAATACTTTGTTCTATTTAATAGCAAATTATGAGATGATCTAGTTAACATTTTTATTACCTTATAATGAATGCCAATCCGCAATTTGAATGAATGGTGATAGCTACAGCTACTCCTAAAACTACAAGACTAATCTAGGGTTATTTGTTATATCTGTGAAGATGATGAAAAGGATGAAAAAAGAAAGGTGCTCATTTCTCTTACTCCTTAAGCATCAAGTTCCCTGGCTAACAGTCTATTAGCAAGGCTATCTTTCTCTCCATTACCACCAACATGTATGTACAGTGGTAGTCCCCCTCCCCCTTGTCCAAGGTTTTGCTTTCCACAGTTTTTATTACCCATGGTTAACTGTGGTCCAAAAATATTAAATGAAAAATTCCAGAAATAAACAACTCATAAGTTTTACACTGTGTGCCATTCTGAGTAGCATGATGAAATCTTTCCAACTCTGTCCCATCCGGGACATGAATCAACTCTTTGCCCAATGTATCTACACTGTGTATGCTCCCCTCCCATTAGTCATTTAGTAGCCATCTTGGTTATCAGAAAGAGGGAGAGAAAAACCACATCTACATAACTTGTATGACAGTATATTGTCATAATTGTTCTATTTTATTATTAGTTATTGTTGCCAACCTCTTATTGTGCCTAATTTGTAAATTGAACTTTATCATAGGTATGTATGTCTAGGAAAAAACATAATTTATATAGGGATCAGTATTATCTATAGTTTCAATATTATCCATTGGGGTCTTGGAACATATCCCTCGCCCTTGGATAAGGGGAAACTATTCTACCTCATTTTGTAAGGAGGACATGTGTACCTATTTCAAAAACTAATGATTACAAGGGACAAATAGGCTTTGCCTGGGCTATCAACTCTCCCCAAAATCCTTTTTTCTTTTTAATCATCACCCAAGAATATAGTTTTATTGATTTAGAGAGAGAGAGAGAGAGAGAGAGAGAAACATCAATGTGAGAGAGAAGCATCTATTGCTTATCCCCCTACACACCCCAACCAGGGATTGAACCCACAATCTCTATGTGCCCTGAGTGGAAACCTTTTGATGAACTCGCAACCTTTTGATGAATGAGATGATGCTCCAACCAAGTTGCCAGGGCTCCCAAAAATTCTTAATTCCCACAAATCACCTTCCTTTCCTAGTCTGCTAGGTTCAAGGGGTTATTGATCCTGTCACATAAGTGCTGTGTTTTGCTCTCTGTTTCATTCTCAGTTGCTCATCCTGTGGTTGTATTATAGGTGGTGTGACATGCAGTACTAACTTCATGAGGAATTTCTACTAAGAAGGGAATTTTACCTAAATCAGGAAATTTTTATCTTTACTGCTTTTGAGCATCTGTTAAGTGCTGGACAATGCACAGGACATGCATATATTGTTTCTAAAAACTGTCACCAAAATATAGCTAATGGAAGGGCAGCATGAGATTTGTGGCAGCTCACTGGAAGTCACACTTTGTAGAAGTTTTCTCTTAGCTTAATAGTCATGTGAATTTTGAACTCTATGATATGTGCTTGTTTTAATATCTAATCAAATGTTTTACATTATTTATGAGTCATATTACTTTAACTACCCTCACTCCTCAATGTTATAATAAAATTTATGTTCCAGGAGGCTGCACCATAGTTTCCCTGGCTCAGAGCAGAGTACTCTGAGGAATTTTGAGAAGCATGAGACAGGATTTTTTCCCCTCATATAATTCTCCTAGTCACCTTATGAGATAGGTTTTATTGTCCTGATTTGGCAGATGAGAGATCAGAAGCTTCAGAAACTTATATAAGTGGAAAACAACAGCATTAGAACTTAAACCAGGTTTGCCTCCCAAGCTTTTGTTTGACTTATTATGTCACAATGCCTTTAAATCTTTAAGAAATGAGAAAAAGTCCAGATAATTCTAAAGTATCCTCTGTAGATATATCAAGGGTTCTGTACATTTCTAGTGTAAATTCTGTATCCTAGAAGAGAACATGTGGTGAGTATGGAAATTAAAACACATATTCCTTCAAGAAGGAATTAGTGCATCTGAAAGTCACTGTTTTATAAAGTCAGATTTAGGAGAAGTCCAGAAAACATTATGTAGATTAAATACCTGGGTTCCTATGATATTAGTCACATTGTAGGAACTAGATTAAATGACTGGTTTGTTGGGAACAAGGATTGAATTCTGGTGGTGTTACATCCAAGGTTTCTGGATTTCCGCATTTTCTCTTTGCCAATATTCTCCACTCACGCTGAATTTTCCAGTTCCCTCATAATCTAATTGTCTGTGGAACCAGAGTGCATGGGAGTGCTTATAGAAAAGGGGGGAGAGCCCTAACCCATGTGACTCAGTTGGTTGGATGTCATCCTGTGCACCAAAAGGTTGCTGGTTCAATTACTGGTCATGGCACATGCCTGGATTGTGGTCTCTTTCCCAGTAGGGGTATGCAGGAAGCAGCTGATCAACTTTTCATGATGTTTCTCTCTCCCTCTCCCTTCCTCTCTGTAAAAAATCAATAAAATATATTTTAAAAATAAAAATAAATTCTTACTTATTCTTTCAGCTACTTGCAGCTCCCTCAGTGGTTATAAGGGGATATGGGTCCACCAGTTACATGAAAAAACAGTCTAGAAATTAAAGTTAGAGCAGAAAAAAGTATTACTGGTCCCAATTTCCTTTCATCCAAATAATTATTTCCATATTCTTCCTAACACTCTCAAGGTTGGCACCTTGACCTTGGACCTCCCAGCTTCCAGAACTGTGAGAAATATTTGTTGTTTAAGCTACAAGTCCATGGTATTGCTATAGCAACCCAAACTGACTAAGATAAGAGTTAAGTATTTTTCTGATTTAGGATAACTATTCCCTTGATTTACAGCATAGACCCCATGTATATATCATTAAAATATACAGGGTGTGGTAAAAGTAGGCTTACAGTTATGAGTACATGAAACACTGAGTCTATCCTTGTATTATTTGTTAAGTATTGTATTTTCCGTACAAACAATAGTAAACCCACTTTTGCCCCTCCCTGTACATATTTGAGGTCTTCTTTTGTTTTCAACATCATGAATTAGAATATTTATTTTTCTATGACTTGTATCTTTCCTCACGATTGTTTTTGAGATCCATGTGGCCATAGACAGCATTCCAAATAAATATAGCATGCAGCTAGAGTTTACTTTTCAATGCTATATAGTATTCCATATACATGTAGCTTTCATTTATTTCCCATTTCTTTTTCTTTTTATTGATTTTTTACAGAGAGGAAGGGAGAGGGATAGAGAGTTACAAACATCGATGAGAGAGAAACATCGATCAGCTGCCATCTGCATACCCGCTACTGGAGATGTGCCCACAACCAAGGTACATACCCTTAACCAGAATTGAACCCAGGACCCTTCAGTCCACAGGTTGACGTTCTATCCACTGAGCCAAACTGGTTAGGGCTCTTTCCCATTTCTATACTGTGATTCCTGTAGCAGTAGTTCATTTACTTATACTTTTTTAATATATATCATATTGATTTTTTTACAGAGAGGAAGGGAGAGGGATAGAGAGTTCGAAACACCGATGAGAGAGAGAGATATCGATTAGCTGCCTCCTGAACACCCCCCAATGGGGATGTGCCCACAACCAAGGTACATGCCCTTGACCAGAATTGAACCGGTCTGTCCACAGGCTGACACTCTATCCACTGAGCCAAACCAGTCAGGACTACTTAATACTTTTATACAGATGTATGCATGGCATGTAGCAGTGGTTACTTTATTTACATTTTTATATACTATTTCATGTAGTTGTACATGTAGTTCACTTGTTTTCTTTGCTGTAGAGTATTCCATGTGTGAGCTTTCAACACTTTATTCTATTATTTAGTGGACATCTTATTTGTTTCTGGTTTAGAGTTATTATGTAGGATGTTGCTAAGAAGACTATATATTGTATGTGTGTCCTGGTGCTCAGTGTTAGTAGAAAATGCCAAGTTGTTTGCCCAAGTGGCAATTGATTTACTTTTCCACCCATTTTGTATGAGAATTCACATTGTTCTATATTATTTTATGATTTTACTTTCAGATTTAAATTTAGCAATGAGTACGTAGTATATTTACTATCAGAAAATAGTTTTATCTTATTTTCAAAAAAAAATTATCCTTACAGAGGGTGTAGACACTATTATATCATCATTAAATATATGTATATATAATGAGGTTTTTAATCCTTTCACACTGATGTGATTGATCTTTTTTTAAATATATATATATATATATATATATATATATATATATATATATAATTGATTTTTTACAGAGGAAGGGTGAGGGATAGAGAGTTAGAAACATCGATGAGAGAGAAACATTGATCAGCTGCCTCCTGCACACCCCTACTGGGTATGTGCCCGCAACCAAGGTACATGCCCTTGGCCGGAATCGAACCTGGGACCCTTGAGTCTGCAGGCCAATGCTCTATCCACTAAGCCAAACCGGTTAGGGCGTGATTGATCTTATTGATGCTTAACTGTAACTTTAAAATATATTTATAGCTGTTAGCAAAACAATTGGAAACAAATAACCTCCAATTCCCAAAATAAATGATCACTTTATATACCTGATATGATGCTCACACTATTGAGTACTTACCAGAAAGTCCCAGATAAATAAGACAAGGAGAAAGATGTGAATTCCATTATCTGATTTGGGAATAGTAAAGAAATTTACTTCCCTTTTTTTTCTGTAATAAAACTGCTATGTGGCGACTGTGGAGAATTCTTGAATTGTAAGATAAATGGCTGTGATTTTTATAGAGTGTTGGTATTTAAACAGAAGCGTGAACTATCACAAGGCTTGAGAAAATAAAGGTCTTGTTCTCTCCAGAGATCACCATCTCATTTTGGGGAATGATCTCTTTCTGAAATGTGCACTGCTTTCCTGGTGCCCTGGCTGTACCGAGACCAGCAAGGTCCTGCAAGCAACAGCAGCAAAAACAATGTGCATCAAGCAGGCATGACCCAATTAGGAGGAACAATAGTTTGTCTGGGAAAAGATCTCCTTACCTTTAGGTCTAATCCACATAACAAACATATTGATTTGGACGTGCTCACTTACAATATGAAATGAAACTTGCATTTAAATATTCTCTTACTGTATTTGAAGTGCTTAAAGCTTGTTTTACAGACATCTACCATGGAGATCAGTGAACCACATTTTAAAATTACAAATCCTATCAGGTTAATTTTTAAAGCAGACTCTCAACAAATAAATACATACACATAAATTTATACATTTTGCTTGTATGATTGAATTAATATAATTAAATAGTATAAAACCTGCATGAAATATAAACTTAATTTCCAAAAATTAAAAAAGCTGAAATAAATGTTAATTTAAATTTTTTTTCTTTCATACTATAAAACACTATTGCACTACTCACAAATAGCTAAAAATAGAGAGATACAACTGAAACATGTTTGTTTGTTTTTCTTCAAAGCTTTGTTTAGCAATTTATGATACAGCAACTTAAGGTCTGATTGTAGGTGATATTTATTTTTATATTAGGTTTTAAGGCTATTACAGAAAATTTTATTTCACTAACATACAAATGTTCTGACTGCTAAATGGACTGACTGCTAAATAATAAAACATGTTTTCAATCCCATCCCTAAATTTCCAAAGCATTTGTTGAAAATAGGGTGATTAGATGTAAATATTTTGTAATGTTAAACATAGTAGGTGCTATTTTTTAATAGTTTTAATGAGGACATTTATACTTTATTGAAACACTTTATTTGGAAGCTCTTAAAACAGGTTAGAAAGGCTCATTTTTTATTTGTTCAGTTGTGCAAATATGAAGGTTTTTGATTAACTTGTTTGTATCATTTTTTTCAATGACAGCAATCCCATAAAGATGAAAATATTTTAAACATCAATTTCCAAAATTTTCTTTTCATAGCATGATTTTCTTTTAAATAGATGATATTTTGTGATCTTGTTAAAAATACCATCTTTATTTTAAAAGTACAAATTAAGTATATTTTTCCCATAAATATTTTCCGGGTAACATTGATTATGACTACTTTTTAACAGATTAAGACTCAACAAAGTTAACCCTCTTATCTTTTGTAAGAGAACACTACACAACTCATCTTTTAATTGATAAGCCTTTTCAGGATTCTTCTGTGAGTCAGTCATTGAATCTACTGTCTCCTTTCAGTGATGAGCAGAATCTGGAGTAGAGTTAAAATTTTCTGCTACTTCATAGTTTATGTGATCTTGGACACATTGCTTAGTGTTTGACTCAAAAGACTTATATATGTATTCACACACCATGCCATTAAATATTGTAAGAATGCCTCCATATTTTAAAAACTCCCATCTAGTGATAAAAGCTGGCCATGACCTAAAGCAGTGGGCCTGCTGTGGCCCAGTTTCAAGGTATACCATTCATTAGGCTTTACAGGTGCAAGAGAGACTTTGATTGACATCTTATAGCAGTTTATTCATTTTATTTGCTTCTGGTTTCAGTTCTTGGCTGTAATAGCTTATCTATAAATGATGTCATGGATGAATTCCACAACCAGGGCTATCTCTGTGTTCTTCTCGCCGATTCCCTTCTCTATTCCATCACCGACAACTATCTTCAGTGGCTCACAAAGAAAAGTAGTTCTTATATATTTCATTACTGAAATAGTACATTGCAATACCATAACTGATACATCATAATCCATAGCTTTATCCAAAGAACAAATCCAAAAACACAATGTGTGTTTGTGAATTGTGTCCTCCAGTCTTTGCAATATTTTCTATTTCTCAGCAGTGTTTGCCTCCCCCCACCTCCACTTCCAATGATTTTAGATTGTGTCTCTGCTGTTTTCAGGGCATCATTGCAAAATCCATTTTACTATTGCAGGAAGGTGCGTTTCCTCTTTTGTACAAGGCACTTGGATTTCCCAATGAAAACCTTAAGAAACTTCTAAACACTTACCATATAGTTTAATAAGGAAATTTGATAAAATACTGCGTAGTGTGTGATGTGACAGTTTTAAGGGATGTTTATTTTTAAGTCTTGGATATTCATTTTTTTATGTTGCTAAAGTGATGGCTGTATACTATCACTAATATCTTAAGGCAAAGAATGTACTGAGGCTGAGATTAATTTATTATCAAATATGTACATACAAATATTCCTTGATTATTTTGAATTCTCTGATGGTAATCGCTTCTGTGGTGTAATGTTAACAAAGATCTTGTATAAGGAGTTGGAGATGTCAGCTCTATCATTTAATTACTAGGCCTGGTGCACAAAATTCATGCACGGGGGAGGGGGTGTTCCTCAGCCAAACCTGTATCCTCTCCAAGGATGTCCTACTGCCGGTTTAGAGGGATCAGGCCTAAACCGGCAGTCGGACATCCCTCTCACAATCCAGGACTGGCTCCTAACCGCTCACCTGCCTGCCTGCCTGCCTAATTGCCCCTAACCACTCTGCCTGCCGGCCTGCTCACCCCCAACTGCCCCCCCCGACAGCCTACTCACCCCCAACTGCTCCCCTGCTGGCCTGCTCACTCCAAACTGCCCCCCCCCCTGCTGTCCTGATCACCTTCAACTGACCCCCACTCATGGCCTCCTTGCCCCGAACTGGCCCCCCTGCTGGTCTGCTCACCCCCAATGGCCCCGACCCCCACCAGCCTGATCACCCACAACTGCCCTCCCCTCTTGGCCTCTAACCGCCTCTACCTCGGACCCACCACCATGGCTTTGTCCAGAAGAAAGTCCAGAAGGTCTCCTGGAATGTCTCCCAGTCTAATTAGCATATTACCTTTTTATTAGTATAGATAGAGGCCCGGTGCATGGGTGGGGGCTGGCTGATTTGCCCTGAAGGGTGTCCCGGATCAGGGTGGGAGTTCCCTTGGGAGGTGGGGCGGCCTGGGCAAGGAGCCTGTGGTAGATTACAGACCAGGCACACCCCAATGGGGTTAGGGGGTCCCCACTGGGGGTGTGTGGCCAGCCTGGGTGAGGGGCTGAGGGCTGTTTTCAAGCTGGCCACACCCCCTTCAGGGTAGGGGGTCCCTCTTGGGTGCCTGGCCAGCCTGGATGAGGGGATGATGGCTGTTTGCAGCTGGTCACACCCCCTTCAGGTTAGGGGTCCCCACTGGGGTGCCTGGCCAGTCTGGGTGAGGGGCTGAGGGCCGTTTTCAGGCTGGCAGGTGACAGAAGCTCCCAACCTCTCCTTTTTTTCTTTCTTTTTTTATTCTGGGATTTATTTACCTTCTATGGCTGTCACTGGAGCTGAGAGCCAGCTTTAGCTCTGAGGCTCAGCACCAGCACTGAGACCTGGGCTGCTGAAAGCAGGTATCTGGGTTTGTTTGGCTTCTATAATTGAAACACTGTTGCAGCTCCAGCTCTGAGACCTCAGCTGCTGAAAGCAGGTTTCTGGGGTTTGTTTAGCTTCTATAATTGCAACATTGTTTCTTAGAGTGCAGCTCAGAGGCCGGCAGTGGCAGGCGGGGAACCTTGGCTTCCTCCATCACTGGAGCAAGCAAGCCACCTGTTCCTTTCAGCTGCCTGGCTGCCAGCCGCCATCTTGGTTGGCAGTTAATTTGCATATCGCCCTGATTAGCCAATGGGAAGCTTGTCGGAGGTACGGTTAATTACCATGTTTGTCTATTATTAGATAGGATATTTGCTTGAGCTTGGGTGATTCATATTAACTGCAATTTACACTTTCTTTGTAAAAAATCTTTTAAAGTCATCTGTCCATTTTGTGATGATTACCTTCCTTCAGTTTCATTAAAATTAAATGATGTAATTATGAATCTACTTAACAAGGCCCAAACTTCAATTAGTTATAATACAGTCAAAGATATCATGAAAATATAGGGTGTCCCCCCAAAATGTATACACACTTTAACAGCTGATAAGTCACTTAATTTTAGCTTTTTTTCAGGTTTAACTAATGTGAAATAACGGGTGAAGCCAGACTAAGCTTTGAACAACGAAAATTTATCCTAAAGCGCCACTATAATTTTTATGGGGATACATAAAAGATAAAGTTTAAAGTACAAAACCAGCAATAGTCAGTAAATTGAGGGCACACAAATAGCGAAAGAAATAATCTTGATGTTTGTCATTCCATTGGTTTGCTTTATCAGCAGTGCCTGGACCAGACCAGTTATCAGTTTGAAAAGAGGCATTGAGAAAAAAAATTACTCATTTCTGTAGATTCTTTTAAATTTGAAAATAAACTATATGTTAATAAACACTGACTTTATAATTATTCAGAGTATGTATACATTTTTGGGGGGGAACACCTGTATTACTGTTAACACTCTAGGTTCAAAAAAATTTCTACATGTCCTTTGTCCTTAATGACCTAATTCATTTCCGGATGGAAAATTGGTGTTAATTATTTCCCTGGTCTGTACATTATTTTCAAAATTTTGAAGATGTACTAGTAATACCGGTTTCCTAGTAAGTTTTAAACTTAGCATTTCTTTTTAAATATTTAAAAACAAGACCTTCTAACCTTAGAATTTTATGGTTGAATACACATCTATTTTTAAAAAAATATTTTTCCTGATTATATAATCAACACTTGTTCATTATAGAAAAGTTTAAAGAATAAAGAAAAATATATATAAAGAATGAAACTTAAAAGGCCCAAAATCTGATGACAGAGAGAATCTCTGTGATGACTTTTGTGAATCAATTTCTAGATCTGAGACTATGAATATTTATAATACCTACTAGAGGCCCAGTACGTGACATTTGTGCACTGGGTGTGGGGGTCTCTTAGCCCAGTCTGCTCCCTCTTGCAGTCCAGGAACCCTTGGGAGATGTCAGTGGGGAGCAGGCCTAACCCAGCAGGTGGATATCCCCTGAGGGGTCCTTAGCACTGCTGTGGAGGCGGGAGAGGCTCCCACCACCCCTGCCGTGCTCACCAGCCATGTGCCCGGCTACTGACTGAGTGATGCTCCCCCTGTGGGAGCGCACTGACCACCAGGGGGCAGCACCTATGTTGAGCGTCTGCCCCCTGGTGATCAGTGTGCGTCATAGAGACTGGTAGTTCTGCCAGTCAGTTGATTTGCATATTAGCCTTTTGTTATGTAGGACTAGAGACCCAGTGCATGAAATTCGTGCACTTGGGATTGGGGGGGGGTCCCTTAGCCTGGCCTGTGCCCTCTTGCAGTCTGGGACCCCTCCCTCCTTACCGCCCACCTGCTTGCTGCTTCCTACTACTTGGCTTGCTGCTCCTTAGTGCTGCCACAAAGGCTCCCGCCACCGCCGCTGCACTCGCCAGTTGCCCTGGCCCCTGCTGTGGGTCAGAGCTCCTCTGCTACAGCAAAGTTTTGGGTTCCATTCTGCCAGGGCACCTACTTAGGTTTCGGGTTGATCCCCAGTCGGGGCTGACTGCTGCTCAGGAAGTGACTGAGGACTGTGTGTCTACTCATCGGTGGGGAGCTGGGGTTCCATTGCCAACCTGGCCCACTCTGATCCCCACTACCCCCGCTCCTACATCAAGGACGACTTCAACTATGGCAGCTGCGTGACCTCCACCAGTGTACACATCCGCATGGGTAGGTCACCCTCTCTGTGGCTCGCCAGGCGTGGCTGCTGCCCAGTCACCCCAGAGGTGGATTTCCGGGTTCCCACGCTGGACTCCCGGGGAGAACTGGGTTGGAGAGAAAGCACTTCGCCTGGAGCAGAGCACCCATCCTGTGCAGGGCTCACAGGGTTTGTGTCTCTGATCCTGCCCTCACAGCCCCAGTGCCTAGTTGGTGGGCTTTGGGGCTGCTGGGTGCTGCCCCCGCCCCACCCCACGGGTTTGTGTCTCCAATCCTGCCCCCAGCAGCCCCAGCACTATGGTGGTGGGGCTTGGTGCTGCTGGGTTCAGGGCACCCCTGAGGGTTTGTGCCTCTAATCCGGCCCCCAGCAGCCCTAGCACCATGGTGGCAGGGCTTGGGTCTGCTGGGTGCCGGACGCTCCTGTGTGTTGTGTCTCTCATCCAGCCTCCAGCAGCCCCAGCACCGCGGTGGCTGGCCTTGGGTCTGCTGGGTGCTGGGGCTGCAGCTCTGTTTCTTCGATCAGGCCCCAGCCACCAAGGTGGTGGGCCTTGGGGCTGCTGGGTGCCAGGCCTGCATATTTGTGTGTCTGATTGGGCCCCTAGCAGCCCCTGCCAGAATAGGGGGTCCCGGCTGGGGGTGGGGCTTAGGCGACATACGGGGGCCCGCATGGCGGCTAGCACTGGCCCACCCTGACTGCAGTATGCAAATTAGCCGCCATCTTTGTTGGCGGTTAATTTGCATATTGTGCTGATTAGCCAATGGGAAGCATAGCAAAGGTATGGTCAATTACCATGTTTGTCTATTATTAGATTAGATATTTATAAACATATATTAAAGTAGAAGTCATACTGTACTTACTGTTTTGTAACTGGCTTTCTACTAAGACATGTATACATCTAGTAGTAAAATTTCCTGTAAGTTATTAACCACTTATATTTAAGTGGTTATTTTTAGTCTTGCTATCTTGTCTGAGTGCAATCAAGTCACTAGTTTTCATGAGAGTCAAGCTTAAATTTTATGGCTCGACCATAATTTACAGAAAGGCATGTAGTGAGCATAGCATGACAAATTAATTATGGAGTGTCTTTTTTATTAAAACACAAGAGAAAATTTTTTTTAATATTTTTTTATTGATTTCATAGATGAAGGGAGATAGAGAGATAGAAACTTCAATGATGAGAGAGAATCATTGATTGGCTGCTTCCTACATGCCCCCTACTGGGATGGATCAAGCCCTCAACCTCAGCATGTGCCCTTGGCCAGAATCAAACCTGGGACCTTTTAGTCCACAGGCCAGTGCTCTATCCACTGAGCCAAACTGGCTAGGGCAAGGGAAACATTTTATTAACTTTAGTATAGTCTTATATTATTGGGCTATCCATCAATGATTATGAAAGGTCTTTTAATTCAGGAAAACATTTTTAACCTGCATAACTTCAATTAAATGTGATTGGTGTTTTAGTGCAAACAGGCTCCCTCAGAAAAGTTTTAGAGTTATTTTCTAAAGTCATTGCACAAAAAATATCTAAGAATGACATGAGATGATACTCTACATGCCTTCCTAAATGATGAGAACAAGTGGCAATCGGAAGGGACAGTGTTTACTGGCAGGTGTAATGACAAAAATGACTTAATTGTAGTAGTGCTGGAGCAGGTGGAGTGGTTGATAAATTCGTGTCAGGCTATCCCAAGATTTGATTTTTAGACTGAAAAAAATTACTTCCATTATGCATGTGAAATATATCTCTATTTTCAAGCCCAGCCCATTTATAAAAGGACTAGAGAAGTGTGGGAAGGTGAGAAACAGTCATACTCTGGGAACCGAGTTAAATGAGGATGGAATTAGGAAATAACAGTTAAGAAGGATTTTTTTTTTCTCGAGGACTAAGGAACTTGCCTTTTTTTTTAAATAATCACTTACTGTATAAAAGTATGTTTTTCTACTTGCAAACTGAAAGGTCTAGTATTTTCCAGTTGCAAATATAAACAGGAACTAAAATTTTAATTAATGACTATAAATATCTTATAACTCTGATTGGTGTGGCTCAGTTGGTTGGACATCTTCCCATGCACTGAAAGGTTGCCAGTTGGATTCCCCATCAGGGCACATGCCCAGGTTGCCAGCTCGATTCCCAGTGTGGGACATTTAGAAGACAGCTGATCAATGATTCTCTCTCATCATTGATGTTTCTAACTTTCCTTCTCCCTTCCTCTCTGACATACATATTCCTCTGATATTCCTTGTTGAGAGCAAAAGCAGGGATATTGGGTTTTGTGGGGTAAATTAGGTAAAACTGACCTAGTTCTCCATTTAATCTTAGGGAACTGTTTGCATTGCGCCATACTGCCTTTGGTGGCAGTTGATACTTCCTGGGGTTTCTGAAAAACTCTGGAGTCCTGTGTACTGGTGTGCAAGAAGAAACAAAGCAGAAATAGCCTGTGGAGAAGAGCCCGTAGACATATCACAGAAACAAGACCAGTGGGGTGGGGGATGGACCTGGGACCTGCATCAGGAGGAGAAAAGTCCTGGCTTCCTTTTCCTGGACACTGGGAGAGCATTCTACTACTTCTCAGTTTCTCCATCTGCTGACATTTAGGAAACCAAACCCAAAAGCAGTGTATCACAGCAGCAGCTCCAGGCATAAGGCTGCTTCAAACCAACATTGGTTTGTTTTACATCTTTAATCAAGTGGGAATGGCATGTTGTGAATATTTCTAGCAAGTGAATTTACTAGTGCTTTAAGATTAGCCCAACCTAGATATTTTGTGGAAGTTTGGTTTTATTTTGATCCTTGGGCAAAACAAAATAAAACAGTACTGTATGTAATTTAGAACCAAAATGAAGCAACAAGAAAGCAGGCATTCATCCTAAGTTCTCTTATTAAAATTCCCAGTGCCAGATCTGTAATCAGATCTTCCATGTGGAGTTTGCCATTTCATTGAAGAGAAAGTAAAAGCTCTGAAAAACAAACATGAAAAAATAAGGAGGAAAAGTACAAGATGTGCTGATTTTCCTTCCATGAAAATGCCGTAGTATTGATGGAACTGATTTCAGATGAAAACTAAGAAAAAGCGTTCGTTGAATTGCTCCACGTTTCTCTTCTTAATCCATCAGTTTCCCAGGTCGCAGAGGTGAATATATCCCCTCGATGGGTCTGCCCTCTCCTACATCACCATGGTGACCTGTGCATTTCCTAGCAGTTAACAGAAGGCTAGTTTAAGGGCCCTGGGCCTTGCCTTGGGCTCTTAACTAGCATCTGGTTAACTGGCAGGAAATGTTTCCTTTCTGTTGCTTACTTTTATATATTCTTAATAGAACAGAAAGTACCTTGGCTGAGGTAAAAGATGTTGCACTTTTCAGCATCTCATTTGTAAATAGCCCTGTTATGAGTCATAGGAAGTGATCCAGCTGGTTGTAAAAAGACACACATTTAATGGGCAACTCCTGGTGGACTAATGGATTTGCTTGGAAAAACATTGTACCTGCAGGACACATTGCTCCGGTTTCTGTTCTGAACATAATGAGCCTGTGTTCAAGCAGAGATGCACACAAATCTCTCTAGGAGTTATAAACCTTAAATTATACCAGAGGAAAAAAAATTAAAACAAAATCTAGATCCCCTTAGAGACTAACATTGTACTATCTGAGCACCGTGCTTTCCTAAGGTACAGTAATTTCCAGGTACAAGGTAGAACCACTTTTATATGGAATGGAATGTCCCTTTAAAATTTTACACCTGGTCCATACAGCTTATGAATGTACTGCAGGAAGAGGGCCACTGTTGCCTCCATTGGCCATTATTGCTCTGCTCTTTTCTGACACTGAAATAGTACCTCTAATACAGTAGTTTTATGGCATTTTACGTCATCAGAATTTGATTCCTGTTGAACTTGGTAACCTCATGTTTTATTTTTAAATTGTATTTTTTTCCTTTAAAACTTTTTTTTATTAATTTTTGCTTAGTTAAACAAAAATTTATTGGACACTCACCACAGTGCTAGGGTTATTCCATATACATCTAATACCCACTGAAGCCAGGGGCCATGTCAACATGTCTTCGTGCCTGGCTTTGCTACCTTAACAGAGTTGCTAAGATTATGCATTCTGATGTCAGAATGGCAGAAACTGTAGTTCAGTGACTTGGGCAATTTACACATCTTGTGCCTTAGTTTTCTCATTTGTAAAATTTAGAAGATAGCAGTATCCACCTCAAAATGGTATGAGTCTCAGAGGAAATAACCCATGTTGGGTACCTGTTTATCCTGGCTTACTATTAGCATCAAAAATGTTAAAAATTCATCATTTATAATAGGTGCTTAATATATTAGTTCTGATTCTCTAGAGCAGTGGTTCTCAACCTTGGCTGCACATTAGAATCACCTGGGAATCTTTTTAAAATCCTGATTTCTGAGCCTCATCCTCCAGAAATTCTGTTTCTTTGTTACTAATGTTGTGGCCCCACCTCATAACAAAGAAACAGAATTTCTGGAGGATGAGGCCCAGAAATCAGGATTTTAAAATGATTCCCAGGTGATTCTAATGTGTAGCCAAGGTTGAGAACCACTGCTCTAGAGAAATAGGATCAACAATATGTGTGTGTGTGTGTGTGTGTGTGTGTGTGTGTGTCTTTGTGTGTGGATACTTATACATATATGCACATCTATAATACATATCCTATCTAATAATAGACAAACATGGTAATTAACCGTACCTCTGACATGCTTCCCATTGGCTAATCAGGGCGATATGCAAATTAACTGCCTACCAAGATGGCGGCCGGCAGCCAGGCAGCTGAAACGAACAGGAGGCTTGCTTGCTCCAGTGAAGGAGGAAGCCAAGGTTCCCTGCCTGCCTCTGCTGGCCTCTGAGCTCGCACTCTAAGAAACAATGTTCCAAGTATAGAAGCTAAACAAAACCCAGAAACCTGCTTTCAGTCAGCAAGAACGCAACATTGTTTCAATTATAGAATCCAAGCAAACCCAGATCCCTGCTTTCAGCAGCCCAGGTCTCAGAGCTGCAGCCGAAACTCAGAGCTAAAGCCGGCTCTCAGCTCCAGTGACAGCCATAGAAGGTAAATAAATCCCAGAATAAAAAGAAAAAAAGGAAAGGTTGGGAGCTTCAGTCGCCCGCCAGCCTGAAAACGGCCCTCAACCCCTCACCCAGACTGGCCAGGCACCCCAGTGGGGACCCCCACCCTGAAGGGGGTGTGACCAGCTGCAAACAGCCATCCCATCATCCAGGCTGGCCAGGAACCCCAGTGGGGACCTTCACGCTGAAGGGTGTGTGACCAGCTGCAAACAGCCATCCCCTCATCCAGGCTGGCCAGGCACCCAAACGGGACCCCCACCCTGAAGCATCAAGATGGCGGCTAGTTTGCATACTGAAGGCGGGCAGCAGCGGGCAAAAGGCTGTCCGCTGTCCCGGGACCTGGATCTGTGACCTGCCAGGCGGGGGGCACCGCGGGAGGCTGTCTGCGGTCTCGGACCCGGATCCGTGACCCTTCCCGGCAGGGCAGCAGCTCGCACAGGGGCAGATAAGCCGGGGTTGGGCAGGGCAGGACTCCTGGCTTCCACCCAGCCCCAGTCACTCTGGGCAGGTGAGCAGGGCAGAGAGCCTCTGGACAGGGGAGGCAGGCCGGCAGAGGGTGGCCTGTTCTCCCCACATGGCGGTGGTGACAACTGTGAGTGCGCCAAGCGGAGCCTGCAGGCTGAGCTGAAGTAGCGCCTGCAGGCTATCAGTGCCCAGGAGTGGCTGCGCAAGATCCGCCTCCTGGCCCAGAAGGTGTAGGATCGCAGGGACAGCCACCATGGTGGGCCAGACTGATGTCCTCCTGGTCGCACCACAGGGGTTTGAAGATCTGCAAAGCCAGAGGCCTCCAGTGTGGATATCCCCCCCTGGCATGCAAACATCCCCCAGCACACTGTCACCCTCCCGCACCTGCAACAGTTGCAAACCAAGGCGTGCACAAGGTACCCCCGCCTCTCCACCGCACTTCCATCAACCCAGCATGCCTAACACCCCCACAGGATGTGCACACATCCCCTCTGATGCGCTCATGTCCTTTGGAGAGTGTCTGGGTGTTCTGGATGCTGAGGGTGGGAGCCTGTGAGATGACAGTGAGAGGGCAGAATGGTGATGCTCTGTTCCCAAGGAGGCCAGTGCAGCTACGAGATCACCTCTAGTGGGTTAATGCAGGTGCTGAGTTGGGAGCAGATGCAGACAGACACACCTGGTGGGCTCGGGCGGCCCTCGCTGAGGTGTCTTTGATCAGAGTTCAAGATCAAGAACCCAGAGGTGGAGAGGAATTCCGTCCTCTCAGTGAAACAGTGGTATAGTCAGGGCGACTGTAGAGGAGGAATGTGCACTTTGGGTGCCAGCACCCATGAGTGAAGGCTTCCCTGACTGAGCCTCACTTGCTTGGGGCCTAGCGCACTCCTGCCGGGCAGCGGGTGACAGGACGTGCTTTTCCGAATTAATGAGAGAAAACGTTGATTCTCCTGCTGCCCACGAAGGTGGAAAGTGAAGTGGGGAGTGAGCGAGGTTCCCTGTCTGGGGGTTCCAAATCTGCTGTTGGTTTCTTTCACCGCTGACTAGAGATATACAGGGTGTCCCCCTAAAATGTATACACACTTTGAATACCTACTAATTCCAATAGTTTTAAGCATAAGAAAGAAACAACAATGGAGCTGTTATCTGTTAAAAGTGTGGGCACAAACAGGCAGTTGGACATTCCATGAGGGGTCTCAGATTGGAAAGGTTGAAGGCCAGACTGAGGGGCCCCTCCGCCCCACCCGAGTGCACGAATTTCATGCACCAGGCTACTAGTTTACATATATATGTATATATATATGCAGGGGTGGGCAAAAGTAAGGTTATGGTTCTTAGTACACAAATAATTGACATATTTATTTGTATTATTTCCATACAACTATAAACCTACTTTTGCCCACCCTGCATTAAATCCCAGAAAAATTTTTCTTAAATTATATTGCTAAACTGAGGAAATAATTATTTCCCTTCTTCTTTTTTAATTCTTTCCTATTCTCCCTCCCCCATCGCCTGGAAATAGTGGCTCTCCATAAAAGGGTCATGACTTCAACTCTTAGCTTACATTTCCTTCTTCATTGTACATCCCCATATACATTACCCTATTTATTCCTTTCATCTGTATTGTGCGGTGTTAACAGTTTATAGCTGTTAACACCAAAATTCATCCTATTCAATTAAGTAATAGTAGGTGACAAAGAGAGGCCTGGCCTTCTGCAATTTTATTGCAGGGTTTCTGGACCTCAGCACAATGTGACATCTTAGTCCAGATAACACTTTGTTGTGGTGATGGTGGTGGTGGAAAATACAAAAATCTAATCTGTTTGAAGATTGTCATTCTAATATCTTCAAAATTTAAGATTTAGAACTATTATAAGGCACTAGACATTTAAAGATTTGTACTTATAAATTTAACTCATAATATGTGCTTTATGCCAAATGAAAATATTACCAGATAAACTATAAACCTATGATAAATGTCTAGTAATCCTACTAATAAAAGAGTAATATGCAAATTAACTGTCACACCCTCACTCCATCACTCCGTCAGAAAGATGGCTGTGGCCATGGAGCTGGAATGAGCAGGAGGCTTGCGTTGCCCCCAGCAATGGAGGAAGCCAAGCTTCCCACCTGCCCTAGCTGGGCCTGAGCTCTGCTCAAGGCTACAAAGTTTCAATTATAGAAGATACATAAATCCCAGATTCCTGCTTTCAGCCTGCGGGCGTGGCCAACCTGAAAACGGCCATCAGCCCCTCACCCAGGCTGGCCAGGCACCCCAGCGGGACCCCCCTCACCCTGAAGGGGGTGTGACCAGCCTGCAAACAGCCATCAACCCCTCACCCAGGATGGCCACACCCCCATGGGGTGAGGGTCCCCACTGGGGGGCTTGACCAGCCTGCAAACAGCCATCAGTCCCTCACCAAGGCTGGCTAGGCACCCCAGCAGGACCCTCCACCCTGATCCAGGACACCCTGCTGGGCCCCCTCACACCCACAGCTGGCATGGGAGCCAAAGCTCGCTCTTGCTGCTGGCGCCCAGCACTGGGCCAAATCGCTCAGCGCCATCAGTGGGTTTGAGCAGCAGCTGCCAGCCCCGATCTCCCCTGAGGGCTTTTCCACCTCCTCCTGCTCCTGAGAGGTGATCAGGGCAGCAGCTGCCGCTCACACCTGCTGCTGGAGCAGGCCCCAATTGTTCTGTGCTATTAGTGGGTGTGAGCGGGGCCGGTGCCGGCAGCATGTGGGAGCAGTGGCAGTGGGAGCAGGGCTGCGGGCATACAGGGGACCGGGGGCCAAGGTGGGAGGGGTCAGGTGGGAGCACAGGGGATGGGCCAAGACCTGCCCCTGTGCCCACCGCAGCCTTGCGGCCCACAGTTCCCTTCAAGGTGCATGAATTTGTGCACTGGGCCCCTAGTATAGTAATAATAAACAGATGCAGTGAAGTACTAGGGTAAAGATAGGTGTTGGGTATATAGTAGTTGGAAATATGAAAAGGAATATAGTATCTGTTCCTCCAATGGCTCCTGCTCAGTTTTATTTAGCATACATGGACAAAACCCATCTGAACCAGCCTTGCCTACCATTAACCTATAATGAATTAAGTCTTACCTGATATATTTTGATTCACTTATTTTTAGAGGAAAACATGCCACATTCCATGTTTATAAATGGCCATAATTAGATTTTCTCTATCTTTCTACAAAAGCCTTTGAAATGGCTTCAGTAGTGATTGAAATAGGACAGAAGGGTCATTGGACCACCACCATGCACTCCTGATGTTGTCACCACCACTACTGGCTGCCCCAAACAAACAAAAATATTTCTACTGCTCAGTGTCGCAAACTAGAATTTCAAACAGCAGTGAACAGGACCCCTTTGATCCCTGAGGCTTTTCTGGGGCAAAGAGGCAGCACTTCCCACCTTAATGGTCTCTGCTCTAATGTCCTCAGTTGCTGGGTGAAACTGTGCTTTGAAATAACTGCAGAATGAGGATCAAGGAGTATTAGTGCTGGAAATGTAAGAAGCTGGAGTTTCTTTTTTCTCTTCTTGTAGAATACCTTCAGACTTGTGGATGAGAACAGTGGTGTGTGTGTGTTTGCTGTTCACTTTCTTTTTAAAAAATATATATTTGTATTGATTTCAGAGAGGAAGGGAGAAGATAGAGATAGAAACATCCATGATTAGAATGAATCATTGATCAGCGTCCTCCTACACACCCCACACTGGGGATTGAGCCTACAACTGGTGCATGTGTCCTGACTGAGAATCGAACTGTGACCTCCTGGTTCATAGGTCAATGCTCAACCACTGAGCCATGCCTGCTGGGCTGCTGTTCATTTTCAATAGACATACTTGTCAGCTGTTGCTTTAAATGCTGCCCTGCCTGGGCATACTACAGATGGATGACAGTGAAACAAAGAAATAGGGGCTTTCATTTTACGTAAATCATTGTGTTAATTGGGGATCAGGTGGTGTAACCACACAAGGGGAAAATAGTATTTATAGAAGCTGTCAGTATACAGCATACACACTCCAGCTTTAGCCCTGTGTGGAAAGAGCAGACAGCCTATTTCAAGATATATTAGAAAATTAAGCACTTCTTCGGCCAGCAGCATGTCAAATCTGATGACTTCAAATATAAAACAAGAAGAAAAGTAGACTTTCTCTACTGATGAGCTTCTCCCTGCCCCCACCATTCTTTCAAACATATTACAAACCTAGTTAAGGCTTTGGAATGTCCTTCTTGCAATTAATTTTCTGAATTCAATCATAATATAATTGTCTCTACATTGTTAGCTTTTGTTTTCTTAATTGGAATAAATAGCAATCAAGGCTTGTTAAACTTTACCTTAATAAATACATTTAACTCATTGTTATTTCTCTGTGGAGCTGTGGCTTAATACTTAGGTTGCTTAGTTGTCCCAGAACCTAGGATGAAGGCTTTGGCCTCGGTAATTATTGTCCACACTGTCTGAACTTGTTATGTAATTACTTGATATTCTGCTTCATTTTCACTGTTTAGACTTGGCCTTTAAGCACTTGGCATTTGCTCACAGGAAGGAATTTACAAACGCAGTCCTCGGCTGATAAATGTAATAGTACATGATGGTGTGAATCCTAATTAGAGAATCACACATCTCTAGTACATTAGGGTCAAGAGCTTTTAAGCATCAGAGTAGTGTGTTTATCTCATTAGTATATGCAGCTTTGGAATTGATTATTGCAATAATAACAGTTTTTTTAAAAAAAATTAGGGTAATTAAAACTTGTAGTGTTTCCTTTTTATGTTGGGTAAACGTTAGTTGATTTTTTTTTTAATTTAAGTCGTTTTAAAATTAGCCTTTAGGGTGTTGATTTTTAAAAATCTGTGGTTCTTTTTTGTAAATAGGCAGTTTTGTAGAAACGGCCAGAATGCTTGATGCTTAACACAGATATGACATTGTAGAAAGAGAAAAGCCAAGGCTTATGTTAAGTGGAAAATACGCTTTGATATAAACAGCATTTTACCGGTGGAAATTGTCTTGAAGATGTCTTCATTGTTCCTTAAGTATTCTTTATTGCCCTCTCTTTGTCTAACAATATTCTTTCCCCCTACCAAACCCCTCTCCTCCTTGAGATCTATAAGACTAGGGCAAGAAATTATCTGGCTAAAATGATTTTCATATAGATTTACCTTATTGTAGAAAGACACATCTGTCTCCATGTCTCTCTCTACTTATCACCTATCAACAGGTATTTGATGAACATTTACTCTATTCAATCATCTATGCTGAATGCAATGGAGAAAACAGAGGAGTTCTATATAGCATTGCCTAGGTTCAGGTGTTACCGAGCTGGGACTCTCTGGTGTTTGAGGAAGGAGGGTGGACAAGTCACAAACTCACGCAGGGGACTTGTTAAGAGAACTTTAACTTTGAGCAACAAAATAAATAATGACAGCATTTGATTTTAACCCACAGAATAAATTAAGTATCCATGAGACCGTACTCATATAAAAACAGATAATTGAATAAATAAATGAGAGGGACAAATCTTCCTTATAGAATACCAAGTATTATACATAGATAACCCCCTTCAAGAGGTTGAGCTTAATTCCTCTCCCCTTGAGTATGGGCTGGACTTAGTGACTAGCTTCCAAATAAGAGAATGGAAAGGGAAAAACAGTGAGTTTACAGTGGCAAAACCTATAATCCCCACCTTAATCAAGAGATCAAGGTTTACATCATCAGTGATAGTCATAGTGATATCATTTACTTCTGGTACCTTTTTAAAAAATATATCTTTATTGTCAAAGTATTACAGATGCTCCCCCCTCCCCCATTGGCTCCTCTCCACCCTGCCCCACCCCCTTACTCCAGGTATTGTGATGAGAAGGTATCTTAGTCAGCTCAGGCTGTTATAACCAATTACCACAGACCAGGTGGCTTAAAGAGCAAACATTTATTTCTCACAGTTCTGGAGTCTGCGAAGTCCAACATTATGGAGCTACAGGTTCTGTGTCTGGTGAGGGCCCTCTTCCTGGTTTGCAAAAAGCAGTTTTCTTGAGCTATCTTCATAGGACAGAAAGTGAGCTTATGCCTCTGGTATCTTCTCTTTTTAAAGACTTTATTTTATTTTATTTTTTTAGAGTAGTTTCAGATTCAGAGCAAAATTGAGAGGAAGGCACAGAGATTTCCCTTATACTCCCTGCCCTAACACATACATAGCCATCTTATTATCAACATCCCTCTCTCCCCAGAGTGGGACATTTGTTACCAGTTGATGAGCCTACATAGCACTCAAGTTCATAAGTGACTTAGGACTCACTCTCGGGGTTGTGCATTTTCAGGGTTTAAATGTATATGAACAAATGTATAATGACATGTATCTACCAATGTAGTGTCACACAGAATAATTGCACTGCCCTGAATATCTTTTGTGTCCCCTGTCTCTTCATATGAGGACACTCATCCCATTCATGAGAGCTCTACACTCATGGTCTCATTACCTTCCAAACACTCCCCCTCCAAATACCATCATGCTATCCATTTGGGCCTAAACATATGAATTTGCGAGGAGTGGGATACAACATTAAATCCATAGCAGAAGAGCACTTTACTCTGTGGTATTTTCCCGGGCTTCCCCTCAAATCATGAGGAAGCACCAAATGGAAGGGCATTCTACAAAATATCTGCCCAATACTCTTTAAGTTTTAAGATTAAAAAAGTAAGGAAGACTGAGAAACTGTCACAGATTAGGGGAGACTAAGGAAACATAACTAAATGCAACACACCAATCAACATTTGATCCCAGAAGAGGGAGGGAATATTAATGGAACAAGTGGTAAATTCTAGCATAGTCCTTAGTTTAATTATACTTTTGTACCAATAATTACAAGACATTAAGATTAGGGGAAAATGGGAATACTATGTATGCATTTTCTGAACTATTTTTGCACATTTTCTAAAACTGTAAAATTATTTCAACATAAAATATTTGTTGAGAAATATGCCATTGAACAACTGTGTGCTACTAAGAGCTTCTAGTTTAAGAGGAAGGACAGTCACCACCCAACGTAGAGATGGCTTCTGGGAGGAATGGGCAATATGACAGGCCCTCAAACTGGGTAGGATTTGAAGTCAAGTCACTGATTCGTCCAAACCATGAGGTTTTGTCCCACATCTCTACTTTTTGACCTATTGAATAAAACAGGATTCTTATTGATACTACTCAAGTAATCCTGATCTCAAAGCAAAAGTAATTTTGTCTTAAATTTGGGGGCCCTGAGACTAGCTAATTCTATCCAAGTCTTCTTTTTCCAAGAGACCCTAGACATTGCCCAAATTGAAGATTCCTCTAGTCACCAGGATCCTTCTGCTGCTGTTCTCCTGGGGTTCTACGTGGTCCTTCCTCTGTCCACTGGCTCCACTCTCCTCTCTGAAAGCAACACCACCCTTATTCGTTGTTTGATCTTAGAGGTGAGTCATTTAAGTAAAAGCCTTTTCACTGCAAGGCTTTTACTTAAAAGAAGCTTCCGCCAAAAGTAAAACTTACTCAACTTTCTGCAGCGTTTTCTCTCCTTTCCCCATTACTGTTGAACAAATTGAAAAGGCAATTAAAAGGGATCAAAAACACCCAGGGCCCAATGGATTTTCAGCCAGTTCTTTCATGATTTTAAAAGAGAATTCTTATACAGTGTAAGAAATAGAAAATCATGGGAAAATGACAAAAGGTGCCTACTGTTTTGATGAGATTACTTAATTCTATTAGCAAAACCTAGTAATGAATGATAATAACAGAAAAAACTATACAGACTAATTTTACTGATGAATAAGATATAGAGATGCAAAATAAAATATTAGCAAAAAGTGTATCAGTTTATTAAAAGAATAAACCAGTTTATTAAGAAAATAAACCCAAGGACATAAATGCAGAAAAGGCTACTTCATTGTAACAGCTGCATAGTCATTATGTTCATGTGCCATAATTTAACATTTCTCTATTGGTGACTTATTGGGATTTTCTTTTGATTTTGACTACTACAAAAAAATGTTTTATACATATATTCTAATGCACATATTTCTGTAGGAATAATATTGAAATGGGAAATTAGTTTCCCCAGGAATATGTAAATAAAAATACAATACCCACTTGATAAATTTTAGTAATCTAGAAATTAAAGAAAGCAGTCTTAATTTGATAGAGTATATTAACAAGAAAAAGCATAATACTGAAGCATAAATTATGCAAAAACACCTTAAAAATTATTTAAAATATGGAAACAGTATTTGTTCAAAAACATTCAACTAATATTGTTAGCAGTTCAGTTTGTATCTTTTTGCATCTGTTTACATGTTAAAGCATGAATATATAGATGAATGAATGTGTAGATATTTAAGCAAGTTTAAAAATAGTATTATGTGACACTATTACTAAATTTGCTTTCTAAACTTTATCAACATTAAGTTCCTTTTGTATTAGTACATATAGTTCTATCTCATTCATTTTAATAGTTACATACTTTATAGTATACCATAATTTATTTAACTCTTCCTCTATTTAGGATGTTTTAGGGATTCTCCAAATTTTATTATTTCACTAATGTCGTTTGGAACATTTTTGTACATTTATTCTTATTCATATTTCTATAGGATGAATATCAACAAATAGGTAGAAAAGTAAGGAGAGGAGAGCTAGGATAAAATTTGGAGGAGCCTACCCGAGCAGAGAAGAAATATAAGGCATTACCTAAAAGTGGTGAAAGACATATACTTTTGGAAATAAAATATATATATATCCCAATGAGATAACAGCACAAGAAGTCCCAAAAAACTCACCTTGTGTCCCTTCTCAATCCACTCTAATTAAGATTCAGGCTCTTCCCTCCCCTGGAAACTTCTCTGGCCGTGGTAACCGGGCCATTCATGCCACAGGATAATTTTCCTCATGATATTTGGTTTTATTGGCCATCATTTTCCCCTGAAATGTGGGCTAACTTGGATTCCGAGCAACAGTTTTCCTGGAGCTCTTTGCTTTCTGACCCCTCTACTCCTGTTTCTTTTCAGGTGCCCTTAACCCTCCCCACATGATAACTAGCGCAGGTCCCCAGGGTTTGTCTTTCACTGTCTCCTTACTCTTCCTGTTCTTATTATGTGGGCTTATCCACCCCCTTGGCTTTAAATAGCATCTGGACTTCAACATTTACAGCTCTAGCCCTGGCCAGTGTTGCTCAGTGGCTGGAGCATTGGCCTGCTCACAGAGCGTGCAGGAAGCAACCAATCGCTGTGTCTCTTTCACATTGATGTTTCTCTCTCTCTCCATCCCTTCTCCCCTTCCACTCTCTCTAAAAACCAATGGAAAAAATAACCTTGGGTGAGGATTAACAAAAAAATAAAAACATGTACAGCTCTAGAACACAGCTCTCCCCTGAGTTATAGAACCATCTATATTCATCTATTGACTAGAGAGAATCCCAAAAGAGCTTCAAAATCAACAGGTCCAGAATTGAATTCTAACTTCACTCCCATTCTCAATATTTTCCTCCTTTTCAATGATTAATTATTTGTATTCATTAACTATCAATTCAAAATACCACTTTCACCAAATCCCACATCTAAGTGTATCAGTCAGCACCTCAAATATCAGGGACCCAAAATAGTGGTGTTTTAGACAAAAGGCAAATTATTGTATATTTAAGATTACTTTTCCACATAAATTATTTTATGGATCTAAAATGTTCCATTTATTGTCAATAATCTGACTACTTACATATGAAAAACCTATAATTTTAACTACATTTTATAAAATGTATGTCAAAATAGATTTTTCTTTATATATTGTAGATATTAGTCCCTTATTACAGTTATTGTTTGCAAATACCTCCTCCCATTCAGTTGGCCTTTTTGTTTTGTTAATGATGTCTTCTGCTGTGCAGAAGCTTTTTAGTTTGATGTAGTCCTATTCACTTATATTTGCTTTTACTTCTCTTGCCTTGGGGGTCAGGTTCACAAAAACCCCTCTGAGACCAAGGTCCATAAGTTTAGTATCTGTGTTTCCTCTATGTATTTTGTTTTGGGTCTTATATTCATTGGTTGATTCTTATATATGTCCTGACCAGGGATCAAACTTGCATCCTAAGCATATCTGAATGATGTTCTAACCAACTGAGCTACTTGGCCAGAGCCAATGAGTTAACTTTTGGATATGGCAGTGATGGTGAATCTTTTGAGCTCGGTGCGTCAGCATTTTGAAAAACCCTAACTTAACTCTAGTGCCATGTCACATATAGAAATGTTTTGATATTTGCAACCATAGTAAAACAAAGACTTATATTTTTGATATTTATTTTATATATTTAAATGACATTTAACAAAGAAAAATCAACCAAAAAAATGAGTTTGTGTGTCACCTCTGACACGCGTGTCATTAGGTTCGCCATCACTGGTATATGGTGTCAGATAACAGTGTAGTTTTATTTTTTTGTATGTGGCTTTCCAGATTTTTCTAACAACATTTATTGAGGAATCTTTCCTTTCTCTATTGTTTGTTTTTAGCTCCTTTGTCAAAAATGAGTTACCTATATATGTGTGGGTTTATTTTGGGGTTCTCAGTTCTCTTACATTAGTCTGTGTGTCTATTTTTCTGCCAATACCATACTGTTTTTGCCAATAGCATCAGTTTTTGGTTATTGTAGCTTTGTAGTGTATTTGAAGTCAAGGAATGTGATACTCTTGCTTTATTTTTATTTCAGTATTGCTTTGGCTCTTTGGGTTCTTTTGTGTTTCCATACAAATTTGAGGATGATCTGTTCTATTTTTCAAAACATTGCTGAATAAATTTAATTTAAAAATAAAAAGTTAAAAAAATTAAATAGTAAAAATAGACTTTTTATCTTATTGTTTTTTGTTTTTTATTGTTGACACTATTACATATGTCCTGATTTTTACTCCTTTTTCCCACCTGACTCAACCTCAACCTTCCCCTTCCCTCTGGCAATCACCATATTGTTGTCTGTGTCTATGGATTACACATATATGTTCTTTGCTTAATCTGTTTACCTTCTTTCATCCAGTCCTCCAACCTCCTCCCCTCTGACAACTGTCAGTCTGTTCCATGTATTCATGCCTCTGTTTCTACTTTGTTCATCAATTTATTTTGTTCATTAGATTCCACATATAAGTGAGATTATATGGTATATGTTTTTTTCTTACTTGCTTATTTCACGTAGTGTCTCCATACTGTCTCAAAGAGTAAGAGATCCTTCTCTTTTGCAGCTGCATAGTATTTCATTTTGTTAATGTACCACAGCTTTTTTATCACTCATCTGCTGATGGGCTCTTGGACTGTTTCTAGATCTTAGCTATTGTAAATTGTGCTGCTATGAACATATGGGTGCATATCTTCTTTCTGATTGGTGTCTCGAGATTCTTAGGATATATTCCTATAAGTGGGCTCACTGGGTCAAATGGCAGTTTTATTTTTAATTTTTTGAGGAAACTCCATACTGTTTTTCATAGTGACTGCACCAACCTTCCTACCAGCAGTGCAGAAGGTTGGCACAGTCAACACATCCTAACCAGCACTTGTCATTTGTCGATTTGTTGATGGCTAGCAATTCTGACAGATGTGAGGTAATAGCTCATTGTGGTTTTAATTTGCATCTCTCTGATGATTAGTGACACTGAGCATTTTTTCATACATCTACTGGCCATCTGAATGTCCTCTTCAGAGAAGTGTCTCTTCAGGTCCTTGTTCATTTTAAAATTAGATTGTTTGTCTTCCCTGTGTTAGTTGAATAAGTTATTTATATATTTTGGAGATTAACCCCCTACCCTATGCATTATTGGTAAATATATTCTCCATAGTGGGTTCCCTTTTCATTTTGTTGGTGGTTTCTTTTGCTGTGCAGGAGCTTTTTAGTTTTTCATGTTTAGCTGAAACAAGGATAAGGATTTTTCTCCTCTATCTGGACAAATGTGAGGTTATTCAAATACTTCATATTACTTATTGACGGGGCACTTACTATGAAATACTGTTGAAAAAGACTGCACACATACAAATTATTCAATGGAAAAATCTGATTCAAATTCTCAGTTTTTAGAGGTTCTGTTTACTTGCATCTGCAATGATAGACGATGCCATTAATGAGGACTCCTGTTAATCCTTAATTCCCCTTGAGTTTGGGGTGGTGATTTAAAAAAAAAAAAAAAGGAAATATATTCCAATTTATAAAAGCCCATATTTAAAAAAATGTTAAATATCAATGAAATCCTATAAATGATACAGTTTTAATTAAAGTTAAAATAGGCAAACTTATTCATGATCATCAACATAAAAATATTATGTTCCCTTGGGCACATTACTGAACATAGACCTAGAATACAGGAATCCTAATCTTTGGAGAGATCTCAGAAATGATATAATTTAAAGGTCAGGGTGCCCAGAGGCCAAATTTGGCCTGCTAACTATATGTGTTTTTGTGTTCTAAATGTCCCAAACACAACGTGACTGCCGTCAGCTGAGGGTGGGGCTGGATGTTTCACTCCGGTGTGCCATATGTTCTGTCTCCTCATATTAACTCTGCTCTGTGTCCTCCCGCATACCTTCCCGGGCCTTTGACTCATTTCCCAATTAAGCACATCTGCCAGGTGGTGCTCCAGTCTCTGCTTGAACACTCTCAGGCATGGGGAACAGAGAGCTTATTAAAATTCCAGGCAGCCTTCGTGGTTAGAAAGTTCACTTATACTGAGCATCAACTCGATTCCCAGGAACTTACACCTAATGGTCGAGCTAGGTAGAATGAGCTTAATGCCTCTCCCACATGACAAAACTTTAGATAATTGATGGGATCTATCACATCTCCCCATTTCATTCAAGGGCTTTTCTTCCCAAGGTTAAAGACCCTCAATTTCTTTAATGTCCCTCATTTGGCATTCACCATCCTGATAATCCACCTTTGAATGAATGCAGTTTCATTTGTCAATGACCCCTATAAAATGTGTTTCTGAGAATGAACACAGTGATCTACATGTGGTCTACACAGGCCAGGGTAGAGAGAGGCTATTAACACCTGTATTCTGGGCATTATGCTTCCATTAATGAAATTGAGGGCTGCATTAACTGTTGTTAAACAGTTAGCAACAGGGATGGAAATGATGGTTAAAGCATGAAATGCAGCTTGAACCAGGTTCAAAGAAATGAGGGTGCAGTTTAGAAGTTAGTGAATAAATAATTGAGATATGTTCTAATGCTCAGGAAAATTATCCTCTATTTCAAAGGACACAGGAACTGTATAAGCAAATATATTAATTTAAAAAACTTGAGAAGAATGAACAAAAACTAAAATGGCTGTGTCTGGGTTAATAATGATTACTCTCTTTCTTTCTTTCCTATAATGTGGTTATTGCATGTTTTACAGTTTGAATAAATTTTTTAAAAATATTGTCATGTTGAAAATATTGAGCATGACTACTCTATATTGCCATATGGTTTTTATCCCTCACATTTCTACATTATTTACATAAAAATAATGCTCAAATATGCATGCATGTTCATGTAACTAGTTTCTGAAATTTAGCAAGGGAAATCAATATTCATTTCACATTTGCAAGTAAAAGTTTCCTATATAAATTTTTTGCTTCACTTTTCCCAATTCCCTCTTTTCCACATTGCCATGGCTGACCTCTATGATCTCAGAAGTTGAAGGCACAATCCACTCTGATTCCAAGGCCACTCAAACAGGCAGAAAATGTGTATTTTACCATCAGCATCTTAGTCTAAAAACTGGTGGGTGCTTTAGGGACAACAAAAAGTTATCCCTTTCAAGCCCCCTGTCCCTGTACAGCTATAAACTAATGAGTTTAAACTACAAAATCCTACTTGCTTGGATACCTTTCAAGTTTCTGAGAAGGATCCTAACGTTTAATATTCATCATTTTGTATCTTTTCTGATTAAAAATGGCCTCAAAGTTATGTAAACATCAGGCCACACAACACCTGGATTTACCCTCTCTATTCTTCTTTCCAAACTACTTGACAGACTTGAAAGCTCTTTCACCTGCCCATGTATTGGCTTGATTTCAGGGTGTGGGATTCTGCCTTGGTCCTTAATCTGAAGCCCTGCCCCATCATTCAACCCAGTGGAGCATGTCCTTGCTATAGCTCAATGCTTAGGGATGTCTCCCCTCCCTTGATCTTGCCAGTCTCTTGCTCAGGGAGACTTTCCTCTGATTCTCAACCTCAAATGCTTGGCATTTGAGGCTGGGATGCTCAGGAGTGGATAATGCCTGCCTTGGACTTCTGGGCATGCTCTCACCCCAATGTCCGCTGTCATAATTCACTCACTGTCCTTCGATTTCCAGAAGAGTGACTTCGGTCACTACCTCTCCTGAGCACTGTGCCTGATCCTTCTGCTATACTTTAGCATCATGTCATATGACCTAAATTGTTTTCTCCAGTCCCAGTTAGCCCTGGTGTCTATCTGAATGAGGTCCTGGCTCATTCTTCCTACCCACCTGCTTTGGGTCATCATAAAGAGTTCTCAAAAGCCTTATACCAATGATAGATATTATTCTGCATATAGAGCATGAGGACACAGTTTTGATGAAAAAAAAAAAAAAGGAAAATCCTAAAGATATGAATGATGTTGAGGCCATTGTCAATTCCTGGCTTCTCTAAAATTTTAGCACATGGCTCCAGATTCTTTTCACTCTAATCCTGGCAACAGTCCCAGTGACTTGAGTAGCATCATGGGTGTAAACCTGCCAGTACTCTAGCTTCCTGAGTTTATAAGCTTAATTTCAATGATCTTTTCTTTCCTTTTAGCTTTAGAGTCACAGGTACAGATATTATGTTTACTTGATCCTTGATCAGGAATAAAGGATATTGTAACCATTTTATACCTCCAGCCAAGACTAGCATAGCACTTTAAATATATATTAGGAGCACAATAAATATTGATTAAATTAATCAATAAATATTTGGAAAGCTTAACTATAAAATCATAAATGATAAATGAAGCTTGAGGGAGGTAAGTGTTTTGGGAATAATAATTGAAAGTTAAGTTCAGGAAGATATTTATTAAATTATCATTCAAGTTCAAATAGTGTTCTCCCTTTTGTTGTATTCTAGATATGAATAACATAAGATTTAGAAATTATAACTTTTCTCTGTATTATCAAGATATACTGTATTTTTAAAATTATTCTCATTGTATTTTAAAACTACACAGTATCACTTAACATTTGAACAATAACTTATTCTTTGAAAAGGTGGTACCTTCACAAAGCAATTCATTGCATAGCTATAATTTTAATAATTAGATAATGGTTTATTTGCATTGTTATCTAAATTACAGTTATTAAATGGTTATCTAAAGCTGTTCTAATAGACCTAATACATTATATATGCAATACACTATATACATATAAAAGGCACAAGGTTAAAGGAGGTATTCTTGGAGTTTTTGTTAGTATTTGGGGACACAGAATGATGTGTAAGTGTGCACATTGTATTGGAATACTAACAAGCTGGTATTATATCCTGTTCTTTTCTTTGAGAGTCATGAGTACACATATTGTCAAAGACCTCACTGGAGATTTTGTCCATAAAAATAATTCTTGAAGCACAGCCTTTATGAGACCCTTTGATTTGTTTCCCAAAGGTCAGTTTCAATCCTGGTAGCTTGCTGTAGGAATGTTTTTAATTTTTATTCAGTAATCCCTACTTCCTCTAACTGCATTGCACATCCTATCACCCAGCAAATAAAAAGCCAAGCAGTAAAGTTGGTTAGCTAGGCATACTGTGTAAAACATGGTGATTTATTCTTTCAGTGGCCTTAATGATAGTTTTAGTGTAGTAAATTTTTTATTGCAGTAAATTATTTATTGCAGGAGAGGCATGTAAGTCAACAAGGAATGTGGAAATAATAGTGGAGAAATTTATGTTGTTTTTCTAAAGAGTCTTTTTCCCCGCTCTGTGCTTCTAACAACAACAACAGAAAACCTTCCATTATATGAAGTAAATGCTTGAAATAACATGGGATAGATCAAGTTTGTAAAGAGGACAAATTACAGGTGCAATTTCTAGGGGTTTCCTGAGATGAGTTCTTCTCATTCTACTTGTATGCAGCCACCTAGCTCACTGGCTTACTGTCAGAATAGCTTTCCAGTTGCTACTATCTGGTAAGAGTCAAAGTCCTAATGTTTTCCAGGTTATTGATATTTGTACATGAAAACCTTCAGTGCATTTTCAAGAATGTGTCTAACTCGGGGACAGTGGAGATCAAATTTCCTCTTCCAACTCTTTGCCTAATCAGTTGGAGGGCAGAATGTGACAAATAAGTTCTCACTAGTAATTAAATGTCTCTATAGAATAGATGACCTGTGATTTAGAATTCTAGAAGCACGCATTGTTCACATCTATTGTACAATGAAACCACATCCTTATAGTAAGAACCCTATAATCTTGAAGTCTTCTTGGAATATTAAAATGAAAGTGAGAAATTACTTTATAATAAAACCTTTTTATTTATTTGCTTTCTTAATTACTTATTTAGTCATTGATTACTCCCAATTAGTATAAGTAGTAAATGGCCAAGAAGTTTCTATGAGCCATAGTATTGGATTAGTCAGAACAGGTCTGTCAGCGATCTTCCCAAATAGAACAGTTAAACTACAAAACATTTGAACAGTAACTAAATCCCTGTTATTTAAATAAAAAGCATTACATAACACTTCAATAGTCCATAATTAACCATGCATTTTAAGGGCCAACATCCATTTGATGAAAAGGTGTAATACCTTTTCAGTTGTTTCCTAGGACCCTGAAAAAAATTGCCTGGCATCATATGACAGCAATTAAATAAATATTTACTGAACAAATAAATGTATATATCTTGGTTTAGTGAGGTAGATCTTCATTTTTTCA
The DNA here is from genome assembly GCF_963259705.1 of Myotis daubentonii. Classification (NCBI taxonomy): domain Eukaryota; kingdom Metazoa; phylum Chordata; class Mammalia; order Chiroptera; family Vespertilionidae; genus Myotis; species Myotis daubentonii. Next base: position 161,199,158 of record NC_081841.1, read on the forward strand.
AAAAGTTTGTGATTTACTGATTTTTGGCGCTCTCACACATCTGCTGATACCTTTTGTTGCTTTCACGTATGAAAGCCAATTTGGCTGCCATAAAAATCTGGCATCCATAGATTTTCTTTTAAACATTTAGAGGTGTCACATCCATTATCATTTTACACAGTTGCTCTTCATTCTCTGCCCCGTATCTTCTCATGGTTTTCTGCTCCTGTCCTACTCTGATCATTCCTTTAAAAAATAGTGATGATCAAGCAGTTTTCCGAAAAAAAAAAATTTTTTTTCTCCTGCTTCTGATAGTAAATAATATCTAAAGAATTAGTTTCTTTTGAATTTTTAAGATATTGTTTCCTTTTTCTTATGTATAGTACTATTTCCTGCTACATGTTGTTTTATTTCACTCTTATCACCTAGATTGAGGGAATATTTATGGTTTCTCATTAGGTGAGTTCTGTGGATCTTAGTTAGTCCATTCATTGCATGTTAGGGACCTCAGCCTCTAAGATGCCTGGGTATTTGTGTAGATCTCAAGGCCACTGGTCCCATTATTACTCAAGGCAGAGTAAGAAAAAGTACTCGAAGTCATTAGTCATTCTAGAGTGGCAAATTGAAACCACAATGAGATATTAGTAGCATATCTAAACAAATGGCTAAAATGACTTTTCTTAAAAGACCCCACCACATGTTGCTAAGACTGTGGATGAAGTGGAACTCCTATGCTGCTTGCTGGTGGGAATGTAGAGTGATAAGATTGCTTGGTAAAATAGTTTGGAGGTTTAAAAAGCTCAACATGCATTTACCATATAACACAGTTATTCCATTCATAAGTATTTACCCATGAAAAATAGAAGCATACACCCATACAAAAATTTATATATAAATGCTCATAGCCCCAAATTGGAAACCACCCAAATGTCGATCAATAAATGAATTGATAAACAAACCCCAGTATATCCATTCAATTGAATACTAATGAGTAAAACAAATGAACTATTTAAACATGATACAACATGAATGAATGTCAAAATAATCACATGGCATGAGAAAAGTTAGTCAAAAGAGAGTAGATATTATATGATTTATATAAAATTCTAGAAAATACAAATTAATCTATCTTGATAGAAAGCAGATCAATGGTTTCTTGGTGGGGTGAAGGATTATAAACAGGTAATTAAGAAGTTTTGGAGGCCCTGACTGGTTTAGCTCAGTGACTAGAGCGTTGGCCTGTGGACTGAAGGGTCCCAGGTTCGACTCTGGTCAAGGGCATGTGCCTTGGTTGCGGGCACATCCCCAGTAGGGGGTGTGCAGGAGGCAGCTGATCGATGTTTCTCTCTCATCGATGTTTCTAACTCTCTATCCCTCTCCCTTCCTCTCTGTAAAAAACCAATGAAATATTTTTAAAAAAATGAAAAAAAAGAAGTTTTGGGGGTGAAGGATATCTTCATTATCTTTTTTAAAAATATATTTTTATTGATTCAAAGAGGAAGGGAGAGGCAGAGAGAGAGAAGCATTAATGATGAGAGAGAATCATTGATTGGCTGCCTCCTGCACACCCACTACTGGGGATTGAGCCTGCAACCAGGCATATGCCGTTGACTAGAATGGAACCCGGGACCCTTCACTCCACAGGCCAGCGCTTTATCTACTGAGCCAAACCAACTAGGGCAATCTTCATTATCTCGACTGTAGTGATGGTTTTCACGGGTGTACCCATATGCTTAAATTATATACTTTAAATAAATACAGTTTATTGCATGTCAATTGTAGTGCAATTAAACTGTTAAAAGAGAAATGATAGTTTAAAATCTTTGTAAAAGTTTGAAATGGCCCTAACTGGTTAGACTCAGTGGATAGAGCATCGGCCTGCAGACTGAAGGGTCCCAGATTCAATTCTGGTCAAGGGCATGTACCTTGGTTTGGGGCACATCCCCAGGAGGGGGTGTGCAGGAGGCAGCTGATTGATGTTTCCCTCTCATCAATGTTTCAAACTCTTTATCCCTCTCCTTTCCACTCTGTAAAAAAATCAAGAAAATATACATTTTAAAAAGTTTGAAATGTATTGCTTCCATATAGCTTTTATTCATGAGATTTGGTGATGGCTTGACACATGGGGACTAAAAAATATTTTTTAAAATAGCACTGGGTTGTTATCTAGCATATCTAATAGTAAAGTGTAAAAGAAAAAAAAGACATAATTAACTGAAGGAAGAATGAAAAGAAGCAACAAGAAAGATATGGTTTTAATCCCAGAGATTCCTTAAAAGCAGATCTGGAGAAACCTGGCCAGGAGTTGGGAAAAGATCATATAAATGCTACAGGGCAGTTCTGCCAGGAGAAGTTATAATGTCTTAAGGACTGTGGCATCTGTGATGAGGAAGAAAATTAATTTTTCTTATAGTGTATGCTTTTAAGTTTATTCAATTAGAAATACCTACTTTACTAGTAAAAGGCAAAAGAAGTGACTAAGTAGTAAAAGTTCATCTTTAATTCTTAAAAGTACCATGTTCTGAATGTTTTTTTAAATTTTTTGAATTTTGAAAATGGCCATTTGAAAGCGAAAATCAAATTTTATTAAATTTGAAATGGACTGACTATTTCTTTAAAATTTGCTTTGAGAAAATTGAGTTCCAAGTTATGATCAGGTGTAGTTGAAGTTGTTAAAAGTATTTTGTTTCATTTTAAACTTTCCAGAATATTGCAAAACAGTACAATAAGAGGGGCAGGAGAGCTGGTTATCCTCTATGTGTGAAAAGAAAAAATAAAATAAAACTGTCTCTGAGTCTATAGCAAACTCATGTAATTTTAAATTCATCCTCTTGAAATACCAAGTAGTTTAATTCAACTTCCTTAACTCCACTCCAGCTGTATAATTTATGATTTTCTACACTCAGATTAAGGGATATAAGCAATTTCAGACCACTTCTTATCTTCCTAAAAATAGAACAGAAGAATAATATGTGTAGGTGATTTAAATAAAGAAAAGGAGAATTGAACTAGACTGACACAGAATTAATACATAATCAATATAACTATAATACTAATTATTAGTAGTAATCTCTTTATCAGTTATTTCCCAAAATGTATCTGTGTTTTTAAAGCACTGCCCACAAATTATAGTGAGTGCCATTTCAAGGTAAAATGTACCTGGTAATGTGCAAACAGCTCACTTCACTTAACCATAGATCCCTATAGCACTGAAATGTCAGTGTGTTTTGAATCTGCAGTTGTAAATAGTTTTGTTTTGTTTTTTTTCACCAAATTCTCTCTAAGAAGGACATATACATTCACATGGGACTTTCTTGGGTTGGCAGAACTCAAATAGAATGCTATAAGTAAAGTAATTTAAAAGAAATATGAAAACATATACTGTGGGAGGTTTTAGGGGAAAATATTTGGAAAATCATACAGATTTAAGAGCATAATTCTAGTGATAGACTTTCTTTTCCTTTTTTTGGAGGGGGTGGGCGGGGAGGGAGGGGAAAGGGGCTCTTTTTCCTGTGAAATCACAAATAACCCAATTGTCATAATACCCCAAATAAAGAGCCAAAGAGCTATCAGAGAAATAAGCACTATCCCCTCACCCCTCAAAAAAGTAAGAATAAAAGAATTGATTCTATTTGGAAGGAATTGGCTCTATGATATCATCTGAGTGGACAGGTGAAGGCAGCAGGAGGGCAGTGGGGAGAGAGCAAACCTAACATAGTTTATAGAGACTTTGTCATCTTGGATGACGGAAGTAAATGCATTTCTGGGCTCACACAGACTTTGGGACAATGCCTCTGTGGAAACTGCCTAGTGTTGGTCTAAGACAGGACATTGCCACCTAAGTTCACCTAAGTTGATGCCTGTAGCCTGCAAATCACTTGAGTGCATAGCTAGCACACGCATTCACTTGGGAGGGTTTGGTTTTCAGACAACTGCACCAGATGTGTTGCTGGTTAGCCTATGCTGGAGGCACCTCTGGAAGCACCAAGAACACTAGTATCTATCAAGTTGGGAGTGACTGGACATCTCTCCAGGCACGAGACAACCCCAAGGAAGGTGGAAATCATGGAGCTACCAGTAGATGCCTCTCCCCAGATGCTTAAGCTGGAAGGAGCTTCTTAGATGTTGTGCATATACCCAGGTATTGTGGTCTATGGGCAAGACTTGTTAAATTTATTGCTTGATATCTTCCTCAAGAGCCGCTAATAGAAAATATCACATCCCTGTGACATTCTTTGTAGATGTGGCTCATAAATAGAATACCCAGGAATTGCTATATTAAATTTCATAGATAGACGTTTTATGGTTGCAATTCATCATTTTTTAAGGGACTCTACTCTCCTGGGCAGGAGAATCCCCTTTCTAACATTGCTACCTGGTTTGATGGGAAAATCATCATCTTCTGAGGCAGCTCAAAGGAAACATCTTACAATATAATATTCTTCCTTTTATTAAACCCAAATCTAAATGTCTGAAATTTACACTTTGTGTTTGTTTCTTTTTTTTTTAATCCTCACCTGAAGATATTTTTCCCATTGCTTTTCAGAGAGTAGAAGGGAGGGGGGAGAGAGAGAGGGGGGGGAAAGAGAGAGAGAGAGAGAGAGAGAGAGAGAGAGAGAGAGAGAGAGAGAGAGAGAGAGAAATATCGATGCCAGAGATACATCGACTAGTTGCCTCCCACATGTGTCCCGATAGGGAGCGGGTTGCAAACCCACAACCCAGGTATGTGCCCTTGACCAGGAATTGAACCCATGACCCTTTGATGCACAGGGTGACACTCTAACCACTGAGAACACTGGCCAGGGATGCTTTGTGTTGCTTTTTTATTTTTTAAAATATACTTTTATTAATTTCAGAGAGGAAGGGAGAGGGAGAGATAGAAACATCAATGATGAGAGTGAATAATTGATCAGCTGCCTCCTCTATGCCCTGTACTGGGGATTAAGCCCACAACCCAGGCATGTTCCCTTGACCAGAATTGAGCCCAGGACCCTTCAGTCCACAGACTGATGCTCTATCCACTGACCCAATAGGGCTAGGGCTCCTATTTAATTTTTTATGTAATAGTAAGAAGTGTCACTTTCCTGTCCATGTCTTTTTTAAAATTTTCTGCTATTTCCATTATTACATAGTGTAGTGCAACAAACCACCTTTAAAATGAATAACTTTAAAAAATTATTTCTCAAGGTTGTGTCAGTTGCTTGGGCTCAGCTGGATGCCTCTCTAATACAGTTCCAGTTAGGTGACTTCTAGTACTGAAGTCATCTGAAGGCCTGATGGAGTTGGATGTCAAAGTTATCTTCTCACACATGTCTTGTGCCTTAACTGAGGTAGCTAGACTGGACATTTCTCTCTCTTCATGTGGCCTTGCTATAAGGCCAGTTTCCTTATAGCATGTTTTATCATGTAGTTGGTCTCCACAGCCAAGATATCCCTCCCGATTTAAAAAATGCCACACTCGGGTGTCGGACCAGTCCGTTCCCCACCTACATCTCTCCTACCAATCTCAGTGTGGTTTCTTCTTTAATTCTATAGTTCTAGTGCTTCCATGCAGCCAGATTTCAGGTGATTCTGAATGTGGTTTAGTGTAATTTTGATGTGGTTGTGGGAGGAGGCGAATATCGTGGTTACCTGTGCTGCCATCTTGACCCTCCTCCTCCCAAAATTTATTTTTCAACTGTGTTCTCTTTCTATACAAATGGCATGAATAGTCCCTCATTCCATAGAAACTAGAAACACAAGAGTCATCCTTGATTCCTGTATCTCACTCAGAATCCATATCCGATCATTATTGGAGCCCTGCTAACTCAATCATTTCACTCCTATAACATGTATTTCTGCTGAAACTCAACTATTGCAATGCTATTAAATGATAATTGTTGAAGGCATTGTTCTTTTTTTTTTAGGAGCATTTGCAAAGACATAGGTTTTCACAAAGACCATGCAGTGACCAGGACTCTTAAAAAAATATCTTGGATGATTCTGCTCATTCCTTCTCTGCATTTGCTAAAATAGCAGTCTTGAACATTTCCCCCCACTTTATATTTTAGAAAAGAGACAGACCCCTGATTTTTATTTCCACAAACCATGTTTACAACTAAGGTGTCATAGAGTAGGACTTCGGAGTTAAGATTAGGTGCAATAATGTGGAGCTGTATACATGCTAAATATTCATTTTTTATCAGCCCTTTCATTTTTGTTTTCAGTGCTTTCCCAAGTATTTTCTATGTGTCAGTCTTGGACTGACCACTCAGAGTGCTGTTTGAATGGGAGAGAGCTTCTAAAGCATTACTGATACCTACGTAAGTGGAGGTAGCATGTTAACGCTGTATACATTCTCACTGTGAGGCGCCACCTCTGGCTAGAAACACAAACATATTAGAAGATCCAATACAAGTAACCTCAAAAAAATTAACAATGACTACTTCTCAGTTGAAAGAAAAAAACTTGGTAAATTGAAACCAACATATATTTCATCAAATGGCAGAAGCATAACTCTACTTGGAATTGTAAGAGGAAACATTGGTGAGAGGATTAGTAATGACAAGTACACAGGAAAGAATGACATTAATAAAGAAATAATTGAAGGGATTCATTGCTTTTCATCCATAAAAATAGCTTTACTTCAGTATGGCTAAAAATGCAATCAATCAACACAAGCCAGGACATTCTCCTGAAGAAATGGGGAGACTATTGTGAGATCTGAGCTTACTGACCTAGAGAAAAGTGAACTATCACTTGAGTATTTAAACACAATTTACAGAACATTTGTAAATTACCATTGATGGTTAAATGTGTATTCCCAGAGGGCCATGTGTCTGTGTGACCAGAATAGTAGGTCTTTGTAAAAGTTGTGAAGGCTCTTAGTGAAGTCTTTTCTGTCTTACTATAAAATCTTGAGAATTTAAAAAAATTTAAAATCCTGGATTATTACTTGAATGGACATATAACATAAACCTTTCAAAGAGCATAGAAATAAAAATTATTTTCATCATTAAAAAATGTTGTTTAATTTTTTAAGCAACATTGTTTGTTTAAATTGTTCATTTATAAGCATGTCCTAATGTAAATTAAGACTTTAAAATTTCCATACAAGACAGTTCTCCAAATATCAGAATTTTAGGAAGATATAAAACATCATCTAGCCTAAATATGGGTAATATCAAAATCATAAATATCAGTTTCATATTTGCAAATTTGGCAATTTGACAGAATTGGGAAATCATATAAGTAAAATCAGTTAATTTATTTTAAAAAGATTAAAACAGTTACAGCAATTGATTTGTTTAATTGCATGGTTGTTTGACATGTCATCATTTATACAGTTCTTGTGAATCTGATTTATCAGTGATAAACACGCCTTCAGAGGAAATGCTCTTGAGAGGAAATAAAGGAAATAAATCCATTTTAGTTATCCTTTACTACAAGAGGGAAGTTAAATCAGTTTTAAGTTAGAAAAACTATAATTTTGGAAAATGTTTGCTTAGGTAGGTTCAAACAATATTAAGATTCCAGACGTTCAAACAGTTGTGGTGATGTTTTAGTTATAGTGATATAATTAGCTCCCTTTGGACTAAAGCTGTTCCTTTTGATTATTCAACAAAGGTAATGAGTTTATGGCAGCTTCACCCCCTTTCTTTAAACTTTTACTTATCAATAATTGATCCAATAAGAATAAGTTTCTACTGCTCATCCAGAGTTTTTACGATGGTAACTTTTATTTGACCTTCTACAGGTCCCAGCAGGGTCATACTGAACCTTCCACGTCTGCATGACTCGCTTATGTGTTGTTGGCCTTCATCACTCTCCAAGCCACAGCTAGAAAAATCCTCATGGAGGTAAGACTCTCACAGGCCATAGGAAGCTTGCTTCAAAACGTAAGTTAAACTGAGTCCTGGATTATCTTTTGCACTCTAGTATTATTTGTATTATGCTCTGTAGTATTAAGTTATTACAAATATTATCTTTTGCTCTATGGTATTATTTATATTATGATGATAGTGTCTGGATAGAACTACTTGTTTTCATGATGATTGTTTCTTTTTTTCTCCTCTTCTTGATGTTTTACATTTCAAATTACTATACAGCTAATTCTAAATATGTTTTGATATATTTAATTAATAATTAGGCTGAGCTGTCTAATAATAGAAAATGTTACTTTTTCACTAAGGAGTAGAAGAACAAATATATTCTTGTTCTAGCAAGCTATTTGGAAATCAACTTCTAACTCTTTATTTGACTTCGTTCTGTTTGGGAGTATGAGAAAGAGTTATTTGGAATTTTTCTTCCTCAAATACAAATCCCAGATCAATAATGTGATATTTATTAGAATTCATGAACTACTAAATCAAGCCTCTTATGAATTATATGTATATGTTTCCTATATCCTTTATCAAATAATAGTTCTTAGTTTCTTTTTGTACTCCATATTTATATTTAGAAAGTTGATCTTAAAATAATTGAAGATGGAAAAATATATTTGGGAAATGGTAAATGGTTTTTAAATATCAGAGCAGATGAAGAAATTTAGACTAGGAATTATTAAACTTATTTTGTTATTGGATGGACCAGTTTTAGTCAACTAGATATAAAGCAAGTATCTAATTTATGGTGCTCAGGAAACCCAGACCTGAAGATGTAATTCAAATACAGATACCTCATACTGAAATGTTAAATTGGGTGTGTACTTATTAAGAGTAGATATATCTTATTCAAAATAGGGTTTTTTGCTATACTGTCCCTGAAAATTAATGTCTGTCATTGATAAATGATTCTCTCTCTCTCTTTCTCTCTCTCTCTCTCTCTCTCTCTCTCTCTCTCTCTCTCTCTATATATATATATATATATATATATATATATATATATATATATATATATAAAACCCTAATATGCAAATAGACTGAATGACGGAACAACTGAACAACCAAACAATTGAACAAGCGGTTGCTATGATGTGCACTGACCACCAGGACACCGCGTGGAACATGGCGGGTGTCAGCTGCAGCAGGATGGTGGAGCAGGTGAGCAGAGGTGCCAGACCAAGGTGGGGTGCCAGTCGCTGTCATCTGGGCAAGCCTCTGGTGGTTACTGAAAATTCTTTGCCTGCTGCGGTCCTGCCTGGCTCTCGCACCTGCTGTCAGTGCTGGAGCCACCGCTTGCATCTGCTGCTGGTGCCTGGCACCAGTCCTGATTGCTCAGCACTGTCAGCAGGTGCGAGCGGTGGCTGCCGGCCCTGATTGCCCCTGAAGTTTTCTCCACCTCCCCCTTCTCCTAAGGGGTAATCGAGGCAGCAGCTGCTGTTCGTACTTGCTGCTGGTACTGGCCCCAATTGCTCTGTGCCATCAGTGGGTGTGAGCAGGACCAGCACCATCAGCATGTGGGAGTGGTGGCGGCAGGAGCAGGGCTGCCAGAAGATGAGACCAGAGGAGGGTCCAGGCAGGGGCATGGAGGATGGGCCAAGACCTGCCCCTGTGCCCACTGCAGCCTCATGGCCCACTGTTCCTTTAAGGTGCACAAATTCATGCATTGGGCCCCTAGTAAATATACTAAAAACCCGGTGCATGAAATTTGTGCACTGGGGGGGGGGTGTCCCTCAGCCCAGCCTGCACCCTCTCCAATCTGGGACCCCTTGAGGGATGTCTGACTGCCGGTCCACAGGGATCTTGCCTAAACCGGCAGTCGGACATCCCTCTCACAACCCAGGACTGCTGGCTCCTAACCACTCGCCTGCCTGCCTATCTGATTATCCCTAACTGTTTCTGCCTGCCAGCCTGATCGCCCCCTAACTGCTCCCCTGCCGGCCCGATTGACTCCTAACTGCTCCCCTGTCAGCCCAATCACCCCCAACTGCCCTCCTCTGCCAGCCTGATGGCCCTGACTGCCCTCTCCTGCTGGCTCAATTGCCCCAACTGCCTTGCCCTGCTGTATAAATGATGACATGTCAAACAACCATGCAATTCAACAAATCAATTGCTGTAACTGTTTTAATCTTTTTAAAATAAATTAACTGCAGGGGAGGGCAGTTGGGGGTGAGCAGGCCGGCAGGGGGAAGTTGGGGGAGATCAGGTCGGCAGGAGGGAGCAGTTGGGGGTGAGCGGGCTGGCAGGGGTGGACAGTTGGGGGCGAGTGGGCCAGCATGAGGGGGGCAGTTGGGGGTGATCAGGCCGGCAAGCAGAGTGGTTAGAGGCAATCAGGGAGGCAGGTAGGTGAGCAGTTAGGAGCCAGCAGCCCTGGATTGTGAGAGGGATGTCCAACTGCCAGACATCCCCTGAGGGGTCCCAGATTGGACAGGGTGCAGGCCGGGTTAAGGGACATCCTCCCTCTTGTGTATAATAATAATAGTGTACATTTAGTGAGTTTTCATTATGGACAGGTAATTTTTTAATACTTACTTTATATTATTTTTTCATATATTTTATACATATGTACAAAATATACATATATAAATAAATACATAAAAATGCACAAATATAGAATATACCACATTTACTTTCATGTCTAATCCTCCCAATAACTATGATATAGGAAAACTATTAATCTTCATTGTACAGATATGGAAACAGATATAAGTAGATGAAATAATTTACAGGGGGATTTGAATCCAGACCATTAAGTTAGAGAGACTTCTTGCTTATACCCTGTTACATGGGATATCAGAAATAGTTCCCATGTAGTAAGAGTTGGTTGAAAAATATTGAGTTCTAAGTTGTATTGTAAAGGAAAACACTTCCCATTTTTTAAAAAAATGTTTTTATTGATTTCAGAGAGAGGAAGGGAGAGGGAGAGAGAAATTTAAACATCAATGATGAGAGAGAATCATCAATTGGCTGCCTCCTACCATGCCCCCAACTGGGGGATTGAGCCAGAAACTTAGGCATGTGCCCTGACCAGGAATCAAACCGTGACCTCCTGGTTCATGGGTCAACACTCAACCACTGAGCAGCACCAGCTGGGTCTCACTTGTTTTATATTCATAATATTTATAGTCACTAAATATTTATAATATTTTAAAGTAGGTATACATTTAAATACAATGTCATTTACTTTGAAAGTATAATATATTTTTGTTACTTCATGTAAAATTCATCACAGAAGTCATTTTTCTCCCAAGAATGTCTGAGTGTATTAGTTTAAGGGTTGATATTGGCAAGCTGATAGTATGCATATTTCAAAAATATGTTCAATAGTACTTAACATGCATTTGTGAAAAGTAGATGTATACTTGTGGTCTCTATGAAGGTCTAAGCTTGTTGATCATTCTCTTTCTAACCAGTTAAATATTCCTTCTTTGCAAACCATGAGTCACCTGACTTGAGAATGTTAGAAGGATGGCTATTTTATAAATTAAGGTTTCTAATATGTAAACACTGCCCTATAAGTAAAAATAGCATTTACTTTTATTGGGTGTAGACCTTTTGTTCCAAGTGATATATTTTACTGAAGAAAAAATATAATTTATTCCTCTGCTCTGCCTTGATTACATAATGAAACCCAAACCATGATTGAAAAATTCCTAAATATTAACTGGCACCATTCTATTCTTCAGGTGTTAACAGTAAACAATGGAAAGGATGTGTAAATGCACCAGAAATTTAGGCAGATTTCACAATTAATGCAGCAAATAGAAAAAAATACAGAAGGGGTGAAAAGAGGCCAGAGAAAGAGAAGCCGAGTATGATGCATTACATGAGCAGACATTAAAATTAATAAAATGGAGCTTTCCTGATGTAAATGTATTCAGGAAATCAGAAATAACTGCTAGTTAGATGATGTAATTGACCATGAAAATGTGGGTATTAAAAGCTGCTTATCGCCGGGACTGGTTTGGCTCAGTGGATAGAGCGTCGGCTTGCGGACTGAGGGGTCCCGGGTTCGATTCCGGTCGGGGGCATGTGCCTGGGTTGTGGCGCATCCCCAGTGGGAGGTGTGCAGGAGGCAGCTGATCGATGTTTCTCTCTCATCGATGTTTCTAACTCTCTGTCTCTCTCCCTTCCTCTCTGTAAAAAATCAATAAAATATATTAAAAAAAAAAGCTGCTTATCCATCAGCAATGCAATAAATGATGTCTGCGACCCAGGTACATGGGTGCAGGAGGAACACAGAAATGAATGGGGAAAGGTGAGTCAACCCTGCTTATGGTGCTGCCTACTGCTCTAAGGAAGGAGAAACCATGGTTGTACAAGGTATTTTGTTAAGCAGTGGGTGTATGTCTCCTATGAAAGAGAATATGGATAAATGACTTCTGATACAGAACATAAAACTTCCATGGAGCCAACATACAAACAGGAAGTTCAGCTGACTTAAATCCTATAAATATTATTCTTTCAAAGGGGAGCATAGTCTTTAAAACAAAATTTTAATTTTCCTCTGATATATTCATTGTTAATATTTTACTACATTTTATTCCAGCATTTTCTTACCCTTTTTACATTGTGATTTAATGGTAGACATGAATCTTAGACTGCATGTATTATTAATATTATATAACAAGCATGATTCTGTATCATTAGAGTTTGTAATAAATGACATTTTGATGGTTGCATAATATTATGGATGACCCACAAATGTACTTAATTAATCATCTGTTGTTACACATGTATGTACTTTAAAATTTTTTCCTATGATGAGGCTGTGGTGAAAAGGTTTCATTATGATAGATTTCTGGAAAAGAAATTACGGTCAAAGGATAAAAATACTTTAGTTTTTGGACACAGTTTGCACAATTATTTTCCAGAAATGTGTTTTGGTAGATAGTCTCACCAGAAGGTTATGTTTGTGACCATCTTAATGTACCCTCTTATGCACTAAATAATTATAATTATTTTTTACTATTTGAAAGGCAAATTAATGTACTTAATGATTTGTATGTGGTTGGATTTTTATATTTCTTAACTATGTTACTTCTTACTGGTATATACGTATGTGTGTGTGAAATCAGTTTTATTTCTATTTAACTATAAAAGACTTATTTCTTTATTCTTCTGCATTTATGATCACTCATTGCATACCTTATTTGCAGTCTATGATTTGTCGCCCAATTTGGTTTGTAGTATTATTTGAAACCTTTAGGGTTTTCGTGTGTATAGCATCTAACCCCAGTTTTCTGTGCTGCTGTTGTATTCCTGCTTTTTATCAATGTTGGACATTTAATAATACTTTTAGGGGAGGGCAGGGGAGCTAGATATTTGTGGATGCACAGTTACTTATCCAGTAGTGGGTCTTTTTTATATTCTTGAGTTATCTCTGTGGGCCTTCAGGGGTGGGGTTTTCTTCATTAAAGAAATGTTACATCCTGAAAAAACAGAGAACTCACCTGGGTCTGGCTCCTTGGGGATATATTTGTAAGGCTTAGCATCATCAAGCACCTTTGGTCTGGAACTTCTTAGGTCATATAGGTGCACCCTGAAAAAGTTCAAACCTTTACTATGGAGAGCTTTAAACAAATGATTCATTCAAACATCATCAGACTGTGCTGGATAGTTCTTTGGGTGTTTTGTTGTTTTTACCAGTGCCCAGTAATTTATCAAATTTATACTTAAATTTGATGGTTAAACAGGTCTAAATATTAATTCTGCCTGAACTAATGAGTTGCTACAAAGAACCAAATCTTTTCCCAACTTTTTTAACAAGGCAAATACTGTTGGTTATATATACAATAAAGGTTCTGATCCCTTATACATGCTATCTAATAATAGACAAACATGGTAATTAACCGTACCTCGGATATGCTTCCCATTGGCTAATCAGGGCAATATGCAAATGAACTGCCAACCAAGATGGCGGCCGGCAGCCAGGCAGCTGAAGCGAACAGGATGCTTGCTTGCTCCAGTGAAGGAGGAAGGCAAGGTTCCCCGCCTGCCACTGCTGGGCTCTGAGCTGCACTCTAAGCAACTATGTTGCAATTATAGAAGCTAAACAAACCCCATGCTTTCAGCCAGCCAGCTGAGCTGGAGTTGCAACAGTGTTTCAATTATAGAAGCCAAACAAACCCAGATACCTGCTTTCAGCAGCCGAGGTCTCAGAGTTGGAGCTGAGCCTCAGAGCTAAAGCTGGCTCTCAGTTCCAGTGACAGCCATAGAAGGTAAATAAATCCAAGAATAATAAAAAAAAAAAAGATAAAAAGGAGAGGTTGGGAGCTTCAGTCACCCACCAGCCTGAAAACGGCCCTCAGCCCCTCACCCAGACTGGCCAGGCACCTCAGTGGGGACCCCCACCCTGAAGGGGGTATGACCAGCTGCAAACAGCCATCATCCCCTCATCCAGGCTGGCCAGGCACCCCAGGGCCCCCCCCGCCCCCTGACCCTGAAGGGGCTGTGGGCAGCCTGCAGTGAGGCCTCCCAGCACCGGGATCAGCGGAGCAGCGAGGCCTCCCAGCACCGGGATCAGCTGAGCAGCAAGGCCTCACTGCCCCAGTGTCAAGCAGAGCCGCGAGGCCTCCCAGCACTGGGATCAGCGGAGCCACGAGGCCTCCTGGCCCCTCAAGCAGCGTGACGGGGGCAGCGCCCAAACCCTCTGATCACCCTGCGGCTCTGTGTGTGACAGAGGGCGGGGCCACAACATCCCTATCCGCCCTGCTCTGTTCGTGACAGGGGAAGGCGCCCCAACCCCATGATCGGCCCTGCTCTGTGCCTGATAGGGGGGAGCTCCCCAACCCCCTGATTGGCCCTGTTCTGTGTGTGACAGGGTGCGGCGCCCCAACCCCTCCATGGGCCCTGCTCTGTGTGTGACGGGGTGGAGCCGCAACCTCCCCATTGGCCCTGCCCTGAGTGTGACAGGGGGCAGTTCCCCAACCCTCCAATTGGCCCTACCCTGAGCATGACTGGGGGTGGCATCACAACCTCCTGATCCGCCCTGCTCTGTGCATGACAGGGGGCGGCGCCCCAACTCCCCAATTGGCCCTGCTCTGAGCCCGACCAGGGGCTGCAGGGCAGGCACCTAGGGATTGGGCCTGCCCTCTGCCACCCAGGAGCGGGCCTAAGCCAGCAGGTGGTCATCTCCTGAGGGGTCCCAGACTGCGAGAGGGCACAGGCTGGGCTGAGGGACCCCCTCCCCCCGAGTACACAAATTTTTGTGCACCGGGCTTCTAGTGTATCTATAATAATAAAATCGTAATATGCAAATCGACCGAACGACCAAACAGCAGAAGGACTGTCTGGACGACCTTCCGAATGACCATGCTATGACATGCACTGGTGCCAGACCAGCCAAGGCAGGTGTGATGCAATTGGTCGGGGTGTCCGCCATTGCCCCATGATCACACTGCAGAGGGAGGCCCAGGCCACCGGCCAGCAGGGCTATCGAGTAGGGGGATCCACGATCACCCCGCAGAGGGAGGCTCAGGCCACCCTCTGCGGGGTGATCAATGGGGGTGGGGGAGGGGCTCCGTGATTGATTGCTCCCCAGAGGAGAGGCCCAGGCCACCAGCCAGTGGACTATCAGTGGGGGGAGGGGGGCTCTGCAATTGCCCTGCAGAGGGAGGCCCAGGCCGCCCTCTGTGTGGCGATCAATGGGGGAGGGCTCCGTGATTGATTGCCCCCCAGAGGGAGGCCCAGGACACCGGCTGAGGGTGATCAACGGGGGCGGGGGGTACTCCGCAATCGCCCTAAAGATGAAGGCCCAGGCCACCCTCTATGGGGCAATCAATGGGGGCTCTGTGGAACAGGGGAATGTGCCGGGGGGGTAGGGGGGTGCAGGGGACTCGGGCAGCACCAGGCCAAGGTGAGTGTGGGCAGGGGGTGGGGCCGTGAGGCAGCCAGGGCCAGGAGGCAGCAGGAGCCGTGAAGGCCCCAGCCGCTGGGGCTGTGAGGACCCCAGCAGCTGGGGCTGCCAAGCCTTACCCTTGCACAATTTTGTGCTTCAGGCCTCTAGTATGCTTATAAGAGAGATCCAAAGTTGGTAATCCTAACTGCTTTCTCTCTTACTTTGTATAACATTTTCTTTCTTTCTAGTGATCTCTCTTTTATCATTTCTTTTGTTGTTGTTTTTTGTCCTTTTCTTCATCTTTCCTCTCTTTTTTCCCTATCCTTCCTCCATTTCTCCCTCCCTTCCCTCATTCCTCCCTCATGTCTTTTTTAGTTGATAATGAAGGCTATCCAATTTTTTTTGAGAATAGCTATGGTGGTTTTTCAGTTATTGACATCAAGTAATAATTTTTTAAATTTTTCTAGGTAATTTTTAATTCCTATTTGATTTCTTTAAAAATATATTTTTGTTGAAAGTATTACAGATGTCCCCTTTTTCCCCCACATTGACTCCCTCCACCTTGCATCCCCCAGGTCTACAGTAATATTGTCTGTGTCCATGGGTTATGCATATATGCACATAAGTTCTTTGGTTATCTCTTCTCAACTGCTCCTTCCCTCTGAGATTCGTCAGTCTGTTCCATGCTTCCATGTCTCTGGATCTATTTTGTTTGTCAGTTTATTTTGTTCATTAGATTACACATATAAGATATATCATTTGATGCTTGTCTTTCTCTGACTGGCTTATTTCACTTAGCATAATACTCTACAGGTCCTTCCATGCTGTCTCAGAAGGGTAAGAGATCATTCTTTTTTACAGCAGCATAATATTTCATTGTGTAAATGTAACACAGCTTTTTAATCCACTCATCTACTGATGGGCATTTGAGCTGTTTCCAGATCTTAGCTATAAATTACACTGCTATGAACATAAAGGTGCATATATTCTTTCTGACTGGCATTTTGGTATTCTTAGGCTATACCCTAGAAGTAGGATCACTAGGTCAAATGGCAGTTTCATTTTTAATTTTTTTAAGGAAACTCCATACTGTTTCCATAGTAGCTGCACCATTCTACATTCCCACCAGCAGTGTACTAGGGGTCCCTTTCTCCACATCCTTACCAGCACTTGTTATTTGTTATTTGTTAATTGTACCATTCTGATAGGTGTGAGGTGATATCTCATTGTTGTTTTAATTTACATATCTCTGATTACTTTTTTGATCTAATTGTGAACTAGGACTTGATCCCCAGTATGGAGTGTGCAGGAGGCAGCCAATCAATGATTCTCTCTCATTATGGATGTTTCTGTCTCTCTCCCTTCCTCTCTGATATCAATAAAAATATATTTTTAAAAAAGAATGCTGGTCAGGGGGCACATTTAAGGGGGAAAGATGACGTTAGTTTGGGATATTTGACTTGAACTTCCTCTAAAAGATAAAAATGGAGAGGTAAAGTAGGCTGTTGAAAATATGGGTGGGGGCTCAATTTGGGATTTATCAGCAAATAGCTATAATTGAAAATATAGGAATAGACTAAAGATAGTATGGATTGAGAAAAGAGAAGAAGAGAGGGACAACTCTGATTAGGTGGAGTATGTTGAGTCAGGAAATAGAAACATGAAAAATTAAACAGTGTATTCCAAGAAGGAATAAAAGGGTTGGTTAAATCAGATATTTCTAAGAAGTCAAAAAAGATGAGAATTAATGATGATGGAAAAATAAAGAAAAATGTTTCTACTGGGTTTAATAACATGGAGGCCACTGGTGGTCTGAACAGGAGAAATTTGGTGGAGCTGTGGCTGCTGCAATCATACTTGAGTTAGCGCACAGAAGAGTGGAACATAAAGAAATAGAGGGAATTACAGTAGAAATTTGACTATGGGAAAGAGCATTTAGAGTACCTACTATGTAAGACTGAGGAATTAGAGGAGGCTTTAAACTATGTTTTATTTTACTTTTTGATATATTGAAAGAGGCTTAAGTTCTGAAAAGGAGAAATAAATATAAAAGAAGGTATTGTTACCTCAGTCTTCTTAAGATTACACAATTTTAGTCTTGGATTCTGGTTACTTTCCTGTTTTAGGGTTAAATTATGAACTTGGATTAAACAGAGGAAAATATCATTTTAGAGCATTAGGTAGTCTTTTTACACATATTGAATTATGGAATAGAGAGAAGCTATCGCAGGAGTTGCCAGATCAATTTTGCAGTTGTAAAGTTATTATGAAGTTATAAGTGTGTCAGATTGTCCCAAAGGGTAGAATCATGAGCAAATTATTGGGTTATAACTCTATGAGGTGGGATGGATGGAACTGATGATTTTCACAGAGCACCTGCATTAGTCTAGCTGAAATTTTGACAAGAGACCTAGTTTCAAACTATTTTTGGTATTATTTTTATTGTTGCCATTGATTTTTATTAATTGAGAGAGAGAGAAGAAGTGGGACAGAGGGGGAGAGAGCAGGAAAGAGAGAGGAGGGTGGCGAGAAAGAGAGAGAGAGAGAGAGAGAGAAAGAGAGAGAGAGAGAGAGAGTTAGGGTTATGGCTCTGCCCAGGATAGTGTTAGGGTTAGGGTTAGAGTTAGGGTTAGGGTTATGGCTCTTCCTAGAATAGTGTTAGTGTTAGGGTTAGGGTTAGAGTTAGGGTTAGGGTTAGGGTTAGGGTTAGGGTTATGTCTCTGCCAAATATAGTGTTAGGATTAGGGTTAGGGTTAGGGTTAGGGTTAGGGTTAGGGTTAGGGTTAGGGTTAGTGTTATGTCTCTGCCCAGAATAGTGTTAGGGTTAGGGTTAGGGTTAGGGTTAGGGTTAGGGATAGGGTGTTGGCTCTGCACTGGATAGTGTTAGGGTTAGGGTTAGGGTTCAGGTTAGGGTTGTTAGTGTTATGGCTCTACCCAGTATAGAGTTAGGGTTAGGTTAGGGTTAGGGTTAGGGTTAGGGTAGGGTTAGGGTTAGGGTTAGGTGTAGTGTTATGTCTCTGCCCAGAATAGTGTTAGGGTTAGGGTTAGGGTTAGGGTTAGGGTTAGGGTTAGGGTTAGGGTTATGGCTCTGCCCAGGATAGTGTTAGGTTCAGGGTTAGGGTTAGGATTAGGGTTAGGGTTAGGGTTAGTGTTATGGCTCTGCCCAGGATAGTGTTAGGGTTAGGGTTAGGGTTAGGGTTAATGGTAGTGTTAGTGTTAGGGTTGGGTTAGTGTTATTGTTTGGGTTAAGGTTAGGGTTCACATTTGGCCGTGCTGATGCGGCACACTTGATAAAGATATACCTCCATGCTCCGAGGGCTTGTTCCTGCCTCAAACCTCGCCCTTTCGGGAAACAGCTCTGGGAAACAGCTCAGGCGAGGGTGAAGTTGTTGCCAAGACCACCCCTGCAGGACTGACTTCCTTCCAGTTTTTCGCTCCTCCAGTCATGATGTTACACCCAGGGTTTTTATATAAGTAGAATGAGATAAACCAAAAGTCACTCATGTGTGAAATTTTACCACCCTGCGATGTATATGCTGGAGATTGAATGCCAAAAAATCCTAAAATCTTCAGATCAGATTCTAACATTCTTTCTTACTCCAAAGCTATCCCTATTTGCCCTGACATCTTAACATTAAAGATAATACACATACTCAATGTTATTAGTGATATGTGTGATTCAGGCATGATTCTCTTCGACTATACTTTCTATCATTTGAGTTTAAAAATATACGTTCTTTGAATTCTGGATGAATTCTAACCAATTCATTAAGCTTTAACTTGGTTCCACATCTATATTTTGTTGAATTGATATTTATGAAAAAGATTTAGCTGAAGACAAGCATGAAATTAAAAAGTGTAAAACGAGCTGAGGTCTCTAATCTGTCATTTAGAAAAACATGGGAGGCACCCAATTATCCAATATAATAGAATTAATAAAAGTAATATATAATGTCATAATATAGTTTATCCAATAGAAAAACATTATTACAGCTGATTGTACAACACACAAATACTTTCTGGCAACCAAAAGGAAAGCATTCACACTGTTGATAATTGTTTAGTTTCTCATATACCCAAATGTATGAGGGGTATATGTTATTTGTATCATTAAATTCATATTATATTGTAATGTGGTAATCTAATTTCTCTAAGTGCCACATTATTTTTCATTTCAACTGCCAAATGCACATATATTTCATGTTGTTAGTGAATTAAAGGGAGGCATGCTAAACAGATTGATATTTTGAATTTCCTCCGATTTAAATACACTGATTATAGTGTAAAATAAGAAAAGGAAGAAATGTGCTGTTTTCTGTAGGTCATATACAGAGGTTTATATCGCAGGCAATCTGTATTGTGCCCAGAAACATAATGTATGTAAACAAATGGCATGATAAATAATATAATGTCAAATGAGTGTAGTTGATTATTAGAATCAGAATTTCTGAGATATCAACAAAATTTGAGCTACTAAAAATGTCTGTGGGTAAATTGTACTTACAATGTCCAGGATAGCCTAATGAGTCTAGCCACTTAATAACTGCCTACTTTCCCCAGCAATGACATCTCTTGAGTGATGATAGATAGACATGATTAGCATAAAGGGATAAAACAGAATGGTACATCAGCTAATACTTTGTAACAAACCATACCAAAGCTGAGTCACTGAAAAATAACAATTTATTTACCTCATAATCCTGAGAGTTGGCAATTTGAGCCATGCTCAGTTGAGGTGTTCCAGTTATGGCAACTTCATGTCTTGTGGTCAGACACAAATTAGGAATTTAGGTTCCATCTCTGGAACCTCAGTTGGGACAGTGGGCTTACGCAGCTCCAGTGATTGGTCTAATTCTCCAGCAGACTAGGTTGGGCTTGTTCACATGCCATGGAAGGGGCCCTAAGAAAGTGACTAAAAGCACTCAAGACCTCATCAGGCCTGGGTATGGAGCTGCCATACCATCACTTCATTGAATTATATTGTACTAGAGGCCCGATGCAAGAATTTGTGCACCAGTGGGGTCCCTTGACCTGACCTGTGGGATTGGGCCTAAAACAGCTCTCTAACATCCCTTGAGGGGTTAAGGATTGCGAAAGGGCACAGGCCAGGCCAAAGGACCCCACCGATGTACAATAGGGGCTAGGGAGGGATGCAGGAAGTTGGCCAGCCAGGGAGGGACCACAGGAGGGCTTCAGGGCATCTCCAGCACATCTTGCTCAGGCCCAATTGTCCAGACCCCAGCAGCAAGCTAACTTACCAGACAGAGCAAATGCCCCCTAGTGTTCAGTGAACGTCATAGCAACTGGTTGACCAGTTGACTGTCTTCCTCACTGGTGGTGAGTGCACATCATAGTGAGTGGTTGAGCAGCCTTAGCATATCATTAGCACATTTCGCTTTGATTGGTTGAATGGATGACAAGACACTTAGCATATTAACCCTAACCCTAACCTTAACCCTAGCTCTAAACCTAACACTAACCCAAACCATAACCCTAACCTAACCCTAACCCTAATAATCCTAACAATATCCTGGGAAGAGCCCTAACCCTAACCATAACCCTAACCCTAACCCTAAGCCTAACCCTAACCCTAACACTATCCAGGACAGAGCCATAACCCTAACTCTAACCCAAACACTATACTGGGCAGAGCCATAACAATAACCCTAAACCTAACCCTAAACCTAACCCTAACACTATCCTGGGCAGAGTCATAACGCTAACCCTAACCCTAACCCTAACCGTCACCACCCTAACCATAACAACAATACCCTAACCCTAACCCTAACCCTAACAATATCCTGGGCAGAGTACTAACCCTAAACCTTACCATAACCCTAACCCTAACACTATCCTGGGTAGAGCCATAACCCTAACCCTAACCCTAACACTAATCCTAATCCTAACCCTATCACTATCCTGTACAGAGCCATAACACTAACCCTAACCCTAACCCTAACCCTAACCCTAACAACCCTAACCCTAACAACACTATCCCTAACCCTAACACTATCCTGGGAAGAGTACTAACCCTAACCCTAAACCTAACCATAACCATAACACTATCTTGGGCAGAGCCATAATACTAACCCTAACCCTAACTCTAACATATCCTGGGGAGAGCCGTAACCATATCTCTAACCCTAAACCTAACCCTAACCCAGCCCTAACCATAACCCTATCCATAACCTAACCAAACCCTAACACTATCCTGGGCAGAGCCATAACCCTAAACCTAACCCTAACCCTAACCCTAACACTATCCTGCGCAGAGCCATAACACTAAACTTAACCCTAACCCTAACACTATCCTGGGCAGAGCCATAACCCTAACCCTAACTCTAACCCTAACACTATCCTGGGCAGAGCCATAACCCTAATCCTAACCCTAACCCTAACACTATCGTGGGCAGAGCCCTAACCCTAACCCTAACCCTAACACTCTCCTGGGCAGAGCCCAACTCATGTATACACACAACGCTTTCATTAGAATAAAGGTATTTTTTAATTTGGGGAAAAATAATTCAGTAAGCAACATCTACTTATATAAAAACCCTGGGTGGTGTTCATCACAACAAGAACCGTGACCAAGAAGAAGGAAGTCAGTTCTGCAGGGGTTGTCTTGGCAACTTCTGTGCCCTCCCCCAAGCTGTTTCCAGGAGCTGTTTCCTGTAAGGGCAGGGTTTGAGGCAGGAACCCACCCTGGGAGCATGGAGGCATATGTTTATAAAATGTGCCATGCCAGCACAGCCAAGTGTGAACCTGAGTGGGGGATGATGAAAGGCTTAGAAAAGACAAACAAGAGAATGAAAGCTGGATCTCGGTGGGACACTGCTTCTCTGAGAGACAGTGACCATGCCCACAGCCATGTCTTTATTTTATAGCTGATGCCATGAGGCAAAGTAAGGGCGTGACCAAGATGTTTTCAACATTCTCCTGGGTTTCAATCCTACTCAACTACATGCACCTGAACTCTATCAAGCCTACATCACTCAGGCACATGGGGCCATGTGTTTGGACCATAGGTTCAAGCTTAAAACTGTAGCTGTTGGCTATAATTGTGCTGGAAGGGCCCTGCCCTCCAAGCTGGGACTTGCACGTGGCAATGAGAGGACTGTGCCTTCTCTTCAGTCCAAGGCTTGAACCTGTCCAAAACACTGTAGCAGCTCCCCACAATAAAGTTTTAATACATTATATTAGAGGTTGTGGTGGTACTGTTTTACCCACAGCGTCTACAGGAATTAGTGGAAGAACCTTTCATTCCCAATATAAATGACCAATTCCATTAAATGAAACTTCAATTTCTAGACTCGATATAAACAGTGAAGTTGCTAAAACTATTAAAAAGGTCCAACTTCTAATTATTGATGAATGCACCATGGCATCCCGTCATGCTATAAATGCCACAGATTACTAAGAGAAATTATGAATTTGAATGTTGTATTTGGTGGGAAAGTCCTCCTTCTTGGAGGGATTTTTGACAATGTCTCAGTATTGTACCACATGCTATGCGATCAGCCATAGTACAAACGAGTTTAAAATACTGTAATGTTTGGGGATGTTTCAGAAAGTTGTCTCTTAAAACAAATATGGTATCAGAGGACTCTGCTTATAGTGAATAGTTAGTAAAACTTGGAGATGGAAAACTTGATAGCAGTTTTCATTTAGGAATGGATATTATTGAAATCCCCTGTGAAATGATTTGTAATGGATCTATTATTGAAGCTACCTTTGGATATAGTATATCTATAGATAATATTAAAAATATATCTAAACATGAAATTCTTTGTCCAAAAAAATGAGCACATTCAAAAATTAAATGAAGGCATTTTGGATATACTTGATGGAGATTTTCACACATATTTGAGTGATTATTCCATTGATTCAACAGATGATGCTGAAAAGGAAAATTTTGCCATTGAATTTCTTAATAGTATTACTCCTTCAGGAATCCTGTGTCATAAATTAAAATTGAAAGTGGTACAATAATCATGCTATTGAGAAATCTTAATAGTAAATGGGGTCTTTGTAATGATACCAGATTTATTATCAAAAGATTACGACCTAACGTTATCGAAGCTGAAGTATTAACAGGATCTTCAGAGGGAGAGGCTGTTCTGATTCCAAGAATTGATTTGTCCCCGTCTGACACTGGCCTCCCATTTAAATTAATTCCATGACAGTTTCCCGTGATGCCAGCATTTGCGATGATTATTAATAAATCACAAGGACAAACTCTAGAGAGTAGGAATATTCCTACCTGAACCCGTTTTCGCACATGGACAGTTATATGTTGCTTTCTTTCGAGTTTGAAGAGCATGTGACATTACAGTTAAAGTTCTAAATATTTCATCACAAGGGAAATTAGTCAAGCACTCTGAAAGTGTTTTCACTCTTAATGTGGTGTACAAGGAGATATTAGAATAAGTTGAATCACTTTATCAGTCATTGTTTGCATCACTGTTGTTTTTATATCATATTTTTGTTGTTTTTATATCATGTTTTTGTTGTTTTCATATCATGTTTTTGTTGTTTTTATATCATGCCTCTGTTGTTGTTATATCCTTTTGTTACTGTTTATTAATAAATGTATATATTATTTTCATATACATTTTACTAATTTCCTTTCATCTTTCACACTTCTATTATAGAGAAAGGGCAAATAGCAATATTAAAATATTTTTGTTGCCGAAACCGGTTTGGCTCAGTGGATAGAGTGTTGGCCTGCGGACTGAGGGGTCCCGGGTTCGATTCCGGTCAAGGGCATGTACCTGGGTTGTGGGCATATCCCCAGTGGGAGATGTGCAGGAGGCAGCTGATCGATGTTTCTCTCTCATCGATGTTTCTAACTCTATCTCTCTCCCTTCCTCTCTGTAAAAAATCAATAAAAAAATATATTTAAAATATTTCTGTTAATTAATTCCCTTTTAATGTGCACGAATTTTGTGCACTGGTGTACTAGTATATATATATAAAAAGCCAGTCGCCAAAACCGGCTTGGCTCAGTGGATAGAGCGTCAGCCTGCGGACTGAAAGGTCCCGGGTTCGATTCCGGTCAAGGGCATGTACCTGGGTTGTGGGCATATCCCCAGTGGGAGATGTGCAGGAGGCAGCTGATCGATGTTTCTAACTCTATCTCTCTCCCTTCCTCTCTGTAAAAAATCAATAAAAAAATATATTTAAAATATTTCTGTTAATTAATTCCCTTTTAATGTGCACGAATTTTGTGCACTGGTGTACTAGTATATATATATAAAAAGCCAGTCGCCAAAACCGGCTTGGCTCAGTGGATAGAGCGTCAGCCTGCGGACTGAAAGGTCCCGGGTTCGATTCCGGTCAAGGGCATGTACCTGGGTTGCGGGCACATCCCCAGTGGGAGATGTGCGGGAGGCAGCTGATCGATGTTTCTCTCTCATCGATGTTTCTAACTCTCTATCTCTCTCCCTTCCTCTCTGTAAAAAATCAATAAAATATATTTAAAAAATAAAAAGCCAGTGACCAGAACACCATAATGACCAGAACGATCGATTGCTATGATGCCCACTGCATCCAGTGAAATGGCCTGATCAGGGGGTGGGGCCAGGCGGCCAATCCCCCCATGGCCATTCCCCCTGGCTGGCCCCGCCCCTGAAGGGACCCCACCACCCTAGCTGGTCCCACTCCTGATTGGCCCTCCTACCCCAATAGGGGGTAGGGCCAGCCAGCCAACCTCCCACAGCCCCGCCCCTGGCTGCTGACCCCTGATCAGCTTCCCCTATCCCATTCAGGGGCACGGCTGGCTGGCCCACTGCCCACAGCTTCTACCCATGGCTAGCCCACCCCCATTCGCCCCCCCAACCCCAATCAGGGATGGGGCCTGCTGGCCAATCATCTGCGGCCCCTTCCCCCAGCCAGCCCAGCCCTGATTGGGGCAGGCCAGATGGCCAACCACCTGCCGTCTCCTCCTCCCGACAGCCCTGGCCTCAATCCACCCTGATTAGGGCTGCGCCGGCCAGACCCCATCTGTGCACGATTTCATACACTAGGCCTCTAGTAGTATATAACACTGTCATCTCTTTTTCCAGATAGTGTGACATACTCATTTCAGTGAATTGATTTTGCCAATCTGTACGATTCAATTTGTTTGGAAAGTTCAAGCATAGCAAATAGAAATAAAAAAAAACAGGTAACATCAATATGGGAGAGATTGCCATGGCATTTTATAATTTATCAAAAGATTGACAGCACCTTATTTTTCTCCATTAAATTCAATTCAATATGAAACCTAACTTGATATCACTGAGTGACACTATATGCCCAAACAGATGGTCACTGAAGATTAATATTTAGGTTTGCTATGGTCAGATGGTTTCATTATTCTGTTGGGAATTTTTTTGTTTAGTTGAGGTCACCACTTAGAATGACATTATTTTAAGCCTTTTTATTTTTAAATTACAGTAGGCATACAATATTAGTTTTATGTGTACAACATAGTGATCAGACATTTATATACTTTACAGTATGACCACCCAATAAGTCTAGTATTCATATGACACCATATATAGTTATTATAGTGTTACTGACTATTCCCTATGCTGTACTTTACATCCACATGACTTTTTAAATAATTGGCAATTTGTACTCTTTTTTTCCAATTTGTACTTCTTAATCCCTTTCACTATTTTCATCCGTCCCAACTACCTCTCATCTAGGCATCACCAGTTTGTTTTCGGTATCTACAAGGTGTTTCTGTTTTGTTTGTTCATTTGTTTCTTGGATTCCACAAATAAGTGAAATTATATGGTACTTGTCTTTCTCTGTCTGGCTTATTTCACTTAGCTTAGTATCCTGTAGGTTCATCCATGTTTTTGCAAATGGCAAGATTTCGTTTTTTATGGCTAAGTAATATTCCATTTTATATATGTACCACCTCTTCTTTATCTAATCATCTCTTAATGGACACTCAAGATGCTTCCATATCTTGGCTAGTGTTTTGGATTTCTTCAGATAAATGACTAGAAGTAGAATTGCTGGAACATATGGTAGTTCTATTTTTAATTTTGTTAATAAACTCTATAAATTTTCCAGAGTGGCTGCACCAATTTGAAATCCCACCAACAGTGCATGAGGGTTCTGTTTTCTACACATCCTTGCCAACACTTTTGTTTATTGGTTTATTAATGATAGACATTTGACAGTGTGAAGTGATAGTTCATGGTTTTGATTTGCATTTCCCTGATTAGTGATGGTGAGGATCTTTTCGTATGTCTGTTGCCCATTGGTATGTCTTCTTTGAAGAAATGTCTGTTCAGGTCCTCACTCATTTTTTAAATTGCATTGTTGGTGTTAAGTTGTATTAGTTCCATATATAAATGATATTAACCCTTTATCAGATGTATCATTGGCAAATATCCCCTCCCATGAATGTCATATTTTTGCTTTGTCAATAATTTCCTTTGCTGTGCAACAATTTTTTAGTTTGATATAGTTCCATTATTTTTCTTTGTTTTCCTTACCCAAGAAGACACATCCAAAAATGTAAGGCAAGAATGATGTCAAAGAGTTTACTACCTGTGTGTTGTTTATTTCTAGGAGTTTTATGTTTTCAAGTCTTACATTTAAGTCTTTAATACATTTTGAGTTTATTTTTATATATGGTATAAGAAAGTGGTCTAGTTTCATTTTTTTTAATGTACATGTCCAACTTTCATTTATTAAAAAGACTATACCCCAAAGTATACCCTACTTTGTCATAGATTCATTGACCACATAGGCATGGGCTCTCTATTCTATTCCACTATTTATGTGTGTTTTTATGCCTGTACCCTGCTGTTATGGTAACTATAGCCTGGAGTATAGTTGGATATCAGGTAACCTCCAACTTTATTTTTCTTTCTCATTATTGCTTTGTCTATTAAAGGTCTTCTGTGGTTCCATATAAACTTTGGGATACTTTTTCTACTGTGAAAAATGTCTTTGGTATATTGATAGAGATTACATTGAATCTGTAGATTGCTTTGGGGAGTATGCATATTTTAATGATGTTAAGAATATAACATGAGCATGTTATATCCTTCCATTTGTTTTTAATCTTCTTTAGTTTTTTCTTCAATGTCTTATACTTTTCTAACTATAGGTATTTTACCTCTTTAGTAAAACTTATACCTAAGTATTTTATTACTTTTGATGCAATTGTAAATGGGATTGTTTTCCTAATATCTATTTCTGATAGTTCATTATTTCTGAATATTAACTTTATCCTGCTAATTTACTGAATTCATTTATTAGTTCTAATAGTTTTTGTGGAATATTTAGGGTTCTGTGTATATGGTATGTTATCTGCAAGTAAGACGGTTTTAATCTTTCTTTCCAATTTAAATGCCTTTTATTTATTTTTCTTGTCTGATTGTTCTTGCTAAGACTGCCAATATAATATTGAAAAAAGCGGAAAAGTAGACATCCTTGTTTTATTCATGATCTTAAAGACAAGGTTTCAGATGTTCACCATTGAGTATGATGTTAGCTGTGGATTTGTCATATATGGCCTTTATTATGTTGAAGTATAATAGATACTGAGAGTTTTTATCATAAAAGAAGTTTGGATAACTTCGAATGCCTTGTCTGCATCTATTGATATAATCATATAATTTTTATCCTTGTTTATATAGTGAATCAGATTGTTTGTGGATATTGAACCAACCTTGCATCTGAGAAATAAATCTAACTTGATCATGGTGAATGATTTCTTTAATGTATTATTGAATTCAGTTTGCTAACATATTATTGAAAATTTTTACATCTATGTTTATCAGAGATATTGGTTGGCCTACAATTCTCTCTTTTTGGTATTGTCTTTGTTGGGTTTTGATAGCAAGCTAATGCTAGCATTGTAAAATGAGTTTGTGAGCCTTATTTTCCATTTTTTAGAATAGTTTGAGAAAAATAGGTATTAATTCTTTCAATGTTTGGCAAAACTTGCCTATGAAACCATTTGATCCAAGAATTGTGTTTATTGGAAGATTTTTTATTATTGATTTGGTGTTGCTAATAGTTATCAGTCTGTTCAGATTTTCTCTATCTTTATAATTCAGTCTTGGGAGACTATGTTTCTAAGAATTTATCTAGTTAGTTTAGGTTATCAAATTAGTTGTCACATAATTTTTGTATTATTTTTTATAATCCTTTATTTTTCTGTAATGTTGGTTTCTACTTCTCTGTCATTTCTCTTTTTTCCACATTAAATATTCAGCATGTACTTGATAAGAACAAGTAGATCCCCTTACATAATCATAGCTCAATACACAATTCAGGATATTTAACATTGATACAATACTATTCTCTATTATTCAGTCTATATTCATAATTAGTATGGTCAGGAATCAATCATGCATAGAAATAATTTTTTCCACTCCTTAAACACAATGGTATTTATTTATTATACTAGCGGCCCATTGCAGGAACAGTCCTGCAAGAATAGGGCTTCCTGTGGCTGGAGCAAAGCAGAGAAGGGAGCAAAACCCTCTGAGGTGAGCTTTGCTCCCACCCACAGCCACTGCGGCTGAGTTTGCCCAATCCACCGGAGCCACTGTCGCTAGGTTTGCCAACCCTCCCCAAGCCACTGCTGCTGGGTGGGTTTGTCCAACCTGCCCCTAGGCGCTGCTGCTGGGTGGGTTTGTCCAACCCGCCCCCAGCCACTGCTGCTGGGTTTGTCCAACCCACCCCAGCCGCTCCCCCTGGGTTTCCCCTCCCGTTCCCAGCCACTGTGGCTGGGTTTCCCCTCCTACCTCCCGACTCCCCGCCTCTGCAGCCTTGGCTCCTTTACTGTATCCATGCTGCTCCCTTCAGTAGCGCTTGGCTTCCATGTTGTCTTCAGTCTTCGCTCA
The DNA here is from genome assembly GCF_963259705.1 of Myotis daubentonii. NCBI lineage: Eukaryota > Metazoa > Chordata > Mammalia > Chiroptera > Vespertilionidae > Myotis > Myotis daubentonii. The sequence continues at coordinate 161,228,698 of NC_081841.1, forward strand.
GAGCCTGTATATGCAAATTAACTGCCATCTTTTAGCTTCTATAATTGAAACATTGTATCTTTTGGAGCTGTTGCTTCAGGAGCTCAGAGCCTGGCGGGGACAGGTGGGTAACCTTGACTTCCTCCATCATCGGGGCAACCAAGCCTCCTGTTAGCTTAAGCTGCCTGGCTGCCGGCTGCCATCTTGGTTGGCAGTTAATTTGCATATCACCCTGATTAGCCAATGGAAAGTGTGTTGGAGGTACAGTTAATTACCATGTTTGTTTATTATTAGATAAGGATTTTTTTTGTCATGCATCTTTATTCTCCTTTTCTTTTCTGTTTTTTAACTTTACTGAGATATCATTTCTGATTTTATGCATATGGGCCCTCTCTCTTTTAATGACTCTGGCTAACTTTTATCAATTTTTTTCTTTTCAAAGAACCGACTCTTGGTTTCATTCATTTTTTTTTTAATTTTAGACTCTATTTTGTTTAGGTTCACTCTGATTTTTATTATTTATTTTTTTCTACTCACTTTGAACTTCATTACTCTTCTTTTCCTAGTTCCTTTGGATATAAGGTTTGATAGTTTATATCAGTGTTGTTGTTTTTTTGTTTCTTGAGGTAAGCCTATATTGCTATGAATTTTTCTCTTAGAACTCCTTTGGCTGTGTCCCATTGGTTTGGGTTCATTGTGTTTTCATTTTCATTTGTTTCAAAGTATTATTGATTTACTCCTGGATCTCATTGTGAACCCATTCATTGTTTAGTAGTATGTTATTTAGCCTCCATGTGTTTTTAAGTTTCTTCTTGTAATTGATTTCTGGTTTCATACTATTGTGGTCAGAAAATTTGTTTGATATGATTTTAATCTTCTTAAACTTACTGTGACTTGTTTTTTGGCCTAACATGTGATGTCCTTGAAAATGTTTCAAGTGCATTTGAAATGTATATTCTGCCACTTTTGGGTGAAATGCTCTGAAAATATCAATTTAACCCATCTGATCTAATGTGTCATTGAAGGGCACTGTTTCATTGTTGATTTTCTGTCCGGATAATCTACCAATTGATGTTAATATGGTGTTAAAGTTCCGTTACTATTGTCTTACTGTTGATCTTTCCCTTTATGTCCATACTAGGGGCCCGGTGCACGAAATTCATGCACTGGGTGTGGCGGGGGGGGGGGGGAGTGTCACTCAGCCCAGCCTGCCCCCTCTCACATACTGGGAGCCCTCAGGTGTTGACCCCCATCACCCTCCAATTGCAGGATCGGCCCCTTGCCCAGGGGACCCTCATTTCCCCCCATCACTGGTTCTGCCCCCAGCCCAGGCCTAATGCCTCTGGCCCAGGCGTCAGGCCTGGGCAGGGGACCCCCAGACCCCTCCGATTACTGGCTCTTCCCCTTGCCCAGGCCTGATGCCTCAGCCAGAGGCATAGACCCCCATCACCCTCCGATCGCCTGATCGGCCCCTTGCCCAGGCCTGATGCCTCGGCCAGAGGCGTAGACCCCCATCACCCTCCGATTGCCTGATCGGCCCCTTGCCCAGACTTGACGCGTCCGCCAGAGGTGTCAGGCTTGGACAGGGGACCCCCATCTCCCCCGATCACTGGCTCTGGCCCCGCCCAGGCCTGAGGCCTCTGCCCAGGAATCATGCCTGGGCAGGGGACCCCCATCTCCTTCTGATCGCTTGCGCCACCCCCCTCCCAAGCCTGATGCCTCTGACCCAGGCTTCAGGCCTGGGCAAGGGGACCATCATATCCCTCCAATCTCCGGCTCCGCCCCCCACCCAGGCCTGATGCCTCGGCCAGAGGAGTTGACCCTCATCACCCTCCGATCACCAATCACCGGATCGGCCCCTTGACCAGGCCTGAGGCCTCCGGCAGAGGTGTCAGGCCTGGGCAGGGGACCCCCAGCTCCCCGCGGTTGCAGGCTCTGCCCCTGCCCAGGCCTAACGCCTCTGGTCTAGGCGTCCGGCCCCGGCAGCGGGGACCCGCAGCTGCAGCGGCCCCGCGATCGTGGGCTTTGCTTTAGGCCCAGGCAAGGGACCCCTAGCTCCCGGGACTGCCAGCTTTGACCGTGCCCAGCTCCCATTGCTGGCTCCACCCCTACTTCCTGCTATCACTGGCCAGGGTGGCAAAGGCACCTGATTCTCCGATCATGGCTGGGGGGCAGGGCAAAGGTGGCCCCAGGGCCGCCTTTGCCCTGCCCCCCAGCTCTTAGCTCCCCCCTGGGTTTCCAATCACTGTCAGTGGCAGGGGGCTTCTTCCTGCTTTCCCTTTCGCCTCCCTGCATTGTGCCTACATATGCAAATTAACCGCCATCTTGTTGGCAGTTAACTGCCAATCTTAGTTGGCCGTTAATTTGCATATAGCCCTGATTAGCCAATGAAAAGGGTAGCATCGTACGCCAATTACCATTTTTCTCTTTTATTAGTGTAGATATATTTGTTTTATATATTTAGGTGTTCCTACTTTTTGTGCATAAATATTTATAACAGTTATGTCCTCCTGTTGGATTCACCCCCTTATCATTATGAAATTCCTTTCATTTTTTTCATTACAGCCTATGTTTTAAAGTCTATTTCATTTCATGTAAGTATTGCTACTCCAGCCTTTTAAAAATTTCCATTTGCATAAAATATCCTTTTTCATCCCTTTACTTTGTCTGTGTGTCTTTCTGTCTGACGTGGATTTCTTGTAGGCAGCATATGTATATCTTGATTTGTAATCTATTCAGCCACTCTATGCCTTTTTATTGGAGCATTTAGTACATTGGCATATAAAGTCATTATTGATAGGTGTGTAGTTATTGTCATTTTATTAATTGTTTTCTGATTTTTTTGTTGTTGTTTTAGTTCTTCTCTTTTCCTTTATTATTCTCTTGTTTTCTTGAATTTTGAGTTTCTATGGTGTTATGTTTGGATTTCTTTTTGTTTTTTGTATATCTCACAGGATTCTGTTTTTTTGGTTACCATGGGCTTCATATATTTAAAGCAGTCTATTTTAAGTTGATGGTTGCTTAAGTTTGAAAACATTCTAAGATCCCTACAATTTTTACTCATCCCTTCCATTTTTTTGTCATTAATTTTTACTTCTTTTATACATGCATATTTGTGTATATTCCTTAATTTATTGGTGTAATTACATATGATCTTTTTAGTTTGCCTTTTAATCTTTGTACTAAGATTAAATAATTGTTGGATCCATGCTTTTACTGTTTGCTTTTGTCAAAGAGAATTTTTTTTCTTTCCTAAATTTTCTTATTTATATTTTTTATTTTATTCTTAAAGAAGTCCCTTTAACATTTCTTGTAATACTGGTTTTAGCTTTTTCTTGCATGGGCAATGAGATTGTCATTTAATTTAGAATCATTTATCTCCCTTTTATAACAATGTATACCTGTTTCCTGAACTTTTTGAAAATAATTTTAATTAAAAAACACAAACTAAAAGGAAATTAACCACAAATATGTGGACAAACTACCAATAATGTTCATCTTATGAAATCTATGGCATAACACTTGTTCTCTTAACTATCAACATTATGAGGTCTAAACACAAATAGGAGAATTAGGAATTTCTATCTTAAATAGGAATAATATGACACATGTAAGTATATATCAGAGGAAAAAATATGATAGTTTTCAGGCTTCTTATTTGAGATCTGGAGGTAGAACACAGAAATACAGGTAGATATTAGGGCTGTAAAACTAAAGAGATCTAGGATGGGTCAGGCCTTGGGACAAGTTTAGTTTTAGAAACTCTTTCAGGTATGAGGTAGGAGTCAGAGACTCTTGCTGTGCTATTCAGTGGCAGAACATACAGAGGAAATTAAAATAAAGTCCTGGAACTCAATCAAACTAGAGCAGCGGTTCTCAACCTGTGGGTTGCGGCCCGCGTTGGCCGTCGAACGACCCTTTCACAGGGGTCGCCTAAGACCATCCTGCATATCAGATGTTTACATTATGATTCATAACAATAGCAAAATTACAGTTATGAAGTAGCAACAAACATAATTTTATGGCCAAAACCGGTTTGGCTCAGTGGATAGAGCGCCGGCTTGCGGACTGAAAGGTCCCAGGTTCGATTCCGGTCAAGGGCATGTACCTGGGTTGCGGGCACATCCCCAGTAGGAGATGTGCAGGAGGCAGCTGATCAATGTTTCTCTCTCGATATTTCTAACTCTCTATCCCTCTCCCTTCCTCTCTGTAAAAAATCAATAAAATATATTAAAAAAAATAATTTTATGGTTGGGTCACAACATGAGGAACTGTATTTACCGGGCCAGAAGGTTGAGAACCACTGAACTAGAGCCTCAAGTTCCCAAGCTAAAGTTACCGAAGAGTGATGCAAGTCAACGGTTAAATCAGGTAAGTATGTAAGGACCAGGGGGACAGAGGAGAAGAAATTATGAATCAAAAGCTCCTGAAGAAGACTTCACAAATCAAGAAAACTACAGGTCAGTATATACTGAGCAGCATGATTCTGAAACATTGTAGAAATTTGAGCACAGGGGCCACTTTCTTTCTTCAACCAGGAGGAAGTCACTACTCTATTGCCAACTAAATAAAGGCCAAGCTCAAGTTCAAATAGACAAAACCCCATATTTAAATTATTCAAATTTATTTTTTATTTGGGGGTTGTTTCTTTGTCTCCTCATTTTGGCTGTTTGGGTTTGTGACTATGTACTAGGTAGATTGTCTACACCTCTCAATTTCTAGTGCAGGACAGTGTTAAAGGCTGATTCTGACTAATTAGATCAGGCATAGACTCAAAGCCTCAGGAGACTGCCTCTTCCTACAGACTGATAGGATTCCTACTTGAATTGCTCCCCCCTACCCCCGCAGGCAAGTGTCCTCAGGTGTGGTGAGAGTTTTTTTCAACAGGGTGGGGCAGTTGCTTTTGTCTGGAGGCCAATTGTTATTTTTAATCTCCTAAGTGGCCTAAGGGCAAGGTGTTTTCTAATAGGGTGTGTTGACAGTCTTCCAGGCAAATGTGTATGTAGGAAAGACTCCTCTGCTGCGTGAGGGAATGACTCAACCCAGGAAACTTGAGGTATCTGCCTTCTGAGCTCTATCTCCTGAGTCCTCATTCCTGGCTTCTGCTCTCACAGCTCCAGTGCACCTCCCTCTGCCAGAGCACAAGGTTGGTGGCTCCACAGGGAATTTTTTGTGTTGGCCCTTTAAGAGGGTGCCTGAATTTTCAGCTGTTGCTCCCTGGCAGACAGCACCCTGATGCTTTTCATAGCCAGATGTTATGTGGGTACCCTTCTCAGTTTTGGTGCTCTCTGCTGGGGGGCCCAGCTTGGGGATTAGATCCCATAGTTCTCAGTGGCAACCCCCCACAGTTGAGATATCTCTCTGAAGATATCTGTGGGAACGCAGCCAGCCCTTTCACGCCTCCACCCCTCCTACCAGTCTCTATGCGGTCTCAACTTTCGGTCCTCAGGTATCAGCATTCTCTCCTGCGAGTTTTCCGTTGATTATTCAGGAAGTTTCTTTGTATTTTAGTTGTAATACCATTTTGTTCCTGGGAGCATGTCCATGCAGCATCCACTTACTCTGCTGCCATTTTTAATCCCTCAAGAAATCAGTATTTTAAACATTTTGCTGGTTTTCCTCTTAAGGCCTTCTTCTTTTTTGGCCTCAAATTTATTTTAGAATAAATTAATTCAAATATATATATATATATAATTTTTTTAATATAAAAATAATAAAGATTAAACCAAAGAACTTGTATGTATATATATATACAAAACCCATGGACATAGACAATAGTGTGGTGAAGGCCTGGGGTAGAGGCAGGGGCAGGGTAGAAGGGCTCAATGGGGAACAAAGGGGGGAACATGTATAATATTTTTAACAATAAAGATTTGAGGAAAAAATAATAAATTGGTCAAAGTATATATAGTAAATAATAAAACTCATGAAACACCTTTCATTTTTCATGCTACTTTCTTACATAGCATCCCAATTTGATCATACAGTCAAAGAACTATTGAATGTAATTTACTAATGCAGAAAGAGAATAATAGAGTTTGGGTGACTTATTCAAAGCAACCCAGCTAGTATGATACAGACTTGAAATTAGAGCCCAAGGTTTCTAAAAGCTAGATTTACCCCCTTCTTCTTTTTCCAGGGATCAGCAAACTGTTTCTGTGAAAGCCATTGTTATGGTTTAAACTGTCTTTTCCCCCAACCCCAATACGTTCTGAGGACATCAAGTTAAAACGAAGTCATTAGGGTAGTCCCTAATTAAATTTCCTTATAAGGCAAGATTTGGACACATACATGCACAGGAAAGTGAAGACACAGGGAGATGGCCATCTACAAGCCAAGGAGAACAGACTGCAACACATCCCGCCCTCGCAGTCATCCAGAAGGAATCAATCCTATGACACATTAATCTCAGACTTCTAGCCTCCAGAACTCTTGAGAAAATAAATTTCTGTTTCTTAAGCCACCCAGCTGTGCTACTTTGTTGTGGTAGCCCTAGTAAACTAATTAGGCCATAAAATAAACATCTTTGGATTAGTGGGCCACTATGGTCTTTCTCGCAACTTCTCAACTCTGTGTTGTAACACAAAAGCAGCCATAAACAACATATAAATGCCTGAGGAGGGATGTGTTCCAATAAAACTTTTTTTCCCTTCAGTTTATTTGACAATCAGCACTTCTCATTCATGTTAACTGTAGAGTTTTGAAAGTGGTGACAGGTCTGTAGGTAACTAATGTATAGAGTTGTTTGGTGAATCTTCATCTTCAATCTGTATTCTAGACACCTGCACCCTGATACAGTGTGGGACATTCCTTATTCCTCTGGCCCAGACAGCTTTGTTGAGCCTGGGGTCAATGTACACATCTGGAGTTCCATCTCCTTCATGGCAAATTTCTGGATCTCTTTGAGTGCCTGAGAGGCACACTTCTTGAAACCCTCTCCATGGATGCGCTTGTGAATGTTGATGGTGTATTCTCTGGTCACCACCTCGCTGATGGCAGAATGACCCTCCTCCTTCTCACAACCCTTCTTCGCAGGAGCCATTTTACCAGGCCTCAGAACTTTATTTACAAAGACAATGACATGGGCTGTAGTTTGCTACTGTTGTTCTATACTTCGTTGTTCTCATAAATAAGTGCTAAAGAGGTTGTAGATGGCCAGATTTAAGCTTGGCCAGAAGTCTGAAACACTGGGGGAGAGGGGGGCAAATAATTATCTTTAGATCATTCTTAAGCCACCTTTCTGAACTACTGAACTATTTTCTATCAGGTTTGAGTGACTATTGAATTTTATATTTTATATTTATCTTCCCTTTGAATCTGAGCTGGCTTAGTGAGTTATTCTGCCCTATGGGAATGCAATAGAAGGGACGCTGTACCAGTGCCAGGCCTAAGCCTTAAGGGGTCTGGAACTTCTGCTTTTACGCTCATGGAGCTCTGAACCATCATCTAAAAAGTTCCAGCTACCCTGCTGGAAAGACTATATGGACAGAGAGATATCCTAAGAACCTCTAAATATTCTAGCTATCCAATCATCAGACATGAGTATAACACTATCTCGGATATTCTAGCACTTAGTTGAACTTCTACTGGCTATAATCTTTAGAGCAAGCCCAGCTGACACCACATGGAAACCAGAGATTTCTACCCAGCCTGCACAAATGGCAGAAGTATGAGCAACTAAATGATTGTGGTTTTCAGGCACTGAATCTGGAATGAATTTTTATCTAGTGATGTCTGATATAGACTACACGCTCCTCTTCAGATGCCCAGTATTTCCACTCTTGGACCATGATAGACTTCCCTGGTCAGATAACATGCAGTTTTCCTAATGCCTTCTTGCCTGCATCAAGACTCAACTGCTCCAAAAAAATTTCAGACATTGTAGTAGGTGGCTGATGTTGAAACCAGGGTTACTGTGCATTAAAGACCTTTAATATAATGCCTTAAGTCTTTTACCTAATTGCCCTGTCAAATTACAAGACTTTTTTATTGAAGATAATGTGGAAATATTTTTATCCTAAAGCATAGTATCAAATTGTGCTTACCAATATCTTACTGTGAAGAGATAAAATGATATACCATGATCATGAAGTTATTTAGTCCATTCTCAACCCAATGAAAGTTTTTGTCTCTTTGACCTTCTTGCAGGGGGCACCCTTCTATATCATTTTTCTTTGCCTTTCCACTTTTTAGAAATCTGAAACATGTTCTAATGCAAGTTCTGTAACAGCATTCCTCATGCTTATGATGCAGACATAGGTTATGTGCCACTTATTAAGAAGAAAGTGGGTGACCTTTTTCTGAGATAGGATGCCGGGGTCCAACCCCAGCAGGTCCAGGGGTCCCCAAAGGCGTAGACAGAGTCGGCGAAGAAGGAAGGACACGGAGACAGTGTTCAGTTGATCAGCAGCCTAGCCAGGATCTCCAGCCAATTTCTGGTTAGGATCTCCAGCGAAGTTCTGGTCAGGTTCTCCAGCCAGGCTCTGTGTCCAGTTCTCCAGCCAAGTTCTGTCTAGGTTCTCCAGCCAGGTTCAGTCACCAGGTTCTAGTCAGGTTCTCTTGCCAATTTCTGTAGTCAGGTTCAGTCCAGGATCTTTTGCCATGTTCTCTCCAGCGAAGTTCTTCTGTCTCTAGGTTCTGTGTAGGTTCTGTCTTCTGAGTTCTGTGTTCTAAGTTCTGTCTCTCGCTGTCTTGTTACATCTGTATTTATACCAGTTGATTCAATCCTATCAATCTCTATTACAAAGGTTAGGGCGTTTCTTATCTCCATTCCAGGGAGTAAAGATTATGTAGCTTTAGCATGATTGTTCGTAGTTAAAGTGATTAATTACCCGCCTGGCACTTAGTTGAGGGGTTTTATTCCCTCCCTAACTTCAGGGGAAAATCCCTACCTGGGGAAACAACCTTTCTCAGAGAGGAAACCTTGGTTAAAACACATAGTGCCAAGAAGGTGAGCAAACATTTTAAGAACAGTATGCCATATAAGCCAGGTCCTTTGAAACAGCAAGGATGGACCAGCTCCCGGAGATAGGAGAAACTATAGACTTGAATCATTTCCTGCAACTGACATCTTTGAACATTTTTGAAGTCAAGAAGCTATTGTCAGAGTAGCCACGTGGATAAGATTACCATTTACATACCTTAGCACTGACAGATGACCTGTTCTAATGTGCTAATGATGTCTATTTTGAAACCCTGTTAAGGTTCAGCCTGCTACTAGCTGGAAGGAAGAAAAGTTTATTTGTCATCCTTCTCCCATTCTCTGCATAGTTCGGTCTGATGTCAGGACATAGATCTTGGGCCCTATTTTAGCTGTATTAATAGTTGGGTCAGTTGTACATTATGTTTTAGCAACATGATCACTACATATACAAGTATTTGTAAGGGGAAGAGCAAGCAGCTTGAACAACTGTGTTACAGGCTTTTAAATCTGAGAATCCCCTACTTCTATTTCAGGGTTGGTTTGTTGTTAAATCTTTAAAGAGTGTGGACAATATCTTAAAATGAACAACTGACCTGAGCAGGAGCACCTGTGTCAACCTGTTTCATAAAGTGGGAATAGACTGAGGCACATTCCATCATAATGACCTGGAACACTTATTTTAAAAGAGAATAAAAAGGCATCTCATTTGACAGGTGACTTTGCAATTCATTGGTTTCCTAACTCTGATTTCTAATGTAAAACAACCCCACTGTACATGCTTATAAGCATCTGTAGAAATAACTACTATAACATGTTCCTAGTGAATAGAGGGAAGACAGTTAATTAACACTCACTGTATAATTTTAATGGAACTTAAATATAGGAGTTCACAAGATAAACATATCTTAGAGAGCCTTTAATTCAAAGACCTGAGAGGACAGGAACTATCAACGTGGTACCCAGAACAGTATACATGCCATTAATTCTTTCTTCCTCCTCCTAGATTCAATTGGGAGTAGTGTTCAGCTGCATGGCTTTTCTTTTTACATGCATAGTTTAAATCACATTTGTACAACTATTATGCTACGTGCAAAAGTGATTCTTGATCTTGATTATTGATGTTTAAATGTTCTTTGGGGAGTGTTTTTAAAACATGCTTTCAATTTGGGTATTGATGTTACTTCTTTGCCATTTTTTTTCTCTTTGCCATTTTCTGATTGAAGCTGCAGACTTCCTGAGATGAAAAGATATTCTAAATTCTAATCTCTGATTACATTCAAATCAGGGTTTTTTGAAGGTATGTACTGTCTTCTTTTATAGTTGAACAGGTAGATATATATTAGTAATGGGGAAAGCTGTAAATTAGCTTTTCTACTGTTTGCACATTTAATTGGCTTGAGAAATCTATGTGAAATAGCACATTGCATGAAATCATAGCAAGGTATTTTAGCATATGGGTCACAGTGAGACAGAAGCACGTAGGCTTTGTGTTAAGACTGGCATGAGTTCATTTCTTAGCTCTGCTAAATGGGGCCCAAGATTCCTGAATCCTCTGAGCTCCAGCACAGAAAATCTGGTCCTAAGCCAATTATCTAGTTACATTCTCTAGGACTCAAGATAGATCATCAGCTGCTTCCTATAAAAGTGCCATAAATATTACTGTTTTTATCTCAAATTAAAATTATTTTTATTCTGTAAAACTTACTAGTTTCCCTACAAATTTAGTATTCATTTGTATAAATAAAGTTTCTGATTAGATTAAAATGTATACTAGTACTATTCCAGCACTTCAAATTTACCTTAGTAAAACTTGAAGAATCATGTTTTTAGTGTTTTCCTGCTCCTGCTTAACAATTCTTAACACCTTGATTGCCTCATACTTGCATGTGGCCCCTGGGTGGAAGTACATTAAAGCCTGGGCAGCATCCCATATTCTGGACTTTTGTTGTTGTTGATCCTCACCCAAGGATATTTTTCCATTGATTTTTAGAGAGAATGGAAGGGAGGAGGAGCAAAAGAGAGAGGGAGAGAGAAAGAGAGAGAGAGAGAAACATGGATGTGAGAGAGAGACATTGATTGGTTGCATCCCACATGTGGGCCTGCAACCAAGACACATGCCCTTGACCAGAATTGAACCTGGAACCCTTCAATCTGTGGGCTAACTAATGCTCTATCTACTGAGCCAAACTAGCAAGGGCCATATTCTGGACTTTTATTTCCTCCACTAAACACCAAACCATCAAGACATGTGTTCTTTGTGAGAGTATTTGTTATTTCATGTCTACTTTTTGACAGGAGAATTTAATGATAGATACCATCTCAGTAAGAAAACATGGCAATGCCATGATTTCCTTTACTTTATAAGAGTGCACTGTTATTAACATTATTTCGACTATTCCTGGACATCAGTCATCTTTGATGACCAGGCAACATGCCTCCCAGTCTTACTGAGAGATCGCCTCTGGGATGTATAGGTCCAGCTGTTAAGGGACTTTCTCTCTCCTTGCACAGCCAGTGACTGCAGAGCCTGCATGAGGCCTGTTGTGGACATTAGCTTTTAATGTGGGTAATAATGATAGTGAATTGTCCACTTGACAATAATATGCATATTTTTAAAGGTTAGCCTTTTCAAATAGATAATGACTAGAAGGCAACAAGTTCAGCCAGGGCAGGACTATGGACGTATGGGATCTCAGAATGAAGGCATCTTCTCTTTCACTAACAGTCACAGGTGGTCTGAGTTCATGCCTTCTGGGCCAGTGACCCAGACTGTACAGGCCACTTACACACTGTCATTTCATGAATTCTGCCTTTTCCATGATGGATTAAAACAACAAGGGAATCTGTAAAAAAAAAAAAAAAGAAAAAAAAAGAAGAAGAAGAAGAAAAAGAAAGAAAGAAAGAAAGAAAGAAAGAAAGAAAGAAAGAAGAAAGAAAGAAAGAAAGAAAGAAAGAAAGAAGAAAGAAAGAAAGAAAGAAAGAAAGAAAGAAAGAAAGAAAGAAAGAAAGAAAGAAAGAAAGAAAGAAAGAAAGAAAGAAAGAAAGAAAGAAAGAAGAGGAAGGGAGGAGTGAACCTGGTGGGAGGCAAACTCAATGAGACATTACAGTGCTTTTCCTGTAGGCTCTGACCCCAGGGGTGAGCAGCATCCTGGTGGCCACCCGTAGAGATGGGCTGGCTGGAGAATCCCTCTCTCTGCTTGAATGGCTCACAAAGAGGCTGCATGTGCCATGCTGCTGATCCAGGTCATCTGTTTCATATGCCTCCTGCGAGACGGAAAAAAATATGTGAAGTACACTAGAGGAGCTTGAAATGACTGATGATATTACCATGTGCTGTCTCTAGGACTTGCATATTAAAAGTCATGTTTCTCTCTGCTGTGTCTCCTACTCATCCTGGAAAAGGATGTAAAATCAAACAAGATAGTTATTAGGTAAAATCAGAAATCTGTAGGATACATGTAAATTCTGATGTTCCCTCTGGGAGAGAGAAAAGAAACGCACAAAAATGGGGGCTTACCACCCAAATTGTCCCTAAGAGGACTGATTTTGAAGCATTTGTAAAGTTGGAAAATGGATGCCTAGTATTGTGAGTCTGTACTCTGTTTTTCAATATTACCATACTACTTAATGTATTATGGCTGTGTGTTGTTATATTCCATGACAATTTATTATTCAAACACAGTGTAATATACAGATCATGCGTCATAGAAATGTATACTTAAAACCTATGTAATATTAACCAATGCAACCCCAATACATTTAATTAAAAAAATAAAAAAATGAATAAATCATATGGGCACAATTCAAGAAGAGACCAAATTTGCTGTTATTCCTATTTTTGAGGAGTAAAATGAGTATCAGAGATTTAGGGAATATTGTTTAAAGTTACACAATTAATAATGGAAAGAACAGATATTTGAACTCGTGTTCTCTGACACTCTGTCCTAAGATTATTCTGTAATTAAACATGACTGAGAATTTTAATTCCTACTTTGTTCATGAAATTTTTTCTAATTAAATCTATCTTTGATCATTCTTGAAAAAAATCAATTATTTTTACCTACTTTACAAGTAAAATGGATTTTTAGGAAAAAGAGTAGAGCAACAAATTTACTCGAAAATAAAAAGTTGGGATGATGTCAAACTCTGAACAGGTCTGACTGTGCTCTGAGCACTGGGCATTTTCTGAGGATTGATGACCAGCTAAGAGGAGTTGATGGTCCTTGGCTGAAACTCGGGCCATTAACTCCAACCAGTCATTAATTGCCTGGAAATGTCCTGGGCTGAGGTCATTATTGCTATTATAAACTGAATTAATGCCCTAGGCCCTTAGCCAATAAGATTATTTGAATTATTTTTATTCTCCATTCAATTTATAATTATAAAAATGCACCACAGGCAATCAGACCAGATGATAGATTAATCGCATGCAAAATTACATTTTAAATGAATTGTTTTTGATTCATACAGCTACCCAAAGCTTTTAGAGAAGTTGATTTCTCGGTGTTGGCATTTATTGAAGTTGATTTGCTATGCTGCGCCTCTGATCCCTCAACCCTACTTCCTGCCACTGGTTCAAATTCAAGTAAATAAGTCATTTGAATGGGATCTACAATTCACGATATGTAGATTCAATTTTTCCAAATTCTGTAAGATTTTTATTTTTTTGGTGTGGAAAAATTGGGATGAGTGAACATGGGGATAGCACGGTAGGCAGGTGTGATGAAACAAGCTATATAAAGCCTCAAGCATGTACACAGTCACAATCATTTAACTTTGTATAGTACTTTGTCATTTTACAGCTCTTTTCACATTCATTATTTAATTGTGCTCTTTGAGTAACACCTGCAGTTAAGCATGACAGACGTCATTATTCTATTGTATATGAGAAGATTGAGGTGTAAAGTTAAGTGACTTGCCTTGAGTGTCACTGTTACCGATTGTCAGTGCTATTTTCAATTCAGTGTTGCTTCTCTAGTGCTCATTACTTCCAAATGTCATTATGTTAGTCTGGGATGTTCTTTTAAATTTCCACACTAACAATAACTCAAGACTACTAATAATTACTAGAATAGTTCAAAATGCCATTTTCAAGGCTCTTGAGTTCTTTAGAGGAGGAGTGCTACACAGTTACCAAACAATATAGCATTTTGATGATTTATAATAGGAAATCAATTTGCTGGTTATAGACTCTTAGGGTCTGCTTGATCATTTGCTTCTTTTTCAAGCCATACACATTTGTATTAATCTGCAACATAAGTGGATATATTTTGTATCAACATTATGTTTCTATATTTTATGTGTAAAAAAAATCTTATTCAAAGAAGCCTGCTATGATATAAGTAACTACAATCTCAATGACATGTTATAGTAAGGAAGAACAAAACAAGGAAATTTCTGAAAAGGCATCTTAATGAACAAAGAAAGCATGGGTTTTTATTTCTTATGGATTGACTCAGAAGTTCTTAGGGTGTGATATCAGAAACAAAGTGAGCCTCTGGATTGATTGTTTTTTTTAAGGTGGTAATCAGTGCAAACTAGATGATATTCTGAGATAAAAAGTATTATGCAAGATATATGACATTGTGCAGTTATAATTGTATATAACTAATAAAGGTGGTTGTTCTCAGTCTTGCATATCTCATAGGGGTTATTATTTCTAATATTAGTCTCTCCTGAACCCCCCTTCTCTAACCAACCAATAACTAGGCTAGAGAGGCAGGTAGTCTTTCGTTCCATATCTACATTACCTTCATAATCTCTACATAGTACATTATTTTGGAAACAAAAACAACAGTCTGGGGTTGGGCCAGGGTCCATCCTTTTTTCTCCTTTTATCAAATGAGAAATTGTTGGATCATGTGATGTTACATGGCTATGCAGAAGCATTTAAGCCTCTGGAAAGTCTACAGTCAGCAATTACAAAACTCTCAAGGACTGAGGGCAGAATGATGATTAAAATACAGAGCAAGGAAACTCATCCCAGAATCCATTTGGATCTACTTTTAAGAGTCAGGTGGACTTTGTCCAGCCGGTGTGGTTCAGTGGTTGAGCGTGGACCTATAAATCAGGAGAGGTCATGGTTTGATTCCCAGTCAGGGCTCATGCCCAGGTTGCAGGCTCCATCCCCAGGGGGGGTGGGGGGAGTGGGGGTGGGGTTGGGGGAGAGCACGCAGGAGGCAGCTGATCAATGATTCTCTCATCATTGATGTTTCTATTTCTCTCTCCTCCCTTTCTCTCTGAAATCAATAAAAGTATTTTTTAAAGGAGTCAGGTAGACTTCTTTTTAGAGATGAATTGTTCTTTTTGCCTGGTACTGTGTACCCAAGTGTAACAGAAGTGTTAGTAATGACACAGATAGTGCACTGAGAAGCTAATAGAAAATCTAAAGCTATCACTTTGATCATTACTATTTGGACCAAAAAGTTCAGATTTATTTTGATGTAGTCCCATTTGCTTATTTTCTCTTTATTTTATGAGCTTTAAGGGCTATGCTTTGGCTTCTTACCACTCTGTCCAATTGTATACATTTCTTACCACTTCTTCCAAGTTTTAAACATCTCTGTAAGAACCGTAGATTGGATGGTGTACATACAAAAGTAAATTAATATTTCCTCTGAGTGACTCTCTAGAGTAGCCTATGTGGCTTCATTTTCTACATTCCTGGGCATGTGCTGCAGAGAGACCTGTTTTACAAGGGATTGTTTGCTTGTGATAAACAAGCAAAGGATTGGTTCCATATAATAAAATGGTCTATGTCCTAGAGGGCACAGACTATGTGCCATTGTATGAATCATTTAATATGACAGGTGTGCCAATGACCTGTTTGAGGAAGGGAAGATTCCCTGAAGTTGAGTAATTCCTGTAAAGCAGTTAAAGAGTCTCTGAGGAGAAAAAGTTAACTGTGCAGAAAAAAATAACCCGGAGATTTTTTCTTAACTCGATTGCATTCCTGGTCTTTATGGGCATTGAGGTAATGCTCTTTGCAGAACCACTTTGATCTTCCAGGGTAAGAATCCTTTCATTTTCTCTCATGACTGGAAGTTAGGGTGCATAATGTGAGGGTCCAGTAGGTACAAGAAGTGGCCAATGGAAAAAAATGACTCTCTTACTAGCATTGGTTGATGACTATAAGAAGTTTATCAGAGGATCAAGTAAATCTGGAAAGTGAGGTAGAATCATTCTATTAATAGCCTTAGTTAGCATCTTGAACTCTGGTCTAAAGCATGTTAGGAGTAATTCAAGGGATAGGGCAAAGTATATTATATCTGATTTTTATTGGTGTTTATTCTGTGGGCTTTAATCCTTCCTTTGGTGCTGGTTTCAAAGAATACTGTACATTTTTGGGGTAAGGATTGGTTAGGTCAGTCTGAATTTGATAGGTTCAGTCCCCCAAATCTTGCCAATATTGGTAACATTTTTGGACCATGAGGAGTCTGATGCCTTGCAGAAGTCTTCAAAGTATGTCTGCTTTAAACATATGCTTCCCTTTGAGACTCTCTAAATGATCTATAATGTGATGATAGAGAAGAAAATCCTCTGGAATTTCAAGGAATACTCCTTTAAAAGGACATATAAATTGGCAGTTACATTTACAGAATAAATCTCTTTACCCAGCAAAAGGATTCTCCAAAAAAGGAGACCTACTGAAGACATTTCTTAATTTATTTTAAAGGAAGTATTAAAGGCTCTTTTCAAGTATAGGAAAATGATTCCAAAAGGAATCTCATTCAGGAGAAATGTAGAGCAACAAACATAATAAATAGGTAAATGTAAGTTTTTATGGAGTTAACAAAACAATGATAACACCGCATACTGTACATCTGGATACTAGTGTACCTCATCAAAAGTTGATCACCAAATACCTCATAAATTTGATGAAATATTTTGGATTTTATTTACTATTACAAGAAGATCCTGCATAATAAATTCCTTTCATAATAAATTTATAACTTTATAGAACAAATTGTGAAAACTGATCCATAAAAGATTAACTATGAATTTTGAAAATATAGTATCATTTACTTGATTTTAGGTAAGAGTTAAAAAAATAATAACTTGAGTTTGTTAAAATTTAATATATATATATATATATATATATATATATATATATATATATATACACACACACACACACACACATATATTAGTGGCCCGGTGCATGAAATTTGTGCATATTAAAAGGGGATTAATTAGAGGAAATATTTTAATATTGGTATTTGCCCTTTCTCTGTAATAGAAGTGTCAGAGATGAAAGAAAATTAGTAAAATGTATATGAAAATCTTCCTCCTGTCAGAGTCAGGGGCACACCACGGGACCCAGAGTCAAGTCCCCGCCCATCCACATGCACCTCAAAATTTCGCGAGACCCAGACCCAGCCGACCCCACCCCTATTGGGCCAGATCGACCCAGCTGGTCCCACCCTTGTCAAGCCCCGCCAGGGAGGTCACAGCCTCAGGTCCCCCAGCCTGGCGCTGGGCAGGGGATGCAGCCTGAGGTCCTCTGGCCCAGCACCAGGGTGGGGATGCAGCCTCAGGTCCCCTGGCCCAGTGCCGGGGGGGGGCACAGCCTGAGGTCCCCCGGCCTGGCACCAGGGCGGGGGGAGAGGCCCAAGGTCCCCTGTCAAGCCCCACGTGGCAGGGGGTTGGGGTGCACAGCCTCAGGTCCCTGCTGATTGCTCTTTAAGGCTCATTATGGGAACTTGGCCTCCACTGTGGGCGCAGCCATCTTTTTGGTGGAGTGATGGTCACTTTGCATATTCCCTCTTTATTATATAGGAGATAGATAGATAGATAGATAGATAGATAGATAGATAGATAAATAGATAGATTTTTTTTTCCCCATTTCCATTGACATATTTGTGATTCTGGTGACTCTAGTGTGTTTTTTTTTTTTTAAGTTGTTTTTCTCAATTTTTTTCAATTACAGTTTACATTCAATATTATTTTATATTAGTTTCAGGTATACTGCATAGTGGGTAGACAATCATATACTTTACAAAAAATATTAAAAGTCCAGAATAAACACTCACTTATATAATCAGTTCATCTAAGACAAAGGAAGCAAGAAATATCAGGTACTGAAAATATCAACTGGTACCATACATAGTTATTACAACATTATGGACTATATTTCCTATGCTGCACTTTACATCCCCATGATTATTTTGCAATCTGTGTTTTTATACTAATGAAAAAGGAAAGTGGTTTAGACATATATTATCTTTTGCAAGTAACATGCTGTCAATCCAACTTAGGTTAGACAAATAATCAAGAAGCAAGCTCAATTGTCATATTAAAAGTTTTAAATATTTATGTAGTGCTGTCCATTTTAAG